>NC_088116.1:4004500-4608000 GCF_036370855.1 Dromaius novaehollandiae
CTCTTCAGCAGGAACCATTGTGGCTATAGTTCTTCAGGGCAGGGTAAAGCGAGCTTTTTGGGGCTGCGACAAGATCTTTCCACTTTCATAAGACAAGCTACACTACAAGTCAGCAGTTAAATAACAGTTATCATAAGACACAAAAAGAATAATAAGATGCTGATCTTTAATATCATACACATGGGTTAGAAAATTTTCACTTCTTTCCCTTCCCTCCACCCTTCCCTCCCTCCGTTCCCCATAATCCTGGAATCAGTCTTTTCTATTATAAAATCTTCCCCACCAAATTCATCCTGGGTAGAATTTTATATGGCAACATAAACACAACCAAAATGTGTCCTTTAACAATGTAACTTAAATGTTGATGGAATCATAACTGCATTACTCCCTCTCCAATTAGCAGCAGCTTTCTTTATGTTTGCTTATGAAGCGTAAACTGTTCGCTTGTCACTACAAAGACCTTCTGTAGAGGACTTAAAAAAACAGCCACAGCAATTAAAATGACAACAACAGAGGTGGACTGGTCACATTATGACAGAAAATATCCAGCTGTTTCTTTCCAGCAAAAGGACACCAACTATCTGAAATACAATGACCAAATTTTGCCAGTCTACCTAATGCCGATGGCTATTCTGGCCAATGTAAGGATTTCCAAGAAAGCAACACAAATATAGAACTAAATCAAACCTCACAGGCTGATTTATTTTCTCTGGTCAGGATTATCATTCATCCCTTTTACTCATATGAATTTCCTTTTTGGCTAGAAGAATAGATACTCTATTCTGTGTGAAGTTCTCTAAAATCTAAGCAAGACTGACTAGTTTTAGTCATCCAGAAGCAGCAAGACAAAAAGTAAACTGATAGCGTAAGGACAAGTAAATTAGATTTTAAAATTATTTACTTTGGTTGTGCAGAAAAACATTCAAAGAGTTAATTAAGACCATAAGTCTCACTACGCCCAGGCTATTACTTATAAAACATTAACCTCTGTTACAATCACATCTGTCTCTCTGTGCTGCTGGCTCCTGCCTGTTCTGTATCACAATGGTAATAACATGGGGAGTTATTTGTAACACATGTAGGAAATTTCTATTATTATTTTAAGCATACATTTAAATAATAAAAAAGGTTTGAAAAGTAAATGTTTCAGGTTAGCTTTTCTTAGTTAGAATATAGTGACTGAATGTCTGAAATGATAGGATAGGTTTGATTACTAATACAGCAAGAAGGACAGTGAGAAACATAACTCATACATAGTACCGGCCATTCAGGGGGAAAAAACATCTGTAGAATCCACCTACAAATACATTATTGGAGAGAAACTGATGACAAAATTATCAGGAAGAATTTCATGACTATTTCTTTTCTGGTAGTCTTTGCTTCTCATAACAGCAGAGACACGGCAAGAGCCATGTATCAGAATTCATCCATATATTGTATTTTGCACATCAAATTAAATTGATTATCCATGACTTTTTAGGCAAATAGAGGAATGCAGAAAACATGTCAGCTGTTATACATAGAATTTATGAGCATTTCACTCTTTGCTTTACATTTAAAAGAGCAGCAGGTAAGGAGCTCAATCATTATATTGCGAAAAAAATTTCATTTGTAAGTTCAGAAGTATCTCTGGCACCTTATCTATTAGGTGAATCAGAACTTACAGGTAGCTCATAATACTTGTTTTCCAAGCAGTGGTTGTCTCCAGAGTAATTGCCATAAGTGGGCAAAGGTTTAATGTCTTCTTCCTTCGACCTTCAGCCATAATATATTTCGTAAGTGGAGAACTTACAGACTCAAAGAAATTTCTGCAAAATACAGAGGATAAGAAGAAAAAGGGAGAACAGTAAAGAGATTACTTCAAGAAAAACAGACAAAATGCCTTCTATTCCCTGAATTTCCAGAACTCATCTTCAGAATTCATGCCTTTGTACTGTAAATTAGATAAAACATTTCCAGAGTATAATATTACCCTTCTGTACGTTTTATCTCATAGAATTGTTTGACAACATGCATCTTTTTCTCTGGGATTATTCTGTAAGGAATTTATTTGCATTGGGAACTACATTAAAAAAAACTGTTTAATTTGAAACTTTGCAAATTAGACATCAATGACAAATACTTTCATGTGATAGCATATGTAGGAATCTAGCTTTATCCCTTCCACAGTTCTGTGGCACAGTAACTACCATTTTGCACTAATAGCCACAAGAAACAAGACTGCCAAAAGTTTTGAAATCAGCAGGTTTGACAAACCAGTAATAAATCCTGAGCAATAAAAAAGTATGTTCAAGCAATATCTCATAAATATAATGACTCTTTACAGATGTTTGCATTTAATACAATGGAAAGAATGCTTAGTTCCATCTGGCCAAGTGGTATCAGACACCAATTTACTAAAGACAATGAGAACCAAGCACAGGACTGTTCAATCTCAAGAGGTAAAGTCCTTGACATTAGGCTGACAAAGTAATTTGAAATTTTGTAATATATACATTGTTTCATACAATAATTATGCTTTGTTTTGTATTTTACAAATATCTGTCTATTCACAAAAACAGAGAAGCTAGTCATGCCTTCTTTATTTTTGAAATTAACACTCATTCATCTAAACAGTCTGATTTAAATCACTGTGATTGCTTGTGTATGAAAATTATGGGTTAAAGCAAATAGTATCTTATTAAAATGTATTGGAAATGCAGAAATGAGACTTTGTGACTTGTTCTGCAGCCTCCTCGAAGTCACACATACCATACAGTGTGAAAGTCAAACTTTACAATAACATGCAGGAAAGTAATAACTATAGCTATGTTTATTATCTTTGCAGCCTAATTCATTCATATTTGTCTCAGAAGAGGCTGACTACTCAGCACTATTTCAGAATGGAAAGTACTGTAATAACTGCTTAATAAGATGTCTATGTTCCCTCTAAAGTCCTTAGCTTTCATATGCTCAGGAAGCTAAAGCCTTTGAGTCACTTTTATTCCTTAGATACTCAAACCCAACAGTTTTAGAAGGCATTAAGTACTAGAAATACTATCTGCTTTCAAAAACAACGGGCCTTTCTTTTCACATAGGTCTTGCAGGATTCTACATCGACGTAGAAAAGAGTACATATGTGGAAGGCTTGAAAACACGGTCCCACAATGCTTGCAAAATGCAAGCAAAGCATTAAGTTGCAGGGGCAGTTTAGAAGCAGAGACGGAGTTCTAGCTGGAGGTTGATTCAAATCCCTATGTATTAAGTGAATCAGCACTACTTAACATCTTATTAGAGAAAAATAAAAATTCTATTATCTGACCAGTATAAAATGGGATTCTACTTGCCTAGATATCAAAAGCTCCAGCATGTTTAGTCAGAAAAGGTCTTATATTAAATAAATAATTTTCTGGAAGATTGATTGATGTTTGTAAAGTACTAGGCATGTTCTGAATATTAGCATATTTCAGAAATGTGTAACTTTGTAATGTAATTCCAATAAGGTTGCAAACCTTGTAGGACTTGCAGATCAAAAACCTAGGGGAAAGGTAAAACACTTTTCCTGATGGAAAGACCTAATAGATTCAGGAGAGAAACTGATGAAAACTGTCATTGCGTTACCTCTAAATACAGATGACTGCATAGCTGCAGTCACTGTTTGTAATGAAGACAAGCAAAAGGCTGTACAAATGACAAGAGAATATGGCAAGCACAGAGCAGGACATTCCACTGACATATGGATCCTAAAAACTCTGACTTCTCAATTACAGCATCTGGAAGGATAACAGAGAATAAAAATCCAGTTCTGTGAGGCAGAGCAGGAGCCTATGTCAACACTAATCACATGCCTGCATTATTACTCAACGGCTGTACTTGAACTGGAGGAATAAAAGGAGTACTTAAAGAATACATGGATGGTATGTGCAAACAGGTCCTGGTTCACTGCTGTTTTGCCTCTTGTGTAAGCACTTTCATTGCAGAGGAACACTAGCTGGGACTCAGAATACCTTGTTTTGTATTAAGTGAAAAAAAAAATGGAGCAAAAGCGATATTGTGAATATATGACCATCTGGTGTATCAGAAGAGGCTGGGAAGACAACTTTGACAAAGCACAAACACAGACAGACCAAAATATGAAAAACAATATATGAATATGATAAGCCATATATGAATTAGAACATAGTAAGCACACTTACCTCTGAAAAAATTGTGAGTAGATCGCTCTCCTGAGGAAAGGCTATAAGACTATCTTCTTTTTTCAAATCTACACCACCAGTGAACTCCTGTAAATTAATATTCTCCTGCAAATAAACTGGTCTTCTCCACTTTTTGGCAACTCCAGTAAGGACTAGCTTAAAAAAATCCTGTAAGTAGGGTTTTATTCCTGTGAGGAATCTCCCCAAGAATGAGGAGAAAACATGAGCTAAAATTACTAGTCCAATCACATTTCACAACTGCCTGTGCCTAGCCAGCGGTATTGGTTCTTCACTTGCCGAAGTATAAAAACGCACAAACTTTTCTCTCTGAAAAATCAGCTTATCCTTGAATACTTACAGAGTTTGGAAGAGCTCAGAACAACGGAGCACTGTGTACCCAGCTGATCACATGGACTCTGAAAAAGATGTAAGGAAAAGAAAGCACAAAGTATGTAATTACTGTTTCATGACGTAATTTTGTTATTAATACATCCTCTAAGATAGCATGCGTAGTACTGCAGTTTAATTAGATGATAACTGGAGGGGGGTTGAATTTATAAGTTAATAAATATATTTTGGACTAATAAACTCCAATGCTGAGGTGTTTATTAATTTAGAATATAAAGATTATAAAGTTGGTAGGAGACAACATCAGGTTGCACTGAGATGCCTATTCTTTGTATATTCTGATACTTTGAAAATTGCTATTTTCCTTCTTCTGTGAGCTAGATCAGAAAGCCAAGACTGCTGTAGACACTGCTGAGCAGTACTAGAAATTGTATTCTAAATGAATTCTAACAGTCAGAGATCATTTAAATATCAGAAGATGTTGTGTGTTTTAAAGTTTCACCTTTAAATCAGTTTATCATCTCCTGAACTATTAAGTACTGCAAATACTACCTTCCATATTATACCGACAGCTGTCAGTGCCTTATTTCTGATGGGAGGAAAGGACAGATTTACCTACACGATAACCAGGCCATACGCAACCCCAACAGAAACGCCCACGAATACTCAATTTTCTCTATTTCCCTGCTTTTGGATTCAACGGAAGGACTAAACTACATGGTAAGCAAGCACAACAGTTTTAATGTCTTGTTACATTTTGTCTTTCCTTAACACCAATCTAAAAACTTTTTTGCCTAGTTCAGCACGTTAACGATTTAGAAACTAACTGTTCACCACTGTGAGGATTTATACCCCAAACCACTGTGCCAAGACGTCATAGGTATCAAACTGTATAATCTATGAACTTGTCTACAGGTACCTACAACTAGAGCTTTACAAATTGCCATAGAGTCCAGTCCATTCAAGGTACGTTTCTCTGTTATTTTAAAAGTGCTGTGTCCGAGGCAGGGAAGAGGGAGCACCAAATTTAATCCTGGCACAAGTGGGCATCATTGAAGTAAAAGACCAGGTTGCTTATCCCAAGGCTAAATTTAGGCTTGAGAGAACTACAGAGGAAGACAACAGAGAGAAAGCTATGAGGAATAGTTTGTATTCCTCAGTAGCACCCGCCTCCTTGCAAACAAAACAAGACTGACAATTGCAAAGGCAGCCCCAGCCTCACGGGACTCCAATGGCTGATGGCTCCTGCGGCATTAATGGACGAAACCAGGGAAATCCTGGATTTGCCAAAAAAGCCATGGCACACTGGGGCAGGGGCAGGTGGAGGAGGAGAGGGGCAAGACACATCTTAGGTCTGTGGGAAAGAAAATCCCACTTCTCTGAGCCACTCCATGTTGAGCAACAGAAGAAAGAAAGTTGTGTTGCTGAGGTTTTAAACGTTCTTTTATATATTTTTAAATGTTTATTAAGTAGTTTAGGTGGTCCAATTATAATTGGCCATGGGTTCAAACAGCTTCCAGACTGGCTCCGTAGGTTGAGAGAAAAGGCCTCAATACTAAATCTGGAAAAGACTATACAGATATTTAATGGAAGATGCTGATGACAGCCATTTCCAAAGCTCCTGCTTTTTAATTCCCAGGCTTATATACTCTCTCCAATTGAAACAAGCAACAGAGCTAACTTCCCAATATTAAATCTCTAGGCAGTATGTTATTCATACAGCTTATGTAGATGTCTTTACCCTCTGGAAAAAGAAAGTTTAAGAAAAATGGTTCTATCTTTGGGGAACAGTTTAAGTCTCAGGATAACTACATTAGGAAATCTAACTCTATTACTTTGTATCTTACATTTTATTACTAGATTGGTAATAGGAAATTACCAAATAAAATTGGTATTTTACTTGGTAATTTTTTTTCCGTGGGCCTCGTCTAATATGAAAGATGGTGATCATCAAATTTATTCAAGTTTTCCTGTCAACAACATCATTAACCAAATCCCTCAATTTCAAAGTAAATAAAAGCATCTGGGTTTCTAGCACAGCAAGACTGACTTGCATATTTAAGCCTCATATATAGATGAATTTGCACTGGACCAAATTTGCATATTAATGAAGGACTAATTGCTCTTTGCAGTCAATTTTATGCAAATGAATTTACTCCTCTCAGTACAATTTTCATAATGTTCAGAAAGAACCAAAAATGTAAAACTTTTTTAAAAGTACACAAATGTTAGACAATCAAGGAAGAAATATCATAATGACATCAAACAGCTTTACATTAAAATTGTATATAGTTCGTCTTTTATATTGTTGCTTTATTTTAACAGCCTCCCACAAAGAACCGAACAACTCACAGAATAACTTCAGCCTATTCCCCCTCCTCTGCCTCAAATTTTAACAGCTTGTAACAACTCATTATATTATCTTTTTTCCAGCTGGAAGGCTGGAGCTTGAATTTTTAGGGGAAGTTAAGTTTGCTAAACAGGAATTTATCTTCTCTCAGTCTTCCTCATGTCACAGGTCAGTTAAGAGACACCCCACCCCCTGCCATGATTTTAAGCTAGTTTTTACCTTGTTTCCCACTATCAAGAAAAAGGCCAAAGCCCAAATCCCTGTTCAGTCTCTCCATCTGAGCTGAAATGCAATACACTCAGAAGAAGCTACATGTGAAAGACAGACGCCAACAAATGCTGAGAAAAAAAAAATGGTAAAAATGGAGGGAGAGAAAAATGTGTATAATCAGATCTAGCTAAAAATAGGAAAATTGGAGGGTTTGAGAGAAAGTTCAAGGCAAGGAAAACAATTAAAAACGAAAAATGCATTCACAAGTGCACCTACAGGAAAAAAAACCCAATAAAATAACAGGGAAGAGCTAGTGGAAGAGTATTAGGAATCTGAACTTGCACATATACACTTCCTCTCTCCAATGAGAAAAGCCTTATATTAACTATAAAAACTGATAACCATAATATACATACATACATTTATATATAATCAAATCACTTACAGAAGGCAATTTTAATCAGAAAAGGAATTGCACAGAAATTATAGCTTTAATTGACTTCACATCTTTTTGCAGAAGAAGCACTATGATGCATACACATGTGAATACGGTTACAACCTCCATAGCTGTTGTAGCTTGGATTGTATTTGTTGCCTTTCTCTGCAGCTTTTCCTCTTTTAACATATCCTTTCTAAGACACGCAGCCCACACAGTATTCAAGATGCAGATACATGATGGATTTATAGTGGTATCAAAATCTTTCTTATATTTTTTCTCTATTTCTTTTCTAATAATTTCTAGCATCCTATCTGCTTTTCGGACCACATAGCACTGAGCTAACAGATCTCTCATAACTACAAAATTTTGTTCCTGAGAAGTAACAGTTTATGACCATCACAGTATTTCATGATCAAAGTAAAACTGTCTTCAATATGAACACCCTTTGACTGAGTTCTGGAGTCCTCCCAGCAGCAGAGCACAACCTCCCGGGGCTCAGACACAAGGCACAAGGAGCACAGAGAAATTCCAAA
Organism: Dromaius novaehollandiae; assembly: GCF_036370855.1. Classification (NCBI taxonomy): domain Eukaryota; kingdom Metazoa; phylum Chordata; class Aves; order Casuariiformes; family Dromaiidae; genus Dromaius; species Dromaius novaehollandiae. The sequence goes on from NC_088116.1 coordinate 4,012,556, forward strand.
GAAGCTGCTTTGCTGTCTCTCCTTTCAGTCTCAACTTTGATGTCAGAAGCCACAACATATGTAGTTATAAGAGTATAGAGTTATACAGAGTTATATAAATTAATAACAGCAATAATTAAAAATTGAAAAAACTGTATTGCAGCTGCTCAGGCATTTTCAGCAAAGGAACAAGACTCCAGCTCCACAAATCATCCAGGAAGACTTGCTATTAAAAGTTATCTGAAAACAAATTATAGTTCTTTGTTTAGTAGTACTTAGAAAATATAGCTTTTATTCTGGTTTATGAATTCAAAATGTCTTCCTATTTTGCTGACAGAGAGGAATGGAGGCAAATGCATCCTCCTTTATAACTCACATATATGGCATTGGAAAACCTGCTATGGGCTCTCCCCCTTTTTTCCTAAAAGATGTCTGCTTCAAGTGATTAATGCTGTGTGAATGTAAACAAAGATAATTATTCAAACAAGAACAAGATGTTCCACCCAAAATGATTAGCTTTTCCAGAAGATGAGATGCCTACTTCTAATCATCAAGAAAGGTTAACCTGACCAGATTTAATTAGCTACTTAATACAAGATGCATACATTATTGGTGAAGAAAAGATTGCAGGAGCAATGCTGAATCCAAACAAAACACCTCGATCAAACACAAAGCCTGAGAAATTACATGAAGTGTTATTACATGATTACACTGGTGTAAGAGTTCCCAAGGTCTCACATCCATTATACAAAATTTTGAAATTGTCTATGCAGAACTTTGCATAATTAATAACAATAAATATAAATTAAACAATCCACCCCAAGAAACAACATGATAAGATAAGTCAGTAACTTTTCTTAACATTGTGCTTCAGATCCATTGATGAAGTCAATCTGGCTGTTCGTACAGATTATTAGTAATTTGTTTCATTAAAAGGTGTTCTATTTCCTTATAATCAAAAGGAATGAAAATATGTAACATTTCAAAGAACTTCAGGAAAACTTATTAGCCTCGTATCTCTTAATAACATGTATTAGCATGTGCCGGTTAAGGGGGGTTATATTTGAAAGTGTTACCAAATAATGGGTTTTAAACTAAAACACTGAGCATCGGACCTTCCATTCCTGAAGATCTCCCCCTCCCGAAGATCTCCTCCTTCAGTAAAGTTTAAATATCCCTTAAAATAAACAATTCAGTGCAAATGAATGCATCCACTGCTGATTTATTCTATTCATAAAAAGTAACAACATAATGGTAAATTCAATCTATTCAATGAGAAGTTTATGAGCTTAAATATATCAAAAGGGCAATGAAAGCTAATATATAGTGATTAAATAACAATCTGTGAGAAAGAGACGCACAACTTTCAATTCCATTTTACTGAAATCATATACTGATGAAAGCCAGGCTTTTGAATTGTTTCAAAAGAAGCTGCAACTGTTTGCCCTTTTTAACAGCTTGAAAGTTCATAAGGAAAGATTAATTTATCATTTAACTAAAGTGTATCTCAAAATAAAGTTTTTGATTAAAATCTATGTTTCTGAGCCTCCTGGCAGTGCCAATATTGCTGAAACAGGACATCAGCTGCAACGCTAGCAATTCTAGAATGCAACGCCATAAACTGTAAATCAGTTTTGTCCTACTTTAATATTGTTTTAACAATAAAAGAAGAACTTTGATGTTTAATATTTAACTAGTATAATTATTCCTTCAGAATTAAGTCCAGAAGGACCCTCCATGGATACACAATGCACAACAACAATGAAGAGAGTAAGTTATTTCTAGTCACAAGGCTTTAATTTGTAGGACCCAGTTTAAAGGTACAGCCTAACTTTTGTGCGCTGTGGAACATTCCACAGAAAACCTTTGAAGAGGAAATGCTCTCCCCAGGAAGGGATGCCAGTGGATCCATGCACAGAACTGAACCACAAAACTTAAATACTGTCAAAGTAGAGAACGATGAACAGGTTCCACTACAGTTGCTCAAAAATCATCAGCAGCTGGCTATTGTGGTGACCTGGTCTCAAAACCCAGCCACAAGGATTGCTTTCTTTCTCCTTTTTTTGCAGTGCAGATTTGAGCATGCAAAGCTTCCCTTTCCCTTCTCCGTCTCTCTCCTGCCTTTTCTCACTTCAGTTAGATACTATAGGGATGGGTGAACACACACACACATATATATATATATAGGCTGTTTTGGAGAATACCTATAAATGAACTATGTATTCTCCCCGTACATTTAGTGAATTAATAATGTTCAGCTGCAACAATTTTTCTGGGGGAAGGTGAGACAGAAGGTAAGTTCTGCAGCTGCGCTACAACTAGAGAATCTAGGGTAATTATAACTGCAACTGTCAATTTGTGTCAACCATAGTGGAAATTAGAAATACAGAAACATTTCCCACTATTTAAGTAGAGCCAAGACACTACTGCAAATGCAAATGTAGATGGTTCTTTGCTCTAAACAGAAAATTTGTATGCTTAAGGGAATGTGAGAGAAAGCGAAATCATTCATCTCGACTTGGAATGCTGTTTGTCAGATCGAGTACTTAGAGTTACGTGCACCAAGAAAGGATGACAAAGAGATAAAGGAGTATAGGCTGGACTATGACTTTGTGATCCAAGGGAACATTTAAAATAGAAGAAGACTCTGTAATGCAGACGACAGGCATTACAACATGACTTCTACTAGTAGGATCACACCAGCTGCTGTAGTGCTGTACTGCACTACGCAGTATTTGACCACTATGTTTCATATACATCTCAATAAAATCTGTGCACTGGAACTAAATCGTGTTTTTCTAATTAAAAAGTCCATCATTTATTGCACCCTGCCTTCATTTGTTCCAGAAATGAAAAGGAAAAAAAAAAACTTTAATGACTAGAAAGGGAAAATGAAAGAAGAGAAAGAAAAACGTCATAATTAAGGCAGATGAATACTATCCAGGGAACTGAATACTATCATTACCCCTACCATGGAGTTCTTATGCAATGGAAGATAAGTTATATAAAGCCATGCTTTTCAACATTCAATTACTACTTGGGCTCTCAACATGAAAGCAGCTCATTAAATGTAAAGTCTAGTTTCATCTCTATTACCTGGGATGGTACACTGCACAGTTCAAATACAGGAAGGAACTGCAACACCTGGACCAAGCTCAGGAAACAGACTCATCTGAGATTTTAGTTGAAGTCTAACAAGATGTTTACAGTTATGAATGCAGACTAGAACAGAATCTCTTCCAGAGCTTTCCTTCTAAAATGCTGAATTTGTAGCTACATTTCATTTTGGTACAGGCTAAGGTCTTTTGTCCTGTTACAGTGGGATACTGTGTCTCAAACTTGAGGTCTCCTCCCAGCTGGACTGCATGAAGAAAAAAAAAAAAAAAAAGAAAAAAGAAAGAAAAAAGAAAAAAAAGCAAAGCAAAACAAAATAGACCCCACCAACACATCAGCTACCATCACCCAAATTCAGTGGAGCAAAGACACTCAGTTAGGTTCTATGTTTCAATTCATATGTGCTAACTGAGCACAGCCAGAGGTGCATTCTTACTTGCAAAATTGGAGCCATGGACCACTCCCTCCACCCTGCTGCTGTTTGTGTGCTGGACTTGAGCCTATGCACGTGCTGAAATGGCTTACTTGGAGAGTAGTCTAGTACAGAGACTGTGGTTATTTGTCTACATAGATGTAGCCCAAGAAAGCTCTACTAAGAACATACACACTGAGAAAAAGATAATTGGCAGTCACTCTTGCAGAGGCAGGGTTCATAGGCCCACCAATATCGTTAGAGGCAGGCAGCTAAAAAATTAAAAAAGATATATACTGATAATTAGCATAGTAGTTGATGTTGAGATCAAAATCTGTATTATCATCTACAGAGTACTGGAAAATAGCACTCACTTTTCATAACAATTGCAACTCTTACTTATTACATTGAATTTGGAGAATAAGGAATATTTGTATCTAAATGCAAATAAGGACAGATATACTTCATCAATCCAGTAAGAAACTGGTCACAATGAAAATAAGATGGATTGTCTTTCCTTATTTATCATTACACTCTTTTTCTTCAATCGATTTTCAAATGCCAGGTAATAGTTAGCATGATGAACTGAAAATAAATAAATGAGTGTTTATTAGCTCAAGCACTATTCATTATTTGTGTTATTTTAAAATGAAAAAATAACTGAATTCCTCTATACCTTGTATGCATATATAAACACTCATTACCCCCCTCCCTCCCCCACACGCACAGTTATTCTTAGTGCTTTGTGACTTAAGTCCAACAAGTGTACGCACAACTCTAGGCAAAGACCTACAGAATACACATGCAGATAGAAGGAGTGCACACAGGCAGGCATTTGTGCATAACGAGTGTAGAGTGGTATTTACTACCTAATGCAGAAGGATCAGATCCCTTTGGGGATCTCTGCAGAGTTGTGAAATCAGGGTGACATGTTTGGAATTCTTCCTCTCCTCTCCACTGCTGAAGTAACTCAGGCAAATGCACCGGTGTAGCTCGTTTAAAGATTCCAGCTAACACATTTACATAATATCCTTTGCATTCAACCCAAGCACACAAAAACCAGGTAGCACAAGCACTAAATTCTAAAGTTGTATCACTCGCATGTACAATACACAAAGTCTCAATCATTTTGCAATATATTATTTTTACAAGTTACTTTTTAGGGACAAAGTCTACACCCCGAGTGAAGTTTCAGTAGTAAAGCGGCAAGCTTCCCGAGGTGACTGAGGAATGGCAAATAGATTGGGGCATCTCTAGACCTATTGGTTCCAGTGAAATTATATAAAATCATGTATCCTGGGGTATTACAAGCCCCAGCTCAGAGCAGCTTTGTCAAATTCAGAGTGCAAGTTTTCTGCAACAAAAAAACCACCTGCTTCCATAGTGCCTGATGAGCATTTGCCTCACCACTGAAGTGCGTGGCTTTCATACTCATTGGCTACGGATTTATTTGTTTTTGGACATAAGAAAGGCTTGAATCACAACTGTTTAACATACCAAATAATCTCCTATGAATTTCCTTCCAATCTAAATGTTAATTAACTAAAATACAATGCTAAAGCAAAATATTTGTTTGCTATAAATCATTGGGAGGTACTTGCAATAAAGAAATTCTATGAAACTACTGAATGTCTGAAAGTGAATATAAAGGGATTTACTTTAAAACCTTTATTTTTTCCTCAACTTGTTAAAAAAAATGTATTTGGCTAGTTGAAATAATGCAGACATAGTAACAGAAATATTAGGTGACTAGAGAATGGACCAAATCCTTGTGAATCAGCTCCATTCTAATGGGCATAAAAAAAAGACTAAATCAGCCTCAACTTGATGCAACTGTTACAGCTCCAAAATGAATGTTAGACATGAAATAACAGAAAAGGCTGGCTAGCCAAATTTATCTTTTGTTGTTGTTGTTATTACTCCCCTTCTGCATTTTCAACATATCCCTTAATGCTCTTTCCTTTCAGAAGGAAATCTAAATCTCTCAAAATAATATTTGTAATCTCAGCTGCAGTCTTCTTCATGGTATTTCACTATGGATGTTTGTTAGTTTCTGTGAGGAACAGTTCTGCCCGAGTTCTCAATTTAGAACCAAACAACTCTGCTTTACTGATATATTTCATATTCAAAATATTCCAAAATACAGTACAAGGAAATGAATTAGATAAGAGCATACAGGAATGTGTCATGCAGGCATGGCTGCCAGGATGAGCTCACCAATGACTGACATAGCTTTGAACATTAAAACTAGCTATAATGAGAGACAATATTGACCTAAATGCCAGGGTTGTCTTCACAGGGCTATCACCACTATTTCCTTAAAAAAAAAAAAAAAGGAGGGGTTGAGGTGGGAAGAGATTTAACTTCCACTTCAGCAGTTTCCACTGACAAGTATTGTAATTTAACATCTACTCAGATTTCCACTTAACACATCTTCAGATTGCTACTTAGACATACAAGAATTTCAAAAGCAATCTTAATTTTCTGTTGTCCTATAATTTTTACACACACTATTTTAGCTAATTAAAAAGTCTAACTCCATTTCTCTTTTTTACCTAAGTCAAAGATAGGCACAATATACCTTACCTTTTGCTATATCCTCTCAAGATCAATAACACTGTTTCTGTGAAGTCTTGCATAAAGTTTCCAGATGAAAAATCAGATTGTCTAGTGCAGTGGGTCTTTTGCTTTGTATTCTGGTTATTGCTAACATGGCACCAGATACAATTCTTTCTTTTCTAAATGTATGTCTACACTGCAGTAAGAAGAGCAACAGAATGCATGTAGGTACTCAGGCTACATATTTTAAAGCCAATAGCAGCACAGCTGCAGTAGCAGAGGCTACAACCCCTGCCCTCATGGTTTCTGAGACACTGGCATCCACGCCAGGTGGATTATCACCAGGTTAGTTTACAACACATATTGTAATCACACATCTGACTGCAGCAGCAACGCTGGTTATAGGAAACAAACTACAAGATAACCTGCATGATTAAGATGAGCTATCAATAATCATCTATTTTTAAGTACAGCATCCTATAAATCCTCCTAATTAGTAAACTAGATGACTCCTTTTTAGTCAACAATCCCCAGTCTACTTCCTTATTTATTTTCTTGAATTCAATTATATTTGCCACCTGCTGGCCCAATCACCTAAATGACAGATTCTGGATGTAAGGTAGAAACTGGGCTATAAATAATAATTTCATTATATTTCAATTTAAAATATTGCCTGCACCCATTTTCTCTGCTTTGTGAAGAATGTTTATGCCATTTCCTCCTCCTGGGCTCTGCTGGCTGTGGGACACTGCTTTCCTTTTGGGGGTTGCAGCAGCAGAACCAGGGAGAATTTTGCACTGCTTCTTACCCTCCACTGCCTACCCCATAAGAAACACAGGCTGAGATTTTAGCAAAGGGGAGGGAGAACTAGAGGCTGAATACAAAGGAGAGAAGCAGTTTCTAAATCAGGACAGAAGAATTGATAGGGGTCAAAAAAATTTAGCCGGTTCCTAAAAAGGACCCTTGGTAAAATAAAGGCTAGAAGATATTTCTTTAGCAGATAAAAATAATAGAATTCATACTGACATGAAAAAAAGTGGAGGAGACTATTCTTCCTGTTATTTCCCTATCATGGAACTCTGGAACCCATCTACTGCATAAACCCAGTGACTTGCATTTCTGAAAATCTTTTGGAATGAAATCCAGTCTGTAAAACACATACCTTGCGGATGAACAGTTTAACTTGAAACGTGAATTCAACTACTTTGTTCGGTGTAGTTGACTAGTCTCAAATTTGGCAAAAAGTAAATGCATTGAAGACGCTCAGGCTTTAAAGATGAAGTCACTTAGCAGCTGGATTGCTGCTAAGCAAATCGTAAAGGCACACAGTCCCATCCATGTATGGAAAGAAGGAAAGATCAAAGAAATCTGAAATCCGTTTTGGTCCATTTTGTTCTTGACCTAAAACATTAGGGTTCTGTAGTTCAGGCCTTCAAAGAAATCCGCATTTCCTTCCATCACCTTTCGAAACATAAACCTACGTCCGAAGACTTGTTAGCACATTCTAAAATCATTACAACCTCAAGAAATACCAAAAACTTGGAAAAGCTACCCATATGAAATTGAGTCAACCAAACATTGTGATAGGAGACCATAAAAATAATGACACAGTATGTACATAAATCCACGCTGCAAAGTTTTTGATTTCAGAAACTTTCTCCTTTATGTTTTCTCATAGCTAGTTAAAAACACAAGTTATACTCTAGCAACACATTTCGTTTGTCATTTTGTGTCTTTCATTTGGACAGTCTTCTCCCAGATTTACTTTCCTTGACTGTCACCATTTAAAAATTAATGTTGTCAATACTGTGTAAAAACTATAATTTTACCATACTTATTTTGCAATAAATAGTAATTTGGGTGAGTGTGTAAAGCTGCATTGTATATAAATGAAAACATTAATTCAACAGAAGGTGTAAGGTCAGCTACTGCCATATTAGAGCAGCCTTGGAGGGAGAAACTGTACAGCATTTTTAGGTAGCATGTGTGTGCGTGTGTGAGGGGAGGACAACAAAAACACACAACTGTGCAGCATGGGAGTTTTGAACATTAATACTGCAGCTATACTAAATCTACTGTGTCAGCCTCTGTCTGCAAGCAAACCAGATTTAAGGAAGTATGTTTTCACTGCAGCATTGAAGGCTGAAAGGCAGTTAACTTGGTTAAGTTCAAAAGCAGCTTACTTAAAAGAGAATAGACATGAATTATGTGTACCTGTTAAACAGTCACAGACAAATACTCCTGTATGTAGGCAATTATTCAACCCATGTAAAGTTTCAAACTACAGACCAAACAGTAACGCATCTTACAATTATATTTTAAGACTGTGGAAGTTATGCAAAGATAGAGAACACGAACTTTATTAGAATCTAAAGAAAGAAAAATAAAACACACTTCTGTTTATCACAGTTTCTCTAGATAATGTCTTTTGTCTGTTCTCATGTCTTTCTCTGAATGTATCTAAAATGTTAGGTGGATATTTGAGTGGTCCTGAGTAGAATTTGTAAATATTATTTTATTGTAGTGTTTTCACATTTTCTTGTATATTAAAAGAAAAGAGCTCTATTGCACTCAGAAATTTACACAGGGCAAATGCTGCTCAGCTGCTGCTATCACTCTGACACATTAAAGAAATTTAAACAAATATGCCAACTCTTCTGCAAGCAGTGAGTTAGTTGTTTTCCATAAGCACTGAACACTGTTGACCTCACTGAAAACTGCGTAGAAGACATTCTGCAGGCCCTTTTTGACAAGGGGCATAAAGAAATACCCTCTGTACAGATAAGTTCTGTAAGATGGGATGCATGATTTGAAAGTTTGGAGAAGTACACATATGCACATATACACAAGTTTTGGCCATCTTTAATATTATAGCTGGAGCTCTAAAAGAACTATGACATATTTCATTTATAGGTTGGTTTACCTATATCTGTCCCCCTCTCCTCATGCTGTTCTCTCTAGCTCTCTTTCCCCTTTTACCAGGCTAAAGGGAATCTTTCGCTGGTCTGCACATACCCAACCATATGTTCCTTGTCTACAGCCCTTGCTCACACAGTTGACATCTCCATTTGGTCTTCTCTACTGAGCTTTTGTCAAAATTGTAACTGTAATTATTTAAAAACAAACAAAAACACCCAAGCAGTGTGGTGTGATGAACTCAGAAGCAAGATGAGAAATTACAGAGTGGTAGACCAAACTTTCCAAATTTGAATGCCTGAAGTTACAAATCTAGATCCTTATTTACACATTAGGAACTCTGATTTTTAGCAGACATGCTCAGGCTCAAGCTAAGAGGGCTTTCAGCATCACACAGAAAAGGCTTTTTAATTTAGGTTCTTATCTGTGAATTTCTTGCCTAATTTCAAGCAATCAAGTCCTGCAATTTTCACTTAGACCTTGGCGCTTCAGTTGTCACTTTAATAAAAATGAGTCTGTTAGCTCGCTGGAGCCTGAATGGCTTTCAGCAAACCTGTTGTTTATACTTTTGATCTATGAGCAGTCAGAGACCTGGCTGAAACTGATGGACAAGACAGTCATTTTCTATTGAAAGCGAAGGAAAAAACACCACATGTAGAATCATGCAAATTTACATGCTTAATTTTTGTAATCCTTCTGAAAAAAGTTAAATAAGAGGTTAAGATAGATTCCAATATTCCTCCAACAAATAGTCTTTTACTTTGTAAGTAGTTCTGTTGTCTTCCAGGGGACTATTAATAAAGAAAAGTACTGAGCAAGCTAGAACAGAAGGATTTTTCTTAAATTAAGATAATCATTATCATAAACAGATGCTGTTTTATTTGACAGTTTGAGGGGTACGGGAATGCTGTGATTTAGTTCAGAGACTTTAGTTCAACAGAAGACTCAGATCATACGATAAAAGGAATCAAATAATTCACCCTAGTCTCCAGTTGTATAAATCATAAAATCACCACCCTAAGGGACTGATTTGGAGATCTTTGCAAAAAGACACTGATCTTAAGTGCAAAAATATTGTATTTTCTCCACTTATCCAAAACTGGTTTTAATGTTGCCATTGCAAGAAAGATGTACTTTACAGCAAGATAACAAACATGACTTGCTAACAAGTGTTTTCCCATTTGACCAGAACCAAAGTAGATGGCATAATCCCCTATCCATAGGCTTCAGACAAAGCAGGTTGAAAGTTAAACACCTTTTACCGTCATATAGTCAACTGTAACTAAACCACCAAAAAATAAGCACATAGCCAACTACAATGCAAATATGAAATGAATGGGAGAGAATTTCTTCCATGAAAAGTGAAGTGTCACATTTGGAAATCTGGAGGAGTCAGCTACCAGCATCTAAAGGTCATCTATGCATTTCCTCCCAAACTCTGGAAGTGTAACTTCTGTACTTACTCTGGCTTAATTGAAAAATGGCTATGTTTGTGCTTGCTTTCCAAAACAAAAATGATTTTCGAGTTAGCACAACGAACCCTTTTATTCCAGAAACCTTTGTCTTCTGAACTACCACCTGCATCTTAATTTTTACAACCACAATTTTTGCAGTTAAGCATAAGGAAGTAGGATGAACTGCTTAAACTATACCAGTTTCATCTGAAGTATTCAGTTCAGAAATGTGCTGCCTCTTCTCCCAGCTGTTGAAGTCTTTATCTGATTTTGTAGTAACTAGGGGCACAGAATATCCACAATTTCAGCAACAAGTAATTCTGCTTTTTGCATAATTCAGATAGATACTAACTTTTTACTTTCCACAAGTTACTGTGTTACTACAACATACTATATTACTAGCCGCAAGATCATCTGAAAATATGTGCTTGTTGCTGCTAAGGTCAATGGAAAGTCTATCACTGATATCAACAAGGACAAGCATATATAATTTCTGTCATGAACAAGCAGAAGCCCATAAATTATAGGCTGAGAACAAGCATAAGGATTTCCTGAAGAAAAGCAAGTATTTTTATATAACTTTAAGGAAAGGAGGGCTTTGATCCCACAAGCTCATGCAAATAACTTCACAGACAAGGAAGCCACTTGATTCTGATGACACTACTCACTTGCGTAAAGTGATTCATATACATAAATATTCACAGGATTTAGTCCTAAAAAATGACAGCAGAAGTAGACTGCACTGCTGAAAGCACGGTAAAGTTCGAGGAAGTTGCTGCTAACATATCTGAAAATGTTTTACTCATTCTTTGCATACACAATTTTATCTATGATTTTGATAAAATGAAGGAAAAGTTGCATACCTTTGCCTCTGGACTCATAAACCTCCTTGAAAATCACTGTGGACATTGTTTCTGCCACATCTACAAACTCTGGCAGAGGTAGAGAATCAGCAGTTATTGTTTCATAAAAGGAAAAAAGAGTCAGACACAGTTAGAGATTTGTACTAGAGATGTTTGTTGCATACTATGCTAATGACTACACTAAAGCTGTATTAAAAAGTAAAAACTTTCCCCCACCACACAACTTTATTTCAAAGTCTGTGCCCAATCTCTTGGCTTCTTTAATATTTGTTGCTTTTCTGAATGTATTGTTTAATTAAAGGCCTATCAACCTTTTATTTAATTTTTTAAGTTCAACTTAAGCACCTTCACTCCACATTCTTTTTCAGACAGCACCCCCAATTAAGTCAATGCCAGACTAACTTTATTGCAAGTAGGTCTGGCCTATGAAAATCCTATTCAGCAGGCTATGCCTGCTTTTATTCTAACCTAATGTAAACTTTTCCATCAACACATAAAAGAGAGTTGGGCTAATGCTACTTTTTACAGATATTAATGTCTGACGCTCCCATTATTAGAAATCAAACGTAGCAGAATATGTTGGCTTCCCAGAGACTGAAAAATCTTTTAGTGTCCTATTTTGTATTACAGCAGTCATCTCTATTGATTTGTAATACACTTGCAATAAATAGCTTTGAGTTTTAGTTAAATCAAATCAATTTTGTTTAGGCTATTTGTTGATTTTAACAATAACATATTGACTTGTACAAGATATTTCTAAGAAGAAATACTATCATGCAGTAATTTAAACATGAATTGAATACCAGTGTTTGAACAGGGAGGATTTCTGCATTCCCTAATAAGAGATCCTAGACACATTTTCTTTGGGGGGACTGGTGAAGGGAAATGAAGAGAGCACAAAAGAAATACTACATTTAGTGAATGTCAGCAAGCAGTAGTACAAAAAAATAGACTGGAATTTTTTCCAAAATATTGGAGAGTATTTGTGAAGTTTACTGTGTGAAACACAGTAAAACTGTGTTTGTGAGCTTCTGAAAGGACCCAATGCTCACTTCTATTACACCTCTAAAATGTGAGCAAGGGCTCTGGGTGAGCACCTGAACATAGTCCAGGACTTCTGAAGTGAGGATCCAGGCAGTGCTCACCTACGATCAGATGAGAATCTTCAAAAACTTCTCAAGTTATATTGAAAATCTGAAAGGGATCAAAGATAAAAGCAATAGCTCCATGCAAAGGCAAAATACGTCTGACTTGAAAGTTCCCCCCTCCACCCCATTTCTTCTTCCTCTTTTAACATATTTGACCATTAAGTCCAAATTTTCAGAATGACAACAGTTAAGAAAAAAACAAAGCAAAAACCCCAGAATCTGCAGTAGAGTTCTAAGAAAACTCATGCCATTGAGCTGAAAAATAAATTCAGCAGTTCCTTTACTCTCCATTAGGACCACTGGGAGAGCAAAAACTTCACTCCTGTTCTTTACCTCTATTTCCAGGAAGAAAAGCTTAATCTTTCCACGCACGAACAAGCCAGAGTCCCAAAAACTTTTATGGGAAGTCGAGATGTGCAAGAAATTAAGCACTTCATAGAGATGACAAGCATTTCCTTAGGACATGTGAAAGATCTATTCAAATTTAACTCTCAGTAAAATTTCTGGGAGCCAAAACCTTCATATTGTATCTGAGGTTCTCCTTTAGTTTAAGGATTTTACCTTTTGCAAGGAACTTTAAAAAACAAACCACTGAATTATCAGTTAACGCACAGTGGCATATTTTCCTTTGCCAGACAACTTGATTTTAAAAACGTGAAAACAAGCACACACACACACACAAAAAAAAACAATGGGCAATTCTTGTTCTAAAGGTTTTTGCAATCTTTCTTAAATTCAGTAATGTATTTACTCAGTTTGCCTATTTTTTTAAAAAAGTTATCCCTTTTACGCTTGTAAAATGTTGTACTCATGATTTTGGTAGTTTTGTTACACAATGAACATGGTTATACATGTGGATAAGACTTCCAAATAAACTAACATACTTATGTTAACACAAAATCTTTTTTGTTAGAAATGGAATAAAAAACCCTCGACATTCTTAGAAACATGGGATTTTGTATAGAATCACCAAACTAAAAGCAAAAAGGAAACATTAACTTTGTGAAGTGCAAAACAATGTTATTGACCAGTGAGGTAAATATTGACTGAAGTGAAGCAAATATTTATGTACTGGTGTTAATGGAACAAATCCCATTCAACATGACAGACAAGATTTTGCCTACTATACTTTTATGTTTATATTTATTCTGAGAGTTCTGAATGGAAGTATCTGGAAATCATTCAACAACGGTAATATTTAAAACAAATGTAATTGTTTTTCCTTAGCAACTAAAATGGAGATGCATTCAGAAAGCCAGAATACTTTTACCTTGTAAAGACAGGCTTTTTGACAAATTGTCTTCAAACACACAGAGTGTATTAATTTACACATTACAATCAGAACCAGATAACAACACTCAAGACCTCTGTTTAATTGATCTCTAAAAAGGTAGACCTATATCATATTTTTCAACCATTCATAAACCAAGATCTTTCTTACGTGCATAGTGGTAACTAATGCCAGAACATCTCATTTGTTTAGGTTACATTCAGTCAAATCTTAATTATTAAAAAGCCCCAAAGTAAACTTTTGTTTTGTTAGTTAGAAATTGCCACCCTATCAGAATGTACACAAACTAGTTAAAAAATTACTTACAGTAATACCTCAACCTGAGGTACTAATAGAACCAGCTTCAGTAAAACAGTGTTCATTCCAATTAAGAATGTGTCACAGAAGCCAAAAAACAACAAAAACCAAAACCAAACTATTTTCTCACTATAAGAAACAACCTAAATTAATAGGCCAACATAATTTTTAAACAGTCAATATAATTTTTAAACAGTTCTATTTTGATTTTGAGTTATATTAAAAAGAACATTTTTAACAAAATAAAAGATTTGCTTCCTGAACTTAAAATGTTAATATTTACCAGTGAATATAAACACTAAGGAGATTATTGTAAGCAGGTAATGCAGATCAAATATAAATTAAACAAATTATCTCTCTCTTCCTATGAATTGACTCAGAGTAAGTTTTTACTTACATGAGAAATCATTACTCAATAGGACTATTCACACAAGGGTTGATGCATTCAGATTGACACATTAGGCAGACTGCAACCAAAAAAAAAAAAAAAAATTGAGAAACTTCAAAGATTCCTCTGCTGGAAATTCTGATACCTTTAAACACACCCACTAGCAAATACTAATGTCTTACACAGTGGATTATCATCACAGTACATTTTGACCTAAATACCTTTGTAAGCAGCTCTTCCAACAGCAATTAACACACACCTTCTAAAATTCTCTTTACCAGCTGAATATTTTTAAGAGTAATTATATTCAACAGATTCTTCAATGTCACTACAAGATGACGGCTTTTGAATTTCACTCTAATGACCACGGGAATTGCTCTCTCTTACAGATAAGACAGAGGCTGAGCACCCTCCTGTGCAGCAAGCAAAAATTACAACTGCCCTTTGTGGCTCCACTGTCTAATTTTTCATTCAAGCTTCTGCCTATACAGAGAACCAAAGACTCAGGGAGCTCATTCACCAGTTTTAAAGAGTGATCTTACTAGATCTTCACTAGAACTACTCTCAGCTTAAAATGATTTAATAGAAAGCAGCACATTGCTGTATACAGAGAACTAGCAAGATTACTGGAAATCTCAGGGAACAAGGTGATATAATTTCATTATAAAAATACTTGGCTCAACTTCTTCGTGAGTGTGCTTGAAAAAGCCTACATAATCAAACTTCAACAGCAAGATTCAGACTCCTCCGCAATCATTCCAGTTCCACTTCTGATGTCAGTGGGACATAATTTAACCTAAGATTTCAACCCTAAAAAAAAACCAAAGAACAATTGGATTTTCAAGACTGATCATTATGCTAGACTGCCTTCAATATGGCAGCACTGGAACTGTTTTCCTGTGCTCAAAATTCAAACTGAAGTAAAGGTTGTGTAATTGCAGGAGCTAGTTTTTACAAACGCTGAACATTAAAAAGGCAGCATCCAAATTTTAAAGATCATTTGAGCCTCTTGGCAGGATTTTCAAATCCTTCAAACATTTTAAACTAACACCCCTTAATTTTGCAAAAGCCTTCCATACTCAGGTAACATTCTAGGAGGAATGAAAACAATACAATCTTGAAATATTCAGGGCATTCTGCTACTTTGCAAAATCTTGCATGGAAACAGATTTTAATCATATTAACTACAATTCCTTTCCATATATCTGAGATCTATTACTTCAGATTTCACCAACAATGCATGCTTTATTTCTAATTTTAAAGGACTGCAGTTCTTTCCATACCTTGTAATGAAAAATGGTGATATTACAATTATTAGGAAAAACATCAAGATTTTAATCCTGTAATCTGTTCTAAGCAGGCAGTCGTATGCAGAGCTCCTTCAGGAATTAGGACTAGGATAGAAATATTAAAAGAAAGTATTTCGTACATATAGAATTCCTGTAAGTAAACTCCAGCACTGAAAAAACTGTTGAAAATGTAAGCATCATGCTGCCAAGGCATTACTGGCAAAGGATCAGCATTTCTTCCAATATTGTTTCATACTTTTATTTACAAGCACAGCAAAAGCAGGTGATGATATCTCCTGATAGCATCAGGTTAGGAGGTATTACCTATACCTAGGAGGATGAGGAAAGTCTGGGGCTACTGTCTTCTTTTGCCACCTGAAAACATGTCTGGACAGTGATGTGGCTATCTGTGTGAAATTTATAGGCCTCCCAGGAGGCAAATCCAAAATAGAGATTGGCAAATTTATTATTAGGTATTACATGACCCAGTGTGTGCAATACCCATGGGAACAGACTTCCAACTAGACATCCATACAGCAGACTTCTAGGTTAGTAGACTCTGAAATCTTTCTTGTGTCAGCAAGTACTCAGTCTAGAGGGCATTAATAGCACCACGAGAACAAACCTGCTAAATAACATCATTGAAGAATTACATACCTTTTAACGAGCTGCAAATTGGAGACAAATCAGCAAGTGGCCTGCATGAGCAAACATGATCAATTAATATGTTGCCATGGATTAGTTTCATATTTCCAAGGCATATAACAACGAGAAACAGCTTGAGAACAACTCTGATTTTAAACTATGTTTGCACTTCAAAGCATTTATTTTACAAAAAAAGCAGCAGCTGAACCAAGCTTTCATATTTATTCACTTCCGAGTAATGTGCAGAAGGCTTGCATAATTCCCAACCATGGGGTATTATTTTTAAAATAATGTAGATTGCTCTTCCTCATTTGAGAATCAAATTAAAATGTTTCACATTGTCCTTCAGAATCCACATACTATGAGAATGACTTAGTGAGGAAAGAGTAAGAGAACGACCAGTATAGTAGGGGATAAGTCAAAACACAGCAGCAATGCATCTTTGGAAGGATGGCGATATAGCCCCATATTTCTTCGAGTGCTTCCAGCAGAGTATCTGATTTCCACAGTGGCACTGCTACTGACTAGCGTTGTGATAATTAGGCACAGTGCTAATGTGCTATACTCTGCTGTATTAGCAGAAGCGCTATACAAGTCAGCAAGTCTTAGTTCAGAGGGCCTACGGAAGACAGGAGGTTTGTGTGGTTTTTGGTTTGCGTAATATTTAAGCATATGGGTAGCAACTAGCCTAGATTTTGCCTTCTCTTTCAATAAATCAGCTGCACCCAAAATGAAACGCAGAGGATAATTCCTCCTTCCCTCGTACAAAGCCACGAGTCTCCAGTCCAGAAAGCCTGGATGCAGATTGCTTTGAAGGTACACAAAAACATCACAAAAATAGGTAAAATTGCTAGAGACGCCTTCCTCCACCCTATCTCCAACCCAAGCAGAGATGCGCCGGGTGCCTTTGGATTCTTCTGTCTTCAAGTATAAAACAGAAGGTTTGACGCTACGAGGTGTTAAACACCAGGACACTTAATTTTTCCAAATACTTAGTTTTCCAGCTCGTGAGATCGGCCCAGGCTAACCGCGGCAAACCAAAATGCAATGCTCCCTACACACCTGCTTGTCCTCTCTCCCAGGGCCGCGGGCCCCATGGCAGAAAAATGTTTGTTTTAATTCAAAACAATACAGGACTGGTTTTCAGCAAGGTTCGGATATTAGGAACCAATTTCAACATGAGATGAATACCCAAATACTCTACAAAAAAAAAAAAAAAAAGAAAAGAAAAAAAAAAAAAGAGCCAAGGGAAACATGTCATTTCTACACACAAACTAACTTATCCAAAAGCACATTTCAAAAGAAAACCCTGAATGTATTTAACTGCTAGTTTCACCTCGACAGCAGCCTTAACTAGGGCAGCGTTATTTTTCCAGGTTTCCTAGGAGGCAAAGCCCACCTCAAAGCAGCAGGACACCCCCGCAGTAAGCAGGGATCCCAACCGAGGCACAAGATACCGCAGCAGACATATATATATATATATATATATGTCTGCTATTGTATATGTATGCTAAAACATAAAATAGATGTTATTTCCCTTCTGTAACTGCCTCCCCAGCCGCACGTTAACCGACGCTTTTAAATCAAAAGCTCCAGGAACCACCGCCCCCCCCCCCCGCCGCAGCGCCCCGCGCCGCCTCACCGGCCCTTCCCTGACGGGACGGAGGCCTCGCGCAGCGCGGGCCGCGGCCGCCCGTTGCCAGGCAACGCGCAGCGCCGGGCCTTCCTCCTCCTCCCCTCACGGCTCCTCCTCTTCCTCCCCCCGCCGCGCCCGCCCCTTCGGCCTCGGCGATGGAGGCGGCGGTGGCGGCGCCGGGCGGCAGGCGCTGGCCGCCCCCTGAGGTACCTACCGGCGCCCGCCCGCGCAGGGAGCGGGGCGGCGGGGCGGGGCGCGGCCGGGCCTCCGCCCCCCCCCCTTCTCCTCTCCGGGCCGCGCGGGGCCCCTGGGCGGGCGGCGAGGCCGCGGCGGCCCGCGCGGGCGCGGGAGGTGGCGGCTTAAATGGGGCCGCGGCGGGAAGGGGCGGAGGGTGTCGGGCGCCCGGAGCCGGTTTCGCCACATTAGGGGCCGCGGCGGGAAGGGGGGGGGGGGAGTTGTGCTGCCTCGCGTTGCCTCCGTTTGGGGCTTCAGCTGAGCAATAACTTAGTTGTTGGAGCGCTCTTAGGCAGGCTGCCACGGGTCAGCTGCATTTCTTGACTGGAATAACGTCGCTCGCTTTTTAAAAACACTTTACTGCCCATTTTTGCAGAAGTAGGCCGTAAACCTCAACGGAAGCCTGCTAATTAAATATTTTTTTCTTTTTTTAAACAGCATTAGTGGCCTAATCCTGCAGACACACTGTGCAATACCGTTCACACGAGTTAACACCGACTCCAGTTTATTGGCTTTATTCATAGCATAAGATTACAGAACATGAATTTTGGCTAGATTGAAGTATGATGTAACCTTTGGCCCTCAAAAATATAGTAGCAGCAGTTCTGAATGGTAGTAAGAAACTCTCCTTTTCATATATTAAGTTCATGTAATTCACTCTTCCAATATAATCTCTGTTTTAAAGGTTAAAAGATTTTTACATTTGTGCAAGCATATTAAGAATTTCTTGCAGTGCAAAATTACTCTTTCAAATTCCAGATATGCAAACAGATTTTGCTTTAACTTTTTGTATCCCTGATGAAACTAACTGTGCAGGTACAGTGAGGTTGGAAAACTTCATTTCAAAGAGGAACCTGGACGAGTTGTGATGTACTGAAATAGGTTTATAACGGAAATCCCAGTGTTTCAATGACAGTATGTGATAGTGACAAATACTGTGCTAATACTTAGCAAATCCAGCCTCAAAGCATTCTCCAAAATCATTACTACGATACCACGCGAGTCCAGAGAAGTAGATTAATGCTATTTGAGCAATGGGGAGACATACAGAGAAGTGGAAAATTGCCTAGGAAGACAATGGAAAGATGTTAGAAGAAAGAAATAAAACCTGATCTGGTGGTATCGCTGTTAAGACTACTTTTTGTTGTCTGCATTTCTTTTCTGACCTAGACCATATGGTCGAGGCTCTTCTAAGTGCTTCTTACAAAATGGACTAACCTGGTTTGCTTACTTACCCAGACAGGATAATCTCTTGATAATCTCGTAATAGCCTTCAGTTTTGAATGTGCACTGGCTTTTGATTAGACTTGTCTGAACAAATACTTGCCATTTTACAGATGCATGTAAACATACTCTTTGCTTCCTTCCCATCATCGTTTGTTCCTTCTTTAGCCTGCTACTATTATTGACTATATTTATGAAATATAGTCAATATTTATGCAGTGCATCTAAGATCTCTTCTGTACAAGCTAGTGTTGATTTTCTATTCAAGAGCTTTTGCTGTTCTGATTTGAGTTGAAGCAACCCCAGATTTTACTAAGGCAGCCAGGTTCACTGCAGGTTAGAAAATCTGCATATGAATGAAATGAAGTGATTTAATGAAGCACACAGAAAGCTGTCCTGTGACGACTGGGCGCAATCCAGCATGCCAGCTAAGAGGGCCAGTATCTATCAGGAGAAGAACCTATACTTTGCTTCCTGCCGGCAATCACAATACAGTCTACTATATTTTTACATTCTTTTTCTTGAATTAGTTATATTCTTCCTTATACTGTGACTTTTTATCCCCCACTGTAGGAGGCAAAGTAGCGAGAATCTGGAGCAGAAAAAAATCCCACCATGCAACCACATTGCAGTCATCTCCACAATATCCAAGGGAATGGTGATGATTCTTCATCTTCTCAGAATGTCCATGCAGTGAGACTGCCAGGAGAAAGCTCATGCCATCATAGTGGAGATGTTCGCGTACAGCTAAGCTCTGCTGTGGGAGAAGCTAGAGAAAATGCAAGTTCCCGGCATTCGAGGCCAGGCTGCCAAAGTCACTCACACGGACATGCCCATGGCGAAGCAGGGGGGCTCAATGATGCCACTCCAGACTTGGAGGAACACAGTGGCAGCTCCCTCTCAGAGCTCAGATACCTTCTTCAGTGGCTGCACAAAAGTCTGCCATATATCTTGATTCTGTGTGTCAAATTGATCACGCAGCACATAATTGGTAGAGTATAACCAAATAAGGTCGGGGGGAACAGACCCTCCCCCAAAGATAAAAATATGCTAATAATGATGCCTGAAGTAAAATTTCATTTATTTTTAGCTTTATTTTTACTTGCTTTGTTTATCAGGAAAAATATATTTCTTCTGGTTTCTTTTGCTGGCGTATATACAATGTGCTTAATTATTTTGGCTTGATAGTCTGAGCTATTAATATTTTGTTACAGTTACTGCAAAGACATATTAGAAGTGGCTTCTTTTTTTAAACCCAAATCAGTATAACTTCTTATTTTCATGTATATAACTGACCCTTTTTTCCTAATAGGCATTTCTCTTGGAATTGGGCTGCTAACGACTTTTATATATGCAAACAAAAGCATAGTAAATCAGGTTTTTCTAAGAGTAAGTATCACTCTTTGCAACAAAGTTCTTTTAAGTTAACCGAGACCTCTATGTATCAATTTTTGAAAGAGGTGTGAATGGAGATAATATTATTTGGTAAATAAAACAATGCATGTCATAGGTTTCAAGACAGACGTACAGTTTTCATATAAATCTCAATGCTTCTGTGCACCAGTGTAGAGCTTCTCAGATAAGCAAAGTCTGCAAAATGCAAAGGCTTTTTTCCTCTGAATACTGAAATCACTTCAACTGATATGAGCGTTTTTCAGTTTATGGAAGAACTTCTTAGCGCTATTTCTAAAATCAAATAGCAGTCAGCAGTTTTAACTTTCAGCAGTCTCTATTTACTCTGAAAGGAAAATCTTGTTTTTCAGAATGGGGTGGGTTTTGGTTGTGCTTTTTAGGAAAAACTTTGATACACACAGAAATTGTCTTGTTGAAAAGATTAAAATTACTGCTTTATCTTTCAGTTGAGTTCTTCTATTTTATTTAGCCTAAAATTAATGCAAGTGGTAGTAACTTTACTCATTTGTAGTAGTAACTCCGTTCAGGTGCAGCAGACTTGGTGCTTAGGGATATATTAAAGGCATTGATACTGAGATAAAAACTGTAGTATGTCTTAATGATTATCTTGCAGGAACGGTGCTCCAAGTTGCAGTGTGCTTGGCTACTAGTATACCTATCTGGATCATCTCTCCTCGTGTATTACACCTTTCATTCTCAGTCACTGTATTACAGGCAAGTAGAGGAACATCAATATAATAAATTACTCGGTTAAATATTAACTGGGAGCATTTAATCGGGGCTGCAGCTATTTGACAAAAAAAAAAAAAAAGTGGTGTTGCTTTTTCATTCATTTTAATCTCCATTTCTCCTCTGCCAAACTGTCCTGTCCTTAAAAACACTATGTTGGAATTTGTAAGATCAGACCCCATACTTAACTCACTAGCACTATTTCGCGATGTGGGATGTGGCTGGGTTTGATTCCTAGCTTTGACCCTAACACCTTGTCTTCAGAATGCTGAATATGCAGCATTCTGGGACTCTACAGGGTTTATGTCTCCATTTCTTTTTCTTACTGTTCTGTAGCAACAATCTTGGTTGTAAATCAGTCAAGGACAGTATTTCTAAATTGGAAATAAAGCTTATCTTTAGAGGATGGGGGTTGTGATGAAGACACAGGAAAGCAAGTTCAAAAATAGAGAGGTCAGAGATCATAAAGAATCAATTTATGTTAAAGAGACCGTTTTCTTAGCAAAATATTTTTCCTCTATGTAAATCAGGTTTTCTTTTTAAATTAAACTTACTGTGATAGTCTCTGGTTATGCTTTCTTTTAGAGAGGCTGCTCTAGTAACTTCTGATGCTTCTTTTTATAGCTTAATCTTTTTAAACCCTACTGTGGATTTCATGAGCTTCTGGGAGGTACTTTGGATTGTGGGAATCACAGACTTTATTCTGAAATTCCTCTTCATGGGCTTCAAATGCTTTATACTCTTGGTGCCTTCTTTCATGATGTCTTTTAAATCCAAGGTAAGAAAACAATCTATATTTTTGCTTCCTTATGAAGATCCTTTTGCAGTAGAATTAGCAAATTATTAAATTCTACCCAGAGGAAAGTTTTCTTAATTAAAGGTCTGTATATAATCCAGCACTACTGCTGTGGGCAAGAAAAGCCTGTGGAGTTCATGTTCTTTCCTGCTTTGTGCTAAGGAAGGTTTACATTCTGATCTGAAACAATTGCTTTTATTACATTATTGGGTACATGGGTGTATTTCTACCTGTGTGGGAGATGAAGAAACCTTTTATTTGCTGCAATGTAAGAATGTATATGCAGACTATTAGCATGCAGCAGCTGATGAACTGTAAATTTTTTGCTTGCTTTATAATAACTGGCATAGAATGATTTTAAGATCTGTGCATGAAAACAGTTGGGTTTCTTTCTTAGAAGAATAATTCTGAGTTTTCATTTTGTTAATAAACTTAAGTAACATTTGTGTCAGATCAGCAAATTTGATTCATAGCTTAATTTCTCAAACCAGTAAAGTTTAATGGTTTTATAGAAGCCTGCAATGGGTGAAGAGATACTCATTTTTATCTGTTCCCTGAGGTAAGACATGCAAAAAACAGTCTACATTTTATGCCAGGATAGCAGATACTAGTACTGATTTAAAAAAAAAAAAATCAAATACAGTTAGTACATGGTAGCATTGAAACAGGGTGTTTTGGTAGATTTTTATCTTTTAAAATGCACCACGACAAAGTATTTCTCAGGTACAACCACTTTAGCGAAATACTGAGTTACACTCAAGATCTTCTCTTTTTTTTTTTTTTTTTTTCCTGCAACTAGCAATACAACATCCAAAACTAATTACTGAAAATTCCATTATACCAACTGTGACCTAAACTGTGGCTAAGTTAAAGAGGGAATCTGGTCAATAGTGGCAAATCGTGACATCCTGTGTACACTGCTGCAAGAATACTTTATCCAGTGTTGTAAATCTAGTTTTAAAGGCAAACTTAAGGGAACAATATAAGAGCTAAACTAAATATCTATTATTAATTTTAACACTTAAAAGTGTATGTGTGTACATACTACGTATATGTATGTATACAATACACAGAGTACTCTGTGCAGGACACTTACGTTTTATTGAGTCATGTGAGTTTCTGGATTCATTTTACCTCTTCAGTCCAGCTATCTACTCTTCCTTCTCCCCTGCCCCCACCATTTTATTATCACCCCATCTTATGAAGAAGTTCATTATCTCACGGTAATAAGGCTTTTAACACAGCCATGAAATAATGTTTAGAGAAAAAGAGTTTGTAATTTGTTTGTTAATAAAAGTAAGGGCCTTTTCTTATCCTCAGTTTTTAATCCTGAATACTGGAGGCAAGCTGATCTACGTGACTGAATTCATCTTATTTTCCTTTTTCATGTCATTTTATTTTCTTTTTTAGTGCTTACGAAAGTAAGACTGATAGCATTGGTAAGTAGGTAGGCATCCTACAAAGGCCACCCTATTTTAGCCTATTAATTTGATTTTCTTCAGTACAGCAGTTAATAACGCTATTGTTATCTGTGCTGTTGTGGTGACTTATCATCTGGTCTTCGTTCCTTCAACCTTGGCTGTAGCCTAATTTTTTAAGAGTTTGATTTGACACTGTAGTTCTGTAAATCTGTGAGATTTTCACTTGAACATATTTAGTTTTGTCAAAATATGATAAGAGAAAACTACTCAAAAGAATTAAAAAAAGCCTCTTTTCTATATATTTAAAAAATCCTTTGTGTTTTAAATCTTGAGAGATTCCTTTGCATGTCTTGCTCAGGGCTACTGGTACATGCTGTTAGAAGAACTCTGCCAGTATTACCGTATGTTTGTCCCCATACCAGTTTGGTTCCGTTATCTTATTGGCTATGGGGAGCTTGACAGTGCACTAGGATGGACCCTTGGGATACTGCTGGGCCTACTCTACCTCATCCTAAAAGTATGTAAACTTTATACTTCTATTAAACTATTTTGAAGCAACTATCACCGGATGGATATAGGCATATAAACTAATCCATTTCTCAGCATTCCCCAGTGCTTGAACTGACTTGCAGGTTGATGCTCTTCTTTTCAGTTTAACTGATAGAGCCTTCCAAAACTGATAGGAAAACTGGCTAATGGCACTAAATCTTCTTGTTCTCTTTTTCTTTTATTTATTTTTTATATTTCCCTGAACCTGTTCTGGGAATTGATTGGGGGCATGTAGTGAAGAACACTTATTATAAGACACCTCACATCAAACACTGAGCAGACCATCATCACAGATAAATATCGAGAGGAAGAGAGATTGCAAAAATAAAGGTGAAATTCTTGGTTAAAAGAATCAGCACTGTAGGGAAACTAGATTTTCTCTCTGCTAGAGTTCCTGTGTGATGCTACACAAGTCAAACTAAAGAATTCACAATGGCCATCTACTTAGCTAAAGAGCTAATCTGTCCCAAGTATAACCAAACTCAACACAAGGTCTGCTTTAAACATAAAAAAATTTTTTTATGCTAAGATGTCTTACTAACAAGTCTAAAGACTATTGTGTATACAATAATAATGCTGGTGTATTTGCACTTGAGTGCTTCATTTCACAACCTCAACAATATTTTTCTTTTAAAGAGCAACCACCTATTGGGAGAAGCTTC
The DNA here is from genome assembly GCF_036370855.1 of Dromaius novaehollandiae. Taxonomy (NCBI): domain Eukaryota; kingdom Metazoa; phylum Chordata; class Aves; order Casuariiformes; family Dromaiidae; genus Dromaius; species Dromaius novaehollandiae. The sequence goes on from NC_088116.1 coordinate 4,037,575, forward strand.
AGGCCAAATTCTTCATTTACATAATAAATAACTGAAAACAAGGTCAAACTGAGCTATAGCTTTGCTTACATTCCTACCATCATTGAATTAACTGTGAGATTTTACTATGAGAATTTGCACAAAAGCTTGAAAGCTCTTTAATTTACACAGAAAAATGTTATGCATAACTCAGATTTTTCTTTCTCATTTCAGCTTTTGAACTTTTTTGGACAATTGAGAAACTTTAAACAGGTTTTACGGATATTTTGTACACGACCAGTAAGTACTGGATTCTTTTATGACAAAAGAGTAAACCTGCCTTACATGAAAGTGTTTCTTTCTGAAATAACTCATTCCTATTATATTCCTATATTATTTTATATTGTTCTAGTAATAGACAACTGCATTTTTAAAGTAATCCCTATTCACTCGTACCTCCATTTCACAGTTTGGATTTCTTGACTACAGGATTATGCGGTCACTTGAACAAACAAACAAAATGTTTTCTGCATGTCTCTTCTGATGAACTTATGTGAAATAGCATATCCTTCCTGTCCTAATTCCTATTTGTTAACTGGGATAAATACTGGTTGGATTTAAGGCAAAGCTTTATGGTGGTACTGCAAGTGAAATATAAATGAGAAACCTAGCATGGCAAAATAACTAATGTGCAAGTAACTATTTTGTTAGAATTGCAAGTTTCTAGATAATGATCTTTCTCTACAATAACAGATACTGTCATTTAGAATCTGCTATTCATGCAATAAAATGTATTGAAGATTTTGGAGCACAGTATTATTGAACTAGAAGAACAATAAAGTGTTTAAAATACGATTTTTAAGTGCTTTCTTGATCAAACTGGAACTTAACACAGTGTTTTGCTCAGAGGTCACTGTTAAAATACAACTGTTCCTTGTTTTCCCTACACTGTGATCACAGGAAAATACTACCTAGATAGTATGGTAGGTAGGAGCATGTAAGCTTTAGGCATCAAGGCAACTGTTGAAACATTTAGCAACATTCTGTGACACTGGGGATTGAATATTTTTCATTTCATAGCAGCCCTTATTCCCAACTCCTTTCTATCCTGATTTCTTTCTGTTTTTTTTCCTAGAAAATAATATCTGCTGCAAAATCTTGTTTTACAGCACTATGGAGTGACAGCTAGCAAGAGACAGTGTTCTGAATCGGATGAGATTTGTTCAATCTGCCAAGCTGAATTTCAGAAGCCTATTCTGCTTATCTGTCAGGTAATACACAACTCAGAATTTCTTTAGAATTGCACTCAGAAGGCTTATTGTGCAACTTAGTACAGTCTCAACTGAAAAACAGCAGCTTTATGGAAAAGTTTATTTAAAAAGTAAATTGGAATAGATCACTTCCATAGAAAAATAGAAAAAGCTATGGCTCTTTCACTTTTCTGTATTCCCTCCTAAAACTTCCAATCCACTCATATTCTGAGTATTACTTTTTGCAAACTTAATCTTTTTAGCAACTCGTAAACAAAACAACATAAAGTTAGATTAATGAGAGTGTATGTCTTCTGATTATTTTTAGTAATCAAGCTCTACAGATGATATACCTTCTTATAAACGGAAGAACTTAGAAGCTCTAAGTTCTCATTCTTTTCATTACAGCACACATTTTGTGAAGAATGCATCTCTTTATGGTTTAATAGAGAAAAAACATGTCCACTCTGCAGAACTGTTATTTCAGACCATGTTAACAAGTGGAAGGATGGAGCTACTTCTATGCATCTACAGATTTTCTAAAGCATGTCAGATGACTTCAGTTTTACAGTTTGTTCAAATTAAGGGTTTGCGGCTTATTGCAGCTATGATTGTAGGTGGCATAGGGAAAGACTTTACAAATTTTGGATAGCTAGGATTTTATGCTTCTATGAAATGTTCCAATATTTAAAACAGTACAGAAATGTACACTTGTCTTTAAGTGTTAAAAAAAAAAAAATTCAGAATGAAGGCACAAAAGCCAGCATTACTTCTCTCATGATTCTTCCAGGAAACAGTCAAATCCTTGAAAATGCTGCATTACTGCTTGCAGAAGCTTCTTAATTCAGCATTTTATTCAAAGGTATAAATAGTATTCCAGACTGTATTTATTTTTTCAACATTACTCAAACTAAAAGGTCACCCTACAGGTTATATTCAGGTTATGAGCAATTTTTGTAGTTTGGACTACAATGGGAATTAGAGGTACTTGCCACACTTGGTATTTTAAAGATCATTTAATGCTAGCCCAACAGATCAGAGAAATCAACTTTTTATTGATGTGTCTATAACTACTACTTTTCATTGTACCTGGAGATAAGCCACAAGAATAGGATGTTTGCCCTTTGGCTTCTTGTAGATTTCTAATGGATCTTAGGCTTAATACATAAACCAACCACTGATGGTAGTTTTTTACATAGCATTTTATAAAGCTGATATTTTTAAAGCAAATCTTTAATACTATATTTTTTGTCGTAACAGGCAACCAGATTTTCTTATGGGGAGAATCTATTTTATACTATATTTGCAATTTGTAGTGTGCATAAAAATCAGAGAGAATAAATGCATTTAAATCTATTTGTTTGGTGCATGTTGAATAAGCAAATAAGATTCATCTCTGTTTCAGTAGTAACTTACATGTAAGCACATAATAATGGCTCATTCACTGCTAGGCATACTTCTGTTAAACTCATGTCTTTGTGGGGAGGGAACAAAAAACCTTGAACACTACAACTTGTCTTACGCTAATCACAGAGCCAACTTATGTACAATCTTACTTCCCTTTTTTTTTTTTTTCTGCTTGTCTTTTCTCACCTTCCTATTGTAAGACTGGAGAAAAAAAAAAAAGCACTCAAACTATTCAGCTACAGCAAAATTAAATTGGCTGACTATCATTAACTTGAGATTGTCTTTTAATTGAATACCTTTAGGAAACTTCCAAATTAGAGAAAAACACAGTTATACACATGAATGATACAGCAACTCAAGTGGCTAGGTGGTGTGGCTGGCTATTAAAAAGTTTCAGAGCCAGATTTGTAGGGCTAACAGGGCATGATGGGAGAGTGCTCTTAAAGTTACAGCTAGAAGTTTAATAGTAGTGAGCTTCTGGGTTCTGAATGAAAACCTAACTAACAAGTATCATTTTTCTGTTCAACCTGGGTTTTGCTACAGCATGTTCTGTATTTGATTATTGTATTCTTGTTTGATGCTTACTGCAGTTCAGAGTAAACATGCCCTATGGTTGTTCTACCATAGTAGCTGAATGACTGGGGACAAAGATCCCATGTTGAAGAAAACAAGCAAAAGCTTCTAAAACTGTAATTGGAAACTTCTGGGAGCAGCAGAGGCTGGTTCTCCTGGAAGCCCTTGCCAGCAATGAGGTACTTAGTTTGGAGAATCTACAGCTGAATAATATTAGAACAGTCCTGAGGGTGACAGGAAGAATTAGTGCTTGGCCACAGCCCGAGCTGTGTTGTAATGGGCTTATGCTCTTACTTCCACTATTGGCAGAACAAACCGCTCTTTGTTTCCTCAGACAGATCTTGCGATACCTTATTTTGCATGTAAAGTTGATACAAGATCAGAACTGTTGGTTATTTAAATGTCATTTGTGCCTATATCCAAACTGCTTCTGCAGCAAAACGTAATTTGAGTGTTTTACAAGAACTGAATCTGACAAGGAACAAAAGAGAGTAGGGACCTCAAGGCTGGATCCTGAATCTTTGATATGCCCACAAAACACAGTCAAGCTGGGCTTTCCCAGGACTTAATCAGGAACAGACAATTTATCTGACAAGTATTTTAAAGTTTTTTTCTTCCCACAGGAAGTGTATGAATGCCATGTAAACAATTTGAGTGCTATATTGCATTCAATCAACAAATAGCCTTTAAACAAAGCTTTGTGTGTGCGAGCAAAATGCAAGAGTAAGCCCAATCCTCAGTTTATGGTAAGGGCCAGATATAACAACCAGCTAATAGAATACTGGAAGTAAACATTGTAACTTACCCTGGATTCATTTTTTCTTGAAATGCTAATGCCAACAGCTTAATCATTTTTTAACTCAAATATCCTCCGGGGGAAAACAAACTGAAGTTTATTAGACTTGGCCATCACGTTAGAGGAAGCAAATGTGCTCCCTGATGCTTGAATATTGATCAACTCCAACAGTAATGGGAGAAGTCAGCAATCAGAAGCCCAATACTCTGTAACAAACATTTTTTTAAAATCTTTTAAGGACAACAGGTCTAAAATACTTAGTACCATTCTTGGAATATAACTGGGAGGGTACAGATTCTGAGCTGCACCAGTTGTTAACTACAAACAGGTTGTTCAAACAGTTGTCTTCTTACAAGCAGAGCCCCACCCAGCTGAGTGTGAGGGAAGAACACTGAGAAACAAGTATTCTTTCTTACTGTCTTATCCCCAAGATGAGTAAATAGTAGCCCCATTACTTATGCAGCAAGGAACAGTGAAAAGGGAGCCTGTCGTTCCATCTGGTAAGTGCAAGAGATGTTACAGAGTCTTGGCACTGTGCATTCACATCTGGGCAGAAGGACAACAAAACTAGCTTTTGCATGAATGCTGTGCTTGCAAGCAAGAGCCTGCAGGGAGCATCCTGGAGCCAGCCCACCAGAGAGCTAGCTAGCTTGGTCAGAGAGAGGGCCTGGGAACTCTTTGCCTTTCAGTACCTCTCCCTGTTGATGAATTTGCTTCAAGATCCATTGAAAACTACCCAAGCCCAGTAATATTATCAAACACAGTTTATTAAAAAAACAAGACTAAAAAGATTTTGATCAACCAGGTTAAATTTACACTTCATAAATGAAACAAGATAAGTCATTCTCATCTTAATTACAGAGAGGAAAAAAAAAGTGAGTAACTTACATCCTTGAATGACATCCTCTCTGATCCGCTTGCCAGTATCATGCTATTAAGATGCAACTCTTCATTATCAAGCCCACTCAGTCCAGGGTAGCTGCCCTGCTTTCCACACACACAGACACACAGACAACCAGCACATGTCTGACTCTGCAGGAGACAGAACAGAGAAGAGGATGTCAAATTGCAATCAACAGCCACTCTAAGAGCTGAGGAACCTAGCTGAAGGCACCAGCCCTTGGTAAGACAGGCTGATCAGAACTAGCATCTGTCAGGTCCTGTAAGTCTATGTGGAGTTTCTCCTCCCTCCCTCCCTCTTCCTTCAAAGCTGTCAATGATTTAGATCCACAGTTATACTCAGCGCCTGCCTAGTTTTCCCCCCCACCCCCCCCCAAAAATCACTTAGATCAGCATTTAAATTTGCATTTAGTTGCTATTCACATCTATTTCATTCTGCAGTCAACTATGTTTTATTCCAATAAACTGAAAGACAGAAGGGGCATTACCTTCTACAAAGGCAGCTCAAGTGTGTTTCTTGAAGACACCTATTAAGTTAATCTAGAAGAGAACAATCTGTACTGCATACAGTAAATCATCAAGGAACTGCAGGAAAAATATTTAAGTAATTTGTCTTGTTCTTAAAAGCTTCTCCTCTTCCTTAACTCCTTCCTGTAATAAGGAGTAAGGGTTAGTCTCTGTAAAGTGGAAAAATGAAATGCCTACTATCCTGCTTTGTGAAATACCTTTTCAGCCTACTGCTGCAGAGACAGAATTCATAATAACCCAAACAGCTGCCCAAAAAACAACTGTAGCCTCTCTCTATGTTTGATGCACTTTTCAGTTAATACTGAGAGCAATTTGGGAGTTAATATTAAAAAGAGAACAGACTCCAAGTAAACATCCACTGTATAGTTAGAGTGGACATAAATATTACATGTTTTCCAGCAGCTCAGCTTTTGGATAGCAAGACAAAAAAATAAAAGGGATATTCAAAAGAACAATTGACTCATTTATTTTTATCTTTTATTATGAGCTAATACCAGGATGACATTCAAATGTCAGATGGCACAATTAAGACAGTCTTGGTAGGAATTATTCCAGCATTCCCAAAATTACAATTTAGTACACGAATGGCATCAAATGTATGCATCACTCCCACAGAGAAAAATGATGAAGTTCTGAATATCTTATACCAGAATATTTTCCGCATCAAATGGGAAAAGGAAAACTGCTGGTAACACAGCTGACCTATAAGCCTTCTGTGATAATGACCTGCAGAACAAAATATTCCCCTATTTAACATCTAGTAAAAAAAAAATATGACTTTTGTTCAAGTTTAAGATTTAATACTTTTATATGGTTAGCCACAGCAGGTATTAACCTCAGTTTTACTGTATTTTTGTAATGCTACAAAAATCCTATAAAATCAAATTATAGTGATTTTTTCAGTGATTATAATTAAAAAAGCGCAGCTTGTAAAAAATAAAAAAAATAAGATTCTATACTCTAATGAAAAATTTAAGACATTTTTAAATGAACAAAAGAAAGCACTTGTTAAGCTCTCCAATATTCAATGCATTCTGCACTTATCTGAAATAGCCAGACAGGAGCTAGAATTCTACTCCCCTTAGTTCATGACTAGTAACTTTGACACTATTATATATATAGAGAGGATCTATGTCTGATATTTTTACAAATAAATACAGGATAAACCATATTGCATAGTGTGTGCTTGCTGTCTGAGTCACACTCCAAAAGTTTCACAGTTATGGTAGGGAATTAAACTTAAAATCCATGGGATGAAACATTAACAGTACATGAAATTTACTTTTAAGTATGATAAATTGTATATATAATTAAGCAGTGAACTCAGACAAACAACTCTTGCCATTCTTGCCAGCCATACTAAACCAACTCTACTGGACAATTATATCCAGCCAACCAAAGAGCAACTGTTAGCTGTAACCAGGACCAAGAGAGATTGTTCTGCTCCCCCCACACCACCCCCCAAAAAAAACCTTTTATTTTTTAAGTTCCTCTATACTCAGTAAACATGTTAGAAAACCTATGTTAACAAGTGGCACGGAGCAGACACTGCTTGAAGTGTTGCCTACTTGTAAACATACATAATACATACAGACATGAGCATTATGATTTTAGTTTCACAACATGCCACTGGTGATCCCGTTACCAAATAAAAAAATGGCACTCTTCCGGTACAATTTATGTCACTGTACGGTAACTTGATTTTCCTTATAAAACTAAAAAGAAAGTCTTGAACAAAAGGCTTATCAGGAAGAAAAAACATTAATTTTTACTCAGTCATAAATATCTTTTTGTTGTTTCTTTGTTAGTACCAACAAGATATCACTGAATCCTTCTGGCTAGCAAATTTTAGAAAACAGCACTCTGATTGGATTCAACGTCCTTAGAGAGTTTTATGGCTTGGATCCTATGGCTCAAAAAGATTCGGTATACACAGAGTAAGCAGAATCTATAAAAAATCCCTACTGTTGTGAAACACTAGAAGTAGACTTTGCACAGTTTGACTAAAGATAATGCAACGTGTGGCAGGCAAAAAGTGACAGGACTTGTATGCAGTTGCATGATCATATACACACACACGCACACACCATACACTCACTCTAACTAGTGTAAAGCTCTGCAGATATTAACCCTTTCACCAGCTATGTTCATGGAAATGCTTTCTTTAAGGCAGGAAGTATTTAAGTAAGGTAAAGTTACCTTTATTTTATTCTTTGTACCTGTAAGTCATTTGTACAGATTGTGACAATTTCAAAAACATAAATAGTGTCCTTAACATGTTTCCTAAATTAAGTTGCTAAAGTTCTGACCCACTGTGGAAGACATTCACTGAAAGGCCATTTAACACTTTTTTCTCATACAATCAGCAAATTTATTGCCCCAGCATAGAAAAAAAATTTTGATTAATTTAGAAATGTATAATGGCAGAGAACTCCCATAAGCAAAATTTTATTTTAAAAAATTCCCTCAAATTCTTACCCATTAATTACAAAAAGGTTTACTTTCTTATACTATGTAGAACTTACAGATGTTTCTTGTGGTAGTAAATCCTCCACAACTACTGACCTTGTGTTCTGATGCACTTTTTCCTGACCTTTTATATGAGTAAGAATCTGAACATATTCAGCTGTCTCCATCTAAGTGACTGGCATATACAAAGGTGATGTTTCCCAGTGAAATGTCTGCTGAGGACAAGGATGAAATAAGCAGGACATGTATGTGAGCCCATGGCTTCCAGTTAAGCCTAGAACATAGCAGCATTGCCATTTGATTAGATCCATTTGTATTTGCAGTAACAGATATTTCAGCTGGGTAAGCAAGTGAAACAGTTCTCTCCCACCCCACATTGCCACATTTGTAATCGAGTGATTCACTTACTGATTTTTTGTTTCACCAGGAGAAGAATCAGAACTAGAGTCCTTATTTTCTTCACAGCAACCAATTATTTTGCATTTTTAATTTTGGGATACTTTCCATAATGAGCTGAATCAAAAAATCTATTTGAAAAATATATATTTTTATATATATATAAAAAACTCATTAGGTTTTGAATGTGAAATACCAATTAAGTTTATCTTTCATCTTTGATTCCACCCCATTGTAGGAAACAGCTTAACCAAGCTTGCATGCTAATTATTTCTCGGACGCAAGCGTTTAGGCATTTCATACTTTGCCTAGTGAAAGGGCTAACCCTCCGTGACACATTCATAACTAGACCAGTGATTCTGAAGCAACATCCTGACCCTTAATACTGTCAGTTTCAAGCTATCAGGCTGAAAAATCCTCGATAAGGTGAGAAGATGTCACTGCGAATCAATTAGATGATGTGCCTAGAGTTCTGCAATACCATTTTCTACAGTTTTTTTTATGCACCATTGATTGACAGAAAAAAATCCATTTTTCTTTGCTTTCCAAGTCGCTCTGTGCAATGACTGACTCTTTGATACTGTCACTTTTTAAAAGTAAACCATATAAGCCCTCACACTTCAACTTCAAGGGGGCTTATGTCCATTCTTTGTTTTCCACCTTTAAAGGCTTAAAAAAAATTGTGTTGTCATAGATTCATGCGCAAGTGCTCTGGTCGTTTGGAAATCATGGGAAAAGCTTGTTTTTTATATGGCCCAGAGTTTGGTTGTCGGATTGGAAGTGGTGCTGAGGCCTCTCCACAGACTGTCACATCCATTTGTTCTATTCCACTTGTCTCCATTGGATATTCCACAGGTGTCTGAGTATTTGATGCGCTGGCAGAAGCACCTCTTCCCCAGAATTCCCCAGGGGAGAACTTTACAGGGCTTTAAAACAAGAAATATAAAAATCAGAGATGAAGATATACACAGCACCAAGGTATGTCCTTCATTCTGCAAGAAGCTGAACTCAAATGCCTATAGTGAGACATTTAATTCTTTCTTCCACTTCCAGAAGTTTGAGAGAGAGTTTCCAAGTCTAGCTTCTACCAAGGTTCCTTGTAAAGTTAAATTCTTTCATCCGAGTAGTCAGCATAATACATTTCTAGATCAGTGCAGACAGAATTTTCTTTACTAACATGACTCTTTAGCAGCACAAAAATACTTAGGATATTCTTGAACAGTTTTAGAGGAATGGTGTGCCAAAGTCACCAGACTGAGAGGCTGTACCAGTGCTGCATAGCTGGCAAATTAGTACTTCTTGTGCTGCCAAACACCATAAATTTGTCTCTAATAATGTGGTTTATAAAACTGGATTGATGCTGCACTTCTAACGGAAGTGATGGGATTACTGAGAAGAAAGACCACATTTCTTATTTTTAGTGCAGATATTTTTCAACAACTTGCCAAAAAAGGGAACCAAAAATAATAATAATTATTAAAAAAAAAAAAAAAAAAAAAAAGAAGAAGATACCTGACTGGTGTCCTAGGGCTACCTATGAATCTGCGAGGTGATCGAATTTTTGGTTCAAAAGAAAATTTCTCTTTTACGCTTTCAAGTACAGATGGAGCCACATATGTAAAACCCTGCAAAACAAGCATAAATGCACTGTCACTTATAGGCAAGATTTACATTTATGATCACTTCTGCAGTTAGGAGCATCATTAAAGAGGGAATGAAACTTATAAAAAGGAGAAGAGAGTAAGTACATGAACTTCTTTTCAATTCCTAAAGCAAACAGCAGGATGCGAGTTCCTCACCTGAGTATCTTTTCTCCCCAGATATTTCTACTCAGAACACAGATCCCCACAGAAATGCTCAAATCAACTAATTTTGAACTACAGAATGGATATTTTTCTCTCTGCACATCTATGAAAAGCAATCACATGTGCAGGTATCTCAATGCAGTTTTGAATTAGAATGCTCACATTTCAGGAAGCGGACAAGGTTTGTTGTTTAAGCTATCCGTATAAAGAAAATCTCAGCAGTGATCCAACCAAAATATATTCAAAGCCCCGAAACCTGCTGCAATATATGTGTTTAAAAGTATGATGGCTTGCTTCGAGTATCAGGTGGTAAGACTCAAGAGAATTAATTTACCTGAAATGCCCTACTGTTTCCAAATAACACTACATGACTCTGGAGAGTCATTAGACACTTGTCCCTGGCTCACTTACCAGAAAGACCTGGTTGGCACTTTCACTGAGAGTAGAGTCATCTGGGCTATCAACAGGTGTCTGACGTGTAAACTTTGAATCAAACTGGCTCACATCCTCTTCAGATTGCTTTGCAAAAACAAAATGATTAAGGGTTTATATTACAGATATCAACCAAATGGCTTAGCGGTGATCAGTGAAGCCTCTGGATGGAGTTCATTCCATAGGTTTTTGGCAGAGCTCTGCGGTAGTAAAACCCTGGAGTGGTGTCGGAATCCTGTCGCTGCCAGTGGGAGGTCACTATGGGCACCGACACTGAGAAATAAAGGCAAGGGGGAGGGGCAACAATTATGGATCAAAAAGGAAGATAAATTAAAAAGATGCCTTGAAAAAAAATCTCAAATTACAAACAAAAACGTTTAGAAATACATTGCCAGCTTCATTGCAAGTTTAACCCTGGTCATAACCAGTACAGAACAGTTGCATCTATTAGTTTCTGGAAATCTCTCTCTCCAGACAATCTCATCTCATTTTGCAGATGCAGAAGTGTTTATACTGTTAGGGACAGACAGTAATGCTGGAATAATTTACTAAGAATATTGTTTAATTCAGTCAAAGAACAATAGATATCATTCCAAGATCCCATCTCTCATTTTAAGTGTAACTGTAAAGGCAATATATCTTCATTTGTGGTGGCCTTCACACAACCATGCAATCACATTTTTAAGAACCAGCTGGTTTGTACAAGTAGCTTTTCTAAAATTTGCTAAGAACAGGGGGGAAAAAAAAGAACCATCTTCGGACAGCTGGTTTGGAAAGCCTTTTATGTCATTCTGAATGTTGCTCAGAAAAGTGAGGAGGAAAAAGGGTAGGAGCCCCCAAGCTGTAGTATGCCCAACATTAATAGTACATAAGTCAGTTTAAAGTGAGATTTTTTTTAGTAGAGTCAGGAACTATCCAGATAGCAATACCCACTGCAGTAGCTAATTGTACCCAGGAAAAGGGGGGGGGGGGGTGGGGGGGAAAAGACAGATACCCCACACCCTCTAAATATAAGATAGGATAATAGAGGTGTATCCATCATATCACTAGTTTGAGGTAAACCTAAGTTATTGCCTGTAATGCACTAGATGCATTGTGAATATTAATAAGCAGATATCCAGGATGCTGAATTAGATGACTTAATTTTTTTTCGTTTAGCACTATTTATCATTTTAGTTTCAACTAAATATGACTCTGCGTGCAATCTTTAGAAGCAGAAATTCAGAAATCGCTGCACTTCCAAGTCTGTTCGAGCTACCTTTTAGCAGCAGGAGGAATTAAAACTGATGTAGAACTTTCTCCCTCCCAAAAGATTGAGCAGAAGGATAAATTAGCTCTTAGCTGACTTTGCTACCATCCTCACTTAAGAAAGCAACATCCTATTCCAATGACTAATGTGTACAATGACTACAGAGGAGAAAGACAGGAACAGCATGCTCATGACAGCCAATGTTTCATACTGTGTGGAGTCTTTACAGAGGGAGGTCTTTTATTTCTTAAATGTTGATACAGTTCTCAGGAAAAAAAAATCTGCATCAGGTAGTTTCTCTCTTTGATTTGACAGTGAATCTGAGAACCAGTAAGCTAAGCTGATGCATTTAACTATTTAAAGTACAAGAAAGCAATAGCACACCACAGTTTGTCAGAGTGAAAGTTTCCAAGTTTTAGATACTACATTGTTTGAGGCCTTTCCTAAAGGCACACAGGGGACATCTCACAGCATTCTGAGTACATACCAATAAGGGTTTAAAAGGAGGTTCCACCTTCCGTGCCAACAGCTCATCCCAGTTAATGTGTCTGAAGAACGGGTGAGCCTAAAAAAGTTAGCAATAGTACAGGGTCACAATCGGCCTTCTGGGTACTACTCTCAGAAATCTGAGATAACAATGATCTTCTAGAAATAAGATGCAATCGTTTTTGTTAAATGTTAATGTTAACAAGAAAAGCAAATTAAATGTTAATGTTAACAAGAAAAGCAAATTAAAGCAAGACTGAGAAACAATAAGCACGTTCTTTACAGGCCCTCACTATGGTGTTTTTCTCTCCAAAATCCCATATGGGTCAAGTGTGATATATTCTGCAGCAGTAGCAGAATAGTAGCTAAAAGCTGATACCATCCGTCTTAGTCAGAAAACATATGATCTTATCATGTTTTCCTCAAAGGCATTAGAAAAAGCCAGTTGATATACATTTACAGTTCAAAAACATAGAGGGATTTTGCTAGATATCTAAAAATAATATAGAAATACTGAATTAATGACAAATTATCACAACAAGTGGAGTAAGAACTCTACAGTAACTTGTTAATGTCATTCTAAAGAACATCATGCTGGAAGCAATGGGAACAAGGCAACACTGAATGCAAACTAACTACATTTTTCCCTTGAAAAAGCTGCACTAAATAAAAGGACTGGCAGGTTTTTCATCAGACTACTAGCAAAATATCACTCTAATATATGGCCAACTGCACAATTCTGCATTGTGCAGCTAGCAGGAAAGAGCAACTGGAATACAAAGCTAAAGAAAATAAGTTATTTTCCAATTCTCAAATTATCAAATAGGTAGGCAGCTGCTCTTTTCTTCAGTGTTGAAGGATTCACATTTTGACCAACTGTCAAGTATGGCTGCCTTTTTGCTCATTACATGTCAAGACAAAGTCAGTTGATGTACCCTCTAAGCTAAGGGGAAGGATGGAGTTTTTCAATGAGGTTATAAAGAAAAGTTAAGCAAGACTTACCTGAACTTCTCCAGCATCTCCAGGACCAGCTCCTAGACGTGAGGCAGCATTTCTTTTTAGCAGCTTAATGAGATGTAACATGATATAACAAGGAAAGAAAATTATAGAAATAGTTATGCCATTATGAATAGTCTATTTCTGACATGAATCATCATTTGAATGAATAGCATGCAGAATGAATACAGAAGAATCACAACTTCTGCATTAATTAGAAAACCACTGTATTTTCAAGGAAAAAAATCACTTTCTGTACCATGCAAAATCCAGACCAACTTGATAATTAGTAAAGCAAGCATGGACTGAAAAGCCACAGTGGTCTCACTATGCTTCTATTTTCTACATACATATGTAGTACTGACATTCATTAAAATCTACCTTTTTAAGCAGATCTCTGGCTTCTTGTGTGAGGTAGGGAGGCAAGTTGAGTTTACACTTGAGAATCTTGTCAATTGTTTTCTTTCTGTTCTCCCCAGTGAAAGGAGGCTAGAAAGCACCATTGTAACGGGAGGAAAAATAGGACTTGTTCAGCTCTCTCATTTGTGTACACAGAACTCATTTCAGTAATTTATAAAGCAGAAAAAAATACTGCAAATTGGACTTCCAAATAATTGTCGGGTCACAAGAGCAGCTCACAACTCTAGCCAAAATAAGTATAGCCATGTTTTAGTTATACTTCTTACTTGCATCTGTACAAGCACATATATATTTATACATGCATCTGAATTAGAATACAGACAACTTCAAAAGCTAGGAAGAGAAATACATGCAATTATAACTGTGCACCTACTGCTCCAGTCAGCATGTCATACATTAATGCCCCCAAACTCCACCAGTCCACAGCACGATTATGCCCGCTCCTCATCAAGATTTCAGGGGCCCTGTAATAGGAAAAATTAAAAATATGAAAGCATTTTTAACAAGATTAATACTAATTCTCACTGCTACTTTTCAAAGAAAGCCTCGTTTATCATGTGAAATTTCTATAAATGACTGAACATATGAACCACCAGTTAAAAAAGGTAAAATTCAGCCATTACCCCCAGACCAGAGTAATACTTTTCTGTTTCATCATGCAGCTCACATGTATTCAATTGTTCCACAGAATGTGTGCGTGACTGTTCCATCGTGAATAGATTCTTTACATAATCCGAAGTCAGTCAATTTTACATGACCTGAAATTAAACAAACAAAATCTAAAACGTGCCAGAATTCTGACACTTGTACAAGCAACATTAAAAAAATATGAATTTTTAACACGGATCTGCAACATATCGGAACTACTTCTAGACACCTTCAATGTACTGACAGAGCAATACAGTTATAAAACAGAATCAGGTGACCACACTTAAAACATCTGCATTATCTGTGCATAAGAAAGTGTTGCCACTTGGCAAAGAGATACAAGGAGACTGAAACTACCCAAACTTGCTCATATACAGACAAATGTCTAAATGTCTATTCTTAAATCATAAAGAATGTAGAGCATCATTCAGATGAGAAAGCAGGTTACTGAATCTTACTGCTTGCATCAAAATTTGGAGAACAACTTACAAAAAATTGTAAAGTACCCTGAATTTTTCAGTACAGAGTTACACTAAATAAAAAAGTTGTTTAAGATAACATGAAACTACTGGATAGTACAGATTGCCATAGTCAGTGTCATGTGGTCAATGCAGCAGCATGCTTAGGAATAACTACCACTGTCAGGTAAAGTGTCAACAACTAGATAAGTCACTTCTCCTACAGATGACCTGGCATCCTATATATTTTGCCTTTTCCTAACTAATGTCTTCATTTATCTCCATTTCTAACATGCCACAGATTCTACAGTGAAGACACAGATGTTTAAGTACTTTATAATGACCCAACAGAATTATGCTTTAACAAATTTCCTAAGTGTCACATTAGTAAGTCAACCATTCAAAAAGTCCTTGCACTACGTATGTGGAACTTGGAGCTTACTGGATTCCTTGTACTTGCACTCTTTAAGGACAAGCGATTAGCTTTGGCATTTATTCAGTTATACCAAGAGCAATAAGGGACATGTCATTGTTCTAAGGAAATTCACATATAAATGAACTGTTGTCACCTTTGAAAAAGGATTTTCATGTGAATGGAAACATAAAACTTATTATATTTCTACCTTGATGATTGAGCATAATATTTTCTGGCTTCAGATCACGATAGATGATTCCTTTTTGATGCAAGTGCCCCAGTGCCATTGAGATTTCTGCCAAGTAAAAGCTGAAAGAAAAAGTACGCCACACAATTAGACATATTCAGTCATGCCCAGCACCTTAAGCACTAAGGTTATTATGTACGTAGCAATAATTCCTTGAAAGTATCATTAGATGTGTAAAAGAGAATAGAGCAGAGAAACAATGGTGCCTTTGAACCATTGAGGCTGGTTTGCCAAAAGACATACAGATGCCAAGATGAACTACAAAATTACACCATTAGCATTAGGTTTATCTGTTCAGTAGATATCCTATTATGAACCTAAATTTATTGGTCAGTGGTTAAAATGTCCTTTAACCTGTATTACAAAACCTCCTCCAACCTCTCTCACAAGAGATGGCAAAGTTGAAGAAAAAAGCTGAAGCGTCTTTATTACTTCGCACACTGATCATGAGAGAATAAATACGGTCATTACAGTGATTCTAAAAATTCTGTAATTGCCTGGTAAAATTGTGTGGGGATTAAAAACAAACAAACAACCCCCCCACAAAATACAGTCAAACCAAAACTTTCAGTTTTTTCTCTAATACCTGAAACACATCCTTCATCACAAGCACACGTATAAACGCTATGGAATACAGCCTCACACTTCAACCAGCAACAAATGCTCTTCAAGCCTGTAGTCACGTCTGCACAAACTGATAAGCACAGAGCACATACATCCTCACAAAACCCAGTTAACTGCTCTTTTCACTAGAATATAACATGAATGAAGAGTTATAGTCTCCTAAGCCAAAATGAACAGTTTAAGCACTCCAAAAAACCCTATTAATTTACCAAAATATAATTTGTTTCACGTACCAAGCTGTGTCTTCCATAAATATCCCTTCTCTCTCTAACTGCATAAATAGTTCTCCTCCTGTCACAAGAAAAAGGCAAGGTATAATACTCTATTAAAAGTGCATTCTATCATTTTTAGTCAGTCAAAAATCTGTTTTCCAGAAAAGCTATAGCAACTAGTATTCAGTTCTACTCTGCAAGAAGTTGTTTCACAAAAAATTAGGAAACATGAAAATAACAGAGTATATACCTAAAGAAATGCCAAAGGAAATCAAAAGAGCCTATTGGCAAATATAAGTGTTTTTGTCTCTGTTTTTCCATCATTACAGCTTGACCAAATTGCTCCAAATCTGTTTCAGCTTCCCTATCCGTGAAAGAAAGATAACAGTTTCTTGTTTCATGAAGAACTTGCAAGGACTACAACTTCAGGTAGTCAGTAAGACTGCATAGCATCTTTTCAAGTGTGAACATACAGAAACTATACCTAACAGAATAAGAGGTATTAAAAGTCTTCTTATCCTGTACTCTCATGAAAAACATTTTTAACGGTTAATACAACTCTACTGAACTAGAAATTTTATTTAAGTTATTCTATGTATTTTTAATGCTAACCTATTTTACACTTTTAAAAGACTATCCCAACAGTTGCCTGGCGTTTTATAAGTAGAATAAGAAATCCAAATTCTTGCCTATGTAAGATACCAAGAAGCAGGTAACAATTTAACATACTGACCACTGAGATACTCAAGGATGAGGTAGAGTTTTCCACCAGTCTGAAAGGCATAAATTAAGTCTACGATGAAGGGATGTTTCACTTCCTCCAGTATATTCCGCTCTGCTTTTGTATGAGCTGTATCTTTTGCATTCCTTACAATCATTGCCTACAAAAAGGCAGAGATATGTGACCACAAGAACACGCCAGAAAAAGCAGACTTTTAAATTTACTTCCATTCCGAGTTTACTAAATCACAACACTACATGAGTCAACAACACAGTAAAAAAGAAAAACCAAAATGAAAAGCCCACCATGAAATATACAAAACATGCTCACTGGTTTCTTACCAAAGATTAATTCTTTATTTATTTCATAGAATCATACAATAATTTAGGTTGGAAGGTACCTCCAGAGGTATTTAAAAAGATTAGCTGTTAAGAACTACAGAAATAGAACAGTTTAGTAAAAGATTAATTACAATTGTCTCTGGATATGAAAACAACTGTATACATCCTAGATACGGTTTTGACTTTAGGTATACTAAATAATTAGATAGTTATAACAGCTGAAGGGGAGGGGAATTTTCTGGATTCAGATAGCAGTGAAATGTGAGTATTTGTTACCTTTTTAAGAACTTTCATGGCAAAAATTTTTCCGGTATTTGCTCCAGTTACTTTTCGTACTTGAAATACCTATGCGACACCAATACAAAAGCGATCATATATTATAAACTGCATTCGCCAACAAAGAGATCACCTACGAATGCAAAGCTGCCTGGAGGGGGACAGTTAATTATCCGAAACAGCATTTGGGGTATTTTCTGGTAGCAGTCCTGCTGCCAGCTGGTGGTGAGGCTCTGCCAGGGCTCTCGCTCTGACCCACCCCACAGCCAAGGTCTCAGGAACACCAACCTTCACAGCCTAGAGGTTACCTCCCGGCAGAAAGTTTTCTGAATGTGGGATGGGAAGATTAGGTCTTGCCAAAGGCAGCACTTTCACCACCTTCAGCATAATAGATTTACCTCAATAGAAAAGAGCTCCTTACCTTTCCGTAGCCACCTTTGCCAAGTACGCGTAGTAACTCAAAGCACTCTGGTCGGATCTTTTCTGGACCTCTGTTTACACTAGTTTCTGAAATCTCAAATTTTTCACAATGTTCCATGCCACTGAATAAAATTGAGACAAGAATATAAGACTATCTGATGCTCAAAAGTGATCAAGAGAAAGTAAGCAAGCAAATTACTTTCTGAAAAACATACACTATATCCAGCATAACTGAATGACTGCTTTGGAGATTTGGTGAATTCCTAGCAACAGAAATTTTAATTAGGTGTGTGCAAAGCAGTAAGTGGCAACTTGCACAGAAAAGACCATTTGCAAATTATTGGGATTTAGAGTATTAAGACTTCCTTCAGATTCCTCCAGTTTTAATGCATAGTAAGTCTCTGTACTAAAACAGGAATAATTTTCAAGGACCAAAGCCTCAAACTGGCTTAGAGAATTTCTGCAAGACCTCAGGTAAAAGCAAGGTTATAAGGTATGTTTAAATTTAAATCACATTCAGCAGTCCTATTCATCGTAAGACTTTTGTAACACAAGTATTTTGCAGAAAAAGCTGCGACATAAAACTGTCTCACAACTCTGAACATGCCACAAAAGACTAAACCATGATTTAATGATGCTTCTAAATTATGCTACAGTTCTACAAAAGACAAAGTGATGATAACAGATTGATCCTGCTAAAATAAACGTGACTGAACTGTTTAAACAGCATCGATACTTTCTTCTTACAACGTGGTGCACTGAAAGAGTCTGGAAAACTTTAAATGAAATAAAGGGAGCCGTCCTGTGAACTTCTATCAGAACTTCTGAATTCGACTTCTCATCTGCTTCAGACTGCCACACAAATCTGCAAGTGGAGCCTTTATAAATTGGACAGAACATATAGCGTTCTGCGGACAGTGGATTACATTCATATTGCAAATATTAGTCAACTACAACAGACATGTTAGGAGAAACAAGGATTAAAAGACAACAGCAGGTTTTGCCACAATTTTTTTATTATTATTATTTTATTTCAAGATACAGTTCACAAATTTTAATGTGAAGAAATAGTGGAACAACTAGAAACAACTCAAAATTGAACAAGAATGACAAAATTTCTATTTAACTTAACAAACGTCGATATAATTAGAGATTATATGTAGTTGGCATGAATGGTACAGAACATTTTCTAGCAGCAACTTACAGGTCATATTGGCCAAGTCCTCCATGGTCCATGCTCTCACTTAATTGTCCCTGGGGAGGGGAGGGGTAGAAGGAAGATTAATTATAATGTAAGAAACACAGCAGTGTTAAAAATAAATGTAGTGAAGTGTTTTACAACTTTTTAGTTTTTGTTATTATTAAACTAGGCTAAATGTTGGAGTAATAAATTTTCACCAGAAGATAAGAAATCTACAAAATTCTGCAGAAGATCTGCAACATTTCCACGTATCCCAATGACACAGGGAATCACGGTTTTACCTGACTGCACTGTTACTCAATTACTTTAATATTACAGGTAACAATTTCACCCCCTTCCCCCCAGTGGTCTTGAGAAATGTTAAGGTACTAGAATTTTTTTACACCTGCTTTCGCATAGAAATTGAAATTCCTTTACCATATTATGCAAATTAGAACTATAATCAAGATTATATAAATAGACAAAGCAGGATTCACACAAGCTAGAAACAACTGACTGAGAAGGCTTTATTATTCTATACTGATGATCATCTAATCCCAACAGTAGCAAAATAACTAAACTTTACTCTGATGATAAATACCTCTAACTGATCAACAACCATTCAGATAGATCAATGCAGGCAAATATTGATAAAGGAGGCTCAAGCACTTCAACATAAGGACTAGACACCATTAAAGAATGTGGTTTAGTTTTGAAGAGATATTTTCTTAAAAGAATTTTTGACTTGATCCCTTATGAAAGGCAAGATAATATCTCCCTCTTTAATTATGGCCCTACATGGCAAAAGAAGTGCAAACCCAGCACACAGCTGGAATGAATACAAATAGAATTTAGTGGGCAAGCTTCCTAATACATTACAATTTTATTTCTAAAAATATGTATATAAAATAGAGACTGCAAGTTTGCGAGAAACAGTCTGGACTCTAAGGACTGGGTACAGATACAGTGAATGACTTGTGCAATTCACAGAGAACTGGAAGAAAAAAACGGATACAGAGATCTGCAAAAAGCAGACCAAGCTAAGGAGTACATTTTTGGGTATTATGTAAATGAAAACACTAGCCAAAGAAAATTCTGAATTTTCAATAGCTTCCAAACCAAGTAAACACTAAAGCTTACAGAAGTTGGTTATTTTGGTGGGTGAACCGGAGGGGAATTTAACTTCTGGTTCCAACTACTGGCACCAGCAGCAATTGCAGGGTCCAAAAGTTCAAGTCAGTTTCCAGGTCAGAAAGTTGCTAGCTCATGTCTTCTCTAATAAATGCTACCAAGAGATCAAGCTTATTGACACGTTTCACAATAAAATCCACTAAAACTGCCCTTGACCCTACCGTTAGATGGCAAAAAACAAATTCAAAAAATTCATCAAGGATGGGGAATAAATACCTATTACGCTTCTAGATCTTCTTCCCTCTTGAAGTTACCCAGTGGCTCTGGCAAAGTTTACACATGCTGTTCTTACCCTTGCGAACAACGGCTTTCATTCTCAATATTAACTGAAGCAAAACTCACTTCAGATACCATTCTGCTATTTGCAAGGATTTCTTCTCCTGCTGTTTAACAAAACCAAGAAATGAAATGGTATTCTGGCTAGCAACCCTTCAGTTTGTAGTTATTGTTTCATTTACTACAAACAAAAACATAAAGGTTGTTTCATTCACTGTAATAACTAGTGCAAACAACCATATGGCTTACAAGTAAACTCTCCACCTAAATACTTGTTCAGTCTTTCCAGAATAGCCATGCCCATGTAAAACTACAACTGCTCTGTCCTTGAGGCTACTAGGGCTACAGCTCTCGGGAGCTGCAAAGCTCCAGCTCCAGGCAGACTAGACTAGATAACCCCGATTTTACCCCTTGCTCACTTTCAATTTAATGATCTCAACCTCCCAGTCTTCAGTGTCTTTCTGATACTTGAAAGACATGCACAATGCCTCTAGACATAAATTTCTGTTAAGCATTTTTCCCAAAATACTTTTTCTGATGCTTCCCCTTCTTCCTTGCTCTTATACTCTCTGCTTTCCAGTTCTGTTTTAATTTTAGGTCCATTCTAATTTTTCCTTATCTGTTTTCCAAATGCCTAATTCCTCTGCTGATTTTATTTTACTGACATTTCTCCAAACACTAGAAGCAAGCGCATAACGTTGAATTTGGCCATCACAGGCAAACATGCATTTTTGTGTCATCTGAGAACCAAGTCAGGTTGCCAATTAGCATTCATAGAAGTTGTGCCATAAATATTTCAGTAATACCCATTTTTAAAAGTCCACAATAACTAATGAAATCTTTAAATCATTCCTTAGAGTTACTCTTTAAGACTGAATTATTGGAACATGGAGAATTATTTCACCATTCTTGTAGCCCCCCTTAGAACCTGTTCTTGGCAACATTAACAGTGTGATGCAAGTGACATTTTTTAAGCCAGGTACTTTATTGATTACTGAGGTCACAGACAGGGTTTTCTGCTGCAAGTCAAGAAACTATATGCCTTTCATTGTCAAATAATATCTCTACAGTTTATATATACAGTGTGGATGCTGCAGCTGTGATACAGAGCATCGGATTATCTCAAAGATTCCAAGAATTTCATTGGGATTTAAACAGCATAAAATGAATGCAATAAGAATTTAAGCGATCACAAAACTTTAATACACAGAATGATATAAAAAGCCACAGCAGCACTAGGAAAATATCAACAGAGATCTTGTAATAAAATTCCCCCAAAGCCTTAACAGAATCTATAGGAAACATTAAAACAAAGTGCACGTTACAAGGCGAACTGCGTAGCCGGAGATGCACGCTGATCCGCACGGGCGCCTCACGCAGGATTTGAAAGCTCTGCATTTAATTTTGGCGCTAGAGCAATGGCTTTACACGGTTCCAGAACGATCAGCATCTCCGCACTGACGTTAAAACATGTGACGATAAAGAGGAAAAAAAAAAGACCCTGGCTGCGACACCGTTTCGCTAGAAAAGCCTGAAACAAACTTCCCCGGGGAGCGGGGGGGCATCAAGTTCCCGTGAGTTTGGCGCGGCCCCACCGGCCCGGAGCCCCGGCCGGGAGCTGCCTGGCTGCGGCCGGCACCTGCCGCCGCTCCGAGCCGCGGCGCGGTGGGGCGGGCGCGGAGCCTCCCGCCAGCAGCGCTGTCAGGGCGGCGCGGCGGGCGCGGGCCGGGGCAGGGCGCGGCCGCCTCACCTGCGCGGGCCACGGCGGCGGCGGCCGGCGCCGCGCTCCACCTCGCCGCGCTCCCGCCCCGCCGCCGCGCGGCACGCTGCCCGCTCCCGCGACGTCCCCGCCCGGCCCACGCCAGCGGCCTCGGGCGTCCGCCGCCCTCGGGCCTGCCCCGGCGCCGCGCCCCGCCGCGGCCTCCCGCTCCCGCCCCGGCGCGCCGCGGCGCGGGCTCCCCCCTCTCACCCCCTCCTCCAGCTCCTCGTCCGAAGCCGCGTCCTCGGGCTGGTCCAGGTCGATGTCGAAGACGCCCGCCATGGCGCGGGTGTGAGCCGCGGCGCCGCCGCCCCTTCCTCGCTGTGCTGAGTCCGCGGGGCCTGGGCCGCCTCATGGGCCCGCACCCCCCAACTCCGCCACGGCCGCCATCACCGGCTGCCAGGCCGCAGCGCGCCTGCGCTCCCGCCCCGACTCCGGGCGCCGCGCAGGCGCACGGCCTCACCCGGCATTGGTAGGGGGCCGCACTGAGCATGCGCGGCGGGCACCTCGCCGGGCGGCGGTGCTCGGGACCGCAGCGGAGCACGCGCAATACGCGCCCCTTCTCCCTTGCTCCTGGCACGGAGCGTGCGCAGAGGGCACAGCGAAGCCTCTCGCTGCGAGCATGCGTACTACGCTCCCTGAAGCCCGCGAGTCTGACCCTTGCCGCGAGCTGCCCGAAGTTTCCTCTGAGCATGCGCGAAGCGGGTTGTTCGAAGGCGCGTCTCGGGCCGAGGCGGAGGGCTCGCGGAGGAAGGGGCTCACGCATGCGCCGTCGGGGCCCGAGCGCCTCAGCGCGGGCCGTCGAGGTCAGCCCTGAGGGGGGGCCGGGGCCGAACGGGGCTAGGGGCGACCGGCGCTGCGCGGGCGGGCAGCAGCACCCCGGGGAGGGCAGCTGTGCCTGCGGGCGGAGGCCGTCGAGGATGAAGCGGCTTCGGAAAGGGAGAGGTGGCCGAGCGAGGTGGGCGGCTGCGGCAACATGGCGGCCCGGGCCTGTGGCGTGAGGCAGCGGGCCGGCGGCCGGCTGCGGTGCGGGCGGCCGGGGAGCTGGGGCCCGGACGGGGCTGCGCTCCGGCCCCGCGCACCGAGGTGGGACCAGGGCGTTTTATGAAGATCGTGTTCAGCGTGTTTATTCCCTGCAGCGAGGAGCGACCCGACGTGCGGCCTGGCCTTAGGCGCTGGCAGAAACGCTGAAATCCAGCACAGGAGAGAAAAAACCGCACGTACCTGCCTGCGAAGTGCAGCAGGGTCAAGTTACGGGCGCTGGCGGTTATCCCAGGAACGCTGTTACAGACGTGCTGTGGCACAGCTGGGATGGTAATGGAAAATAGCCGCCCAGAATAATGAAGTGAGTTCAAATATTGACCCTGTCTTTGCGGAAAAAGAGAGGAAAAAAAAGAATAGGAAAGTGAGAAACCAGAGTTGCTGCAAAAACTGAGTGGGAAAATGGTCAAGCATAGCAGGATCATATAAAAAAATGGTCTCTGTGTGGCCAGAGGAAGGAGAATGCTCTAGGGGATTCTTTTGTCGCTTCAGCTGATTTTGGCAACTGGCCCATAGCAGTAGGCGACTGGAAATCAGCTGGCTTTGCGAACAGGCTTTGCATTTCTAAAGGCATCTAGTACTTTCTTAACATGTTTATTATGTTCTGACAGCCTCATCCTAGGGCTTTGCTGGATTTCTAGTCAGTCTTTTTTACTCTGTTTTACTAAGCAAAAGTGAGAAAACAGAGACTTTGCTTGCCATATGGTTGATTTCAGTTCTGTTAAGATACATAGCAACAGTGAACAAGCTGGCTTCCTTTAAACGGTCACCGGCAGTCAACCAGTCTGACATTCAGGATAAAGTGCTGACAGACAGCATTTCCCCAGGAACAGCCAGTTGTTGTAGCATAGCCTTTTTCTCCTTGTTAGAGTTGGCAGAAGTTACAAAACTGATCAGGAATCGACCTGACAGAACTTAAAAGAATTTTTTTTTTCCACAGTAACTAAAAGACGTACTTTTCCTTTCTAGGGTTAAATACAAAGTGAGTAAGAATGTCAATAGTCACAGTCCAGCTTGGTCAGTGTGGTAATCAGATTGGGCACGAGGTGTTTAATGCTATCTGCAGTGACGTCCATGGCACGCATGGATTGTGTTCCAAGAAGGAAAACGAATCCTACCATGAAGCCTCCAAGGAACGCTTTTTCAGTGAGGAGAAATCTGGAGGTACAGCATTTAAGGATTTTTGTTTCCCACAGAGGGTCTTGTTTCCAGGCATAGATAAGACTACAGAAATAATACACGCTTCTACTTCAGTTGAAGAATGAGTTTTATCTTAATTCTTAAAGCATTATCAGAACTGTCTGTCCTCATGAGGTCGCTTCCAAAGGCAAAACCACAGTGCAGTAAAGCACCTGAGGCCACAGATCAAGTATGCCAATAACAGAGCTGGAAACGGAGCTAAATATACATAAATAATCTTTCCTTCCAACATCTCTATTTTCCATTTTATATAGATCAGAATATGGAGTATGGCCATATCAAATCCCAGTTCAGTGTTATGAAATGAATGGTTTCTTTCATGGAAGGTGTCTAGAGTTCAGATCTCTCCGCTTTGGAACAACAGGTGGTTCTCCAGAAACTCTGAACATTGCCAAGTTCCGCCTTCTGCACCTTTCTGTACTGTCCCAGTGAAGTTAATAGTTCAGTTTATATGGGTGGGAGGAATACAGTTTGGGCCTTGATACAAGTCTGTCTTGTCTTATGTAAACAAATTCAAGGATTGGCAAATTATTCTTAGATTTATTTTTCTTCCTCTCCAGTCCCTGTTGCCCGGGCTGTGCTTGTTGACATGGAACCCAAAGTAATCAGCCAAACCTTATCAATAGCTGCCAGGTCTGGCTGCTGGAAGTATGATGATCGGTCGCACTTCTGTCAGAAACAAGGCTCTGGGAACAACTGGGCAAATGGGTATGAACAGTCATTTCAAGCTTTGCTAACGTAACTGTGGAGGCTGATGAGCAGACTAGACTCTGTAGGAGTGGTATTATCGCAGCTGTGTGAGTACAGTGTGTAACATTAACTTGTTTTATTTTTATGATAGAGTAGCAGTATGTATAGTAGCAAAATTTTTAACCGACTGCTTTTTGCAACATGAAATTGGCATTTACAGTGGAGACTATTTTAGAACAGAGTGATGGATATATTTAGAAACAGAAAACAACCAGCACATTTTATAAACAGCTGTTTTTTTACTACATAAATGTCACAGCTGAGGATTGTTTCCAACAGGTAGAATTGGTGACACAATAGTAGGTTATATAACTAAAAAAGTGAAGTGTGCTTTATGAATAGGTTGATGTTATTGCTTTTATTTTTATATAATCTGCCATGTCTTGCTGCCTTCTCTCTTATTCGACAGTTACTCTGTTCACGGGCCTAAACACAAAGACAGAATCATGAATCTCGTACGAAAAGAAGCAGAGAAATGTGACCGACTCAGTGGATTTTTCACAATAATGAGCATGGCTGGTGGTACAGGATCCGGCCTGGGAGCATTTGTGACCCAATGTTTAAAGGATGCTTTTCCAGCCTCATTTATACTAAACCATGTTATCTGGCCATATGGAACTGGTGAGGTGAATGTCGTATGTCCCTGAGATATTCTGCAAAGCTTTAATCACGATTACAAAAGAACAATGTAAATAAACAGACTACTTACTAGAAGAAAAACATAAAGTGTTAACAACTGAAAGAGACTCTAGCAAAGAGAAAAAATTTACTTTTTGTAAGTTCAATATGACAGAAGGCAATACAGCTAATGAATTGCTTGCCTAATAGTTGGTATAGGTGGTTTCACACAAGAAAAAAATATTTCAAAATTATTATCCAAAGGTCACTAAAATCCCAAGCTAATAGCAATTAAAAAGTTTATACCTTAGCTCTTATATTACCAAGTCTTAATGGAGTATCTTCAGAAGCTCTACTAGCTAATTAGAAATGTTACATTGTATGAAATGTTATGTAGCTACGATAGTATCTGAGTAGTATAATCACTTCCGAGAGAGACTTTCTTCTAGCCTGTTTGGATGAACTGAGATGGATTGCGTGATTTTCACAAGTCTTGTTCTCTGTCCATGAGAAAGCTACGCTAGCTCCTAACCTAACTTTGGCAAAGAAAATGAATCACTTTTTAGATCTTAACTATGGAAACGGTAGTAGCCAGAGGAGTATAAACTAGAACGAGATGAAGTTGTTTGATTCTCATTTGTGTGTATGGTTTTCTGCTTCCAGGTCATTGTTCAAAACTACAACTCTGTTCTGACGCTGTCACATCTGTACCGCTCATCAGATGCCCTTCTTGTTCATGAAAATGATGTCATTCACAAGATTTGTGCTCAACTCATGAATATTAAACAGATCTCCTTCAGGGATGTAAATCAAGTCATTGCACATCAGCTGGGAAGTGTTTTCCAGCCCATTTACACAGGAGCAGGTCCCTTACACTATAGCAGAAGCCCATTAGGTATTTAACTATAATATAACTCCTAATGCATTCTCACACAGCTCTATACAAACCTCATTTTGTGGATTTAAGTTCTCTAGTCTCCTTAGCAAAGTGGTTTAGATGCAACCCAGTCTTTAAGATAGGATAATAGAAGCAAAAGACTAAAGGACCTAGAAGTTCAGCCCCAATTTTGTAGCGGAGTCAAGAGTATAACCCCCTACTTCCAGTTTCATTCATCACCAAAAAAACCTCTGTTTCCCCTTTTTTGACTGACTGCTATCACCCTTGTACTGATTTATATTTTAGAGGAAATTTGTGCAGGGCAGTCATTTTTGCAGTGAGTTTTGCATTAGGTTGGAAGTTTATACTAACTTAAACCAAATGAAAGGTTTGTGTTTAGCTTAGACAGAAGGTAGGATAGCATACAACTTAGTGGCAACAAGCCACAAGCCTAGATTTGTATCTTTGAGGAAAAGTTATCCATATTGACAAGAGATGTGCTTATAAAAAAAAAAACCCTTTGACTTATGCCTGTCAATCTTTAGCAGTGCATAAGGCCTTCAGATTTGAGACAAGACAAGCCTAAATTGTAAAATAATTAACTGTAATTAATTGTAATTGTAAAGTTATTAACATGCTTGTATAAAACTAAGGTATGTAGGATGTTTGCATTATTTTGTCTGATGCACGTGTCCATATCTGTCAAAGTTTATGTATCCTACATTGCTTCTTACCGTAAATTACTAGATCTATGTAAAATTCCTTATTCTCTTCTCCCGTATTAACTAACTGATGCAGTATTTTTGGCAAACTTGAGCAGTTGTTACTTCTTTTTGCAGGAGACTTAATGGAGACCTTAGTTCCACATCCTGAATTCAAGATGTTGGGTCTTCGTAACATACCTCAGATGCCTGAAAACTCCCTAGCATACAGCACATTCAGTTGGCCTGGGCTCATCAAACATTTAAGACAGATGCTCATTGCTAATGCTACAATGGAGGAAGGTAAAAAGCATTCGCTCGTCTTCAATATCCATCGCTATTTAAGTTTAAATTTTTACAGCTGAAATAAAGGTTATTGTTTTGTGGCACTCAGTGACTAGCTTTAGTCAGTTCAGAAAGGAGCTGCTGCCCTCGGACAGCAGGAATTTGCCTCTACATAGCCAGCTGCTCCTTCAGCTATTCGCTCAGCTGCCACGGCAGCTCCCAGCCTGCTCCTGTTTTTGCTCCCAGACATCTCAGTTAATTATAACTACTGAAAATAGGCAAAACAAACCAACAGTTTTTGGCTGTGCACTTAATTTACATGATTTACATGATGGAACATTCTTTGGATTGCTAGTTCTGCTATGCTCATTTTTGTTACACCTTCTACTAATAGAAGTCATATGCTTAGCTTTCCCATATCATTTACACAGGGAATTCAGTATAGTTTCCAGTTATGCAAAGAATGGGATGGCAAATTGCTAACTATAGAAACAATATACATTTTCTCTGCTAAGACTAGTGACTACCATGCAAGACTTTGTAAATGCTGCTGGATTAGCTCCGTTTCTCACCCAGAATTGTGTAATTGCTGCTTAATTAACATGCAGAAACTACAAATCCTAGTATGATCTTAGCTTGGGGCATAGTATTAGTTAACATCTGACTCTTCAGCTAGTCTGAATCCATATTTCATGAAATACTAATTTCCTGTTATCTCCTCTTTGTCGCCAAAACCTCCTCTTAGGTATTGATTGGCAAGTAAGACCACCACGTCCAGGCTCCTCCATTCCCTCCAAACATTCCACAAGCAAGTCGCTGCATTTCAATAC
This sequence comes from Dromaius novaehollandiae, assembly GCF_036370855.1. Classification (NCBI taxonomy): domain Eukaryota; kingdom Metazoa; phylum Chordata; class Aves; order Casuariiformes; family Dromaiidae; genus Dromaius; species Dromaius novaehollandiae. The sequence continues at coordinate 4,066,310 of NC_088116.1, forward strand.
TTCCATTGCCAACCTGGTTCTCCTGCGAGGAAAAGATATGCACAGTGCAGACTTAGGTGAGAAGAAAAAACGCAACACCTCAATACTTCCTGTTTCACATCCCACTGTTTTCTTTGCAAAAATGTCTGATGAAAGTGAAAAAAAACTCAAGGCCACATATTTTACTAGTAAGGTTAGTGTTCCCTCTGCAAACACATTGTAATGTCCAAGGCCATCTTAAGTAATCACTCAGGGCTGTTGTACTTACAACTAAGATTTCTGCATTTCCTGAAGCACTTGAGGGAAGGAGGAAGAGACTTAAGTCTGTATACGTGACAGAATTCTTGGCTATATTGTTTGAAAATATATTTGGTTGCTTCTGGAGTGACAAACATAGCTTGCATATGAAATACCAATACAAGAGTACTCTGCTAGATAATATAATGAACATGTTTAAAACAGTTACCTTTCAAACACGCTCACAGTTTTCAGATTTTTAAGGCCTGAACTGATCTGCCAAACACAGTAGTCAGGCCCGAGCACTGATTAAGCCACACAGCACTACTGAGTTGAAGATGCAGTGCCTTTTGTAACTTTACACTTGTCAAAAGGGCTGTTCTATTTCTGCTACAGGAAGTTTCCAAGATCCAGCACTATATACATCATGGCTAAACCCTCAGGATGCTTTTAACCTGTGGAAGACACCACGAGCATTTAACAAGTATGAGAAGTCCGCTGCTTTGGTCAGCAATAGCCAGTTCCTGCTGAAACCTCTTGACAACCTTGTAGGAAAAGCTTGGAATATGTTTGCTTCCAAGTAAGCAAAAAAAGAAAAAAAATGCTCATATTTCATTTGTAGCTGCCAATGCCTTCACTGGGAGTAAAATCATTGTGAAAATTGCTTTTTCTTTCAGCAAAGTAAAGTAATGGTGAATAAGCATGAAGACTTTTCCCACGCTTTAGAGGAAATGTCTTTATGCTTGAACTACGGTGGCAGGGTGAGGAACACGGAACAGCACTCATGTTCTATGGATAAGTAAGGCTACATATTCTATTGCTGTCAATTTGACAGTTTCCTCAGTACTAAAACTCCTAAAAGTTAGACTTTTGCATTCCAGAATGACCATTCCAAAAATAACACATAGAAACTCTTCTATTGATCATACAATTTCTAAATTGTATACAGATATGCTGCACATTTCAGGAAACAAATTCCTGGGTCAGTTCAAAAACATTTAGGGGTTTCTGTGTTTTATAAGGCTCGTTTCATTAGTTTCATTTTTCATTAGAACCAAGAAACCTGGAAAATAATTGCCTCTTTACTTCAATTGTCATGAAGCCAAGGTAACTGGGTGTCACAGCGGATACCTGCTAAACATGAGTTTCTCGCACACACATTTTGTGGTGAAAAGACAAAGGAAAACAGCTTCCACTAGCTCTGTTCCTAGTTTTACCACTTGTTACAAAAAACACCACTGATAGGAAGCAAGCTATGTTGCCCACATAGAGTTAGACTTCACATCTCAAATCCATAAATTACCTTTTTTCATTTAATAATCACAGCTCCTCCCATTGCCCAGTTAGCCTAAATTTGTTAGCTGCAATTTTGTCTCTTTAAGCAATGCACACAAAGTTATAAACACTATTTGAAGTAAGTCATGGCATATCAATCACTATGAATTATAAAATGAGTTCAAGAGAGAACAGTAGAAACTAACCAGCATGGTTATGGAGTGGAAACCGATCTTTATTTGATGTTGTTATGCTAACCATACAATCTGATTTCATGTGTTGGATTCTTCATTTCTAATATTTTTCATGTCTAATGTGACTTCAACACACAGAGCCTATATTCACCAGTACACTAAATTTGGGATTGAAGAGGAGGACTTCCTGGACAGCTTCACAGCTCTGGAACAAGTTATCTCCAGTTACACCACCCTGTGATTTTTACAAATGTTCTCAACTAGAGCTTTACTGCAAGACCACCACACTGGAAGACCTTCTTGCATCAACCTCCCAAAATATATAAGACTGTAACTATTTTTCAGTTTTGTGAGTAGTGCGTGTGTGTGTTGGAACAGAAAGAACTGAATCAGAACTGAATATATTCTTATGTGCAGGTAATGCTTCTATTTAATATATCTAATAAATAGCTATATTTTTCAATACATTTGCTAAAGTTTTCTTTAGTACAAGGATTTTTCTCTAGGCTAACCTCTCAGCATCTAAGCTAGCATCAACTAATGTATGATAAAAGTTAAATGTGCACTTGGTTACAGTAGTGAGGTATTCCTGATCTTCACATTTCAACTTTTCATATTAACACTTTGCCCTAGAAGACCTTGATATTGATAAAAATACATAGCATCAGAGTGTTAGTCGAGAGTCCATTTGGATATCATTCGAGGAAGAATACTCTGCCATCTGTTCCTGTACAGCAAAGTAGGCCTAAATTCTGTTATAAGGTCTTTAACCTTGACAAAACATTGGAAATTCTGAACTTAAAAAGTTTGAATCTTAAAAAACAACAACAACAAAACGGGTTCTTCATTTTCCAATCTTCTTTAAGTTATAGTAGAGATTATAATGAATTGTATGCTTTTCCGGCATTTCACCCTGCCATGTTTCTGTTATTGCTTTTTTTTATTTTTTTGAACCTGTGTAGCAGATCAGATGTCTGGGCTATTTGTTAGAGGCTAACCATAGGTTTAAGAGACAAAACTACAACTCTTGCTCTTCTTTTTCTTCCTACAAATTAAGAGCAGGAGGTTTATTTATTTATTTATTTGTTATTATTTAAACAAATCTGGGAAGAGAACTGCTGGTAGTTTTCCAATGCAAAGTCCTGGAATATAATATAATAAATATAATAGATTATAGAATTTAAAAAAAATCTGTTTAAGAAAAGGGCTCTTTCAACAAATTTTACCACAGCCACAAGGTGGTGCCACTGTGAAGCTGCAGACTGCAAACAATCAGAGATGCACACAGAAAAAAAGGATTGCAGTACCATGCGGGTGTACAGACTGAACACACACATGCTCCAGACAGAACAGATTTATGATTTTTCTGCTCTTATAAAGATCAGCGTGAGAGTTCTGATACAATAAAATAATACAATAGAATTGGGAAAAATAAAAGGTTCTAACACCCAGCATTCTTCTGCCTCTGTTCGCTTTTTCACTTCATGTTAGAGCTTTTGGAATTCCTTCCCCCTCACCATGTAAGTATTCTTCCATAGAAATAATCACACTCAGTATTAAACTAGTATTCACAAAAAAAAAAAAAAAAAGCACAAAACAAACCCTTGAGAGGTGGTATCATTGTTTCCCTTTATGGCCTAGTGCTTTTCTGTGCCAGGCCTGCCTTTGAGCTTTTAACTAAAAGGTGAGCAAGCAAGTAGAACGATAGTAAATGTGTTAAAGGCATTTGCAGTGTGGCTCATAAGATGACCATGTAGAATTCTTGCCCTATTAGAGAGTCTCATTTAGATTTTAAATCTTTAATTAACACAGATGTAGATGCAGAAGTAATTCTGCTAGGTTTCAGTTAGAGGACAGCAGACACTGGGTGTCACTCTTACTGTTATTTCCTTCCTGGTTTAATTTTCCTCTTCACTTTAGTTCAGGCCAGGAACAGAAGCACAAAGATCCCCCTGGAGCAGCTGTTTGCAAAGTAGTTCTGGCATGTGAGAACTGAAATGGCAAACGGTCTTCTTGACAAGATTCAAGTAATTTTATAACCAACTCTGAAGAAAAGTAAGTACTGGAGCTAAGTTCACAATTGCTCAAGTATAGCTATAGTAATAGCTGATCACTGGCATGGTTGTAGTTTTAGTGCAAGCCACAACCGATTCTGGCAAATTTCATGGCAGCTTATAAACAGACAGGGTTAATTTCTCAAATGCCTTCTGAAAAAACAAACAAACACAAAAAAAACCCAACGACAACAGTTTGGCTGCTTGTTAGCAGTAGGATAACTATTAACACACAGTATAACAATTGAATCTAGCATATTTCATGCAGAAATATTACCTGTGTAAATTAGGAGCTATACTGATGGTTCAGTATTATAGCAAATCCGTAAATATACAGGGGAACAAGAATTGAGGCAGCAGGGGGACCATGCAGGAGGGAAGGGTAGGAGGAGAAAGCAAATATGGTAAATAGCCCCAATAAATTTTTGTATTAAACATACACTTGGCATTTATGACAAAACATTTTGACAATACTCTTCTTGCAGAGCAAGTACACAATCCAATGACTCAGTCCAGTTTACTTGATCAGTTTTCACTCAGCTACTCTCATTCCTGTTTTAGTTTTCCCCTCAAAAGGAGAAGACAGAATAATCATGGTTCAACCATCCAGCCATACTTCAAGCCCTACTCTGCTCAGTAATTCTGCAGTGAAATTTGAGTAGTTTAGAAGTTCAAAACTATAACTTTTGTTACAGACTTTATCTGTGATAATTTAATATTTTTTTCACTAAGTCACTTAGCAGCTCAGAGCTAGGAGACTTATGACTGAAAGGGTTTTTCTGATGTTATGTTTTGATCAGTTTAAACCATTGTCTTGAACTAGGGTATTTTGACACAAGAGGCTTGAGGAAAGATGATTGCACAAGAAGTTAAGATAAACAGCACAAGCAATTCAAGTTTGCAAGGAACAAAGGGTCAGGAAAGGAGACAGCATGGTGAGTTTCTTCCTCCTCCCTCCTTTAAAAGGCACAGGATGTTTAGCAACATAGAAATTATTTTCCCTGGTGTTTTTAAGAGATATTTCATCCGTTATCAGTCTAAAATCTCATTCCAATATCAGAAATTAGAATAGGTAGCTCCATGTCTGAAAAATGACCAGGAACACATAATCTTCATTGTTCTACAGGCCAGGTAAAGATATTTAAAAAGACAGGTAAGTCTCCTTGGAATCAGAGAGCAATGTTTCTGCTACATCAGCAAGTAACTTTATTGCATTGATAACTTTGTTATCTCTATACATTCGTAATTCTGAGCATGAAGCAACCACTACAGGCACTTATTGCAACTATGGATGAAATGGACCTGGTTATCCATTCTTTATAGGTACATTTATTATTTATGGGTTATGTCACTTTTAGTTAATAGAGCAGAATATTTGATTTTTAGTTATTTATTTAAGTTTGATTGCAGAATTTGAGCCACATCAGGAAACACAACACACATCTAAGATGCATTTCCTAGAAGGAAAAATAAAAGTTTCCTTATTTAAGCTCTCATTATATGAAAAACAAAGAGGAAAGAATCTGTAGCTCAAAGGCAGAGCTGGGCCTATAAATTAATTACTGCTTAACAAAGATAACTCTGCAAGAAGTTGCTCACAATTAGGAATTGGGGAAAATATTCCTAATTCCATTGGAAAACATAGTTCTTTGAGCGAGCATGAGGGGATCGTACCCATCAGCCAAAACTGTGAATTTCTACAACACAGGTTCCTCAAAACGAGAGTAAAAAAAAAAATGGAGGTGAAAACAAAGTGCAGCTGTTGTGTCAGCTATTATAACGCTTTTCATTGCTCTAAAGAAGAGATTGACAGGAATTGTTTTATGCATCTCTAGGCTTCTTCCTGTTAGTGTTTTTCACTGCTGACCTCAATTTTGAAATTCTCACACTCTTTTCCAAACTAAGCCTTCATTTTTTGATCTATTGCTGGATTCCTCTATTTTTTCCCCAGGATGTGGAGAGGAGGAGAGGGTCAGAGTGGAAGGAAGTAAAAAACCGTTATCAAATTTATCATCTACATTTAGAAGGTGGAGTAGTCCTTTTCTATTTTACTGAGAAATTTATTATATAAAAGACAGGCTGAACTCGGCAGAGGGCCTTTATTTCATTAGACATTAAAGTCAGTGAGTTAGATCAAAGGTCAGCACAAGCCAGTGGCTGAGGCAGGGACAACAAAAGCAATGGCCTTGACCTTGATAGCTTTAGGCAAACTGACAGAGTTTAGGAATGACACAGGATGTCCATAAGCCAAGGAACAATGCACCAAATCTCACTATTGTTTTTCATAATGGACAGGTGCAGCTTACTTGGAAGTTGATTCAAGGAGTCTAACTATAGCAGACATATTTAATGAATAGGGTAACTTTTACTTGGTCACAATAATCAGGACCAAAAAATTATCTTTAATATACTTGTAAATTGTTAATCAACTGTTTGACAAGTGGCAGAACACTGAGGTAGTGATAAATACAATTTATTTGGACTGCAGTACATATTGGTGCTTATACGGTTAGACCAACTACCAGTACAGAAAGGACAGAGCCTCAGTGCAAATAGGTACGGGGCTCTCAAGAGGATTACCTGCAGAGGCTTACCAAACAGAAACAGCTCAAGATTACTGGGAACAATCTGTAGTTTTCACAAAGACCAGGATTTTATCAATAGTAAGAAAGAAGGAAGTTACGCACCAATTACCAACTGATACACAACTGGAAAACATTAAAGTTCATAAGGATACTGAATAATTCATTTCATTCTGTATTTCTTAATACATTCACTATAGATAAATATTATGAAACGAAGGACCAAACATACAAAAGGAAGTATTCTCAGATGTCAAAGTGTACTTTAAAGAAGCCTGAGTTTTGTGGGACACCACTTTAAAAACTGCGTAAGTCTTCAGGAATGTGATTCATGGATCTGATACGTTATAAAAAGCTTCAAAAGGAACTGAGCCATGCCTTTCCTCAACTGCTTTCAAGGACGGCCCAGACATGGCTTTACCAATGCAGCAAATTCCAGTGCAGGCTTCCTCCTCTAGCCTCCTGCCTCTGGGCTTCCTACCCCACCTCTTCTTTGCCAGTGCTCCAGAAGTGTGGCCTGGTCCCTCCGACAGCCTTTAACCCGCCTGCCTGTAGAGCTGATAATCCTGAGTTTTAACTATAGAGCCTTTCCGGCTCTTTCAGTCAAACTCGATGTTCACAATGGTCTCCTCTGATTTCATATTGTATGAATCCTCTCCCTCTAGACAGCCACTTCCCCTCTATCCGGGTGGGGTAGTGAGTCACCTACCTCAGTGAATCAGCAGAACCTGCTTAACCCTTTCCCAGAAGCGTGGACGGCTGCAATTGGGGTGGTGTTTCAAGCGAACCTTGAGCAAACTGTAAAAAGCTGAAGATAGTCTGAAATAGAGTTTAGAGAGACTGCTTCTGCTCATTAAGAAATAAGAGATTTAAAGAGCTGTAAATATGTTCCACGATAGAGCAGGGATGCACCACAGTGAATAAATGGAAGAAGTCTGGACCTTAATCCCACTGTTCATACAAGCCTGAGAGATTCTAGACAGTGATTTCTAAGAGGGAGAGTTTAGTGGTATAAAATAAAGTCACAGGCCTCTGTACTTACCCTTGTGAATAAGGATTGCGGGAACAAGTTTGTCTTAAAAGCGGATTTTTTAAAGATGGAATGTTACACCGTAAGAAAGAAAAGCAAGATGAGGACTTCCTCTAGACCAAGATTCCTACTTTTAAAGTGAGAACAATAAGTACAGAAACCAACTAGAATAAGCCACTAGTTAATACAAAAGAGAAGAAATATTTCTCAACATTTCTTGTCTGAGCTTCAGTTAGCTGTCAGCTTTTGTTTCACTAGTTATATATGATGAGAAATTGATACCATCTTAAACGATATACGTGCATTTAAATGGGTGTGTTCTGTGACAATGATTATGGCACATATTTGGTTACATGTACAATGTAATGTTTATATAAAGTCTCGCAAAAATACACTTCAGTTGCCTGAGAATGGTGTAATTGTGGTCAGATGGCATGATTTAATTTGAACTTTTGCCCAGCAGGCTTTAATATGTAATAGTTCATTTACTGGTGCATGTAAGCAGAACACCACCAAAGGAGCCAAATGGAAAGCAGCCTTGTCCCACACGCTGAAGGTGTAATAAAATACTGACTGTACTTTTTGGTTGGCAAGGGCAGCTGTAGGTTCATTATAATATCCTCAATAAGTATGGTGAGAGCTGGGCAACAGTTCAGAGCTACTGCTCTCCAGATGGCTCTGAACAATACCGAGTTCAAGAATACGTATTTTCATGTAAGACTGCTTGCAAAGAAAACACTGGGAAATTTCCTCCTCACCCCATTTGTGGCAATTTGAACCTCTGTTACTGCCTGCTTCTTTGTCATCTAGTCAGCAATTGTATTTATGCAATTATTTGACATTGTAAATTAGTAATTTCTCCTTTCTAGGCTGAATTTTGGTGAAGAAAAAGAATGCTAGGATTGGCAACTGATGAACTTAAATCCGATTAAATACCCTTCTCCCAAGAAGAAAGGTTCAGTTCCCTCCCTGCAAGGCATTAACTCATGTTTTCACATTATTTTCCTCTATAAAGATTTAGACAGGCTTCTTCACAAACCCAGTATTTTCACAGTGAAGTGTAATTAAAAAAAAAAATCCAAACCTAATGTGTGCTATGAAAGAGTTGCTTATTCTTCAATGACTTTATAAATGAAACCTAAACTTGCTTTAGTACATGTGGGGTCCTGTCCAAGCTGAACAAAACTCCAGTTAACAGGCCTGCACTTGTCAAAAAAATCACTAAGCACCACCAAGGACAGTCAGGGCTGGAAGAAGGATTGAGCAGAACAGACATCAATGTAAGTTTTAAGCTAGGATTCTCAGGATCAGGTCTGCCAAACAACACTAAGCACTTCCATTATTCATGTAATCAAAATAATCCTCTCAGTCACCACTAAAATGTACTGCCAGAGTACAGCACGGGAGATTTCCACGGTTCGCTCCGCTTGAAAACACTGGACTTCCCGTGAGCAGCCACCACGTTTTGTAGTGAACGCGGCAGTGCAGTTTGCCATGTGGCGGTTGTGCGCAGGCAGAAACGTTCGAAACAGGTTTATATAAAATGGTTAAGGGAGGCAGCAGAATCAAAATCACCAAATGCATCAGCACAACTCTAGAAGAAATGCTTAGAATGTCTTTTGGCATCCACTACCTCGGGCTTAACTAAATACCTTAAAGTTTTTTTTCTTCCAGCTACTTCCCACCTTGAGTCTCCTAATGCAACATAGATGGCAACTGTATGTCATAAGAGGTCAGCTGGACTGAAGTGAGACGTAAGTATCAAGAAATTAGAGAAATGAAATCTGCTTTTATGAAAATAACTTTAATATTACAGCTCTCAAGCAAACAGCTGCAGCAAATGAGAGGCACTGAGGGAAGTATGGTTTCTAATCTAGCCGGGCACATTTTGTGAAAGTGACTGGATCTGTAGGTGTTTGTAAAGCTAACTGTATTTTCCCTTTATGCAAATCCAGTTTCTTTCAGAGAGAACAGAAACACTGAGTGCCGCAAACATGCTTACAAGCCTTTTCAGCATGTTGAAAGAGCCTGTGAAACATGCAGTCTCATGAAAGATAATAGTCCTTTATAACTCATTGCGTTTCTGCAGGTAAGTATGACCCTTGGATGAGGTGTTTATGTGGTTTCGTTAGCAGCAGCTTCTGTAAGAGAATTGCCTGGTTTCTTCCTGAGAACATGTGAAGGAAAATAAAGGTACCACAAAGTCATTGCATGTGGATAGAACAAGTTTGGGGAAATGCATCTAATCTCTCAAAGAATTTCTTATATGAAATATACCTAATTGAATGGTTCAGGGCAGATTTTAACCTCCCCAGACAAGCAGGCCACTGGTGCCCAAGTAGCTTACAGCTCTGGCTGACATCTGCCACCAGATCAGTGCCACGTCCCAATACAAAAGCTCTAGACTTTTTCATGCAGATCAGCTGGTATCCAAGTAAATTAATAGGTGACTATCTACAGACTGGTGTCAGCAAGCATAATTATGGTCATAATCGTGTGTAAAATCAAGCTAATGAATACTTCAGCAACACTTGTTCTGACAACTGGTAGTTCACAGAATCTGCCTACGTGTGAGATATCTTTGAGATAGGTGCATGTGCTACTCCACGCAGCATAAAAGCAGCTAAGTGGCACACTATACCAAGGCCAAAAGGAAGAAAAAGAAATGCAAACTCTTTCTCATGGAAAGGCAGAACCAGACCTGCACAGCCTTCTCTGTCACATCAGTATAAAATAAATAGTGAGTTATGCCTTAAATGAGCTGCACTAAACACAGCCCTTCCCCCCCAGGACTTCTCAAGAAGGAACAGCGCAGCATTGAGCAGGGGAAGACACCAACTTGCACATTTCACATGGACAGAAGAACAGTTTCCGAGGCCATCAGGAGGGTGCGGTTTGTAGGGCAGTTATCAGAGCAGGGAACAATACAGAGCTGACAAGGCCTATCTCTCACCTTTCATCAGGAAACAGCAGCTAGTTTCCTTATTACCAACTGCCTGGGCAACTCATTTATACTTCTCGGGAAACCAGAACAATTAACCTGTGGAGTAACTCCCTTGAAACACGGAAGATGCAGCATGTTAAGCTACCCATATCTGAACAGCTTGCCAAATGAGGTTTAAAGAATGATGACCTTTGATTTAAAGCTCTTTTAGTCATTTCGTAAATGAAGAATAATAATAATAAACCTCCAACAGAATAAAGGGGAAACGTTAAAGGCAAACTAAAACAAAGCTTGGCCCACTTAAGAAGTTCACATTCGCAACGTTAAGTTCAGTTAACATCACTAGCAGCAAATAGGCTGAATCACTTGACAGCTCAACAGCCTCTTGAATTTGAATTCAACGCAGAGCAATACTCAACCTTTTTGACCAAGAGAGCATTTTGCTGAATTCTTGGCACATGCCAAGAAGCCTAATGCAGCCTGTTGGGCTCCTCCTGTCTGCTTTTACCTGAAGGGCAATACAGCCAGACGTCTTCTGGACGTTTGATGACAGCATTTCTGGATCTGGGCTCCTTTCACTCTTTTGATAACTTACCCAGGTTGTTGCAGTCTCTTCCATTCATTCCACTAATAAAACAGTTTTGCTGCCTTTTATGAAGGCTAAGTGGATGCATCAATAAGCAAATGAAACGGATAAAAGAAATGCTCGGTTGCTAGCGTTTCATGCCCTCAATTAGATACTTACATTAAGAGCATCACAGCAGGCTCGAAGAGTTTTTCTGCATAATCTCTTTAAAAATGAGTTTGCAAGAGCATATGCAAATATTTACCCTCAATCTGGCTCTGAATGCATTAGCAGGGTGTTTCACAGGGGAAGTGATTGCTACACTAACTGTTTCCTGAAGAGGTTACAGCAATCCAGCAATTACACCCTTACCTGGACTAGGCTGTTCTCAGCCGTGGGTCAGAGCCCAGCAGGAAACCCTGGCTATTGCTCTGCCACTTTCACACTTCACTTACTACTGCATTCCTGAGAAGCCTAGGCAAAGTACTTACAGTTTAGGGTGCCCCTCAGCCCCATTTACAGAAAAACAGATTTTAAATCCCAGAAGAGCTATTTCAGTTATCTTATATATGACTACATTCAGCTTTTAGTTGCTGATTACAAAGTATTTTTTTAACCACTTGCTTCAAAGAAAACTGCAATTAGTTTTACTTATGCCTCCAGGAAATACACCCAGTCACCACTTATTATTACACCTGCAATCAATTTTGAGCACTAATATTTATATTTGTGCTTGATAATCACGGAAGTAGCCACAGTATTTATGGTTGCAATTAGTGCTGGCTACAGAGAGATGGAGGCTGACTTTAACAAATAAATAATGAAACCCCAAAGCTCAGCAGGGAAGGACATGCTGGAATAGCGCTAAACCATCTTCAAGTATTAGCGACAAGTATCTGTTAGCGTGAACAGGCAGCTGTGTAATTTCAGAGGGAGCTGCTTCAATGACAATGTGATGTTGGGACTACAGGTAAAAAGCTACAACCAGAGACGGGGAGCAGGAGGACTCCTGGCAGTTTCGATGCGTTTCAGGGAAGCATGGAACTGGAAGATTTAATCTGCCATTGCCCGTGTCTGCCTAGCGGTCTGGCCTAGCACAAGCCAGCCTGACCTTTTTAGCTTTGCTTAAATCAGTAAAATTCTCACCCCAAACACGCAGATGGTGGCTGTCAGGGAGAGGGGCACGCCGCTGTGCTGCCATCTCACCTGCCCTTCCAAGTCCCTTGCTGATAAGGCACAATTCCCAGGTCAAGCAGTAAGCAAGCAGAGAATGAAAGAGGAGGCTCAGTTACAACCCCATCTGACTTCGGTTCTGAGGTACTTGTTTAAATTATTAGGTTGATAATATGGCCAACTTTCTGCTTTATTTCCTATTTATACTGCATATATGAAAGCAGAGATTTAGCCATGTTCCATGAATGATTAGGAGACTGATAATTCTACAGGACTTCAAAAACATTTTTGATTATCTGTTTAACTAAATTAGTTGTTTTTACGAGGGTTGCTATTTACTTCCACAGGATTTTCAGAAATTCCAAGGGGGGAAGAAAAAAAAAAAAGGCAAGCTACTTAATATTCAGTGTCTAACCTGCAAGAAAAGTCAGCTAAAATATTGTGATACATGCTAAGATTGTTGCTCTTGTAACAGAGTTCATTTTGGAGTTTTCACTAACCCAGTTTCAACTAGATGATTGACCGCTTCCAATATGTAACTTGAAGTATATACAAAGAAAAGGAAACTTCAGATTTTAAGGCAACAAAATACATGTTTTCAGATGAAATACTAAAAGCTTTGGATCTTCCTTTGGAAGCTAAAAAATGCAATTGCAGATGCATCCTCTAGGTTCACACTCTACATGTAGAGTGTTTGGGACAACAGATTTCACTGTTTAACAACCAACCTCAATATACAGAAATGGAAATAATCCAGCTGAAATAAACACCGGGAAACAGTTGTTTGTTGGTTTATTTAAGCAAACACAGAACTCTCCATTTGCAAATCTCATTAGGTTTGCAGAACCTTCATTTCTATTTACTATTACATTTTACCAGGTCTTACAAGATCATCTTCCAGTGGCTGTTCAGGCAGAAGCAAGTAGAATGACCAGTCCCTTCTTTAAATAACTTTAGAAAGCTTCAAAATAATGGCATAGCTTAGCAGAATGGACATGTACAACTTGCAATATAACCAATATATATATATATTTCTCGCTATGTGCATGTAAACATATTTAAATACAAGTTAGGGAAAGTTTTCAATTTACCTAGCAATTCTTCAGTAGGCAAGGAGACAATTACAGGGAGAACACTAAAGCATTTAGAAAGTTGTATTTTATTGGAACAAGCTCCAGGAAGAAGGTTTATTATTATTATTATTACACAGTCCCCTCATTTCACTCTGACAGCATACAAAGACCTCAATGTGGCCTGAGTTTCATTTATTGTCATGAAAGGCCTTAAAACACTACCGGAGTTGTGTAAAGTAAATACCAGTGTCCCTAAGATGAATGGCAGATTTGAGGGGGGGAAAGCCTGCCATTAAAAATGGGGAAGTAGCAAACAGCTGTTTCACTAATCCAAAGTATTCTGAAGAAAAACAAGCAGGTACGAACTGCTGATATGTGATTTATCAGAAAGTGCAAAATTAAAGTTTTAGTAGATGAGAAAAGTGAAATACCAGAAACAGCCATCATTTTTTGAATGTGTATCTCAGAATGACTTCCTTGCTACATTATTTTCAAAGACCATGCTTAGGCTAAAAGCAGAAAAAACTACTAGGACCAAGAATTAAATACTGTGCATCTTTTAAAAATACACATGGCAAATAAACGGCCTTTGTGCTTTTAAGTATTTTGTACTACCTCTCAGCACTCAAGAGTTTTAGATATTTAATCTAATCACTAGCAGCTCCATTGAGAGAAGTCCACATTAAAACTCTCCCCATCAGTTCTGTAACATGCTCGGTTTCAAGTTATACATGAAGCATACAAAATAACCACTGCAAACCTCACGCACACCTGGGATGGGGTTTTAAACGATGCAGACTGCTGCACTGCACGACTTCTGAACTAATTTCCATCTAAACTTAAAAACATTTATATGCTGTTGATGTTCAATGAAAACAGTTGGAGATGGATGAGCAAACGGTCAGATGAAAGATACCAAAATGTCAGACAGCCTACCGACTGTTGTTGCCATGAGATCCAACAGTCAACATCAGTCTGATAAGCTATCCGACAGGATGGTACAGCCATGAAGATGTCACGACGGTTGGCAACACAAGAGGACATTCAGGCAGGATTGAACACAATACATATTCTCACACCTTGCTTGAGATCTGCCCTAACCTAATGCAGGGATAAATCTAATCTAAGCAAGAGCAAGATCTAGCCTATTTTGTACTCATATGCTACCTTTTGATAACACTAATCAAAAATCAAATTAATTCTTGTTACTTCCCCATAGGATAAAAATCAAAAGCACTAGTTCAAAAATTATTAGAGAAATGTTACATACACAGTAGCAGTGGAATGGTTATTTACTTACTAAAGAGGGAAAAAGCCTCATTTTAATATTTGTTATGTTCATGTACATTAAAACCAGAACATGCATTGATTCATAACAGTGTTTTAAAAACATCTGAATTTTAAAGCGTAAGTTTAAGGCTCTCTAAAGCCATTCTTAAATATCATTGTTGGGTTTTACGTCAAATCTGTTTTCAGTTAAAAACTTTACTCTCCTTCCCCCCTTTCTTTTCCTGCACCACTCATGGTGCTGGGATCAGTGACAAACATCTAAGGAGAATGCATGTTAACAAATATAGCTTGCTACTTAACTTGCCTTTTTTTTTAACCACTGAGCCGTACTGCAAGGTGCCAAGTTACATGCTTTCTACTTCCTTCTGCTAAGCAAGAAGTTCTTAAGAAGGAAAGGGGGGGAAAAAGGAACAAAGGGCTTCAGCACCATTTTTGCCGGAAGGATGAGTAAAGCATGCAATTCATAGAATTAAGGCTTAATAAAGAAACTAAAGAAACAGTATACAAAGGTGGAGAGGAGAAGAAACAGCTTAAAAAGACTGACACGAGAAATTCTGGAATGATCAAAGACGACTTTATAAAGTTTTATCTTGACTTCATTCTAAATATACAGAATAAAAAATGTCAGCTTCAGCATTTTGACATCAATCATCTCTGCTAACATCATTACGAAGTTTAACAGGGTGGCCTTTCCAACTGAGAGCACGTGCAATGCAATGGCACATCGGAGAGTTCAGATGGAATAGCATTACCATGATGGACATGCAAGAGTTTCTATCCAACCTGTATTCATTTGTATACATTTTGATGGTCTTGAAAGTTATGGAAAAAGCAAAACAGCCACCCTTCAAAAAATAAAAAGTTACCCTTAGGCCAGTCCGAAAGTTAAATCAGGGATTGGAATACAGCTAAGTATTAAATCATCAGTTTTAGAAGTAATTTGGATGGACAACACCGTGTTAAACACCAGTTTAACATCACCCTGCCCATCCCATATAATACAACTCAGACAAGGAAAGCATTTATACCTTACCTTAATGTTTATAAGTTTGTCAATGAAAGGTCTGCTCTAATAGCCAAATTACTTTCAAAAGAAAATCAAAATGTTATAGTTGAAAATTGATGTTAAAAAGTTTTCCCCAGTTTGGAATAATGCTGATTTTTAAACATATGGAAAGACATGTCATTTTTCATGTCTGCTAAAGCCCATTCCAAAGGTTTTTTCCAAGCTCATTTGGTTTTTTCTTCAGAGTACATCTTCTGTTGCAGTCGTTTGGCATAGCTTTGGGCCATGGAGTTGATTATAGATAAAATAAAATAACAAACCATGACAATCACCAATTTTTCAAACATCCACGATAGCCAGTTTTCCCCCTGAAGAAACAAAGACAAAACAAAATAAGGAGGAAAATGAAGATTAGTGGACAGCGCAAAGGAGAATTCTCCGTTTTATAGGTGAAGGCAAAGAGCCTAACCATTTTGGATTGTGTAATTTATCAAATTAAAAACAGGAACCAAGTGCAAGCTGACAGGATTCCTGCAGGTCTCTTTGTAAAGCTGACTTTAGTCCCTTGAAAGACAATACGGGAGGGATTGCCAAATACACTACAGGGCAGATGATGACTCCTTGATCATTACTGTGTGCTAGGGAAGTGATTTATTATTCACAGTATTGTTTCGTCTTTGCTCACAATTCATAGGGTTCAGAGCGAGCAACCCCTTACTGTCATTCCCTGTCACGTTCAGTGCAAAGAAAACAGTAAGGTCATGGGTTAACAATGTTTTTTTCCTCCTAACCTGCGTATACTGCGTTATCTTCCAATTAGTATCTGATTCTTCTTCTGTCAGTGGAAGTTAATGTGGTGACCTCAGCAGCCCCACTTTGAGTATTTTCTAAGGCTACACTTAACTGTTGGTTTTTGTCAAAGGAGGGCAGCAATGCACCGCACAGAAATTACTTCAATGTGCTTAAAATGCATCTGCCTTTTTAGTTATTCCAACTTGATCCTCCCTAAGTTAGTTTCTTTTCTGCTAAGAAATGAGCAAAGAAACATTTCTAATGCTACAAGTGAGAAGTGTGAGTTACATTAATAGATTTTATTTAAAAAAGCCTTAGTATCCTAAGAAATCTCATGTTGAAATTACAGAAGTGCTCTCTCCCCATGGAAAAGTTTTTTTTTTTTTTTTTTTTTTTTTTTAATACTTTGTATGAAAGGATACCTCTGCTCCTTTGTACCTTCTCCAAACACCGTATTTTGCTTTTGAACATTAAAGGCTTGTGATTTTGTTTCTCTTATTGGCCATTAAGCTCCACATCCTACTGGCTTCTGAAGTATTGATGCTGCAAGCGGTTCTTTATCGTTTCACATGTAAATGCAGCCTTTGCTGCTTAAATTTCTTTTTCAAAACAGGCATGCTAATACAGATTTAAGACCAGACGTTGGTCTTGGTTTATTGTTTCCTTCACTCTCCAAGAGGTCTCAGCCCAGTTGCACACAATTACAGTATTACTTTTAATTCCCAGCTGCTTTAAAGTGAGATTTAACTCTTCCCTGGGCTACTGCAAATCTTTAAAAACCGGGATCCAGAGTTAAATCGGTAAAACTGACAAGTCAAAGGACAGCAAGAACAGGGAAGAGGTAACCGGGGAAGGAGGCAGGAAAGCGTCTTACCTGGGGCACGCCACTGTCGGCTTTGTGGTGAAGTTTTATCCTCTGAGCTTCCAAGTATTCTTGAAATGGCTTCTGAAGAGAAGGACCTATACTTGGAATAGCACTGATGCAAATTCATCCCAGAGAACAAGACAAAATAGGGGAAGAAAACAAAAAGAAAAAAACAAAAAGACATTTTTTTTTTTAAACTTACCACTTTGACCCAAACAGAACAAAGTTCAGATTGAGCTACAGCTCAGAAGGGCATTGCTACTTGGGAAAACAGATACCCATGTAATAAAGTATATTTTAACTTTTCATCTGATACTTCTGAAATGGACATATATTTCCCCAGATCCTCAAAAAAAAAAATCTGTTTAAAAGCAAAAAACATTTCACAGCAGATCAGTGATGATAAACTGGGGATAACACAGAAAGAAGCTGTGAGCTACAGCATTTCCTTAAAGCCAGAGAGAAGCCAGCTGAAGCTGTGCACTGATGCAGTGCTGAGAATAAAATGAATGACTTCTCAGAAGTCCCACATTTATCACCAGCAGTTCCTGTAAGAACTGGTTTGAACCGATTAATAAGGAAATGACTTGTGCTTGTGTCATCCCCGAGTTAAAAAAGAAACTGCTCGCCCTATGACTTGCCCCTATCTCCTCAAAGAAGACGGCCCCTTTCTCAAACTAAGTCCTTATTAGGACAATCTGTGCGTCATCCTTACCCAAAAAGAATGCATTAGCAAATTCTGAAGGCACCTCCCACCAGTCAGTGATTAACAAAGGAACAAAGAAGGAACTATGAACCCTGCTCTGAATCACTCCATGGTTTATGGCAGATGACTTGCACAAAAGCTACAATACATTACCAAACACCTTGTTCTTACATTAGCGTTATAAAGATCACCGATAGGTTTCTGGCACGAAGAATCCTTTCCCACCGCTGAGGTGGAAAGGGGCTAAGGCTGGACAGACTCGGAGTAGCCACCAGCTTCCACCCTGCACCCATTACAGCCTCGCCGGACTTGAATCGCAGACAACACAGAACATTTTTCTCTGAATCTATAGACTATACTGTTTAGCAGGAGGTCCCAGAAGATTTAGAAATCCTCATGACACTTTAAAAAAAGCTTAGCTACTACACAGAAGAAATCACCACTAGCAATAGCTCCGGTGAGAACGCAAGCACAGTCCAAAAGCTCCAAGCTTTGATCCATGCACGTACCACACACGAGGCATGGGAAATTTGCCATCACTGACAAATCCTGTTTTATTTTCAAAGAAAACTGAGATGCTGGGTTTTTTTGTTTTGTTTTTGAGAAATTAGCATGGTCTTCAACATTAAAAAAGTCATCTAAATTTGAACAAATACTACAAAAAAATACTATAATTTTGATTCCTTACACTATTACCTTAGGGAGGATCATCTCCTTTTCAAATGACTGGTACCCCTACAAGAGGACTAGATCTCTAACATTATTTTCCTCACTATCCTTTTTTGACATGACAGTCCCTTTTTCTATTTAAAGCTGAGTTCAAAAATAATAGCTAATATCTAAAGTTTATGAAAATGCACAGACTGAGGAAAAGGTAGCTCACTCTATTAAATCTATTTCCTTCACTAGTCAGAGGCAAATAGTTTTTTTCTGAACATGTTTACAAGTGAAAAAAAATTTGCTTCCCTCATGATTCACCATCACGATGATACAAATGGGTGAGTAAATTTTGTACCCGGACTGGTAAAATTTCACTAAAATAAGCATCGAGACTAAAGCACATCAATTACATATTTTACAAATGAGCAGGTCGACTTCTACAGGCAATTCCCAGCTTTTCGGAGGCCTCCCGTAAGGCTCTGACTCCGCTCGTGGTGAAAAACCTCCCAGTGACTCGCCAATCCGTACGAGTCACAGTTTTTAAAAAAATTACATTTGGGGGTATCTTTTCTTTCTCAAACAACATCTACAAGCCTGAGAAAACCACTGAGAGGTAACACTTTACTTCTAAACCTTTGCATGAATATGAAATCAGGAATATTTAAATGATGACAGATGAATGATTAACAGAACGGTTGTTCAGATTCCTCCATGTTTTTCCCTGAAAACTGAACTAAGTCAGTGCCCAAGGAGCATTAAACAGCAGAACAAAGACATGAAAACCAAGTTCAGATGGCTTGAAGAGATCCTAGTGCATCACCATTGTATTTCAAAATTTTCTCACTAAAAGTATTTGGCATTTTTTTCTTTTCTAAGCATGGCTAAGGATTTAAGTCCACGGCATTCATTTTATTACAGCTGTTTTTGAAGACCTGTAAGATCCTGAATGCAAGGACCTTGGTCTCTAAAAGCCTGCGATACTCTGCACATTAGTGAAGACTTTAATACTAAAAAAGTATATACATTTAAGTGCATTAGGAGTAAAATGTAGCACAGTAATACAGAGAATATAAACTTCTACATGCATCCACAGTACTAAAATTCCTTTAACTCATCTTAGTGGGTTAGTTTTGGTTAGTTCTTGTAGTCTTTCAATAAAGTTCAGTCATTTAATCAACCAGCTAATATTTTTGTCACCTAATAGCCAAAGGGGAAAATCACCTTATTGTATACTCCAGATCTCAAATTCTTCAAAAAAAAAAAATATTTAATTACAAACCAGATGCATCCCCCATATATGTATAGGGAAATTCAACTCACTAACCCTGTTGTTATCAAAGGGGGAGAGGGGGAGACTTTGGTAAGTCATAAGCCAGATGCAGGTACCGAGGCAGAAGGAGCAGATTTGCATCATAACTCTGCGCTGCTTCGCACTGACTTTAAGACGCATCTTCAAAAGACGAGTGCAGTTTCAGGAGGCGAGATGCAAACCACAGGCATAGCTACGCATCCGACTAAACAAAGGGAGATGCTGGAAGATAACCCTGTTTGTAGAATAATCTCAAACTAATTCCTGACATTTTCAATTGACAGCAAAGCCTCTTGTCTTCCAAATAAAGAGTATGAGAGAATAAGAAAATAAAAGGACCCTGATCTTAGCTCACCCACGCTTTGCAGTCTGTCACACCAAACCAAACCCCCAGCCACACTGACCCCGGCCCTTCTTCTTAAAGGCTTAAAGTGGAGGTCGCAGAGAGCTGGCGGAGGACTGCGATCAAAAGGGAAAAACAAAACAAAACTGTAAAGTCATTCACTATGAGTCGTCTGTCAAAATAAGCAATGAAATATATTTCCCCAGTCGCTATCCATTGTTCTCCATGGATTTTGCAATTAATGAGTGACAGGGATGCACTGCCAGCCAGCGAGGTACTGCTCTAGCGTCATCTCCCCTTCCAGTACATTTCATTGGAAAGAACAAAGAGACGAGCTACAGTTTTGCAATAATCATCTTTAGAAAAAAATGATCTGGATTTTTTTTGTAAAAAAATAAATACACCTCTGAAGAAATTCTGATTCATAAGAGATTTCAGAAACAGTTAATATTCTTAAACCCAAACTTTTATTTTTTCATTTATTCTGATCCTCTGCTAAAGTCGAATGTTTCACGAGCATTTGAGACTCAATACAGACTTTGAAAAAAATTGTACTACCTTTGTCGCAGCTTAATATAACTAAATATAGCTATCTATATAAAAAACATATTTAGTTTTTAAAAATTATGTATATTCTAATACTACCACAAACACCCATTAAGAATTTTGCTTTCACTGAAAAAAGTACTGTTGAAGTCTGTTTTCAGAAGTATTAACTAGTATTTGTAATTAAATAGATGTATCTTAGATTTTTAATTGTTTTAAGAGACATGATTTCTGTCCAACTGAAAAAAAAAATTGTAGCTTTTTGCACGAATAGAACAAAGCTTTACGTCTCTGGGAAGGATGGCACTACACAGGAGGAATAATCATATGTGAGGAAGTTCTGGGTTTAGCTTAAAAATTACATCAACTATGGACGGATTCTGACGGTATTAGTTGTAAAAATTCTATTCCAGTTACAGTAAAATAGTATGTATACACTACACAATTTATTAATTTGCTTTTAAAATAATGACTGTCAATATTTGACCCATTTAATGCACATCACTAGTAATGAAATCATATGAGCGAATCTTGGAAAATTCATTTTTTTAGCAGAATCTTTTAGACTACATTTAGGAGTTTTCTCAAATACCCCTGGAAGAAGTACCAAACCAAGGCGGGGGTGAGCAGCATTTTTCCTATGCCAACTTAACCAAAACCAAAATTCTACAGTACTTCAGTCAATCACATTTTTACTAATACTAAAACCACTTCTTTTAAACCATTTAATCATAATATTTTTACTTTTGAAAGGCATACTTTTCATTTTGAGATCTGTAAGAGTGCAAGTTACTCTGATTTATTGAAAATCCATAACCTACGCTTCTGGAGTTTATGAACATTCAAATAATTACAAACTGTGCTAAATGCTGAAGTACAGTTCTGTATCAAATGCTGCATTTCTGTATCTCTGCGCTAGCATTTCACAGAAGAGTCATCAGACCCACAATTCAGAATGTAAAGTTCCCATCTTACAAACACCTCTGAACATGTGCATTTCTGCCTACTTTTCCAGAAGAGAAGTGTCAGAATTAGGAAGTATTTTAAGAAACACAGAAGTTGCCATCATAGACCCACATTTTAGGAACATTAATATGGTGTTAAAGTTTCTCATTTCTAACAGATATCAAACAGCAAGTGATTAAGCAGCTGATTAACTTTAAGCAGTTCTGAAGCTCCATTTATTTTGATGGGAGTTAAAAACGTAGGGAAGGACTTTAGCAGCATTCAGCTGAGCATTTTATTCTCTACTCAGCAGCTTATAGGCACAGCTGGGACCAGTCCCTCAGTGGCAACGACCAAGAATCATTAAGCACGAAAGGTCTGAACACATAGAAGTCTGTTTTATCATGAAAAAAATCTGAAGGGAAATGAGAAGCCCAATAACAAATACGGGGCACGAGCAGTCCGGCTCCCAGGCTGAGGCAGCCCATCCGAAAGATGACGCAAGATTGAGTCAGAATCCCATTTTATGGATGATCTCTCTAATATCCGCAGACGTCAATTTAGAAAGACTGTTTAACTACTAACCGATGGATCGATTTTGTCCATCTCTTTAGCTACTAAGCGCACGCACTCTGTCCTTGCTCAGCAACACTGTCTTGCAGGGCTTGGGGACCAGCAGTGTTGTGTACGGTTTGCTATGGTTCAGCTATTTGGCTAGAACAGCCATGGAAAAGCATCCTTTTCAGAAATGCTAGGACTACAATTCAAAATAACGGCAATAGGGATGGAATTTTTTAAACAACAGAAAACACACCAAAAAAAGACTAGAAGGAAAAACTCATTGTGTGCTTTGTGAGCACAAACCACGCGCACACGGGATCTCATCCTGTGTCCTGCAGCAAGCATGGCCTAAGGCCAGAGATTATCTCTTTCTACAAAAACGGCAGTTAAGTGGCACTGAAGAATGTGATGTACTGAGGGAGGGAGTGGGCTGGTACGGGCTCTTCTCTTCCAGTACCTCCCCTTTTTTTTTATTATTATTTTTTCATCAGGCTAGCTATTGACAGCTAGGCCAGACGGCCAAAGCAAAGGCTTTCACCTTCCGAATGAGCATGCAAAAAACCCCATTAAATCACACCAACACCCACACGTGAGCTTCTCTGCGTTGGATTCACATTTCTTTTCACATTCCCCTGCGAGGACACATGAAAAATCCACCTGGCAGCTCAAAAGCAATAAGGCGCTTAGTAAAAGTCACCATATTTGGTTATCTTAGCTGTCCCTCCCTCGAAAGGAGCTAGCGATTTCGCTCCTACATGGTATCGATCTCTTAAAAAAGTCAGAGGTGTTACAAACTCTTGAAAAACTGATGCCAATATTTCCATGCCACTGGCCAGTTGGCTGATTAATCTGCACAGCGGGTTCACTGCCTACCCAGAGCACCTTCCCTCCTGCAAGTTATCTGAGCCTGCAATGGTTAATTTTTTTCCAGACAGTGATCTAAACAGGCTTAACGGTTAGTATTTTAATGAGCTGTCATTTCCTGTGCTGATAAAGATTCTCACAGTATTTAAACCATCCATTTCCCCGAGGCTCGACCAATGCCCGGCTCCTGCGCGCAGTGAGTCAGATCGGACCTCAGCCTCCGGCCTGACTCAGCCGGGCCGCACCGCGCCGCGGCCGCCGGGGCTCGCGGGGACCCGGCCCGAAAGCGGAGCGCAGCCACCCCCGGCTGCGACTCGCCCACTGCCCTGGGGCTCCCGAGCGCTGGGGGAAACGCGGACGTTACCCGTGTGCAGCGTGCTAAACCTGCGGCGAATAAATCTGATTTACGGCCAGGATCAACAGAAACGTTTTGGGGGCTGAAAGGCTGCTGTAGCAGATGCACTTTGGTTTTACAAGACCAAAAATAATAAAACTTATTTGAAGATTAGTGAGTTAAAACTGTTGCACGTTGGAGGACAGTTGTACCTGGAGCTATGCTCCAACCAACACTCACGTTATCCAAGCTGCCACCACAGCGTTTTTCCTTGGGACATTTTGTTATGCTAAAATCAACGCTTTCAAAAATAGCAATTGCAACATATCTTTGAACTGTTCGTTCTTAATTCCTTGCTCGTTGCAAGGAAACCTTTCTTCTGTTGGTAGTTTAAAGATACAGCACAATTTCTGCACACAACTTAGAAAGCAAAAAAAACTCTCGCTTGCTCGGAGGTTAAACCCTACAAGCCTTTTGCAAATAAACATCCGTAATTCTGTTGTGATCCACTGGAAGCTTTTTAACACCAAAGCTGCTCCGATTTCACTCACATCTGCATCCCTTTTGAGATGCTGAAGCCCTTCCCCGTGCGCGCTGAGGCCACGGGGGGAAGGCGTGTTTCGGAGACGCAGCCCCCGGCTTCGGCGAGCCAGTGCTGTGCCGTGCAGGTGCACCGCGCGCATCCCAAAGCGTTTCCCGGGGAGATTTTCAAGCCACTACTCAGTTATCCATTTCCTCAGCTATTTCAGGTTACTTTTGACTGAATTCTCAGTGAAGATGCTAATCGGAGGCAACCTCTCAAGATGTCCTTTAACGAAGCCACTGGTTCAGCAGGATCCGGGCGCGGGAGAAGGGCTTCCTGCAGCTACATCAGCACCGAGGCATTTAAGCAAAGCAGAGGTGCCCCCGGACGGGGCGCGCGGTTGGCCCGGGCTCCGGGGAGAGGGCTCTGCCAAAAGCAGGGCGAGACGGAGCGGCGGCGGCCACCCGGCCCTGTCCCCCCCGGCAGTCGCCCTCCGCGAGGGCCCTGGGAAGCAGACGGCCACGTGGTGCGGCGTCAATCACAGCCGGGGACTCGCTTCACGCGGGGACGGCCGACGGCTGCTGCAGCCCTCGCTATCACAGCGCTTCCCTGACTTATCTATAGTCTAAAGAAATAACCTAAATCTATATTGCAAACTATTTTTGGAAAAAAAAAACAACAAAAAGAAACCCCAAAAACCCACATGCAATCTTTAAGCCGCAAAGTTTCTAGCTGTATCGGTCACCATAGTTCATTCGTATTTTTTTTTCCCCCCTGTAAAAGGCACATCACGCTCCTTACAAGAACCAGCTGAGATTCAGTCGTGAAGCAAACAACTACGGCATAACAAAGAGCCGCAAACTTGGTTTTGTAAAGGCAACAGCTCAAGTATATATTGCCAGAAACCTGGTTTTCCTTTCAGGCGTGTAATCGTTCAAACTGGCTGGCACAACTGGCAAGCACGAAAATCTGGCCCATAGAAAACACCAGATTGAGAAACTGCTCGAAAGCCTGGACGTTTGGGGGGAGATGTTCAGACCCGAGTTAGACCTCACAGGGCTCACGTGTTTCGCCGGCAGAACACAGCACTGACAACTTTTAAAATCTGTGGAAGGATGCAAATCACTGACTTATATTTAAACTTCAAATTAGCTTGATGACTCAGTTCATTAATTCATTGACTAAATTAGTTTCTACTTCTCCTACAATTATAGCAGAGCCTCACTTGCTATAGGCAGCCACTCGCTCATTTTGCTCAAACCCTGGCATGCCGGATGGATCCTACGAGCACTGCTCGGCTATAAAAACAACATGCCTTCCCTCCGAGCAACCATTACGGCAAGCACTACTCTTATTAAGACACTCTGCAGCCTATGCGAGCTTATCATAAAATAGCTATAGTCTAGGGGACCGGAGGGTGCGATTTGTCCCAAAGGGACGCCGCCGTCGCTCGGGAGTTACTTCGCTTGCTGCCTCTGAGATGAAGGCCAGGAGCTGTCTAACGCTACATAAAACATGCTTATGAATTATGCAGATTTCCTTTAGCACAAAAATTGAACGAAGTATGCTAAATTTAAAAAAAAATAGATTTTTCCTTCCGAACATTTACGCAGAAATGACACATCTAGACACTGTTGTGGAGGGTGTACGCTTTGAGCACTACCTCTTGAGCAGTTTTGGGGAGTTCTTAATCCACATTTGAAACTGCCACTTCAAAGAAAACGCGATCATGCTTAAAAGCAATATGCTTAGTGTGACTCCAGAAACAATCCTGCAGCTGTAGGTAAAAAAAATTAAACGGAAAGATTTGAAAGCCAAAAGAAAACCCACAACACACATGATGATTAAACATTGTAAATGGGCTAACTTTGGCCTAAAACCAGCACTTAAGCATTTTACATGGATAATCAGTAAGTTAAACTCATCTGTAAGTCACGGAAAACAAGACAAAACTCTTATACACCCTCTTTCACCACACAAAGCTTAAGTAATGCAACCTGAGAGAAAACATTATCCTCTTTTGGCATCTTCAACAGCAATAATGCAATTTCCAGGGCATTAACTGGCAGAACAGGTTGGTAGCTGTGGGCCTCACGTAAGCCACCAGCACCTCCGTAACCCTCTCCAGCTTTGGTTTCAAGCCTCCCACTGGTTTCAGTTCCTTAAGGCCTTCCGTGTCCCTTCTCCCCGCTACCCCGACCATGCTCCTGCCAAGCCGGCGTCCTGCAACCCGGCTGCCGTGGGCTTTGCCGCGGCCACCCCTCATCCTCTGAGCAGTTTTTACACTAGACACTGCCAATATTTAAATTTTGGGGGGAAAACACTAGCCATCTCAGTTTCCTGTCACATCTACTTTTTCTTTTCCTCCTCCTATATTTAATTAATATAAGAAGTATTTTAGGATCCCTTTGTAATGGCGACCTAGGCAATGAAAGCGTAAAGTCAAAGTACCCTAAACTATGATAAAAAACCTGGTTACGGCAGGTTTAGCATGCAGGGCAAGCAGCATCTGGAAGCAGAAGTAAACAACTACTGAGCTATGGAAAAGATCCACAGATGAATCAGTTTTACTATTACTTTTTTGAGACTCAGGTAGTTACCAAAAAAATCCAATTAGTTAACAAAATCAATTATTCTGAGACCTTAATCCTCTGATGCCTCAGCTTAATCTTCTGTCTACATTTCAATTATCCTCTACATTAACATACTATTTTAAAGTATTGTGCTTAGACATTTGCTAATGTGCAAAAGCAACATCCCAGCAAAGAAGTCACAAGTCAAATTGATGGACAGAATTTGATTAAAGTTACTGACCATTAAATAGATCTATATTTTAATTTAATAATAAGGGTTTTAAGGCAAGCTATTGTTTAACATGTTTCATACTCCACTCAGAAGACATTGATGAGGTAATGCTAGCAGACAGTTTGAGAAAAGTCAACGCTACCGGGACATTCCAAAAATCTTTCTGTCTCCCGAGAACATTTTTTAACTCTGACATCAACCATCTAATAAAATCTGAATCCAGCAGAGGTCTTGTGAATGCATTCTAAGTAATTTGATGCAAAATTATCTCCAAGACAGATGAAGTAGGAAAAAACTACTAGTTTTGGCTCAAAGACTGCAGGAGAGCAAAGCTTTGGAAATACACCTAGCTCAGTAGCAGCATTGATCAAAAATAAAGTAGCAAATTGTCTGGAATGGTTAGTGCTAAGAAAAGCTAACTAATGATTGTTAAGAGTAGCCACTTCTTTTTTTTTTTAATGTTCAAAGCAACAAATTCATTTTGAAGTTTGTTACAAACCAGACTCCCAATCAGAAGATCAGGAAGTAATAAAGTCAGGATCTGTTTCATTAGTGCAATGCCCAGAATGTCTTTTCCGAAACTCCTTCCCTTTGTAAAACATTACTACTTCAAGCTTACATATTTTGAAAGCAGTTATTTCCAGACATTCCTCTCCTGAAACGGTTCTTGGGGTGTGTTTTTTTGGTGTTAATGTGAACATAGTTATTTCAGTTTAGGTAGCAAAGTGGCAATCAACATGCCCCATATAACAAGTGAAAGGCCTTGGAAAAGTAAAAACGCCTTAGAATTTATGTTATGCTTGGAATATCTACGTTAGGTATCTAGTGAAAAAAAAAATAAAAAAAAACCCTTTTCTATTCAAATGTTAGAGAATCATATTTAAAACTTTAAACCTGCATTCCTGCCATTACAGGAATCTAATCAGAAACAAGGCAGCATTTTTTCCTCCCGAGTACACAGCTGTTCCTTGAACAATTAAGTACGATTTTGTGATGAAATACTGAATGAGTCTATCTAGTTGCATATATTTAAGACTAATGAGTTGTACATTTTGTTTGTCTTTAAACAGTTTCATGAACTGCTTCATGGTTAAAGAGGCACCGTTGAGATCACATTTGTTGGATTACGAGGCAGGAAGTGTTAACATCAGCAATGGAATTTAAAATTACACATATTTGATGACTGAACAGGTAGATGTGAGGCAAAAATCTAGCACTTGATCATCAGTTTCCAGTCTTCATTCAAACCCACTCGGGCAACATAGAAGTACGTAGATTTAAATTATCTTTTTTAAAACTTTTGTTATCTGGGTTTTGCTCTACTTTCTTGCTTGAAACTAAGATTTTTACTTTAAAAAAAAAAATCTGTTGCTAAAGAACTCAGTCCCTAAAAAAGATAAGCTTTCTCAAAACAGGAACAGTTTAGCCACGAAAACTGTGATTTTGCCTATTAAAAAGACATGTTTAATATAATGGAGATATCACTCTATACATTGAGCTTTTAATTCTGATACTTTGTAAGACATTTAATATTTTAAGTGTATGAGGTCAAATGTATGAGGTCAAATTATGGAAAACATTTATCAGCCACTTTGGACATGGCATAAATCACAGTTCCCTCATTTTTTTGTCATGGGATCACAATGCAGCATTGAAGAAAGCGAATAAAAGACATAATCTATTTGCAGCTAAAAATGTTGCAATCTATAATTGGAATAGTTGTATCATATTTCTGGGTGAAAGCTAAACGTAGGTATTATATACTAAGGCCATCTGACCTTCAGTGCTATTATGTTTCTTGAAGTACTTGAAGCCTTTGAGGCGAGGCATGAAGTCGCAAATTAGCTGTTGGCCAAAGCTTGCACTTAGAAGTAAAGCACAATTTTCAGCACATCTGATTTGACTCCTCCAGTATTTTTCCACTTAATGAGTGAAGGTATTACTGTGTTAAAGAATTACTCACCCGATTAGGGACACCATCTGCTCCACTATATGTTTGCTGAATGTTATAATAACAAAAAGTTTCTGTTGGAAGGAAAATGGCAGTTAGAGAAATGTTTGATCAAAAGGGAAGCAAAGACAATGGAGTACGACAATTTACGTTCCTTTCCAATTAAACAGATTCTCCTGCACTTACAGATAGTTTTCCCTTCACTTTTCTTTCAAGGTCCTTGTTTTTTCAATACCATTTTCAAGAACAGGCAGAACAGAGGAAAGCTATTTACTCTATTATTCTATTTCCTCATAGATTTCATTTCTTGCAATGTTTCTGTAGCTTGTGTTACTAACCAATTGCATCCTCCCCAAACTTAAATTCCCAGAAGCTCAAGGTCACTTTACTCCATCAACAATGTTTTAATGGAAAAACAGTCATCACTGTGCAGAAAAATTCACATCCCCTTACACATAAGCACATGTACTTAAAGATCACAAAAGTGAAAATAATGAATCTTTTAGCCCCAATTTATGTGCTTCAGAGAGAAGCACAACAAAGAAATACTTAGTGAAGAACAAAATAAGAGCCTTTGCATATCTATCTGTTCAAGAAAATTATCATTTAATTATGACTTATTATTATTGCTCTTATGCAATAGATTACTTGAAACAGTAATTTTAATGTAAGACAATTCTAACACAAGTGATTTTGCATAAAATCCCAATGCCTATAATTTTACCATTCACTTCACTTATAAAATGTGTTAAAATTTTATTAGAATAACTTTTGCTAGTTCTTTTGTCACATTTGATAGCTTGCTCATTTGCAAAGAGTGAGCAAGACCATGTGTAGATGTGTGTACACACACACAGTTCCCATAGTCTCCTTAAATCAATTTAAACATGACCTAATGAGAAGAGCATTCACTAGTCTGGGAATAAGGGATGTGACTAGAACTACACAAAATGATTTTGTGGTCCAGAGGAAGAGGCCAGTTAAAAGCAGCTCCAGGACGGCTACTAAGCCAGAGCCACTGGCTTCCTGTCTAGAGAAAGATTTCATTAAAAGCCTTTTCCACGACCGTTACGTTTCCCAAATTCCAAATCACAGCAAGATCGCTACAAAAGTCAAGGTTATTGCACAACTGTATGCTTGAAGTAAAACGTCACAGAAAACAAAATACTAATAGCTAAACATACTACAAAATGAAATGATTTACCAGCTGTACATGACACTGGGAAATATTTGTTGCTTACATTACATCTGAGTGTAGAGCACTAAATTACATAGCGAACATTCTCCTAGCTAAACAAGGCAAATAAAATAAGTGAATATTACATAAGTACTATTTCACTTGAGTCTTTTCTACATTGCCAGAACAAACTCTAACTTTACACATATTTAAAAGCAGAAGTGTTCAAGTAACACAAAACTAAGTGTGAAGAAAAAGTAGTCTTGTCACAATACATAAAACAATTCTCAGAGCCACTTATCTCCCATTTCAACACTGTGCAAAGTAAAATAACTATTTACAAAAAGATGGGCCAAAAAAAGGTTGAAGATTGAAGTTTCCTATTCAGGGCAGAAGGAAGAAATTTTTAAGCAGCTTGAGGAGGGTACTAGAAGAGTAATCTTATACCTCTGCTGGCTTCTGCTATTTTAATGTAGTGACAGCAAACTTTTCCAAGCAGCGCAGCTACAGGCACTGCATCAGCGCTATGGAGACGCTTAAAAAAAAAAAAAAAAAAAAAAAAAAAAAAAAAAAAAAAAAAAAAAAAAAAAAAAAAAAACAACCCAGCTGAGAACGCTGGTTCTAATTATTACAAGTCAAGTGTTGTAGTTCATGATATAGCACTATAACCACACCGCCCCCAGTAAACAGTCTGCAGGGAATCAGTCCTTCATCCTGCATTGGACAAAATGGTGATGCCTTTTAAAAGCGAGACTCAACATTTTTGAAAGGAACCTGAAATCCTGATTGTCAAACTCAGAACATCCCGAAGGCTTTGAGTTAGCTACAAGGACTGAGCAGACACTCTCTAAAATCAGGCCCTTTTAAAATATCCTAGATCAACTACCCCAAAATTTACTAACCATGCTCAAAAATTATGGTCAATACGCCCACAGACATCCCCTCAGATTGCTTTTTGCAAAGAGCAGGACCTGAAAGGACTGGGATTTTCTTCACACATTAAACTGAGATAAAAGAGAACATTTAAAAGTACTGCTTAGCTGGTATAGGCTAGTTGCAGTGCTCTTTGAAATGAGTACTTGTTACCAAAAAGGCAAGTTCATTATTAGTACGAAGTCCTTTCAGTCTGGTAAAAACCGTAGGTAAATAACTTGGCTAACCACCAATTTCCTGAGTGGTGTAGGCAGCGAGCTCATTAGCTTGTTGCCATAAATTATTCAGTTGCCTAAGTTTTGAGCATAAGAAGCCTAGCAGATCCTTTATTGTAAATCCTTTGCACCAAATTAATTTCCACTACTGCAGGTCAGGAAGGGAGACTCCAGAATTCAGTACGAAGCACCACCGTGCAAGAGGCCTCTGCAAAAAAAAGCCCTCATCCCAGAGCCCCCAGGGAGGGGGGCATCTACTTGCCTGGATGTGCATTTTAATTACTGCCTTCCCAATCAGGGTGGCACCAAAGAAGGTCCAGAAGGGAACCAGAAAGTGTCCGCACGTTATGCCGGCCAGGTCGAACAGCGGGTTTGGAATCTAGGAAGTGCAAGGGAAAGAAGTTCATGAGTTGGAGCATTTAACGCAGACAAACAGGAACATTACAGACTTTGAAAAATGAACATTTTCCCCTTATTCAACTTGATCCGAAACTCTTGTGTCTCAATACTTACAAAAATGCTAGTGCTACACCACATAACTTAAATCTCAGGGATTCAGCTAGACAGTGTCCCAGACAATTCCATTCTGATGGTCACTCCTTACCCCCGGATTATAAAAAAGCTGACAAAAAAAGTTTTCCATGTGAAATGCACAGAAACCACAGTAAAGCCATTCTGAGTGATTTATCAAATTTTCTCACTGACAAGCACATCGTTCCTGGAAGCCAGTGTTCAAAATGATCCCCAATGATTTCCATCTGAAAAAGTGCATTAAAAACTGGCATTTATAGTCATATGTATCCAGTTTAAAAGCACTGATTAGATTTTATTAAGCACATGCATTTAATTTAAAATTAAAAGATTTTTTTTTATTGTTAAACCCTTGGCTTGACATGTGGTATTGTGATACTATCTGTAAAATATTTTTGAAATTAAACCAAGAAAATATCAAAATTCCAACCTTTCACACTTTGCATGCAGTACGGGGCAGGCCGTCTGGGTAAACACACGGGGTATATTTAAGTTAGAGTAGCAGTATGTTACCCTGCTAATATCCTGAGTTGTTTGTGTTGTTTTGTTACCCAAACAAACAGTGTAGATATTTAAAGAGCACTAAAACAAACAAACAACAAAAATACCCTTTGCAACTGAATGGAAATCTGAAATGTGTGAGAAAGCTCACGAGGGTTGTGCCTCGCTGTTATAGGCTAGCAATTCAAATTTATGAGCACCCACACCACCACCTGCATAGGAAGAAATCCAAAACAGTCTCTAACCATGCCCTGAAACGGTCTCTAAACATGCCCCGCTTCAGCTGAAATGACTCTTTACCTCTGGCAGCTGTCTTGGGCGTAGAAGTGAGTCAATGATTTACTTATGCCACCGCCAGATAACTGCGCTCCTCTGAGCCAAGTCTGCTCTAGGTATTAAGCATGTTCTTTGCAGTTTTTTTGTTTTGTTTTTTTGGTAAAGTAACAGCATATTTTAATTACTGTATTAATACCGCTGTAGAAGGGGCAATATGCTTTAGCGAGGGGCAACTGTGGGTATCACAAACACATCAAACATATCACAGTAAAAAAAATTACTTAACATGTCCACGTTAGGGTATAAACATGTATTAGCGGGTCAAGGAGGGTTAAAACAAATTAAAAAAAAAAAACCATCGCACAGACACACTACTGAGAAGTGCCAAAGATGCCCACGAAGACAGCTGGGCAAATTCGCGCTCGTCCCCGCCAGGCGCTCGTGCAGGGCTAAGCCTGGCTGTCCTTCCCCAGAGCCGCCTTTATGCAGGAATCAGGCTCAGGAAAAAGCTTGGCTTTCCTTTTGCCTTTAAACAACACTACACCAATTAATTTCACTGGATAAATTCGCAAAGGCTTAAATTCAATTTGATTGTGGCTCTCTGCCCATCAAGCAATGCCTTCACAATGCTACAGCCACCTGTAGCTAGGACATTTATTAGCACTTCAGTCTAGTTCTCCCTCCCTCCCTGAAAATACTGCCAGCCAAAATACTGTTTAAAATCCAAAACTAAAATGGCAATTATGAGGGGGGCATAGTTGTGAATCCCTGTACTAGTTCGCTGCCTCTCCCACGCCTCACCTCACCCTTCGGTTCTGCTTTGTGATTATTCTGCAAACACAGGACGTGTACAAATCCTCAGATGTACCTGGCGGATTCGTGGTCTCCCATCCCTGCCCAACCCCGGGCAGCCTACGTCAGCGGAGGAAGCTGCTCAGACCACGTTTAAGAACGGTGCACCAAGTAGGTAAGAAGTTAAGCAAACGGTTAAGCGTTACTAAGCAGGAACTACGAGGAGTGTACGCATCACCTCTCATGTTTACCAACTCCTTCCTCATGCTCTCCATCTACTTCCCATGTCCAAGCCGCTGTTCTCACGAAACCAGACAGACAAGCCAGCCCCGGCAGTGATGCCTCACAATGTGGTGACTAGAGAAAAACGAGTCAGAGCCAGGGCCGAAGCAGGCTGAGAGCCTACCGGGTGGAAAGGCTGAAAGAGCTCAGGAACCTACGGCTCCACTCCAAGCATGAAGACAGTTCAAAAGATTAGTAAACAGAAGTTGTACGCCAGTGACTGTAATCAGATCAATCTTTCCAGCCCATACAGGTTACTTACATTTGAGAAACAGATAAGATTGTCCTGTGGACAATGCAGGAAACAGAGACGCTAGGCGAGGGGTGGAATCAATACCTCACCAGCGGAGCAGCTGGCTAATGGCTGTGGTTAGTCCAGAAGAATGGGATCATCGGGGACCTACAGCTCCCCCCTCCACTGTAGTCAGATTTCTGTGCATTTGTGTGGGGGGGAGAGAAAAACAAGCCACATCATTCCTACCACTTTTCATTAACCTTCCAGAGAGATTTAAACCTCAAATAGCTCAGTACTTTTTGACTCCAAAAGAGCATTTGGCCTACTTAAAACACTGAAATAGCATCAGTGGAGATGCTTGGATCAACTCTTGCTTAGGGAGAAAAAGCTACAGATAGTTTGTATTCCTTTTAGCTTTAACTCTGAAACTGGTTTCCATCCTCTGGGCTCCCTCTGGCTCCTAGTGACACAATGACCCAAAGACATTCCCGAGTCAGAAGAACTTCTATGGATGGAAATCCTAATCAGAATTTGTACATGTTGTTTCCCACTCTTCAATCTGTGTGTATCTTAGAATCTAAAAATGTCACGAACCATAAGCCATACTACATAAACATTTGCAGAAATGATACTAGGACTCCAGCAAACTTGATAGTAGCAATACAGCTCTGCTGTATCTTGCCAGCCCATCACCTGAGCCAGAAAATCACACCAGGATCACTGTCAGTGGAGTGAGGGGCACAATCTGAGCTGCCAACTACCCCTAACACAGGGCAGCAAGCAGCAGAGTGCAATATGCCCCTGCCAGGGAAGACGAGGCCTCCACCAGCTAATGCAGGAAGCATCCCTGGTCTGAAACAGAAGTGTAGAAACTTAATCAGTTTTAAGAATGTCTAAGTTCAGTCTCTTGCAAGTCTTGCTGAAGGTGATGAGTTTTTTGTGCCTTATAGAGAACCATCCTGTCTTTTATCAGGTTTTACCACGTCAAGCTGAATTAATCACTATCTCTTGGAAAAAGCCACCCCAGGAACTAAAGGAACTCAACGGGTCACTTGCTGAATAGCTCTTTCCTGCTAGCTTAAAAAGGAAACAGTACTATTTCGAACTCATTTTTCAAATAGAACTAGTGTCTAGAACTACAACGGTACAGTTTAAGGAATGGATAATTGTTAACTCTGCTTTTACGCAGAAGTGTGTTGGGTACTAACCTAGGGCTGGAGTTTCTCCATGCTATTGCACTTGCAAGCTCCCCTGCCACCCCATTTCCCGGAGTGCCCCGGAGCACACAGAACCAGCAAGACAAGGCACGCAGCTCCACGGGAGCTCAAACAAGACCAAGCCACAGTTCAGAGTACCGACTCCAATGCAATACAGTCAGCCTGCAGTGCGTGATTACAAACCTCTCTGCTATAGAAATGAACTTACTGAAGCACAGGCCAAAATGCCGAAGAACCCAACTTTCTGCACCAGGTTCTGGACAGCCAGTTTAGCCCGGGAAGCAAAATCCTGCGAACAAGAAAACAAAGTCATTAACAAGGCAAAACCAAAACGGACACACTTTAAAGCTTGTGTGATTTCAATATCTCAGCTCTCTCCCCCAGGCTTTGGGATTTCCTAATCAGCAATTGGGAGAATTTTTAAAACAAAAAGGTGAACCTGAAACTCTAGGGCTTGAGGGAGGAGGGAGAAATTTAAAATGCTCAATGTGAAAATCTGACGGCTCACATGCATTGAGTTTATTTTTCCTCACAGACTTGGTTCTTCAAAACTCTGCAACAGCACTAAGTTCTACTCTACTTTTCTCCCCACACCTTTGAATTGCTGATGCTGCTGAAGCAAAGGGAATTAATTCCTTCAGACCTCATACAATGATAAAAAGGTACTTTCCAAAAAGGCAAAGCCAGAGTATAATAATACCCTGGCATCTTTGCTCCAAAGCACAGGATCTTTATCAAAATAGGCTAAATATAGGTTTTATCCACAACAGATTTCACAAGGAAAGACCTTTATCGATAAATAATGAAATTCTAAATTCCACACTACAAGATAACTTTAAGATGATCCACCATAATTCAATTTACGCAGTCTTAACTCTGTTACAGTTCTGTTGAAAACTTCCATACTATATAACAATGCAAGTGAACTCCAATTGACAAAATTCTTGTATACTATTTAAATTCTGAAGTACTGAACTGATAACTTTTTATGCCAGATAAAATATTTGTGATAAGGCCATTTACTATGCTTTACTGCTTGGAAAAGAAGTGTAAACTTCTCTCCACTACAATGCTTTAAAATAAAAGGGTGACAAATTCACAAGGAAAAAATATCAATTCTTACAGAAATCAAAAAAATTCTATTTATTATGCACCATATTAAAAAAGACAAATACTACAACTTAAAGAAAAAAGCCAAATAAGTGAGATTTCCTACATCTTAAAATAGGACTTTTTAAAACCAGGAACATATAAAACTTTTAGAATACCATAAAAAGGACCAATTTGCTAACTTTATACAGAAGTGACACCTCAGGACTTCATGATCCAACTCCTGAATCTCTCATTGCAAAACAGAATAGGTGAAATATTTATTCTGTGTTGAAAACCTGTTCCTGACACTTTTCTGTTTATCTTCTAGGATACATACAGTACGCATGAGTGACTAAATCTTATTCCCAGCGAGGCTGAAACCAAGCACTGAACTTATTTTAGTAGGAACGGGTCTAGAACATACCTATATGATAGGTGAACTATGATTTTTCATGCTTTTGAATTACAAGATTGCATTTTGACACAAACTGTTATTTATAACAAAACATGATAATTTACCAGTGAACTGAGTCCAAAAATCTTGCACAATTGAGGGCAGTTCTTTCTCAAACTGAAATTCCCTCAAATATTATTTCCAAGTAACGAAACAAATATGAAACAACTTAATATATGAGCACTAATATGGGTCTCCTCAACCCCCAAAAACACACGTTCAGTCCCACTGAGGATTTAGAACATGAACTGTAAGGAAACAAGTTTCTTTAAACAGTGTGATCACACAGCTATCAATAAAGAAAATAAAATGTAGCACACTAAGGAAATAAGAGGTACTCTTATTCCTTAACCAAATACAAACGTAGAAATACATTTTTAAGACTTTCTCTACTATTTAATTTAAAAGGAAAAAATTTACTGAAGTGTAACAGTAAAATTGCCCTTTTAGCAACACAATTTTTCCTTTGAAAAGGTGAACTGAAAAAGTAGTGCCTTCTCTATAGGAATTTCATAAGATGCCTCCCCCTGTACTCTGCAGCAGAGCTGAATATGACCCTGATACTTTCAGTTCCTATTTTGCTCACCATTTCACAATGCTCATGGGGTTAGAACAATATTTGCACTTTTATAAACCAATCAAGAACTTTACACAGCTCCATAAGTCTCATTTTAAAATATCTTTAAAATAAAACACTATAATCCAATTATTCAAATAGATCCATGAAGTGGACCTTTCAATGGAAGTAGTTTCTATTGAAATTTTAACATTTTTACATTATCTTAAAGACTGTATTGCTAATATTCTGTTGTTTAATGTTCACAAGCTGGAATTGGAAACAAACTCTCTAGCAAATGATCTATAAAACAGCACTTGCAGCAAAACTAGTTTAAAAATATATGCCATTATAATTATATATAAAGACTGTGTTAGCCTACTTTAAGTACAGTATATCATTTTTTCTCAGATTCTTAAAAACAAACACAGTTTCCCTCACCCAAATTTCTAGATTGCTGCAAAACTCAGGACTGTCTTAGAACTAATTTTTTTCCCTCCAGCTAAAAGCATACATTTTGTATTTAAAAAACAATAATAAAAATGCTAAAAAACATAACAAAAGTTTGTCTCTAAAAAATATTGGGGCCATTTTTCTTACCTTATTACTTCATAAGGTTTCTTTTTTTTAATTTTTATTCTTTGTTTACATTCACTATCCATTACAAAGTATTCCATGGAAAATACAGCTACAGTTCTTAAAGTTTCAGTCAAGAACTTCTAAACTGCCTTCCTTTTTTAAACTTTCTAAATAAACTCAAAAGAGATAAATTTAGTGTTTTTCCCCCTGTTTTCTATGACCTAATATAATCACAGCTAGAAATAATTTGCATAGCAATATATAGATCAGGGTTGCAATAAAGCTATGTATTTGCAGCCTTCACATTTACTTTAATGAAACCAGGCTCAGAAATGCTGGTATTTGGTTGCTTCCTTAAATTTCGTTCGTCAAATCTTTGAGACATCTGCAATAATAAAAAAACCCTTAAAAGTTTCATTTCTCAGCGAATACAATCAGTTTCACAACTTTTACCTATTTCACAATGCAATCTTTCTGTTATAAAGCCTGCATAGGGAACAATCTTTTCTATTTTTTTTTTTTAAGTGTTTGAAATAAAACAACTTTCACAACAAATAGCTTAAAAAAAAAGACATAAAAGTTCAGCTACTTACAGGCAAAACATATTCCCCCAAAATTAAAGTATTTAGACTGGACTCGACTCTCAGCTAACGTGATTCACTCTCTACAGCACTTCAGGATACTTTTGCTCACTATGTCCCTATCAAAGATGACTTGTTTTTTTTGGTTTGGAAATAGATTTCTTCTGACTGCTGCAATACCGGCAAAGGAGGTTAAGTGATTAAACATTACTTCATTGTGTTAATCATCAGATCTCAAGAACTGGAATGGAAATAAGAGGCATAAAAAGGTCAGTGGTGAAATACTGATTCACAAGTCTCAGCTGGCGGCTTGAGGAGATTTGCTTCATATCTGCCTTCAGTAAAATGGCACATTTTATTGATACCAGCATTTCATTACTATATGTTACAAAAGCAAAAAACCCTCCCAAATCCCCAAACCTAAAGGGACAGTAAAAAGAAATTAAACATTTTGTTGCTAAGCAAAATGTATCACAAAGTTCCTCTTCTGGAAAAGCATTACGGTACAACTTTGTTTATAACTTAACATGTACCATTTACCCCTATGAAAGCACCCTGCTTCTCAAAAGAGCGAATGGACAATCTCGCCTCACCTACAAGGCTTCATCCTACTCCTTTTTTATCTTGTTTACATTTATAAGTTACATCTGTATTTCTTCTTCATTTTAAAATGAGTTGCACAAGTTTTTGTGTATTTTAGTGACTTACATTCCAGTGGATTTAGTTAACATGTTCAAGCAGCAAAACTCTGTTTTGACTCTTTTCTCCTCTGCAACACTGACTTAGCATCAGAACACAGAATGGTCTCAATTTATTGGTCACAATGAAATTATGAAGACTTCTTTATTTTCTTAATCTCTGAAAACAGAGAGTGTTGACGGATCCACAGCAAACAACTAGTCGAAGGTTACCAAGGAGATCGGAATAGTCAGCATTGGACTGGATCCTATAGTCCTCAAAGAAACAATCCCTACGGCTCAGCAGAAGCTGCACAGATGGGCCTATAAGGATTATGTAATATCACAGTTTATTTTCTAACATGAAGTTGCAACCATTTATTAGGAGTGTCAAGAAAGCTCTGAGTGCCTATCACAAACCAATTCCTCCGTGCGCACAGCAGTGATGAGAGCTATCAGTCCCTGGCAGATATGATCCAGAGTTAGATTGATTTGAGGCCCACAAAAAACTTTTCTTGCAACTACCACATTTTATTTCTGGTGCAAATATTTCAAGTGCTTTACAAATGTGTTTACTGGATATAGTGCAAAGAGAAAGGGCAGTAATGATGCGGAGAGAATACATAAGAACAACACTAAATTCAATCCGAAGTTCATAGTGCATGTGTGCTCTACTAGTAAGAGCAGACAGGGCCTTAATGCTTAAAGCTTCCACCTTAATTCAGGTGGAAGTCAGTGATGCAAGTACTAAGGCAAATGCTCAGGCAGGACATTAGTTACCTAGCAGATGTCAGCCTTCAAAAGTTCAAAATAGGTTTTTGGAAAGGGATAGAGAGGGATTACGTGGAATTTGTTACTCTACCAAAAAACAGAATCAAGAATGAACATTGAAAAAAAATAATAAGAAAAAACAGAGAAACTGAAATCTGAAGTGAATGTGTTGCACCTTGATGGAACTGATCCTCTAAAAAAAAAATGAGAATACCAAAGTTGCTGTAGAGATAGGTAGGATTCATCCTAGTGTCAGACACCCCTGATGCGAGTGTGTGACTTGTACGTAAACAAAAGTGGACAATACTTCAAGATTTGAGCAGTTTATATTATAATATTAATTTCTTACTAGAAACAAAGTTAAATCATCTGAATAATAATCTGAGCAGGAGAACATTTTTCCCCAAAGACAGAAGACAACATATTAAACTACTGTCTATTAAAATTATAAATTCCTTAACATTTAAAAAGCTGCCTACAAAGACAGTGCCCCTTTTTATGTAAAAATCTGAGTTATGTTAAAAATGAGCTGCACAATATTTTGCTTCTTCTGGCTTTCTATTACAACACAATGGAATCAAACACAACTGATGGGAGAATGACCATTTGTGGTCAGGCAGCGAATTCTAGAATTTCAGAGGACTGGGAAGAATTATTAACTCATTGAAATAACATATGAGCTGCAGAAGAGCAGTTTTAAAGAAGTCAGATAGCTACCTATAGGCTGATAGGCTACAACGTACATGCTAAGAAGGCAGCAGGGCAGCAGCAACGTTTAATGCTCAACACAGCAACCTAGAGTCAAGATGAGAAGAACCAAGATCAAGACGCAGCTGATGGTCATTGTCTATCACTGCAAACAGTTCATTACTCAGTGACCAAAGAAGCCATTTCATGCCTCCTGCATGACATAAAGGTGACAGATCTCACGAGTCGGGTAAGGGTCAAGCAAGCAGCGAACAGGAAGAGTCAGACAGTGGTGCACAGTGGTACCCATCTCCTACGCCTTCAGTAGCAACAGCTCTCAATATCCAAGTGTGCATGGAAAGGGCTGTGGCCCTGGATCGCTGTTCTGGCTTTAAAATAAAAAACAGAAAAACAAAAAACAAAAAGAAAAAACCAAAAAAATCCTTCCAGTTTAATGCAAAAAAAGGCAAACTACAAGGGAGAATTTCCATCTTGATGCCTGGAGAGGAGTTGAGAGGTAAGGTTTAAACTTATTTATCACTAGAAAGTCTGGGAAAGAAAGGCCCTAGGCTGGGGAAAACAAGTTTGTTAAAACACACAGTTAAAAAGGGTTTTCACACATTTTTCAAAACAGCTAAGTGGCAGATCCAAGCAAGCACCGAAGCTGGATAAAAGAAAGGTATTTATATATGAAGGACATAGGACAGATATTCCAGATTAACAGGAATGACTCAAATTCTAAGCTTGAGAAGGAAATAAATTTCACTTCACAAGAAACCTGGGTTTTCTGAGACACTAAATTCAGGAAAAGGAAGAAGGTAATCATACAGGAAAGCTGAGTGAAATATATGTCCACAGTTGAAAAGGAAAACCCAGTTTTATAAAGTACAATATGAACAAGAACGAACAGCAGTGAGAGGGGACCTTGGCTTCTCTGGCCTTACTGAAGCATAGTGGAATGACAAAAAAGAGCAGTTCCTACAAAACCTTATGACACAGGTTATGTCAGACTTGAGGACTTAAAGCTAACAAGATTTCAAAGCATTATTCAGAATATTTGTAGCAAAGGATTGCCACGCAGTAGGTACCACATACAAATCCCAAGTCCATCAGATATTCAATATACAGGTGAATTCTTCTGCTAGCCTTGTGTAGGACAAGGATACGGAATACAGGTGGTTGAAGGAAATGCACAGATTTACTTCCACATCTGTTTGTGTTCAAATTCTTGAGGTTGTTGGCATGTTAGGGGGTGATGCTGCCAGCCACAGAGATAATGGAAAAGATGCTTAACTTGGAGACTTTGTAAACTCAGACATGTGAGTAACTAAACTTAGCTCTTCTGTTAGAAAAAAGGAAGTTCTTCCATGGAAAGCACAGTTAAACCTATTGTCCTCATAACCAGATTTTTAAAACTGCTCTTAGAAAAGAAAGACTTAAGAAGCCATAGCTAGCGCAGTGTGCAGTTTAGTCCATTACAGTTTGTAGTAAAGCAGAGCTTAACAGAGCGAAGTCATTCTTCCAATAGCAAGTTTTTCTCTCCCTGACCACCACGTAATTTTAACCTGTCTTTGAGTAAAAAAATGTGAAATTCCCTAGTAAAGAATACATTACATGGTAGATAAGACCTCTCATTAACATCAGGAGGATGCAGGTTGACCAGCTCTTGATTAAACAGAATTTCAGCACTAGGAACTTTTAGGTATTTTCCTCATTTCTTTATCCAACTGCACCAATGTAAGAACATTTCATTTATTTCCCTCACTCTGCTCTCTCTCCAGGACTTTAGGGGAAAAACCAGCAAATACATTTTCAGAATAAACTCCATCTCAAGAATTTTACTTCCAAGCTTTTAGTTAGTTACAATCCAACAACCTGTCTGGATTTGGAAGTGACATATCAAACTAAACACACACGATAGAGCTCAAGGAGCTAGTATGGACTCTCAAGCTTAATGCTGGCATTTTCCCCAGCTAGAACTGAAGCTCTCACACTTCTAAATTAAAAAAAAAAAAAATACTTTTGCTTCTCACTTTAAGCATAAAGAAATTTTGCAAAGAATAAGACACAATTAAAGGAAATAGTTTGAAGGAAGAGGAAGGAACATGTCATTTCAGAGTCTTATCAGATCTGTCCTATAGAGCAGTAGCCCTTTTACCACATCCCCTGCCACTTCTAAGCTCTACTGTGATACTCCTCATCTCATATCTGTACAGTAGCATGAAGCAATGTGTCCCCTTTGACACTTTACAAATTTATATCGCTGAATGAAAGCAGGAAATAAAACTTATTTTTCCTCTGCTTGCTAAAGAACTACTCTCTAGTCACATCTTGCAGGAGATCTGGCAGCGAGTAGATCCTGCAGTCTGTTTCATGGAAGACTGTTCTGAGTTTGGCACATCAGGGAAGACCACGAGGCCTCTCAGGTTGCCCAGAGAGGTTGTGCAGTCTCCATCCTTGGAGGTTTTCAGGACCAGACTGGATAAAGCCCTGAGCAACCTGGCCTGATCTCACAGCTGAGCCCATTCTGAGCAAAACGTGGGGCTAAAGGATGCCTGAGGTCCCTTTTAACCTGAATTATTCTGTGATTCCGCAGCTCCACACAAGCTAGCAGCAGCCACCTATACAGAGAAGAATGAAGTAAAACAACCACCTATATCACTCTGGTTCCCACACATCAGAAGTTGACCTCTGCAGCCTCTGCTTCTGAAGTTGAAAATGTATGCTGGCATTTCATCCAGCAATGCGCCGGCTGCCTAAAATGCCATTGCAACTGCACAGCGAGTGCTCATTTATCTCAAAGCTACAACAGCAATTAGTTACTGTGGTCACAGGTCTGCTGATCTAGTTATAGTGGCACGACTTGCCACTCCAGGATGTTGTCAATTTTTTATCTATTTCAAATAACTAAGTCCTACTTTGTTGGGGTTTAAGATCCAGATATTGTAAGGGAGGTTCATGGTGGCTGGAATGAAACAAGTTATTACTTTATTTTAGTCACCATCATCAAAAAGGGCAGCAATTTTCAATAACCAGACAAATATAATGACCACCTGAATCCCTGACGAAGCAGAGCCAAACTCACTGGCACTGAACAGAATATACTGCTCCTCCGCAAGGAGCTGAGAAACAAGGTGAGGAAAAAAAACTCACACACAAGAAAAACACTTGCATAAATCAAAAGTGAGCAATTTCTTACACGGCTGACAAATCCTTTTACACACACACGTCTTCCAACTCAGCCTAGCCAGCAGAAGATGTGCAAAGCTAAGCATACCTCTTGCTTCTTCTCCCTGGGAAGTAGCAGAGGTTCCCAGACAACTTAGAGAAGTGGTCTGCATACCAGACTCTCGTACAACCAAGAGGTACTTAAACAGTGTCTGGAGCAAGGAAGAAAAAAAAAAAAAAAAAAAGAAAGAAAAAAGAAAAAAGTCATTTTCTTGATTATGATACCAGAATTAATTTCTATCAGTTATTAAGGCTTCCCCTGGAAAAATATTCCTGAAACAGCTTATCTGACCTAAGCTTTTGGTAGTTTATTTGTCTTTCTCAGAACACTGGGGAGTTCTTAATTTTGCAGTTTTTCAATCTTTCTTTTATCTTTTACCTTCCTGAAACATTCTAAGCCAGCCATCTTTTAGAAGCTACTTTTCCTGAAGTATAGTACAGTTATCTGGCAACTTATCCTTCCATATACAAAAAGACAAAAAAAATCTGGTATACACCCACCCATGCAATGATAGCTAAATCGTGAGATTAATCCTAATATTTCAGAATAGCCCATTGTGGAGACGTGGGAGAAGCAACACAGATTTATTCCTAAGCAAACATGAAGGCGGCCATTCTTAATTCTTTTCAGATACAAACTTCCTGGAAAACTTTACTTAAGATATAGAGGTTTATGGAGTAGCCACTGATCTTTTTTTGTGCAGGGATCACGACTGGGAAAAAACCTCCCACCTGACATCGTAACAGTGAACTACCAGGTCTGCAAAATTCATCCAACTGCTTCTCCACAACTGCAATGCAAAAGCAGCTTGTAAGGTCTCCAGTTAGGGATTCCTCCTAAAAAGGATCGTATCTGTTTCAAAGGGAGAGCTGTGTTACCGAACAAATTCCTCTGAGCTAATATCCTGACACTGAGCGACAGTGTTACAAAGCAATCCAGATTTCTTTGGTGTTTCTCTTACTAGTAAGTTACGTACTTCCACACTGTGGATTAAAAAACGCACAAGTCCTTGAAAAGCAGTTTTAGCGAACAGATGTATCACAAAGACCATTTCAAAGAAGAACGTGAAAAAGTCATCTCCAGATTACCATGAGCAAACGCAACGCAACGCTCGTTGCCGGTTTTTCCCTTATCCGCGCGCAGGTGTGCAAACGAACAGAACAACGCAGGCACAGGGCTGCCCCAGCCGGTGCCGGTGCCCTGTCCAGCGAAACCCGGCACGGAGGTGGCTCGCACAGTTG
Organism: Dromaius novaehollandiae; assembly: GCF_036370855.1. Classification (NCBI taxonomy): domain Eukaryota; kingdom Metazoa; phylum Chordata; class Aves; order Casuariiformes; family Dromaiidae; genus Dromaius; species Dromaius novaehollandiae. Next base: position 4,110,942 of record NC_088116.1, read on the forward strand.
TTACGCGCAGCTCCTATTGTCAGCCTGCCGCCTGCATTAACTCCTTGCTGCCCCTCTTCTCACAAAGTCCTCTCTAATAACAGTTCCCATATTTAAAGCACTCATTGACCCTTTCCAAAGCTTAGGTGAACAATTTCAATTCACACATTTCAGTGAGTTTTATTTAAAACGAAGCTGACAGTCGGTATACTCACTGCTTACTGTGCTGGCCGTCAAAAACCACTGCTTATTTTACTGGCTGTCAAAAAAATTACTATTAGTTCACGACCCACTTGCTATTTCACTCTCGAGCTACGTAATTCACCGAAATTCTGTGAAGTGAAGCTTCGGGATTTGATCATTCTTGAATTCACATTTAATTATGGGCCAAGATAGAAGGGCAAGGAGCCTCCCCGACGCGCGCTAACGAACACAGGCCCCGAGCTCCAGGCGGGCAGAGCGTGCAGACAAGCTGCCTCGTGGCCACCCGTCAGGCAGCCCAGACCCCGCGCCAGCCCCCTCCTCCTGGCCCAGCACAATTAATAATGAGAGGAAGCTGATGAGGCCGGGGGGCCACTGGAGGCCCGAGCGAGAAAAGTTACGAACGGAATTTGATGCTGGGTTTCAGCAAGTTATTTCTGGGAAAGGGGGGGGGGAGTCAAGCTTTTCCATTTATTGTGTGCGCCACTTTGCCACTTCCATTTTTGTAACTGCTTCATGAAAACCTGGCTTGTGGTCTACTTTAACTTCTTTTTTAATTCTAAAGAATACCCTTAAAACCTTTTGATCTGACAAGGCAGCAGCCAGGGAAACCTCTCCAAGCAGGAACTTATCAGATATTAATTGTGAGTTCAATCATGGGAGAGATGCACTTTGGCCACCTTGTTTTACTCTGCTAATTAAGTAGCATTCTGCTGATGAGCCGAGGCTGATCATTCCACTCGGATGAGGTCAGGGCGTCGTGTCAGAACAGCGCCGGTCTCGGAGGAGCCGTGCCTGGGTGTGGCGGCGTACTTTGCTCCGCTTCGGCGAGGAAGAGCCCCGCGTCGAGACGTGGGAAAGCGATCCCGCTCGAGGCGCGACACCGCGCAGAAGGGCCAGAAAGATGGGTTCAGCCTGCGCCCAACCGCCGCTATCGCCACGTTCATCGGTTTAACCCCTTGCTGGCAGGGAGCCGGCCGGCGGAGCAGGAAGTCGCTCGGTGGAAGTCCTGACGCAATGCAAACCGACGCAGTTGCAGCTCAGCTTAATACAAACCCTCTTGAGTCCACGTTGACAAATTCTTTAACAAGCCCTGTGGTTACAGGGAAGCTGGTTTCAGTCTGAGTCACTCCTGTTCAAACAGTTTACTGGAAATGGAGGGGAGGGGGAATTTTCAGAGAAGTCATGTGATGGCCAGACAAACCACAACCAGTAAAGGTTCAGTGGAGTCAAAAACAGGTCCCAGCAACGACTGACATTCAGCGTGCAGATGGCACTCAATCATCTACAAACGGGTCCGGCTGCATCGCGGGCTTTGCGCGGATTTAACCCTTTTCCCAGTTCGTATTCTTTCAAAGGAAGGCAAGGACACAATTTGGAAAGTAAACAAACAGCAGTAAACTGATAGTAACATAGGCAACTAGAAAATATTTTCGCAGGGAAATCTGGCTGCAACAACCCTGCACAGAAGCAGAGCCCGACGTGTAAATCATTAGTTCTTAAATATATGCCACTTAATGAATCCAAACACTTACGGAGAATTAGATATACAGCAAAGATACTGCTTACTTTCTCCGCTTAGTAAAGAGCGCCATGATACAGCACGGGCCCAAGCACTGCACATTATCACTAAGCACCACGAGGAAAGCTGGCAGTAAGCTTCATTTTCACCAGAAACCTCTGTCAGCTTCAAGAGCTTCAGCATGGCAGAGAAAAGACACAGAGATGAGAAAAATACTTAATAATCAGGAATTATTAAACTGGCAAAAAGCAGAGTCCCTGCAGATGCGTGTGCGCAGGCATGAAACGGTACAAAACTATGCTCGCACTATATTATTACCGATATGCTGCTCTAGCACTAAGTACTGGATTCGCTTCCCCTAATTGCGAGGTTGGTTTGAACAGTTGCACTAGAGCTACTCCCCGTCACTAAAGAAGGGGAGCGCTGAGAAAAAACGCCAGCGCTCTGCAATTGGACTAGTGGAGAAGCAACAGCGACTGAGATACCATTTAAAACATTCATCCTTTTTAACTCCTGTGCTAAGCAGTGACAGATCAGCCCGAGCTGCTGTGTTTCTATAGCATGCTGGGCTCTGCACCACGTGCAGCTTGGAGGAGCAAAGCGCCTGCGTGCAGCCCACGCTGCTTCTCCAGGGAAAAGCCGCTCGCTTTAACGAGACGAGCCAGAGGCCAGAGCAGCTCTGAAGCTCACTTTCTGCAACGGAGCCCAGCTCACGGGCACACGTGCACGCACCCAGAAGCAGCAAATGCTCCTTCAAGATGAGGGACTTTCTCCAAAGTATGCTAACGGCAAATGCAACAGGCTCACACATCAACTGCAGGCTAATGAGTTTTCTTCAAACCTAACTCAAGAAGACTGGTCACTTAGATTTGTAATTTATGACAGAATAACCCTCAACAGGCTCTTCAAAGTAAATAATATTTTACTTGGTGCAATTTTGAATGGGACACTAATCCTTTAAGCTGTTTAGTCCTCCTAATTCCCACCTCCCCCTCCCCCCCCCCCTTTTTTTTTTTAAAGTGCCAAACTAGCAAGCACATTCCCCCTCACAGACCATTCAGGCTAGATGTTACATTCATAGTCTATTCTCACCATAGAAGATCCTCATCTGTTTCTCAAAATTACCATTGTTTTTGAGAAACAGCAGTGACAAGCTTTCTAAACAAAACATATGCACATAGAAATGTCAAGCCATTTGGCTTTGCCTTGTAGGCACAGAGCAGCTCAGCAGAAGTAGAGAGGGAAGCTATTCTTCAAAATGTAATGCACCCAAATTCAGGCTTTTCAAAAGCACAGGATGAAGCAAGACCTTTATACTGAAAGAATGCCTTCTATCATTTGACGTCAAACATTTGTAGTAGTCTCCATGGCATGAGACACTTGACACATCCCTCATTTTCTTAAGCAGAATGCTTGAATTTTTGGACAGTGGGAGATGCTGATGTAGGTAATGAAAATTGTTATTAAGCAATTTAAAAATAGACTTTATAACTCTTCACGAAGTAGCAATTACAGAACAAATAGTGATAAGCTATGCTTATGATGCTGGGACTTACTCAAGGTCATAGGAAAAGGCAAGCCTGTCTCCCACAGACATCTAGCAAAAACATGATAGAAGCCAAAAGCAAGAAGGAAGTCATATTCGCAAGTGGAAAAAAATGAACTGTCAGTTTTATGAGTGTAATACAATTTAATCGGATTGTCAAAGCCTCATGTTAAGAGGGTTTTATAGAAACCAAACCACAAGTGTCGTTTAAAGAGAGATTTTCCTGGCCATGCATCCACAAAACAACATGTTTCAAATCCAAATTCAGTTGCCAAGAGAATAAAATCAAAAGTACTGGTAAATAACACCGTCATGTTTCTTAATTAATTACACAACACCATTTGTTTACTAAGGACAGTCAATACAGTTAGCTATAGCTTTGGCCTGTCCTGACAGATGCTCTCTAGCAAAAACTTTCTGCTTAAGACTCTTTTGGTGCATTACAGAAACCACCTCTGGCTGCTCCCAGCGCTTTACATGGGTATAATTTGCTGGGAGAGTTTCAGTGACCAGAGCTAGCATTTCGGCTCCTAAGTCAGGTATTTGATTATTTGATTGGTTTTGTGTATTTTTTTATTGGGACTCTATTTTTATACAGTTAGAGATTACTTCGCAAAACAAATATTGACAATAGGGCAAAGATCAAAGCATTTTTTTTTTTTTTTTTTTGCCACTGCATCTTTAAAGATTTAGAAGATAATTTACTATTTGCATTAGCAAAAAACCCCTTAAGGACTATCTGATAGGTTCTCATGAAACACAGGGTTTAGTATTAGTATTACTATTACTATGGTATTAGTATTGCTGTATTACCAGATTGTACCAAATATTTCCAAACAATCTGCTTTCTTTCCTGGATAAGCTTCATCTATTTTTTTGAGAGAATGCCAAAAAAAAAAAAAAAGGGAAAAAAAAGAAAAGAAATATTTATTTGTATCAAGAAAGCACCCTGACAGGAGTTAGGTACGTTAAAAGATAGCTTTGCTGGTAAATAGCATCTGCTGTTTTTTTCATAGCAGTCTCATGATCCACTTCTGTTTTGGTAGACAAAACAGGAGTTAAGAAGGGAAAATATAAAAGAGAAATTCAGTGGCAAAAAGTTTGAGGAAAAAATGTTTACCTTCTTTTAAGACACTGTCAATAACTTCTGAAGATGCAAACTCCTGACCTGAATGAAAATTATCAACAATAATATCTAACCAAAATACAGCATCGGTTGCACAATATGCTGTAATGCAAGCAGTGTTTAATCTATCAAGAAAACAAGTGACAGGAACAACAAAAAGGGATTCAGAGCAGTTTGGCTGCATTTTCACATCAGGAAAAATATGTTTCCTCAGGCTGATGAATGGGTCATGCTCCAGCCCTACAGGCTGCTAGTGGTGAGGCAGGTAAATGTCATCTCAAGGGGAGGAATTGGCTGAGAACCATCTCTCCTGGCTGAGGGAGGTATTAAATTCAGCTATTTTATAATCATGTTTATTATAGCTCCTCCTCAATCACGGATTTGTTAGCCCACTTTGTCCCCACCTTTGTTGTTCTGTTCTTGGAACTTTAAAACAAAACAAACAAACAAAAACCCCAGTATTTGTACCAAATACTTTGGCTACAGCACTGTATGTCCCTCAGGAAGCTACCTTGTTGTCCTAGTGCGATGAAAGGTATCTCTACCCAGCAGAGGATCTTTTCCCACCCCTGGGAAGTCCCCTGTGAAGGCACACCAACTGATTTTTGGCCCATTCCCCATTTCATTGGAACGGTTATTTATTCCCTCTGGTTGGCTGTGTGCTTTATGAACGCTGCTGTTTTGCACTGCTCTTACTTGTGCAGTCTCTGCATGTTCCAGCATCTCCTCAAATTCCTGGTACTCTTCATCATCAGGTTCAGCACCAGAGAGCCGGGCCGCCCTCGCCATAAAGTACGGAGGCAGCTCTCCAATGGCTGTGCCAGCACCCTGGGAAAAGAGCAACTCTGATTTAGTCTTGTGTATACGCTAAAATATTAACTGGGATATGCACTGTCCCTTAGACACTTCGACTGATTAGAAGCTATGAATATGTATCAGTTATTCATGAAGAACTGCAGGGACCAGCTGCTTCCAGAAGTTTACTTTTACCTACCAGGACCAAATTCTCCTGCTTTCAAACATAATGCAGTTGCTTTGAAACTTCACTCCCCCGCTTTTCCTAGTTTTGCTAAATTCGGCTTTTCTCAACCCAGACTGCAAAGCTGCAAGTCGCGCCGCCCTGCCCGGTGTCCCGGGGAGGCTGCAGCTCGTCCCCGCCGCAGCCAAGAGCGCTGGCCCCGGCCCCGCGCGCCGACGCGCTCCCTGACTCAGCACACGCTGCCCTCTCTCCCCCGCGACGTGACCCCGTGTGCCGGACACATTTGTCGGCATGTGACGGGCCTCGCTCCTGCACAGCCCTCAAAATAGCCCGGGAAGCCCTCCCCTGGGCTGTCACGTCGCTGGCTTGCGCAGTCACAAGACTTGGTGCAACTGTCTGTTAGAAAACGGGCTCCAGCTTTACTACAGCTGTGAGCAAGGAAAATAAGGTTAAGCAAAGCTTCGTCCAGAGCTCGCTCGCTCTCTCTCTAAAATGGAAAAAAGAAAGCCAAGAGAACCAGAGATGAAAGCATGGCTCTTTTTTCACCACAGGAAAATTATATTTGTTTTCTCAGGACATCAAATGACTCATTTCAGTCTTGTGGGTAAATGCAACTTTAACTTAACCAAAAAAAAAAAAAAAGAGTTAAGATTGAACATATGGATAAACAGAGGCTAATGAAACAGGAACTTGGATTAAACTCAAAATGGTTTAAATATAGGACAGGTAACAGCACAATAGTTGGGTGCCACATTGGAAAAGTGCTAAAACTTCGCTGCATGCAGATGGCTTTTCTTTCCTGGGGTCAGGCGCGAGTAACAAAAGCTTTTCTATTCCTTTGAAGCAATGTAAAAGCTTTTCAGTTTCCTTTGTTCCAGTTCGATATGCAGCTGCATGCAAGGGAGAATTCCAGCTGCGGCATTTACTCCAAATCAACAGGTTGGTTTTAAATACCACTGCCCTGTGCCCTTACCCAAACTGTTAAATTCCCAGCATATAAAATACACAGCCTCACATGTTTATTCCCTTGTTTTCCACAGAAGAAACAAATTTAAAGGAATGCAACAAGCTGAACATCATTCATCTGCCTATTTCTGGCACAAGGAATTATAAGCCTGAGAACAGTAGCAACGTTTCAGAAAAATTAACTTGAGGTTATGTTCTTAGGGTGATGCAAGAACAAAAAGTCACATTGCTTCTCAGGCCTCTGCCAATTTGCTTTGGCTTCATTTTGTTAACTGAGGAAGAGGTTCGCATGTGTGTACAGGACATGAACTTTCTTTAAATTGGATAAGTCACATGCTTACTATTACAAAACATTTCAGAAGCGCAGCAAAATCATATGATTTCATGTCTGTTGCAGATAGGTTCCTTAAGTGCAGAAAAAAAAAGAAGTAATTAAGGGATCCAACACAGTAACTATTTAACTGCTTTTTGTAACATTAGCTGTCAATTTTCACCAGTTAACTTTGAGTGTGGGGTTTACTTAGAGATTCCTTGGACTAACAAGGAATTGGAAAAGCAAGTGCTAATCAAAATTCTTTTACACAAATACATTCCGAAAAGGAAACTTGGAAATTACTCCACTAGAAAGAGTCTTTTAAACTGATTTTATCCTGGTCAGGACACAGGCTGCCTGTTCTGCTAATCCTGCGCAATTAAATATTTTTATTCTTTCCCCTTATTTCTTGTAAAAAAACATTTAAAAAGCTGCAACGCATTAAAAGTGTAGGGCACTATTGAATTCCTCGTCCCTGTGGGACAGAAGGCTGTGAAAACTGGCATACACCTAACTGATTGTTTCTGAGAGTCCTTCTGCAGGCCAGGACTGGTGGAGCCAATTTTTATAGAGATTTAAAAAGCATCATTTTTGTTTCACCTAATAATTCCTTAGATACAGGGATATTTAATCCTAGTAACACTCATTATCAACAAAAACAGCTATCACTGACATGCAGGGGACTAGTAGTGACTTTTAATCTCTGGAAAAAAACTGTACCTGGTTTAAGTTGGCTGAAACAGCCACTAATGTTTTTGCGATCTGAATCAAACCCCTTGTGCAGATAAATTCCCACATTCAAACCTTGTAGGATACTTAGCCTGGGCAGCTTTATAGCCAGAGATCTGCAAGTCCCTACTGGGAACGTCCTGCTTTCAACCTTTCACATGAAAACTTATATTACCACCACCCTCCTGTCTCCTTCCAAACAATCAAGGAGATTGGCCAGATTTCACTCTGGAGCCTCTCAACATAATTTCACTTTACAAATCTAAAGGACACAGGGCCATCGGTGCTATAGCAGCAGCTCCTCAGAGGGCTCCATGTGCTGCGTTAGGAGCACTTCTATACACACACCTAATAATTCTTTTTCTTTTGCAGTCTATCCAGTGATTATCATGATAAATTCAGATTTTAGATCCAACTAGAAGTTGCTGGTTCCATTAAAAAAAGCTTTTGTGAGTTGAATCAATCATACATAGACTGGGAATTACACTTACGCCTGATTTCAGTTTGAAAGATGAAAATTAATTCAAATCAAAATCTTTTAGTAACATATTGAGTTGCAAAAATTAGTTGCTTTCTGGAAGTCACCGTTGCTTTTCAGTAAGTGGACATTTGCTTTAGGAGTGACAGAAGCCAGGGGAAGCTTCTTCAACGGCTTCCATAAAATGTGAACTGGAATTAGGACAAAAGAAACATACTGGAAGAAGCAGCAGCAGTTGCCAGCTTGATTTGGCTTACAGGAAATTAGCAAGCGATGTTTATGTACTCATGAAACATTCCAAGAAAGCATAACATTACGCTAGACACCACTGGTAGACAGAGGATGCTCCCAAGGGAAACGCCAGTGGAGACAGAGTTCAGTGAAAAGGTAGCTGACAGCGAATTCGAAGGCAAGAGGAGAGAAGGGGGGGAAAATACAAAACAGTCTGGCTTGGTCATATTCCCCTGTCATTTCCCCAGAGTGAACCAACAAATGCAGCAAAAATGAAAGATGGAAGATACTGTTTGTTCTCCCTTGAGGTTCATTACTGCTTAGAAAGATACAAGCTTGCAATGCTTGTAATTGTATTAATTCATTTCTAAACTACTTAATTCTCGTTAGAGTTCAGTTATTTTAGATGCCAAAGATTAAGCAATGGACGTTTACCCCGAGTTACATTTTTATTTTGCAACTCCAGAAACCTAAACGTAAATGCCATTTTTATTATTCCAGTCTTCATTAAACAAACTTAAGCAGAGGGATAACAGGAGGGAAATAAAAAAAGGAGTTTGCATTTATGTTCTTATAAATACTTGTACCCAAAGTCAGTTATCTCCATCTACTTACCAAGCATTCAGGCAACTCTGTCCTCTAATTAGAAAAAGTGAATTAAAAAAAAAAAAAAAAAAAAAAGTACTTTGCTTCTTGAGATGGCTGTAAGTCTGCTTTCTCTGTTAATACTTTGACTTTGGTACTGGCACATGTTACTTAAGTCTGTAATGTGTATAACAAATTTAATTTTTGTAGGAGATAGAGCTGCCGAGAGTTTTAGAAGTCACAATGACCAAAGTTGTCTTCATTTATCTTTTCATAATATTAGAAAGTACTCAGAAGTAAAACAGCAAACATCAGATACTATGTACTTTCAAAATTTCCTCCCTGCACATTTGAACTGGACAGCCAAGAATTTAACAATTAAATCATCAGTCAGAACAGCAAGCCAGTAGTAAAATCATGCTAATTTGGCATACAGTTCTTAGCAGACGCATCGCTGTAAACTGCAATCTAAAATCATCTACACAACATGAGAAAAGAAAGAAAGAAAGAAAAAAAAAAACTTAGCTGACCAAAATCCTCCAAAGAAACGAAACTTCTGTAAAAAGCTGCAGAAGCAAAGAAAGTAAAATAGAAAGAAAGTTCTAATGACAAACTGTTCTAAGACCCTAATTCACTTCTTGAAAGTTGACCTGCTTTCCCTGTCTTAAGTGAAATTTTTTCCACGATGGAAACAGGCAGAGAAATAGAAGTAAAATATATAAAATATGTGAAAATGTGCAATGTACACTGTATTTAATCCAATCTATTGATGCAACCCAGAAAAATGTCGCAGCTGGGATACTAGGTTCTGAATCCTTCGTATGAGTAACAGCAGCTTCACACAAGTTATAGGCCCAAAGTTTTTGAAATTATTTATTGCTTAATTGCATGCAGCATAAGACCTGACAGTTGCAACATCACTTGGGATGCAGACACCCTTTCTGGAACTTACCTTTCGCATCAAGAACCTCGGAGCACATGAGTGTTCCCTATTACCCTCTAGAAAAACAGTCTCTCTGCAGCTGATAAAAGATGGCCTACTAATATTTATTACTTCCCTTTAAAGGAGATTAAAAGTATACAGGATGAGTATAGACAAGGTTGATCAGGAAACTAACTTCATATTTTAAATATACATATTACTGTTAGCAGTGTAGACCATTATTATTTTACTAATTTCAGCAATTTTTGCGTACTGCTGAACACAGAAATGAAATGCATAAATTAAGACTGTATAAGTTTTATAAACCAAACCTTACCCACATGCAGGCCTCCAGCCTGACTTTTGAGATGATAGCCCATAAAGAGATGGATCCTTCAATCTCCTCCTCATCAGGGCAGATAATTTGATCCGGATAAGGTGGCTCAGGAAAATTAACTGAATTACATTCATATGCAGCAAGAGTAACTGATGCAATGTGTGGACCCTGAAAAAACACAAGTAATTTCATATACATTTAATGTTAGTTTAAATAAGAATTAAGATTAAAAGCACGTTTGTCTCTGATGCAAGGAGCCTAGGTTAAAATTTAGTGTTTCTTACTTCCACCACTATTGATGTTATTATATATGTAAAACAGACTTTTTTGGATAATCGGAAGTGCAATTTTAACTATTCATGCTTTTTAAAAACGTCTCCCTGTGATCAATTAAAAATTGAGTCTTTCAGCTTTTCCTCTGCCATTGTTACAGTAATATTATGTTGTCAAGGAAAAATAATAATCCTTACTTCCTAATAAAAAAGAGAATGTTTAAAACTGTAAGACATTCTCCTTAAGATATTTATGACCTTCAGCTTTATTAGAGCAGGTGTTTCCCTTGCTGTTGTTTTTAGAGGATGGAGGTGTTTAAGCTCTATGTTAAAAGACGTTTTGAATGACTGCGACTTCATGACATCTTACAATGGTCCTTCATAACTTTTGGCTCTTTCTCCCAAAATCACAGAAACAGTAATCCCTCAGTATGTTGCTTAAGCCGTGTCAGTTGTTCCACATATACAAGAAAGTGACCTTACTGCTGTTTGCTAAAGATTGTTTGAAATGTAAATCAAAACTTAAGTGTTGTTTAAATGCCATGTAAGTGAATTACGTATGTGCTCCATTTTGCATTAAAAGATATTTGGGACAGACCTCAAAAAAAAAAAAAAAAACAGAACAGCCAAAACCATCAAAAAATCTGTACAAGAATTGAAGTGCTACACACTTAAAAAGCCTGGAAGAATTAAAAAAAAAAAAAAAAAAAATCAAACAATTCAAATAGTCTCTAGCTTGAGCACTAGATGTTGTAGCTAAAAAAAAAAAATCACATAACAAAAGGTTATGCAACAAACTTTGCGGGGGGGAGTACTGAGTTAAACTAAGCTATTTTCATAAAGTTGCAGATTTAAAAAAAAGTTTTAACTTTTTTTACATGCAGGGCAAAAACTGCTCAAACTTTAACTTCTGCTATTAATTATTTGGTGCGTTTTGTTGTCATCTTGGGAAACATACTGTCAACAATTTTCTCCTATGTTTTTTCCCTTCAAATGAGTCACAGTTTATTAGACCAGTAAGGCAGCCTGATACTCTCCCCTCCGCCCCCAAATCAAAGCTGAACTTATTACACAGAATAAGGAAGGAAAGAGAAAGTACGAGAGACCTCCACGCTGCCATTGCCCTGTACGAGATGGCCAGCGCTGCCTTGGACGTGCGGGAGCCAGCGACGCATTGCGAAGCGCCTGCAGGCTTCGTCTGCCAGTTAACAGGGGAAACGCTATGGCACATCTCACGCAAAAGATGCAGCTTCATCATCAGCCTTTTCTAGACTCACTGGGAAGAGGTTTATAGACGGGTTCACTCCTGTCAGCATTTCAGGTCTCTCTGAAGAGACCAGAGCACCGGATTTACATAATGACATTGATACTGCAGTTTATTTAACGACAGTCAAATAAGAGTGTTGAAAAAACAGTTATATTTTTCTGTATGACAGCTGTGACTACTGTTGTCACATGTAAACAATTCAAAACAAAGCTATTAATCTGTCATGCACAATTGCTAACAGACAAGCTGCTCTGATACCAAACTCTTATTTATTCTGTGTTACTTTATAGGAGCTTAATACAAAGTGTATTGAGAAATACTTTGGACTTATATGAAGATAAATGATGTAGCATATTGACATGATACACTGGGCAGTCTCTCTCAAAAAACAAACAAACAAAGGTTCATTAAAGTAAAACTAAAAAAGGGAGGTCCAGAAGTTGATATACAAAGAGTAAATTTCATACGGAAGGGAGAACAAAGAAAAGACTAACACAAAAATGACCAATAACTTATGCTGCAGACCCTTCTCTAGGTCCCAGTGACAAGGGACTCCTTTTTTGTACTTATGGTAAATACTTAAGACTGTGCCTGTCCCAAACAGCTTCATCTCTAAATAACGTCTTCCCCTTTCAGTCATAGGGGGCAGAGCACAGAGAGACTTTCCTAAAATTGTAGAGTACCTTCATGGCAAACCTGGGAACCTCTTTCTCCACCACAGTCCAAAGCTCCAAGGGAATTTAATTCCCTCCCTGCTCCTTCCCCCCCTCTCCTGACCCAAGAGCTGACTTGGGACAAAAGCAGATCTCTCAAACCATCTTCCTCCAGTTACGGCTTTCAGCTGCGGAAATACCGGCAACAAAATTCTCTCGAACGGGAGATTTGCATGGAGGAAATCCCCACGTACACGAGTTATAAACGACCATTTCCTACGGTCCCGGGAGGGCGAGAGCGTTGCCAAGGTAGTGAGAGATATGGTGTGCGAATGAAGAAGTACGATGTTTCAGTTCCACAAAATTTGGAAGACCTACCACACTACAGCATAACTACAGCCAGCTGCGATGGGAGCCTGTTAGTTTCAGTTTTATATTAGCAAGAGGCACGTCTAACTGCTGCCGTAGCGAGGCCCCCACTCCCTCGCGTGGATAGTGATAGAGCTACCAGCATTTCTTCTCAAAGCGCACGCAGGCCGCGTAAGGAGGGCTGGCCGCTCCCAGGAGAGGGCCACCTCATTTTTAGGCCAGCAAGCTATTGCAAAATGCCTATCGGCGACTGCTGCTGAACGGCTGCTTCGCAGGAGCTGCTGGCCACAGTTTCTCTCCCTGTTGGCATCCTTGAAATGGCTTAATGGTCTCAAAACAGGCCCTCCTATTCAAAGAGCTCTCCCCCAATCTCAACAAACATCTGCGAAAGGAAAAGTTTTTACAGCAAATAGCAGCCAGTGGAAAAAAAGGCATTTCGCAAAGCAGCTGCGAACGGCCAACAAGCCACCTGAAGATTAAGCCAATTGAACATAACTCTTCCACTGCAATGTAAACAATCCTATAATGGAAAAAAAAGTTGGAGTTGTGGAACCCACAGAAGCCACATTTTAACTGGAATCAGAAATAAAACATCAACGGTTCATTTAGAGTGATGAAGCATGGAGCAGGAGAACGCAGAGCCAGCCAGGGGAGAGCGGAGCCATCGCATGTCCTTGCACGGCGGAGCCATCGCATGCCCGAGTCGGCCGGACACCGTCTCGTGGCTTGGCAGCCCACGCACGTTTCTGACATCTGCTTTTCTTCTAGTTCAGCCCCCAAAGCTTGTGCAGAACATTACACTTTCAAAGCCGTGGTTACCAAGGACCTCACAAAACAATAGTGGGCTAAATAGGACCTTGGTTGCAATGGGGGTGGGAGGGAGGAGAAATAAAGGGAGTGGGAGGGTCTCTGGGTGTTTCATAAGAGAGGTGCCATTTTGCTTTATATTTAGCAATAAAGATGGTTTAACTGGGAGAGGAACAGGGAAGGAACTTCAAATGGGAGCTCGGTGCCATCTCTGGAAAACCCCAGCGACACACGCTCAGGTGGTTTCCTTACACTCCTTAGTCAGGAGGACTAAGCTGCAGATAATTTTTTAATCCTCTTTGCAAACACTGCCTTACCCCCCCATCTCGCTCTCCTCCTCTGCTTGGAGCCACAGTAAATACTCACCGTTGGAGCGTTTTTCCTCTCTTTGCTCAATTTATTTCAACCACTTGAGGAAAACTCTAAGGTATCCCCACCTTGAACCTTTCTGCAGCTCCACCTCTAAATAGAGCATTTGCAAAGCTACTCCAAACCCTGTCACGCCAGACAACAAACACTAAAACCAGCCAGTTTAGTAGACGCTCTGCTCGCCAAACCAGGAAGAGTTGGTGAAATTCAAGGCATGTGAGATCCTGAACACCAGCTGTCTTTCCCTCACCCTCCTGCGATGATTTCTTCTTTCCTCTTTAATCGCAGGAGGCACTAACAAGGGCTAGCACAGAAGAAATTGAGAAATACTCTGCTGACTCGGGCGAGGAACATTTGCTTGCCACGACCGACGACCAGCAGGAGCCTGTGGTTAGGCTGGAATGCGACTTGTTAGAAATATCTGTACAATTTACAAATCAAACAAGACAAGAGCTGGTCAACAAGAACAGCTCAACATAAATCTATTTTTTGGCAACAGTGATTTAGGGGGGTTTGGAAATCCCTGTCTACACGACCCTAATATCTTACGGAAGGCATCCTTGAACTCTTCAACTCAGGGGCCGTCAGGGAATTTTTAGTGCAGAGACTCGAAGCCTTCCACCTTCGAATCCACACGCTGCTAATCCTCAGAAGCAAGTTGCTTTAAATGCTGTATTCTGAAATTTCTAGAAAGCGTAATTTTTTATTCATAGATTATGCTTGGAATTTTATAAATCATGCTTTGAAAATCATCAACGGAAGCAGAAAAAGAATCAGCAGGCACATGTAAAAATAAAGTTAAGCAAAACCCTTAAGAACATGTCAGTATGTATAATAATTGTAACAGGAAAAAAAGGAAAAGTGATTGAATATCCATTTAAAAACAAATGATATTTTCACATTATTAATCTTTTTGTGCATCTAGACTGAAAAAAATTATAGCTGTAAACAAACTGTATCAAAGGTTGTTTTTTCACACACCCATTCACATAACGTTCATCCCACTGAAGCGATACTAGCACTAGAACGACTACATCTAATTTTAACATCTTATATTTGGGAAAGATATAATTTTAGACTGGCTCTAATTTAGAAATATTTCACAAAGAAAAGTGATACGTCTGCCAGCACCGAACTCACTGCTGAGCTTAATGCACTAAAAATCTGTTTTCCTCCACGGACACACAACTTTTTACACCAGGTTCAAGACTCAGCCCTTCCACGGGGGGAAAACATGTCATTCTATATTTGATTAAGATAAATCAGAAAAACAAAAGCTTGCTTCCCATGGGAAACATCCTGCAAGCATTCCTCCAGGCTGCGACTCATCTCATACTTATCTATGAAGTCATTACACCTCTCAGGAAAGTAACACCAACTCACAGCACCTTTTTTATCTTCAGGAGCAGCGGACAACTACCCACAAAGAAAACTGCTCTGTGATTAAAAGGAAAAAGTTGGATCTGGAGGTGGCTGGTAAATACGCCAATCTAGTCCGTCTGTGTTATGAGAGATTAAAGTGTCTCATGATTTTATATAGCGTCTGGTATGCACTGCAGGCTGTAAAATGGTGGCTCCAAATGAAGACGGAGCCGGCACATAGAGCATCCTCAAGTGACACAAACATGAATCAAGCAGCCGGGGCTAGTTTTAGCACCCCGCCGTGGCATTTCAAACTAAGTATTAATTTTACAATCATGTGTCTGCTAGCAAGTGTCCATTCCCACTTCAGTCAAGTCTTCCCCCACCACGTGCTGCTGGTGGAAATTCCAGGCGATGAGCAACAAGCTCTGAATATGACTGAACCAGAGTCACCAGGGGAGCTGGCACGTGGTGTCACCAAATGCACAACAGGGCCACGTTGCTACTTTGAGGAGTAACATGCAAAGCAGACGTTTTATAAGGCTACGTTCAGGCTATTTTCTATAGAAGCAGTCAAACAGACTCGGGTCAGGAAAAAGCACAACTGGAAGAATCTAATTTTGTACTCTGGAGCTGACGGAGGACAAAAATAATCTGTCAGCAACCTCTCCTGGCCCTTTCCTCACCACCAGCTTATTATTACTAAAAAATAAATCACAGCATGTATTCAAATGGACACTAACAGCAATGACTCTGATTAGGAGTTCATCTTGCCCTATTATCATTATTTCCAGCCTGTCCATAAAAGCAGTGATGTGAATGTTCAGGCTGCATATGAAAACGGAGCAGAGACTCCACGGCAGCAAGTGGGGAGAAAATACAACGTGGCCTCCCAGCAGAGTTATGCGGCAGAATCAGTTATGAGGACACCAAGAGCAGATTATGAAAACAAGTTGTTGACATCTGAAAGGTAAAGTCATCAGCCTTTAAAAGGAAGAAGATAGCGTATTAAGCATCTTACCAACTTCTCAGTTTGGTACAAGTTCAGATCACTGCTGCTGGCCAAGATGCTCAATACAGCATAAATATGAATACATCATTTTTTTGCAGACTTCTGGAAAGTCAAAGCAAGGTGGCTAACCCTGCACAGATGTAGGTGCTTCTCATTAGCTGTTTATTACCACAGCTCCAGCTTTAGATAAACCGTCCAGCCTCTGACGTACACGCTTTCAGCAGCATTGAGGGCCATATATGGAGCTCGCAGTCACACCGTGCAGGGCTCTGACTCATGAGGTCCAGCAATTCATGGTGGGGCAATACAGGAGGTTATCGCTTCCAGCTGTCCCACCGGCCCCTCAGCCGGCGATTACCACCCTCGTAGCAGGAGAGCCGCATCAGCGGTGTCTGCTTTGCACTTCCCAGGCTTGCACCCAGCAGAGCTTAGACCACCACTGATTTTGACTCATGTAACCCGCCAGACTGAACGGGGCCTTGGAGCTCAGCTCACACTCGCTCGCAGACTCAGCTGCAGCAGTCGAAGAGATTATTGCCTCCAGTTTAATCCAACAGGATGTAAACCAGAGGCACTGGTTTCATTCTCTGTATATACCTACCGGTATTTGACACATAAAACAACAATGAATGCACTTAAGGGACTTAGACTCTAAATGAACTGTTTTTCCTTGAAAATAACATTTTTAGTCTCATGTTTTTTAAATACAAAGAAGCCACCAGAAGATTTAAGAAACACCCAGGTTACACATCTAATCTGGCAGCACTGCACAGTTAATCCAGGGGACCCTTCCAGCTCGTCAGAGCATTACCAACATAAGAGCAGAGCAGAACCCGTGTGCACAGTGAGCAGGAGTTCCCATCGAAAGATGGCAAGCAAAAGTGATTTCTTCAAGTTACATGCTGATTCATGTATTCCAGGATGTTTCAGCTCATTGCAAAAACCTTAGGACAGCTAGAGGAAGTAGGTTTAAAGGCATGAAGGAAACAAATGCAAGAGTAAGAGCCACAAACCATCCTCATACAGACGGGCTCCATTGCAACTTATTTTAGAACAAATTTCTGTCTTCTGCACCCACCACGTGTTTTTCTTTCAGCTCTCTTAGCAACTCACTAGCAGTAAGCTGATCATAGATATTAGTCCCAACTGTTCTTTTTTTGATGTGTTTTAGGCTTGCGAGTTGACATGTGAAGAATGATACAGACTGGCAACGAACACCTCCCTTCGCAGAGAGAATCCCCAGTTGGGAAGGGGCAGGGAGGGCGCAGCGCTCCCACCTGCCCGGGGCAGCTCCGCTTTGGTTTCCCACATTTTCCTTTGCTCAAGGAACCTGTCATTTTCTGGATTATTCACATTCACTTTGAATGATCCACGTGAAAAGTGTAAAACTCCCGAAGCTGACAATCACTGAGAAAAATACTCCTGGATTAAAGTCACAAATAAATGGAAAAAAAATGAGAACAAGTTCTGTGGATTTCCAAATTATTACGCATAGTTCAGAAAACTGGAGTAAACCTTATTTCATGACTTTTTTTTTAACCACTTGTGTAATTTTATCACAAGTCTCCTTACAAGCTCAGCACCTGGGACTAGATAACTACAAAGGAATCACATTTGGTTTAAAAAAAGATTTCACTAGTCCTGGCTGGAAAAGGGGGGTGTGTTTGTTTTTTTAACGATTTACATTGACAACACTTTTTGGAAAAGTTAACGGGCTCACTATTGCACAAGGTGTCTGGATTTTAAATCGGCAGCTCCTAACCTAAACTCAGTTCACACAGGGCCAAAACGCGACTCATCTCAGCTGCTAGCTAGCACACTCTCGGGAGGCCGGAGCGCGGCCTCCCAAAGCCAAACCCTGCAACCAATGCAGAACAAAAGCGAGACGTCGAGCGCTCAAGCCCAGCTGAACCCAAAACGCCTCCCTAAGCCCAGAGCTGCCAAAAGTGACACTGACTTTTCTATTCACTTCTCTTTAAAGGCAGTTTTCTGTTCTTTTTCGTCGCCTGAGTGCATTGCCCTGCTCTCCCTCCCTCTGCTCCAGGAAGGATTCAACGACAAACCCCACGCGTTACACTTCCAAAAAATTCAAGCTTTTTTGACCTCCGCACAACCATTCCTATTGCACCGCACGGTGCCTGCTTGTGCTCTCCCGTAACCGGGCTACCGATGGGGACCTCTTCAGCGGTTGCTCCACTTGGCTCCATTAGCGAGCAAGCGGACATTCACTTCTAAAAAACAAAAACACAAACAAACGCAAACAGCCAAGACTGGCTTTACACTTTTGACCGGCAAGGAATTTGCTTCCATTCATCCCCTGACATCAGGGATTACAAAACAGATCACAAGCAGAAGGGGGCATTTATTATCTGCTCCTCGCACAAGCCTTTTTGACAGGCACTAGCGGGTTTTGCTCGCCTCGCTCGCAGCTTTTGCAGTGCATTTGCCAGAGCTGAACTGAAACGGAGTCACGAGGCGGCGCGTAGCGTGCGGCAGGGCGCCGAGCGAGCGCTCCACCTAGCGTCTCCGCCACCCCCGCCTCTTCGCGCCGGCAGCCAGAGCTCTCCCCCAGGTACCAACGCAACGAATCCACAAGCTATCCTCGGTAATCTTCTGCCAATTAGGTGATTCACTTATATTTTAATATGCCGCCGATATAAGAGGAAACACCTCAGGACTAGGGGGGAAAAAAAAAGCTGCGTGTGGCGAAAAGCAGTGTTCACAGTCGTTAATCATAATAGTTTTATTTCCTGCAGAACCACATCGTGATTACTATTTTTAAAGTGCTGTTTTTAAAGAACTGTGAAAAACCTTTAATGGGCTTTGGGAAAATAAGCCAGCAGACTTGTTTTGAAAGGTGTCTGAATAAAAAGGGCTCTTGGAAGACTGTCCTGCTTCCACATTTCTGCGTTGAAGACCTCCTCTGTGCCAGCTCTTAGCTCAGGGCCACTTTGGGGCAAGTGAGAGAATCGTTTCCCAAAAAGCCATGCCAAATTTTACATTTACTGATAGCTAAAGCTAAGGAAGTAGCATTATATTAGGAACCAGTGCAGCAGTGTTCAGACCCTTTCTAACATATAGAAAGTTCTTGAGTTGCAGAAATAGTAATAAAAAGCCCATTCTGCCTCCTACACCGAGATGTATCCAGCATCCAGATGCATCCAGTGACCAAGAAAATCCAAATCAGACATGATATCAACCAGGGACAGTACCGTTCCCCCAAACTGAGGCTGGTTTAGATTGTAAAACCTACTTCAAGCAAAACTGCCACTTCCAGATGCTCTCCGCTCAGCTAAGCCCAGGATCCCTCTTGGAAGCCGAATTCACACCACTCCAAAAAGCAACGGCCGTGAGAGGCTCTGAAGGATCCAGACGAATAACTGTTCAACGCTGGAAAAACAGCTAACCAGCCAGGGAAAGCAAACATCCAGAGTCATCCTTAGACTGGATCTATTGCATAACTATTTCTACTGCTGATTTGCCCAGCTAATGGGCTGTACTTACAAACAGGCTGATACAAATACATTTATATGCACTACATAGAGGGCTCTGTTGAAAAAAGATGCACCTGTGTCAGAGGCGAAGCAGCCCGGGCGCGCTGTACGAGCAGGCACCCGCACGCTCGCCATTCCTTCCCGCGGGCCCGTACTCGGAAAGACGCTGCTGCAGGCATCAACGGGAGCTCGGCAACGCACGGGCGGGCTGAGAGCGTTGGTCTCCGAGCAGGTAACTGCACCCCAACAATCGCGCTGCACATACAGCTTCAGAACGAGCAATTAATTATGAGCAATTTTAAAGCACTTACTGAAATTGTATTCTCTAGTGTCTACAAATCCAGACACTAAGACAGGATTTTTTAACTTTTAATTTCTTTGAATCAATAGAAGAATAACTTTTATCATAACGAGGACAAGTAATTAAGGTATATGGAGCATGCAAAGTAGATAGACATCCATGTAAGAGTTAATATAGTGGGGTCCCCACTTAATTTGTGGCATTTCTACTTTCAGAGGCAGCTGTTGCATAATTAACACATAAAACTAGTTTTAAAATCCTCTTTTTGCAAGCTGGAGAGCTCCTAATTGCATTGCTACCAGATGGGCTAAATCCAGAATACTATTCTGAAATAATTTACTCTTAAAAATTGCTCTTAACTACTCTTGAGAACTGTGTGAAGTCATACTCCCTTCCACATCATTCTCAAACTGAGGAGATATTAAAGACTTAATTGATAATATACCACATACAATAATACCCTATATAAACTGTACTATATCAATACTACATCAATAACATATTACATATACGTACTGCGTATATAGCTGTACTGGCGAGAATATTAACAGTTCTGGTACTTAAAATGGCAACGCTCTGTTAGGGCAATAAACTCGAGTTTTTACACTCCCAGTGCCATCTAGTGGCTACACGGCGACATGTGTCCCACCAAGTCACGAACCTTCAGTGCTGAGAAACGCGTTCAGTGCCCAGGAGGTGTAATCGCTCTGAACACACAGCCCACGCTAATCACGAAAACTTGCATAGAAGAAAAAAGAAAACACGTCCTTGCTTCTCTTTCTTACCGCTCTCATCGCCTTGTGGAATTCCCTCAGTGTAGCAGCACCATTCTTATCTGTCTTATATATTAAAGCAAACAGCTACATATTTCTCCTGTATTGACACACAGTAGATGTTGATGGCAAAGTTTTATTACATTTTATTCCATAACACCTTCTAATTATTCAATACAATTTATTGTCTGTCCCCCCCAACACACACACCCCTAACAAAGTCGTATGAAGCCTTGCCTCTTAACTTCCAAAAACATAACTGTCCAGATGACAACTTATTTAAATCATTGATGGAACTGGGTTATTCTCCGTCTCTCTATACCAGCATTCCTGACAAAATATAAGTAACCTAAAAATTGTCATTATGGAGAGAACCACCATTTTAAATTGTAAAGGCAAGACTGGCTGAGCAGTCTGAAACTCAAGACAGCCTTAACAAGTTAGGTAGGCTATGAGACAGAGCCAAAACAGGTCACTGCACTCAAGGGCTGAGAAAAAACAAACATTGCTGTTACAACGAATTTTGCAGATAATACTCTCTCCTGTGACAGTTACTGAATTCATACCAATGACAGCTGCCTAGACATTCACACAGGTTTCCCTGCCTACATGGTCTGAAGCTTGATACAGGTATCTCTCCAGTCCTCTGAAACAGCCAAGTAAACCACACTGTGGAAATCAAGGTGCAAAGAGAACCAAGCCTCCAGCTGTGAAGTTAGCTACCTTAATCAAACCTTCTTTCCAAAAGTATGTGAGCACTGCTGCTGCATCTAACACAAATTTTTAACAAGTCTAATTGCTCATGTAACAAAGGAAGAAGCCAAGAGCAGCCATCAGCCTAGCAAGTTTAACTACCTTCAGGGCATAAATGACAAATCTAGT
The DNA here is from genome assembly GCF_036370855.1 of Dromaius novaehollandiae. Taxonomy (NCBI): domain Eukaryota; kingdom Metazoa; phylum Chordata; class Aves; order Casuariiformes; family Dromaiidae; genus Dromaius; species Dromaius novaehollandiae. Next base: position 4,132,417 of record NC_088116.1, read on the forward strand.
GCAGAAAATGAACACTACCCCAGGAGCCTTAAAGACTTGAATGCTAAAAGAGCAGCATTCAAGACACAATACATATTTTTGGTAAGTCTCACTATATTTTGTCTTTTTTTGTAAGAAAAAGTGTTCCAGATTCGTTTTTATCTGCTCAGGAAAACTCCAGGATGCAGGTCAGAACTGAGACGGGGGATGCTATCTGCCTCCCAACTGACAGTGCTGGCAGCCACATGCTTGCAACCACTAAATTGTTTTCTACAGTCTTAGAACAAAAGATTACAGCATATAATCTCTTCTCCACTGTAAAGTGGGGCTAAGGGTTTGAATGAACCAAAAATAGAGGCTCATTAAGTATAAACTTCAGTTCGGTCTAGAAGATGATGGGCTCTTTGAGGAAGCCTTTTTGCTAGAAAGGGTGAAGAGGCCACGATAACACCTTCACCAGCACTACTAAACTGAGTTTCTTTTCTTAGGTGATGCTCCTTCATGTAATGTTTTGAAGACTGTTCACTTACTGCTTCTCCTGTGCATCCACTGAAAATTATATTGAGAATTAAGCCAATAGAGAGGTTATATTTTGTATATACATTAATTTAATGTTAGGTCAGGTAATGACCTAAATATATCCACTAGATTCACATACTCCACAGGAAAAGCTTAAATGAAATGTTATGAAATTTTATTTGCTTCCTATTAAAATAATTTGGAACTATTTAAACATCTGCATTTTTAAATTGAGAGTAAAAGAAAGGTCTGTTCATTCTACTTTTTTTTCTTTTAACTAAAAAAGTTGTGCTGTTTTCTAAAGGCTTATGTGACAAAATCATCTTCAGCAGGCTATGGTACAAAATGACAACACTTGCTAATCTGCATCAAATCAATATACAACAAAGCAGCATAACCCACTTCCAAATGCAGTTTACAAATGGTGAATAACACTTCTTATTTACTAGATTTCTGACACAACATGTGTGCAAATTAAGAACTATAGGATGAACTCTAAACTGCTTCGAAGAGCATGCCTAGATACATGGTATCTTTATTTAGAGGAAGTCTTAAGTTGGCTCTCACCGGTTGATAGTCTAAGAAAACTTGAAAAAAGCAGAACAAGATGAAAATCTGTTATTTAAACGGTTTCCTGCTTGCCGATTTAAATCATGATCAACTGATTTCTGCAGCAAACCTGACTGCAGTTGCTGCGCTTTCTCTCCCTCTCCCTGCGCCCCTGCCTAGCCAGCGATCCCATCCTGCCGAATTCTCGCTCCCACCCCGGGCTGGCAGAGCGCCCGAGCCGCGTTTCTGAGCTTGACTCCACCTTGGGCATCCCTCCACGCTGGCCTGGCGTGCCTCTCCTGCGAGGTGGGGCTCCTCAGCTCAGAGCACATGGTTTTGATTGATTTGCCCTACTGCCCAGCCCATGTCTTTTGCTGTCCCTAAGCTTTTAGCAACGTAGTCTCTGCAAGGCAGAAAGATCTGTAGACTGTCAGTCCACCACTGCCTACGCACTCTGCAGTGTTACTTGCAAAATGTTTAAACACTGTGGACATCAACTCTGCTGAAGTTCCATTTTTAGTCTCTTAGATTGACAGCACTGTTTTGGTCTAAAAGAGTATGTATGCATAAATTTAACATGTTTCTGCTTGGCAATATCTAAGACTTCTTCACTGTATCTAATTTAACACTTGTATGGCGAGCATGCAGAATTAAAAAAATACTGAATCATGGTGATGCATAATGGACATCAGAAAAGGGCAAGCAAGAGTCTGTGTGTGCAGTTATACACTTTAACCTTTCCTCCTGAAAACCCCAGAAATGCACTGTTTGGTTTATAATTGTAAGATTTGCTAACAAATATCTAACCCTTTTCCGTTGAAAGGAATCTCATCATTCCACTTCATATTGTGGAAGAAAATTTGTGTTTTTATAGTGAGCATTTGTAAAACTCCTACAGCTAAAGTTTACAGCCACCTTTTTCTTAAATCATAATGAAGCTGAGTTTTTCTTTCTCTTGTACTTTCTGCCTCCAAAGACTTTAGGAAAGGAGCTACACTAGAGACCCAAGTCCAATGCTACTGTGAATGCAGCCTATAAAGATATCATTAGATCTAAAAGACATTGCTCTACTGCATAGAAAAACACAGATTTCTTGTTTCCTATAGTGCTTTCTGTGTTATTGCTAATGATTAAAGCAGTCCTGAAAGTAAACATCTGTAATTGTCCCAAATACAAGATGACATTTGTTGCATAAACTGGCTTTAATTATTTTTGTGGCCATGAAGCCTTTTCTTAAATCCAGGACAGTGGTTTCATAAACAAGGAACTAATCCAATGGCCAAAAGCAAAACACACCCAAACATTTCCCTGACTTTCCTAGCTAACAAAGTTGAAATAAACAACATAATACAAATTCAGAACAACATAGAGATTATTTTATCTTTGTAGCCAAAAGTTTTTCATTGTTATTATTTTTAAAGCAAAATGAATGCAGACTGAACTTTAAAATAGCTGCTTATTTAGAGGTTTCAGCTAGAAAAAAATACCATTTTAAGCTACCAAAAGAAAGAGTATGCTAAAAATTCTGAATGGTAACATTTGAGCTGCACACATTAGAAAATGCTTTATTCAAAATAAATGCAGATTTTGACTCGCTGTTTCAAAGTGAGGATTAACAGCAGGCTTCGATCCACTGTTCAACATAAACATAGGATACAAACTACAAAACAAGGTTACACAGCATAGAAGAAAAACAGCATTCAGTAGAGCACAGATGCATTACACTAAGTATTTTTTTCTTAATTCAGAAGTACTTAATATTTAGGTCTTAAGGAAAACTAAATGCAAGAATTATAATACTCATTTCAGAAAGAAAGTGGGGTGAAAGTTTCCTTACCAAATAGAGCAAAAAGGTGTGAAGACCTGTTCCGAGTCCGACAGAGGACAGAATGCCCAATCCTACCCAGTAGGCACACCAGAAGAACTTTTTCTCCATATATCGCACATACTGAAAAAGAAAGTCACAAAAGAGAAAAATCAAGAGTGATAAAAGCTACAAACTAATCCAGACAGTTGCCTAGATTGCAATAACCGAAACGGAATCCTAGATAGTTCTATTTGCTATTTATCACAGTTACAGCATAGACACATACAGAAAATAGTGAGAACGCTTTCAAAACAAAAGCCCACAAGCCTTAGGATCAGCAAGTTTCCAAGGAGATAGAGCAAAAATCCAAGATCAATACTGGAGGGTTGAAAATCCAGAGCAAGCATACCAGGTCTGAACAGCAAGCAGCAAGCCCCCGACAGTGTCCCTTGGAGCCCGAGCAGTGAGCAGACAGAGCTCAGGGAATTGCCTGAGCGGATTAGATAAGGGGAATACAATTAGCTGCACTCTGTTATGCTGCTGAATTTTTTATCTTGGACCAGTGAGCAACCATCTTAGGTACTTCTAGAAAAAGATTTACATGTTGGTTGTGCGTGGCTATAGGCTTGGCGCACATAAGTGAAGGGATGTGGCAACATCACAGCAAGCTCTGGAGGTAAACGGGCTACAGCCTGGCATGCTGGAGAAACAGGGAACCACATCTTCCCTCCAGCTGCCACGAGGGCAGTCCTTAGAGGATGGACAAGACCATCAACTCGTCTGTATCACAGACCCAAGGTCAGCTGCCATTTTACACCATCCATGGACCAACAACACCAAGGTGAAGTTTCCCAGGCTGAAACCAGGCTTCAACCTGCCAGTGCATCAGAAGGTCCTGAAAACGGATAGCAAAAACAGCAAGTATGCTTAGCTATTTGAGTGGGGTTTTGCAACAGAGCAGCTCATATTCAAGCGTGCACTGATGGTACAAGGGAGGGATAGAGGGGGCTGGCAGGACACATGGGTAAGGACCTCTGCAGAAAGGGGATATAAACCCTCGAGGAAGGGACAGATACCTGCCGGAGCACACAACCGGCTGCACAGACCGCAGCGCCCCGAGCCCTGGCCGAGCACCGCAGAGTGTGATCCCCGCGCCAGCCTCCGCCTCGGGGTTTGTTCCCAGGAGGCTCAAGGGAAACCTCCTCAGCAGCACTGCTCTGCCCAGCCTGGGCGCAGGGCAGCTGAAGCCCAGCACGCTCGGGGCCAGGTGCCTCGACACCAGCTTGTAAGAAACTCAAGGAGAAATGGGGAGGGGAAAGGGAAGCGCAGACAATACCATCACCTTGTGTTCTGGCAAGGGCCTACACTTCTCAAGCGATGCAAAAGCATCAGTCTTTACATAATCCAAAACACAAATAAGCTTTAAAAGCAACCATCTGAAGACAATGGAGGGAAAAGAACCATGCCAGAACCAGGATTTGAACCCAAGTAAATATTTTATGTCTAAACAGATGCCCATCCCAGATGGTCAGGAGAGCCTTCCATAGTAGAAGAAACATTTCTTGGGAACCACAAAGTTCTCTCATGACCCAGTTTAACCTTATTTTATCTGAAGAGCTCGCATTACTATTAAAGCTTGTTAACAGATGTGGAGAGCTGCAACACTGGAGAAGTACTTCTTCGGGAAAGGATGGGAAGTGGAACACGTACAGATGCAACAGAACAGATCAAACCATACATCCAGCTTCATCCACCTCCAAAATGCAACTCATCCACATGCAAGAGAGGGGAGTCATAACATGAAAAACAAATATCCATAGCAAGCAGGAGCTCAAAGACACATTATAATTTCAGTAGGACCCCATCCAATCCCCAGTACATCTACTTCAACACAGGCACAAGAAGTACTAGTTACTAAAGAAAGTATGAAAACCTCATACCTGTTGATGTGTTCCTTCAACATAATACGTAGCTGTAAGTACTGCAAGCATCAGTAAAAAAGACACCAAGATACTTCGTCGATGCCACAATCTTAAAAAACAAATGGCAATTAGGGTTTTTCATATTTTAGCATGCATTTCAAAGCCACTTAGTTATCCCCATAGACTGGGTCTGGGTAGATGTACTCAGGGGCGACAAGGGCTGCTGTGAAGTTTGCTATTGTGAAAGCATAACCCCCCCCCCCCCCCCCCCAAGAAAAAAAAAATCTAGGGAGCCTTTCTTCTTTATGGGAAAAAAAACTATACTTCACTCTCAGGTGAAATCAAAGTTCAGCCACGCATTCCCCCTCCCCTTTTTAAAAAACAAACAAACAACTCTGTTGGAAAACAAATACAATCTAAAAGCAAACATTCAGCATCTGCAGCCAAGACAGTTTCAAATACAGAGCCATCAATGACATTCATGGTTAATGCAAAGTGCAAAGCAGTCACTGGGCAAAGGATGAGCTGTGGGCAGAATGCAGAAGTGCTGATTTCGAGCTGTGCGCCCACGGGTGGGGCCCCTGCGACAGCAAGAGGAACAGATCTTGACACTATTTTGGTTCTCTCGATCTGCTGAAATTAGTATTTTAACAGCTCAAAGGTATTTGACGAATTGATAAATACATTTTAGCTAATGATGAAGTGTTCAGAAACTACTACAGTAAGGAGAGGAAAGTATTTTCCTGTGTAATTTGATATCCAATTACTTTTGCACCTGTCTAGTTTTACAAGGCTGCAACAATACTGCATAATGTGTATGTAGCTGTACACAACTGATGAGAAAATGTATTTATTATTTTCTGGAAAATGCTATTATACTGTCATCTAATGCTATTAAAAGTGTCAGCCACATTTTAAAAAGCCAGACATGAAATAACAAACTATAAACTTCACTTAAATCTGTTTAAAAAGATGAAAATAAATAGAAAAAGCTAGAAATACAGGAAATATAACACAGGAAAACATTCACAAATTTATCAATTAAGCAAGCCAAAAAAAGTCACTCTAACCTTCCTTTAACTATAAAAACATCTGTGCTGCTCATAGCAGTATGATAAGAATCGTATTTGCAAGTGATTATCACCATTTAAAGCACAATGTAATGAAGTGGAACACTGCAGATCATTACCAGTCAATTTGAGGTCTCATTTTAACAGCTGTTAATATATGGTCAGTGTTATTTTCTGTAAATACATTGTCATGCTAGTGCTGCACAACACAGATGTGCTGCGCAACACAGATAGCACTTTCATCCTGTAACAGAAACTAATGTCTAGGAAGCCAGGCAACAGTCAGCTTAAAATAACACCTCAAATGTTATTTCTACTGTGTATTTTAGTAAATGTTTGGAGGCTTTCAGAAAACTAATCATCAGACATAGCTAACATAAACCCTAAGAAAGCAGTTCTACAAGAAACAATTCCTAATGATAGCTGAAACTGGAATTAGGGTTTTCTGGGGAGGGGGACTAGTGGGGGTAGAGGGCAGGGTAAAGACTACGCTACATAAGCCCGGTATTTTTCATACAAATCATTTCAGAAAAATCAAAACTGAAAAACAGATATTTTTCTCAATGGATCTTATGCGTCAGCACCTCAAATCTAGCCCAGAGGGGTCAAGGAACATAGCCTGTTATCACAGTCTCAGCTCTCTTTGCAAGGGAGCAGTCCAACTGCTGGAATCACCTATAATATTAGATCCTACCTCCTCACTGTGAAAATGATTGTAAGCCAATTGTGAAAGTTTCCTGTTACTGACACAAGCACTAGGATGACTGCTACTCTTGGCTTTTTCATTTGTCAATTTGATTTTACTTATGTTTGTCTTTTGGCACTCCAAACCCTCCCAAGCTTAGTGCATTAACAAATAACTATGCATTTGAGCGTTAGTAGGGGATGTTAGGAAATTTGTAAGTAGCAGTTCTAGCTGGAATAAAAGCCAATTTTATCTAGTTTGTAAATAATGCTTAGGGAAAGTGTTTTAATAAATCATCTCCCACTGTGCAAGGGACCATGTAGCTTAGAAGCAAAGTCCTCTCTGCAGTTTCATAAACATGACTGCAAGTTCCACATAATCCTGAACTCTGCCCTAGCTGAGTTATTTGAAAAATCATTAAGTGACACTAACGCATACATTAAAAGATCAGTACTTAACACTGCAGTAATAAGAACAGTATCTCTTGCCTTCAGGATCCCTAAACACTGTCCCATTCTTTCAAATTGGAATATTCAACTCTTCGGAAAGGAAGTTTGCAATTCTTTTCCATCAAGACCATTCTGTATTTAATACTTATGTAATTTAGGCAGAAGGTCTGGGTACACAGCTGGAAGTGTGGTATGTTCCAGTAGCCACCTTTAAGGTACAAAAAGAATATGTTTTCTGGCAGAAGAATTTTAAAGTTGTGAATCATCAGGGAAAGTGAGATGTCAGAATGATCTACTGAATCAGAGTATGGGTTTCCCCAGAATGCTTAGAAGTAGTTAAAGAAATGATCTTTACTTTATGGTCCATTCCTTCAAGTTTATTAGAGTTTCCAGGAAAAAATACTGCAAGGTAACAAGCGGTTGTCTCCAGAGGACAATATTCAACCTCTCTTCTCGGTCCCTTCGTTTCCGTTCACTCAACAAAGAATCTGCAAATGAAAAGCAATAGAAGTGTAAAAGCACAGGCTGACAGCTCAGATTCCAACTTACCCCCAAAATACAGCAATATTTGTTTGTTTTGGTAGAAAATTTACATGAGCTCCCAGTTATCTTTTCTATCCCTAACAAAGCATTCCCTCCAAGAGCATCAGAAATCAGAGGCGACCCCCCCAACAAAGGAGGTACAGTATCTTTTTCTCTTCCACGTAGCTTACAACCATTCAGGAATCTAATTGGCCCAAGGTGCAAGTAGTCTAGCAATGTATTAGTCTTTATGCAATGTACTGCACTATTAGTTATAGATCAGCTAATATACTAGGTCAAGCATCTCCGTTACCCAGTGCAGAGACAACAAATTTTGAACTTCTGAATTTGGTCCTCTTCCAAAACTGTTCTTAGACTTCTCCAATCAAACTAGATTGAATTATATGTGCTCTTTATACACTTCAGTCACTGTGGAACTGGATAATAGTATCTATCCTCCTGGTCAGGATCCTCAGGCTGTGCTAAGCCTTGCCACTCTGTTCAGTTTCTCCAAGATGAGCCCACCACACAGGACGTGCCTCCACTAGAGGGGCCTGCTTTTATACCACCATCCTTCGCTGGACTGGCACCATACATGTGGTTACTTTCAACTGCAGCAATGTGGTTATATGAGTAAGATTTCAGTGTCCAACACTATCGTAACAGCAGTAATTGCACACTACAGTACAAGTCCAGAAGAAAGATTTTTCTAATAAACATTTGTTATTTTGTGTTCGCAATGTAGTCAAGATTAATAAAAATCCCTAGGCATTTTTGGATGAGAAAGGCTTCTTCAAAGGTCATCAGGCTAATGAATGGTAGTAATTTTTATACTTTTAAGAAAACAAATTCTGAAATAAGAGAAAAGGATTATGAAACAGTTAAAATATAAATATATATATATATATATATATATGAAACTAACTCTTGTATTCAAATACACCAAACCTGTTTATTACTTTCTACATATAAAGTCAAAACATATGTATTGTTTCGTATACATTTAAAGCATTGCATTAATATTCATAAATCTTAAATTCATATGAAGCTGTTGCATTTAAAATATGAATCTAATCCAAACCCCTATAGTACTGTAACCAAGTGGTATTACTCCAGTCCTTTACTCCAGTAACTGAAACACGCTGCCTTATCAGATGCTAATATTTACATAGAAACTGCAAAGCTCATTAGTCATGTGGCCCATTTGATTTCATATTCTTTAGCTGTAAGCATCAGTTACTTTAGATGAACTCACAAAAATCCCACAGTGGCAAGTACTGGATAATATCCACACTCCCTCACAGCTACAAACTGATTTAAGACTTTAAGTAAAAGGCTTTGATTTGTTCCATAAATGCACATATCCAGTTCCTCTTAGATTCTTGCCACACTCTTGGCTTCAAAAATTCTTATTCTCTACCTTTTCTCTTAATATGCCTAGTAAGAGCGTTTCAACATTATTAAAAATATACAAAGTCATAAAACCCAAAGATCATAAAAGACAACAGAGGAAGTCAGCAAACATCTTGAGAGAACATTCTGTTACAAAACTTAATTAAATATGGAACAGACACATTCAAAGCTGACAGGAAACAAAGATGATTATCATTTTTATACCATACCACACAATACAGATATTCAGTAACACAAGGCTCTTAATAAAATGTCCTCAGGTTATTTTTCATGAACCTTAAACATTAATCTTGGCCTACTTCAGACGTACCAGTAAGAAAAGCAGATGTGAGGCAGAAGATGAAGTAGTTAACTGTTCAGTTAGTAATTTATCCTTGAAAATGCTAAATTATAGTGAAACTTAATGTCAAAATAAAAGCTAGAAATTGGGAAACTAAAATTGGATTTCTCCCAGAGCAAATTTATTACCAAGTACTTTTATTACCAAGTACTAGCTCTTCAGTGCCAAAGGGTGGGGCTGTACAGCCTGACTTCTAAAGCCACATATTTGCCAACCAAGTTTAGCTTTTTAGCTCACAGTCCTGTTGCAGCCCCTATTGGTACCCTCAGTCAGTTTTATGAGGTTCACATGCATAAGAACTGCAGAATAAGAACTCGGAAGGGAGAAGAGAGTGTAAGAGAGAAACTAAATGGAAATACGCATCTTAAAACTATTCTACAATACATAAACCCTCTAGACTTCAGATTTATAGATGATTAAAGTTTTCAAGATTGATACAGTTTCTCCCTTCGCATTATTCAGGTATAAGCTGTACCAAGAGAAAATCCTTTCTGAGCACTGTTGGCTGCTGTACACACCAAGCTGACTAGCTGAGAACATTATGTGATTTTCCACCTACCTGTGAAGTTTCCATTGTGCTGTTCTTTGATCATTCCTATGCGTCTCTGGTCACAGTCTGTTCCATTTTCTGCCATTTCATAGATCAATCACGTAAAAGAATCTAACAGGAGAATGAAAACAAAAAGCATAATGTCTCCATTTCTGGTTATCTAGACTCCATTTACCCCATACTCCAAGGATACAGGCAAACATCCAACAGCTCTCCAAATCCAAATCACAGTTATCCTGCGTTACATCACTAAAAAGGAGAAAGTGATTTAATTCCCACAATGACAGAGTTTAAAACATTTCCACCTACAAAAATCTTATTTTTTCACTTAAATGAAAAGACTCCCTTACTTTTAACAACAGAACAAAAGCTTGTTAAACAATCCCTCCTATTAATCAGCCCACTGTTTGGGCTCCAGAAGCAGTAGAGCTTCCTACAGGCTTCGGTTCAATCCTGAAGGAGAATCTTAAGACTCCTTCTGCCAGAATCTTTATAGCAGTCAAAAATTGTCCAAAACTGAAGTGTAGCAAAAGCAGCAACTACAGATCCCCTTGAGGCTACCTGTTGTGGTATGTTCTCAACTAGCTCTGCAGTGAAAGATGCAAAGCCAAGTACGAAAATCAAATACAAGACATCTACGCTAATTCTAAAATTCTAACTGAAGCTATTCTCACACTGAAAAGCATCTATTCTGGCACCTAACCTCCAGACAGTCAGTATGCAAGACATCAAAAATCTCACAACTTAAAAAAAACCCCTCAGTATAGTAACTAAGATAGAATGGCATCTCATTTTGTTCAGTCTAACATCTCTGAACCAGAAAAGGAAAACTCTTCAATTGTCTGATGGAAAGCTATTTGAAAAGTGTACATTCTCTCTGCTAGCCTCTCTTTATTGACATCTTTTCAGCCTTAAAAAGCCCCAAAGAACAACTGTGGTTCTCCTTCTCCAGGAGAGTAAAGACAACAAGTGGGAGGGCAGCTTACAACACAATGTTGCAATAGCTTTTTTTCCTCCCCCCCTTTTAAAAAACCCCAAACAGCTGACAATTCTTATGCAATCAAACACAAAGAAAGTAGCCAGTCAGACTCCTTGTTTTAAAAATCCTCTCTTGAATCAAAACAGTTTCTGGAATTTTATTTTGGAAGAAGAATCCCATAAAACTAAAACATCTTATTTGCCTTACATTTCTCCCTGCAAGCAAACTGCAATTTACAGTTTTTGTTATGCTTCTTATGTTGGAAAGGAAAGTAGTGCAATATTAAAATGATAGGTTTATATAACCTATCCGATCCAATGGAGGAAATTAAAGTTTTAAGGCAAAAATACTCCCCTTTGCTTTATGTTATAAATATGGCTTAAGACCCAAGTAGTAATTCAGGTTTGGTAAACAGGAGCGAAATCTTCCCTTTGACTCAGGCAACAATCATTTTGTTATTTTTTAAAAACATTGAAAGATTTCTGATATTATATTTGCTTCATATTTCCTGTGTTTCACAAATCAGTTTTAGACAGATGTTCTTCTAAACATAAAAAAAATTGTATGCAGAGAGAAGAGATGAACTCTAAGCAAAGGAAGTGAGAGAGGAAAAAATGCTGCAAGAAGCAACACTGCAGTGTAGGCACAATCCTTGTGCATTACTCGCGATACAGATAGAATTACTAGCAAGAATGTAATTAAAAGGGTTTTACCTAAAACCCAATAGTCAAAAGGCATCAAGGTCTCAGGAAGGAGTCCCTCCTGCAACAACTTTTTCCTGAAATTAAATGAACACAAATATAACTATAGCTAGTTAAACAAACTAGCACAAACTAACCTCTTGCATGTTAGTTTTTGCTGAGCGAAATTGAACTTTTGGCCCCAGAAGACCTACACCAAGGGGAAACAGTAAAACAGCCTTGCAGAAGTTTGCTTCTGAAAAACGCTGAAAGGCTGCATGATCAACCAAAGGATAACAGAGGACTGAGCAGCTCTGCAGCATCATTCTGCTGCCCCTCGCTCACGAGGGTTTGATCCACACAGCTAATCACACACCAGCGGAGCTGTGAACCTCCTTCTCTTGGACCAGTTTGATATCAGCTTGCCACCCCAGAAGTCAGCGGAGTTACACTAGTACTTACTTGAGGGTAACAGGCCAGTTGCTACGGTGATACAAGGATCAGATGTTTGGCCATCTCTTAATTTCATCTGGGCAGTAAGTCACTGAAGATGGTGGAGTATTTGGTTTCTAGTGACTGCACTTAGTGGTTATATATGATTTATATATATGTGTATACATATATGTGTGTGTATACACACATAACACATATAAACATATAAAATTACACACACATATTTACACATGCAAAGCTCAAGTTGCAGAGGGTAATATTTAAATTGGATATCCATAGTGAGAAAGCCTGATGCTTACAGAAAGATTCCCTTTTCTTATGAAGCAAAAGCCATCAGAGCTGTTCTGCACACAGCCACACTAAAAAAAGTCCTAGGGAAATTCAATCACATTCTATAGCCTTAAGTATAACAAACATCCATTTAAAAAACCTTAGGTGGAAGCTACATGTCCTGCATTTTTAAATTCATCCTTTTTCCCTGCACAAATTTAGCCCTCAAAAGAGAAGTGTCAGTTGGTTTGGTCTCTGCATTCAGCCTAACTACATTTCAAGGAAGTTAATGTACTGCAGTACAAACTGCTCTCCAGGTCTGATGCTAAAATCCAGGCTGTGAGGAGCACTCCCTTCTCCATGAACTGAATTCTACTTCGGTCCATTAAATATCTTACTGGCACATAAAAATCATCAGTCTCCAAGGGTCCCAGGTGCATTGTTAAATACATATTACAGCTTTTGCAAGCCCCGCTAACACAGGCAGTTTTACCCTGCCTGCTTGGAAAGGCACTAATCTGGGATTAGCTTTGCATAACGCTACCTCAAGTACACAAGCCAATGTTTACAGCAAATCAGATATATAATCTCCTTGCACGCTAGTGTAGAGTGAATATTTTTTAAGAAGGTCCCAAAGTTCATCCACTCTGCAGAAAAGCTTTACAAACTCATATTTAAGAACATGGTTGACAAGCAGATTGAGTGCTCATGGCAGGGCACGTCTGAAAGGGCTGCAATTCAGAAACTGACTCCTTACTCCTTTCAGAAAGAACTTCTTGGTTTACCAAAGTCTGATTAGACTTTAAGCATCTTAGTGTAAGAAATGGGAGGATACACATCCAGCGAGCTTAGCTTTCTGCCCTGTTGACCTGTTTGAAGCCTGTCAGAATCACCAGTCTTGTAGCAATGTTTCCACGTAGAGATTAATGTGTCACTGGAGCAGGAGACTGACCCAAAACGGACAGCTGTCCTTGGTTAGCTGAGTCCACACCCTCAACTCTACTCCAGATCTGAGAAAGGTCACCAGAGGAAACTGAATTCCAGTTGCCAAACAGACTCACGCGTCTCATGAACATGGAAAAAGACACACAGTCCATACCTAAAAAGAAATTTGCCTAACACACCATGTACCAGCAAACAAACTATTTACAATAAAAGAATGAGGAAAACAACTTTGTTATTTTTCATATCGGAGTTGCTTAGATCACTTGTTAGAGCTGTGCTCACACAAGAACTTCTTTGTAAGGCTGAACAAATAGCCCACAAAACACTATTCAGATTAGCGCAATCCATAACATTAAGTATAAAGAGACAATTATTGCTAGTCAAAATGTGAACTGGCCAACAAAAAGGCCTATCATAACTGTGGCTGGCACTTCACAGCGTAAGCAAAAAACTGTAACAAGCTATTAGAGCATCAGAACATAACAAAATTCAGCCCTGCGATTTCTGTAGTCTGTAATCAGAGAAGAGGATAAAAAGTCTTTCCTTTCTGAGGTTCGGGGCAGGGGGCTGCTGAAGCACCTTGTGTTGGCACTTACCTAAAACGAACCAGCTTTAAGACAGTGCAGTTGGGTGCCTGCACGCTTACCCGGGGAGCAGAGTGTGGGTGCATGTTCTGTATTAAGGATTTTTTGAGTCTTTTCCATTGTGGTGGAATACCAAAGAAGCTGTTAAACTGCTTTAAGGATCTCACTGCTTTCCCAGACATCATTAGAATCACTAATTCTCATCACCGCTTACCCCAAAGAGCCCCTGGAACCCAGACTCCCAGCTCCGTAGTCACCCAGCTGGGAAAACCAAGAGCTGGGCAGACTTACAGCTTAGCCCATTTTGCTGGTGTTATCTCCCAGACCCCTCACCAACACGGCACTTTTGGTCTTTCGTCATTTCTCACATTTTAACCCATATGCTCCAACCCTGTCCAGATCCTGCCACTTCCTTCTCCTCAACTTTTCTGATAGCGCCATTCCTTCCTTTCCCTGCACATCACTGTTCTTCATTTACAATAAAGACAGCAAAAGAGCAAAAGCCAGGCTTTCACAGGCATATATAAGTGACGGCACTAGAGAGCTTTACACATCTGTGACACGGTTTTGTTATGGATATCAAATACCCTACAGAGTCAACAGTTTACACAGGGAATGAATTAACAGTTTCTTGGCAAAGTAAGAGTTTTGAGAGCACGTCCCTTCAAAAGTCAAAGATCTCCTGTACACAAACATGTTTAGGTAAAGGATGAGATCAGTCTTGAAGTGAAACATTACCTACCCTTTCAGCTCCGTACTGCTATTTCACTCTTCGCCACTTCTTCTGTATTTGAAGCCAATGGAACAGACAACTATATCCTCAGCTCTGTGGACATTCAAGACCAAAGTGACTGCTCTTCCAAACCTCCTGTCCCTACGGAGTAAGATCATACCGTTCATCACATGACACAAAACTGACACAGACCCTAACTTGAAGGTTAATAACTTTCCTAAAAGCCACAGAAAATATAAAAAGTAACTGCTTGATTTTTTCCAGTTCTTTAACACTCATGGGAGGCATTCAATTAAAATAAATTAGGACACATCTGAAAGACGTTCAAAATCTCCATAGATACATCTATAATGGGTAACTTTGACATGAGCGCACTTATTCCCATACTAAAAATGTTTTTCTAACTAAAATAGTTTAATCCCTCAAAGGAAAGGGCAAGTAATTTAGTTAAAGACCATAGGCTTCCATTTTGTGGGTTATGCCTCAGTACACCAGACCTATTTTCCAATTCCTAGCCTGATAGTTTCAAAACAGTCATCCTACAATTTAGAGTTAAAATTTCTGTTTTTCCAAAAGGACTTTGGGATGCCCTTTAGGAAAGAATGATTTAATGCTATTGTCACACTAGCTTCAGGGAAGCTGTGCATTTTTCTTTTGAGGTTATTGAAAGTTCTGATCCCACCATTAAAGCCTGATATATCAAACAGTTCTCTCTAGTGGGTTCTCTCAGGTGACACCTGGATGTTGAGGGTTGTCCCTCCACACTAAAATCAGGTGCTATGATAGCATGCTAGATAGCATACACAGTGTATGGATGAAAACGTACAGAAGATGATAGGGAAGGCAAAATTCAGGGTGCGCAGGCCTTTGTGGTGATCTCTTGCTGAAACTTCCAAAAGAAAAAGGGTTAAACAGAAGACAAGAAATTAAAATAACAGGGACTATGACTACTGTGGCATATCACGGCTCAATGCGGGTCACAGACCAATTTCGCAACAGTTCTGGGATGCAGATCACAGAACGAGACTGCTCCTCTGTTGACTGCGACAACACTCAGGCTGCTGAAAAAACACTTCTAGATTATCACAGAGGGTGACACACGCCTCTGAGAGGGTGACCTGAGGAGACGTCCTCAGTGTTACTCCTGTGCTGCTGCACTAACCTCAACGCAACTACATCCAGACAGATTTTAAATTAGACAGAATTACAACAAGCTCCTTCTGTACTTCCAACAAGCTCAAAGAGGGATTCAGCGACAAGTACTTGTGCACAGCGCTGATGGCTGCCACAGTAAGGCACCTCTTGGGGAGGGCACGTCGCGTACGTGCAAGAAGCCCTCTCACCAAGACTGGTGACTCAGAAAGACTGACACGAGCAGAGAGAAGGGCTCTGCAGAGAGGTGCAACACCACGTAGGAAAAAACATAACTTAATACTCAGGTGACTAAACAGACACGGTCTCTCTCACATCCCAGTTTCAGAGGGCTACACCGCAATTCATGCGCGTACTACCTGCCAAGATCAGTGTTTGTCTACAGCCCTCAGGCTGCGTTATGTGTTCAGAAGGTGGCAGTCAAGCTCGCCACCATCAGCTTCCCTGCGCTTCCAAAAGACACAGAGGAAAGAAACGTCACAGGAACTGTTGCAGGATGACAATACATACCGCCAGAAAAAGCCAGGTAAAATATGACTAGAAATGAGCCAAGAGTGAGCAGAAGTAAGAGTATAATCACAGCCCTAAGGACCACCACCTCCGACTCCTCCAGCAGTTGGCAGAGGGAGCAGATTTGGTAAGAACTCTACCCAATCTTCCTCAGTGGTGGGAGACAGTTTCCCCTGCAAGAAGATGCTTGAGCCTGCCCAGCCGTTAAAGCCAGAGCGCTACTTCCATAAGAGGAGCTACCTCTGAGGTACGGTGTAAATAAAAGGGAATGAACAGAAGTGCCTAACAGACCCCACAGAAAAACAGAAGCTGAAACATTCTCCTGCTGCCACCTGAGACTTTCTCTCTCCTCTTCAGAGATGTTACCAATCTCTAAGTTCAATCAATTCAGGTCACACTATGACGGTGAGGAGCCACCTTAGCCATTCAGTGAGAATACCTTGTCCCTACAAGGTGAATCACAGAGGCAAAGCTAGAGTCTTGCAGAAGAGAAGAATATCCTTTCAACAAGTTTGAAATACTCTGAACAATTGCCTGCCTCACAAACAACATCTTTTTGTCTCCAGGGTTCGTCTGGTCAGTGCAACACCAAACCAGCAAGGTACTGCCCCATGACTGTGGTTCCAAGCTGCTAGAGCAATATAAAAAGCTAAGTGTTGCAAGAGCTTCAAGGCTGTGCCCTCCGTTCTTGCAGAATAGCAAAGTCCAGCCAGCTAACATTTCTCCACAGGTAACAGGAGTTAAAATTCCAACTTCCAGATAATAACTTGTTTCTTGTCATAATTATACCAGAAAAAGTCTGGCCTAGTCCTACTACACCCCCGAACTCTGTCGAGATGAGAACAAGAGGCCAATTCAAAATCCTTGACTCCCAAATGATAGGAGAAAAAGTGCATTTACATTCCTGGTGGATAGAAAAGAAACTAATGAACCATTAGTGACAGACTAGAATAGCCAAGTTATTGAGGGTTTAAACAAAATCAAATGGCAGCGCTCTCCACTAATGCTGTTTATTCTGAAGTTGAGAACAACCCAAAACACATTTGTTGGTTAGGTTCCACCACACACCAATATATTTGTTAAAAAGAACAGCTGACACAATACATCTTCCCCCCGATACTCACTAAGAAATGAGAGCAGATCTCTAAATATGCATTAATTACACAGAACATTCTAGTGAGAAGCATTCACAAGATGTAATTAGAGATAGTTATGATACATTCAAAAGATATATCCCACAACCACAGGGAAATAAAAAAAGCTTTAAAGTGGAAATAGTGCAGTCATTTCAGGTTAGAAGTCAGTGCTTGCTTGCAGTATACTCACCTTTCTCATTGCTGCCTCACACTTAAAAGCTGGAAAGTCCTCTCCTATCCTTTTCCACAAAAATTACAAGTACCATTGACTTCAGATGCTAACTAGGACAAGAAGCTTAGCTCAAATTAATAAGTGGTGCTCATCTCCCATTGCACAACTAGAGACACGTTTTTTCAAGCTCATCTAAAAAAATGAGATGAAGCAATCATTGCAACTGTCACTTATGACTAGTTAGGAGCAGAAGAGTCCATCCCATGCTGCAGAAACAATGGACTGAAAGAAAGAGGAGTGACATTATACAGCCCTTTTAGAAGGGTAAATTAATTCATTAAAAAGAGTTTATATTTCCTACACTATCAGAAAATAAGATGGCACATAGTGGGAGAATCCCAGTAGGCCTATTTGGCAAGAAGTGGAGTTAAACAACCTCAGGTTAGCAGAATTCCTATCAGTAAAACAGGGCCAAAAGCCACAGCTCAAACAAAATCAGTATGCTTCAAGGTATGAAAGAGTAACGTCACAGCCCCCTCAAAGTGCGCAGCTCCTATTACTAATGCTAACTAAACCAGGATACCACTTGTTGGTGAGCATCATCGCGTACAGGAGAGAAAGCAAGGTCAGGAGAGTCCTGAAGTTTTACATGTGCACTTCAAAGCGGATAACTTGTATTCGCAGTACTTCATGGACAAACTGCCGCTATCAAACAATTTCTTATCCCTTCCCTCAACCGACCTAAATGACTTATCAAATGTCCAAGCAGCACAACTGGAACAAGACAGGAGTCTTACTGCTTTATTACTTTCTGTAACGACTAAACGACACTGGCCAGAAAATTAAGAACAAGATACACAAATGAACTGAGAGGTTTCACTCCAATCAGCAGAAACGAGACACTAGGCATCTCCACGGATTTGGGCCTAACCACCCAAGCCCGTAAGACGAGCCACAGCCAGTCAGTCCGAGGACGACAGGCGGGATGCAGAGGAGGCAGTCGGCAGCGCAGCGAGGAGAGCGGGACGCGTTTCTCCCGGAGAAGCCGGCAGCGGCCGCAGGCACCTGACCCGCGGCAGCGAGGAGGATTAATTTCTCACTGTGTCATCAGTCACGGTCCCGCGGGCCGTTTCCGCTCACACGGTTCCGGGGTTTTGCCCCATCCGACCCGCAGCGCCCCGAGGAAACCAAGAATCCGGGGGGGGATGAACCGGGAGCGACGCAGCGGCGGCCCCGCCGAGCCCCCCGCGCCCGCCTGCACCTCGCCGGCGCCCCCGCCGCCTCCCGGGAACCCCCCACACGCAGCACCCCCCCCCCGGGCCTGGCCCGTCACTATGGAGACGGAGGGGGGCGCTACGCGACCCCCGGCTCAGGCGGCCCTGAGGGGCTCGCGGATGGGGGGCGTGGGGGGAGCCGGCGCGGGGCTCGCTGAGGGGACGGCGGGCGCGGCACCCCTTCACCGCCCGCCCGCGGGAGAGGCCCCCGCGCCGCCCGGCCCGGCATGACCCGCGGCGCCGCACTCACCGCGCTCCGTTCCGGCTGCTCCCGCTGGGCCTGGGCCAACCCGGAAGTGGGGGCGGAGCAAGCCCCCTCACCGGTGTGCGTCACTTCCCGCGCGCCTGCCCCGCCCGCCACAGCCGCGCCTGACGGAAGCCATTTCCGCCCCCGTCTCCCGCCTTCCCGCCCTTCATGCGCACGTGAGTGGTGATGTCATCGCCGGGCGACGGGTGCCGGGCTGGGCGGGCGGTGCGGTGTTCGCGGGGCAGCGACGGCCTGAGGGGCGCGAGCGCAGGTGGGTGAGTGGATGGGTGGGGGCTCCCTGGGGGGGGGGTCCGGGCGCCTCGGCGGGGCCCCGAGAAGGGGGTCAGGGGCTCCCCGGGGCTCCGGGAGGGCGTCGGGGGGCCTCGGCCGCCCCCCAGGGCCTGGGGGAGGCTTAGCGGCTCCCTGGGGGTGTCGGGGGGCATCAGCGGCTCCCAAGGGCCTGGGGGAGGGCCCGGGGGGGGCGTCGGCGGCTCCCCAGGGCCCCCGGGGGGTGTCGGAGGCCCCCCAGGGGATGGCCCCCCAGCCACCGCCCCCCCGCACTGCCCTGGGCCCGGCACGGGGTGGGGGTGGGGGTTGCGTGACTGGCATGAGCGCTGGTTTGGGGCATTGACTTAAAAATCTGTTTTACTGCTTCTATCGCTAGCCTGGGTGTCACTTTCACGTAAAGCGCAGGTTTTTTCCTCTTTTTTCTTGGTTCTATCTGAAATTGCTAAGTAGGAGCATCGCTGGTAGGATGATGCATCACCACCAGTGTCGTTTTTGTGGGTAGAAATTAAATCTGTCGGCGTGACAGGTGGAAGAGGCCTCACGCACCAAAGACGTGTCTGAGCATCCTTTCTCAATGCATGAAACTGGAATAGTTCTTTAACAATTTTTGTTCATTTATAAACAACCAGGTACTCTCAGAACTTCAGACCTTAGAATCTCACTTTCAGAAGCTGAAAAACTCTAGAGTATAAACTCTGTCTTTTCCCCCCTTTCAGTCTCCAAAATCCATCGCTATGGATTATCTCTCCAAGCCCGGTCTCCTCAGCGTCATTGCCGGAGTTGCATGTGGAGTATGCCTGGGATGGGGCATTCGCGGGAGACTTCTAAAGCAGCCCGCAGCCAGAATGACTGCCGCCCCGAACGAGC
Organism: Dromaius novaehollandiae; assembly: GCF_036370855.1. Classification (NCBI taxonomy): domain Eukaryota; kingdom Metazoa; phylum Chordata; class Aves; order Casuariiformes; family Dromaiidae; genus Dromaius; species Dromaius novaehollandiae. The sequence continues at coordinate 4,152,512 of NC_088116.1, forward strand.
TGGGGAGCGAAGCTAACGTCATGGGAGAGTCTGGGGAGTTCAAGATGGTGCTGATTGTCCGTAACGATTTGAAGATGGGAAAGGGTAAAGTAGCCGCGCAGTGTTCCCACGCTGCTGTTTCTGCCTACAAGCAAGTCCAAAGAAGAAATCCTGAGCTCCTTAAAGAGTGGGAGTACTGCGGACAACCTAAGGTGGTGCTCAAGGCTCCTGATGAAGAGACTCTCATCCAGCTCCTTGCTGATGCTAAGCAGCTAGGACTGACTGTGAGTTTAATACAAGATGCAGGCCGTACCCAAATAGCGCCAGGCTCCCGGACAGTCCTTGGTATTGGACCAGGACCAGCTGATATAGTAGATAAAGTTTCTGGTCATCTAAAACTCTTCTAAACTAGGGACCAAAGGAATGTGAATGTTACGGTATACATGAGTACTGAAAGAATAAAATCCAAGCTGGCATTTTTTTTTCCAGATGCTCTCTCAGTATAAATAAAGTATGCCTTTTGAGTAAAACCACTTGTTGTAAAATATATTTGCGAGGTTTAATATTAGTGCCATTCCTAACTTTCTCTAGCTTCTATATTGCTTTCTGAAGTGTCTGGTTTACTGGCTGAATAGAAATATTATGGGAGATTAGTGACTTTCTCTGTCATGAGCTAATAATGACAGGCTCTTCCTCACTGTTGCATGAGGATTTTTTTTGAAGAGATGCATTCTTTAACCCAGCAAAGGTTAGCTGCTAAAGCAGTTAAGAATTGTGCCATACAGATGGGGATAGATGGAGCTAACTTACTACCTACACAAACAGTTGCTAATATGGTAACTGATGCAATAGCATGTAACCAGTATGAGACTGAACAAGTTTAACTAGACTTATAGCCTGTGCTTAAGAACCAGTAAACAATTCTTGAGGGAAGGTGTAAGCCGTGCCCTTCTGGCTGTGTTTGGGTAGCTACTGTATTTGCAGAAATTTGCAGGCAGATCAATGTTACCATTTAGATAATGGTACAGGGCCTCAGTGAGGGCCATCATCTGCAAAGATATTGATCAGTTAAGATCACACCTAGTCCTCTTCCCTGTCAGCTACAGGAAGGTCCGAGTCCACTGAGGATAAAGCCTCAGAGAACATCTGGCACTTCCTACTCCAGTTGCCGGTACTGCAGCTCCTTTAGGAAAAGCAAGCCTAGACAGATCCTGTGGCAGGTCAGGCCCCCAGCTAGATGCCTACAGCCACCATTACACCTTGAACTGCTGCTGTGCTCCACTGACAGGATCACACAATACAAGTGCGGAGCCCCCAGGAGCAAGCAGAAAGGGGATGCAGCTGCAAAGGTGGAACCTGACCTTGAAGATGGCTCCTGGTTAAGAAAGCTTCTGTAACTATTACCAATATGGACAGTCCTGTAATATTTGTTACACTCAAATATGACAGTATTCATAGACAAACATTTAAGTCAATTTTATTTGAAGCTAAATATATTTAAGGCAACTTACACACCTAGAACATGATCTCAATTTAACTGACACACCCTACTACAGTCCTAATTTATCATCTGGTCATAGATGCTGTAGTTGACCACAACGCAGCCAACCATTGAAAAGTGCTATTTTTTTCCTGTCTGGCATAATCTTTCTATAGAAAAAGCATTACATATTTTCCTTGAATTGTCCCCTCAGTGCAAGACACCACTACTGGTTTCTCCATTTCTGCTGTTCTAATGGCCCCTCATCCCCTTGAATATATGCACTTGGATGCCTCATGCGGCTAGCACTGTAATACTTGGTTTGAGTTGGAAAGTCCTTTTGAAGATAGTAAAGTGAAGCTACCACTATGCAGCATGTCCACAGTCCAGTAATTTATTTTTAAATTGCGTAATTTCAAATTGCACAAACAAAACTGAACAGCAATATGCTTGAATTCTCTCTTCTGTACACTCAAAACAGTGATCTAAAACACCACAATATCCAACATACACAAACCTCAGGGCAGGGTTAGTAAATACACAGATTGGAATCATGGTGCTCTGTTCCTGAATGGAATGTCCCACAAAAGCACAGGATACAGCACAACATAAGGTCATCTGTTACATATGGAGTGAGCAAAAAGACACTAGCATTTTCTATATGCATAACTGGAGAAACCTGCATAGGTTAAGGAAAAACTTTACTCATTTGAAGTCAGGCAAGGTTGTCTGTACGCATTTTAAATTTTTAGAGCTATGCAATCCAACCAGGGAAGGATATGCTGATTAGTGTTGTCTCTTGTCAGCAGTCTTGCGAGGTCAAATACAAGTATCTTCGCTTTAGCTTTCTCCGAATATACAGTGAGACTTAAATGCATTTAGAATAGACAGTACATACTGTAAGCTGCTCACATACAATGAACTTAAGATTCAATATTAGAGTTTAACACTATAGAGTGCAAATCAGAATCTTCACAATAGACTTAATGGTAATAAGCAGTTCTGCAAAAGCCCACTTGAACAAAGTTGTTTAAACTATTCCCCTTTTAAAGTAAAGTCTAAATGACATGGAATGTGAAAAAGATTTAACATAAGTGATTCAAATAGTTTGCGCTAGAAAAAACAGTCCTTCATGAAATAAAGGGTACAAGAACACGAGGCAGAACTCTTGCTTTTCCCTGTTATGAGTTAAAGCGGGGAGGGACGGTGGAGTTTCAGTAAGAAAATATGCTAGCTCCAGACTGACTCGCACTGCACCTTACATGCTGTACCCAAAGCCAGGCTGAGGTTGCCCATAGGGAGGTGCAGTGTAGCCGTAGCCAAAAGGTGCTTGTGGAGGAACTGCAACACTGGGTCCTGCTGTCAACATTAGCTGAGGCTGACCTGGAAGAAAGAACAGTTCCATCTTCATTCTTAGGTACCAAGAATTCAGTCAGCAGAATTCCTACGGCTTCTCTATAGGCATTTGTACATTCAACAATTACTCCCTTCTGACCTGGCTTAGGGTCCTTAGCAGCCAGAATGAGCATTTCCCAGAAGATACGACCTCAAAAGCAGAACGTATGGCTTCATATAGTATACTATGAAGTATACAGACACTGACAGATTCTTGAAACTATGGGCAAGTAGTTTCATTTCTTAGAATATTGAGGAGGAGAAAGAAGGGAAAAGCTTCCTTTTCCTCAGGCATTAGGCTTGCTCAGTCCCAGAATCAGCTTGGTTTTTGATTAGCACTTCCTATTCCAATTAGGTTAGTGACTCAGCATGGTTTAAGGCCAGAGTCCTGTGTTACAGTGCACCTTATGCAGATTGACTCCAGCCCTAAAGCGCAGAAACGCATTCTAAAGCATTCTCATAATCCACATTTGCTACAATGGAATAGTTCATTCTGGAGAATTAAGTTTTTGGCAAATACCTGATTTTTGGCTATTTAGGATACTTCAGTAAAACAGTCCAAATAGTTTGCACAGCATGTTAGGTCAAGACATGGTATCCAGACTAGTTCTTTCAGCCTTGTCATTGCAATTCAAGCATATTAACTATATTAAGTATGCATAAAGACAGCTCTCAGCTATGAGACTTTTGCTTTGGAGACAGTGTAGATTGATTACTTATCAGAATATTCTGAGTCAGACCTCAAAATCATCACACCCAGCAGCTTTACGGACAAATTCCACAATTATTGCACTGTTTTTGGGTTGTGGTAACTAGAGAGATGCCAGCTGTACACTACAGACTTCTTTACTGCTGGATGCAAGTCATATTTGTAATTCTTACTAGAATTAAGAGAAAAATAAGCTCTATATGAAGGAAACAGCCAGGATGGAAATGATGTATATGGAACAGGATCCAAATATACACTTCCAGTAAGTCTGGAATGGTACAGCTCCTGTACTCCTTTCCTTTAGGAAGGTTCTCCTTAGTGTGCTGGGGTAGTCTTAAAGCCTGTAATCCATGCCAACCTTAGCAGAAGGATCAGAGTTGTACCTTACTTAGTATTTTACAATACATTCCCTTAAGACTTTATCTTCATATGAAAACAGTTCCCATTCCCAGGGGGCTTTCTTGGGCAAAAACATGTAAACTAACACTTCTCCATACAAGCTAAATGTGTTTCTGACAACACATGAACTAAGATATTACCATAAACAATAGGTTGCGTTTCTGTAGCTTGCTCCTCTTCCTTTCTCAAAGACTCTGATGCATCCAGTTTATCCACCTGGAAGCGAGACCAACAGTTAAGACAACTCTTCTAAAAAAAGATACTTATTCATGGCAGAGAAGTGGAAAAGCCTTAGTGGTATGTTAACACCCATAAAGAAAAAGGAGACCATTTACAAGTTAAGATCAATTCAAGTAGCAATGTTGATACTGGTGCAGTCAAGATTGTCCATTTCCTGAAAAGAAATCCCTAATTGAGGGATTTGCGGAACATCTTTGAAAGCTCACTCCAGGCTGAAGTTTTTTTGAAGATCCCATACTGGACTAGAGCTACTTTGACACCAGTAAGCTCATCAGTTGAACAGAATCACTGTTGCTCCAACTGCTTCAAGCCAACAGTTTTAAGACACGAACTCAGATTTCAGCCCAATGTCAGTTGGAGACCTTTGGTTTTGGAGCAATCCCCAAGATAATGTCCAGACCTGGAGAAGTTTCCTTGAATAGAACATTGAGGCAGAGTAATCCAAAGTTGGTATTTGTACACAGCAGACTGCAATAGCATCTGACATGTCACTTGAGCCTCAAGATTTCACTTTCCAAACCCATTCACTCATGCAATTTAAGTTCAAATGCAGAGAATGCATGTGTATAAGACTTGCTTTTTTTCTCTCCCCCCACTCTAGAACTGTGTGGCAGTCAGCCTAAACCCACAAAAACTCAGCTTGTTTTAAGTTTAATACACAGTAACAGGACAAGACTAGCCATCTTCACTCTGCTGCACAGCAAACGCAATTTTACTTTGTTAGCCCACCCCTACAGAAAGGCAAGAGAAGAAACTTGTTCTGTAGTGTAGTATCGTCACTAAAACAGATCCATGGAAACTCAGCATTTTTACAGTCTGAGAGCGGCCCTGAAACTAAATCACAAAAATTAGGTATTGATATTTTACCTGGGAGATAAGATTTAGTATAAAGTCAGAGACAATCATGTCAATTACTTTGTAAGACAGTAAGACAACTCACAAACCAGATTAGTCTTTGATGTCATTTGTGCCCTTTATAAAGTAAGTTTGAAGACAGATTTCCTGTACTTACACAGGGTCAGCATTACTTATTCATCTATACCAACCTCCATGAGTTGAACAGTTTTCAGCCTGACTATGCTACATTAGCACCGCCTGCAGATATTTGCTAACAGCTTTCTTTCATTTGGTTGCAAGTTAAATGATTGTGTTCCATACACCTGTTAATTTGTAACCTCAAATAGAGGCATAAATCCAGGAAGCGGCACAAGTCCTGAGCTTTAGGAGCTCATTCATTCTCTGGGCTTCCAGGGCAAGCCTTTGAGCTGCCTCACACCAGTGTCTGGCTCGCTGCTGTCAAAATCCACAGGACTGTACGCCAGTGCTTTAAAGACTCATTTCTGGACACTGTGCTGAGAACTGCACTTTAGCTCAAATGACAACGCACTGAACACTGAAGCACAAGTTTAGAGATGCAGATCCAAGGAGAATGTGCAGAATTTGCTACTAAGCAAAGGCATTTTGTTTACACACACCTGGAAAGCCTCGAGCCTAGGACACTTAATGCATTTCTGCCCCAGTTTTGATGCCTCCCCTCAGAGCTACATGAATATTTACAAACTTGAGCTTGTTACTGTAACCAGTCTGCAGGATGGCTCTTACACCAGGTTCAGTACCCTACACGCTTGTAGCAAGATTGTTTTAAAGGCTTTTCCACAGGGACTGCAATAAGCTGCAGAGGAAAAAGTAACATGCATTCAATGTTATTGTGTTATGTGTGCATGAAAAAGAGGCAAAAGTACTGAAGCAAGAGTGAGGTCTGAAGATGACTGCCATACAGGCTCCCCCCAAAAAACCACACGCAGCCCACAGCAATGCCTCATAGCTTAAGGAATAGTGGGATGTAATTGCAATGACTGCTACACATGCGTAGTTTATGCAAACACTGCAGTTCAATTACCTTTTTTCACACACACGCTTTCTTACTGCCTCACTTACTAGCTGCTGAAGGACCTTACACTATACATTTTAATCAGGTTAGCCTTGAGTTCCAGTGGTGTATTTACAGATATCTTGTCACCAAGAGGCAGTTTGTATTTAGTCCATCTTGAAGCCACGTGTCAGTTTGTTCGCCCTTTGCTCAACCACATTAATGGAAAACTTATACTAGGGCTGATCTCTGTTCTAACAAGAATTGGGATGGTATTTATACAGAAACAGATGGACAGAAGCCTTAGAGATTGCCCTTAGGAAAGTCAAAATTGCATAGCAAAAGGCAAGTATCAGAGTAGCCTCAGAAAAGCAATAAGCATCACCACTTTATTTTTTAAAGAAGTAGCAAGAGAAGTTTAATGAAGCTGAAGAGCTTGGAAGGCAGTCTTTTTTTGCACAACTACTAGAAATTTACTACAGGGAGGAGTACCACAGACTTGGTCTAATAGCTGAAGTTCTAAGTTACTACGTGAACTAAAGCACCATGTGGATTAGACTAGCACCATAAGAACTGGACACCTGAATGAGGAAGAGTCTCTTCTGAAGCAGCTAGTAGCTACACTGCCTACAGTCAGCACACATTAGTAACAGTCAAGGGATCAGAAACTGGATCACAGTCCTTATACTAGCAAACGCCATATTGATTTATGGTTCAGAAAGTGGTCTAAGACTTAGTTATTCCTTATTACAGGAGATTCTCCCAGTCAGATTGGCTGTCAAATAGTAGCGCTTGTGTATCCTTTCAACGCTATGTTGACTGTGATCCAACTGATCACCTGTATACCCTTCCTGAAGGATCTATTAGCTTATTAGTAGCAAATGAATCTACTTTTGTCCTACAGCTCTAGCTACTTGTAGAGTTAAACAATTTGCATATGCTTTAGTGGTATTTTCTTTGGGGGGAAAAGCAGTAGCAGCAGTGTAGTAAACATAGGAAGGAAAAAACTCATGCAGAATCCTTAGACTTAGTCCTCCAGACTTAAAGATGGAAAACAAGAATCAACTTTCACCTTTTCCTTTATTGCATCAACCTGCAAAGGAATTCAGAAGGTGCAGCTTAGAAAAATCAAATTCCATATTTAGCATATAAAAGGTAGAAACAAAAGCGTCAGGGAAGAAATAATTAAGGTACAGGAGAGTAAAAACAAAGATACACCAGAAGTATCTGCTTTAGAAAGGCAGCTCTGCTTGTTATTTTATTACATCTTACTGCATTGATTTCACTAACTAAACTAGAGTTACATCCTAGTCCTTTGGTAGATCTTGAAGTTTTAATCTTTAAGAATCCTACTCCAGGACTACTAGTTCCAAGAGAGGCCTAGCATTAGCTTGATACATCAGGCATATCTGGCAAGCAATGCCATTGGTCAGACAGCTCCCAACCTCCCCCAAAATGCAGCATTTAAGGATAGCAGATCGCTGTAGGACTACAGGGTAGTCCTGTCTTTAGGAGTCACAACCAAGCAAGTCTTCTAGAAAACAAGCACTATAGCCTTCATCAACTCAGGCACCAAGTGTAACTTTTTAACTTCTCACAGAAAGACTGTTGATCATTAAGGAATTGACACTATTTCACTGGAAGATACACTAAAAGCTTCAGCTGGGCAAATTTTGAGAATGACAGTTCATATTTAACTTCTACAAATCCAGTTCAAGTCTGTCAGAGTTACCAAGTACTTCCCCATCCTGAAGAGATTTGAAATGAAAACCGAGTCAGAGATACTTAATGGCATTAATTATCAGAGCCACATTTTAGAGTTAAGTGCACAGCAGACCAAGTTAACTTAAAATCTAGCTATAAAGCTGTTTAGTATACAATCTAGAATTTAGTTAGAGCTTGCTGCCATCTGGGATTCCTGACTGACATAGTATATGATGGACAGCCTGAATCCTAAAACTGCTTTAAGACACTGCCCATGGTCAGGCAAATACTACTGATGTAGATTCTGCAACCGGTAGATAGGGTGGAGTCTGCAAATGTTTCAGTCTCTTAGAGGGCGAAGTCTCTCCCCAGATGGACTGAAAATAAGTGTGGACATGGACAGACAGACATTTGACAAAGCCCATATCAATGTTAGTAGCAAGCAGACAGTCTCAAGGCATACACCACAGTGACTTAACGAGCTTTCAGTGTTGGAGAAGCACCTGCTCTTACCTTGGTCAAGTATTCCTTCATGACCTGAATAAAGTAGGGCATGGCAAAGTCCATGATGTTGTGCCTCCATGCCGTTTCCAAAACAACATCTGGCCTTAGGAGGTCATAGCAGGTGAAAAGACAAGCACCAAAGCATTCTTTCTTGTTCTCCTGCAAGAACCACTGCAGCAATTCTTCTGCCAACTCAGTATCTTTGGATTCTGAAGCATACTGCATTGCGTCCTACAACAAAACAGTCTGTTTAGCCCCAGGTGCCAGAAGTACATTCAATGACATGGATCAGGCCTTTAACTAAGCTGCAATCAACTACTGACATTAGTAGAGTGGAGACATTTAGTAGAGTGGAGACATTCCACAGCTCACTTTCAAGAAATCTTTCCATCTACCACCACTCCACAGCTAGTTTTCTGGATTAGCAACAGGCACCACCCAGCAGTATCCAAAGAGATGCAGCTTGACTAGGAAGCCAAAGGATTCCACATTTGAGAGTCTGTTGTCAGCTGAAAGGCTCCAAAAAGACTAACTATGCTAAACCAGGCCTGTGTAGTGGTCTTACCTTATACAGTCTGTCTTTCTTGCAGAGTTCTACACTCTGTTTCCAGCGGTTGTTTCCTTTGAAGAGATAAGCAGCAATTCTTCGGAATTCTATCAGTTCATGTTTCTCCAAACGTTGAGCAAGGGAAATGTTGTCAAAGTTGTCATAAGCATCTATAGAAGTCCTAAGAGCCTGAGTTAAGTAGAACAAAGTCATTCACACCGCACACACAAATTTGCGTTCTCAGGGATATCAATATTTTAGTATGTTTTAGTTCCGTGTTCCTACTCCTAACAGGATAAAGTGTTCTAGCCAGCCCTGCAGAGAATTGCTAGTTGCTCCTAGTTCAGATTGAAGCAGCAAAAAACAAATGCTTAGGGAATGTAAGCTAACAACGAGCAGGTAGAATCTACTGGAAACTAAACAGAAATGTGTTTCTAGACCTTAAAGGTAGACCTGGAATATCAGGTTAATACTGACTCAGAAGCAAGCCTCAGTAGAACTGTCTGAAGGTCAGGAATAGCTGCTACTATTATGAAGCATGTAATAAGCATATACAACACGCTGGTTGATATCTGTTAGAGTACTTTACTGTTTCAAGACAAGACATACCTGGTAGTCTTCTTCAATAATGAAGAGGTTGTTCAGGGACTCATTCACTGATTTGTTGTTGTGATTCTGAACTGAGCGCAAGTAAGGCTTAACCAGTGGTAGCTGTTTAACCTGCAAGAAAACAGGTTGACAGATTAAGTCAAGATAACTTGTTACAGAGGTCTTGTAGCTATTTAGCTGCCCCACTGGGAGGATGCTGAGCATTTTAAAGCACTACCACAGCTCAGTGCTTTTCCAATTGCAGCCCTTTCCTTTAATCTGGATATTCGAACAGTTACCTTTGTGAAGAAAGTGACAGCACGAGTGTGGTCAAGCCGAGGGGACAACACCATCAGCAGATCATTGAGCAACAGAGGTTTAAATTCCAAATAGAATTGAACTGCCTTGTAATATAGCTCCACATTGGCCACCTAGAGGAAAAGTAAGGATGTACATTTAGAGCAGGAGCTTGATTGTAGAGGAATGGAGATGAAATACGGACCTAACCATAGATATTCCTGCACTACTGAGCCACACACCTAAGACTCATAGTTGTCTTTAGAAGTTACCACAGTTGACTTGTTTGGGAATTACGTAGCACTATAAAGAACTTGGAAGAATTCTAAACTGGCTGCTAGTGAAGGTGAAGAGCTGAAGTGTACACATCAAGAAATTTACCTCCTTTCATCCCCAAAGTAATACCTTAGTGATGATATCTTTGAACTGTCCTTCTTTCCAAGCATCTGTTGGGTGATTCATCATTGTGATTATAGCATTATCATATTCTTCATACTTATCATACAAGAACACCAGTTCAGCCCAGAGATGGGCTTGTTCTGCAGCTCTCAGAACCTAAGCAAAAGGCATATTAGAAACTCCAATTAATATACACGGCTATCAGTGTGCATCACTGTTCAACCTTCAGTACTACTAATAACCTGAGGAGCTGCTATTGCAAAAGCTAGTGTGCACACAATCCAGACAGATGCATTTTAAGTTTCAAGTTTAACAGGTCTGAGGCCTTTCACCTTTGGTATGTTGACTCTGGACCAGAACAGTTCCAAGTGCTCCCTCATCTTCTGTGGCTTAAATTTGGAGTAGAGAATTGCTAGTTCTGTAAACATTCCCATATGCGCTCGCTCAAGTCCAAGTGCTGCTTCCAACATAGTTATGAGCTCCTCAAAGTAGCCACGATCCTAGAGATACATAAAGTTAGAGAAGTTTCACGTTAGGAAACAACCTGCCCCCAAGCAGATTTCCAATTTTGGACAGAGTTGCCACACTAGAAAATCTAGCTTTAACTGTGCAATAGGAGTCAGTTTAATTACCTGGTAGTAGTTGATTAGCTCTTCCAATTCATCTGCATGCACTACAATATGAAGTCCACACATCTGGGCCAGGCGGAACTCTTTTCCATCAACACAAGCAAAGCAGACCTAAAATTTGACAATTGCATTACAGCTTATAAAACAGTTTCTAAACAGGTTAACACTCTGAAGTATCTTAACCTATTCAAGCAGTAAGTTTACCTCTTTCCATGTCCGAGTACTGTTTGCTTTCCGAGCACCATCCACAGCTGCCTGGTATTCACCTAGGTGAACTAAAGTTGAGGCTAAACGGCCGAAGTTGGACACATTGTTATACAAGAGTTTAGCTGCTTCATACATCTTTTCATCGTAACAGCGATCACCAACCTGCAGGAGAGCATAACCAAGTTATCGCTGCAGCTTTTCAGTTAGATTTACCTAAAACGTGTACAGTTCAAGCCATTTCCATTTCGATAATGTCTTTAAGGCCCAAGATAGGCATATTCAAAGAGATGGAGGTCCCAACATCCTTTGGTTAGCAAAGCCTAAGGCTTCTGCTGTAGCGATTCAGGAAAACACAGAAGTAGTCTCACTCACTTGCTGGATATGTGCATTGTTGGGTCCATTGATAAACTCCTCTAGCTCTGCTAGACGGTTTGTTTTAGCGAGCGCAAAGATTAATTCTGTTTCCACATATGACTCCCGGGCCTTCTTGCGTGCCATCTGGAGATATTTCACCAGTTCTTCCCAGTTTCCTATGGAACAAAGTTCAGAATGCTTACCTTCCACAACTGAGCTCACTTTTGCTTAAGCTACACTACCAGCTCAGCCTCGTTTTACTAAATATTTCTGCAGACGTTTCCAAACAATTAAGGCTAGCCTTCATATTATGTGGGTGCTGCATTACTTGAATAAGGTCCCCTTATGATGGGCCTAATAAAGTCAATGGTGGTATTTAACTTCATGCAAAGACCTCCTGAGCAGCAACTGCTCCGGCAGAAGTCTCCACCCAGTTAAAACAGTTAGTCATAAGACCACTGATATCTGCAAACAGAATGTGGTACTTCCCCTCCTTGTTTAGGGCAGTTTTTGAAGGACTACTTTGGCAGAACTGTAGTCCGAACAACAGACCACACAAGAGAGCTGAGCATCAAAAGCAAAGATTCAGACAAAACTTCAGAGAAGTCATACCACTGGCATTGGCAGCTTGAACAACTTCCATGTATGAGGAAGGATCATCTGCTTTAATATAGGAGTCAATCGCTTCCTTTACCATCCCTTTCTGAAGCTGTGCTTTAGCAAGCTGACTCCACACAGCAGGCTCATTGCAGCGTTCAGCAAATTCATATGCACGATCCAGGTTTCCGATGTGCTCTATTAATACCTAAGAAAAGGTTTACCATGATCAGTCGCTACCAGTAAAGGTAAGTTTTACATGAGACTGAGATGTGTTTCATGTTAGTTCTCCCACTTTAGTGGATCCAAAATTGCCTCTAAAGCAGAGGCCAGTCTGTGCAACTCATGCAGTACTAGTGATTTTATGCTTACGAAGTCTCATGTACTAGAGGGTTCAACACACAAGTAATGTTGATCTGCTTTACAGGACAAGGCATTGAGCAGCTTTATTACTAAGCTACAAGTCTAGAAAATGCTTGGTTGCCTTGCTAATTAATTTTAAGTCCTGAAGTCACAAGTCAAGAGCAAAGTCCACACGTGCCTCTGTGAGGACGCACACATCAAAAGGAGTTATTACAGACCGGGGTTTTAAGATACCTGTACAGCTGATGTGTTGACATCAAACTTCCTGAAGATAGCAAATGCCTCCTCAAAGAGCTCATTACTGATAGCTATATTTGCTATGTCAGGAGCATCGTAGTTATCCAGGCGATTGATATACTCCATGACACGGGTACGATCAGCCTTAATAGCTGTAAGAATGAGGAGGTTCTGCAGATTTCTAAACAGAAAAAAACATGAGTATGTATCAAGTAATGGTCTCAAGAGACTCACCCTCTCCTCTGGAGAGGGTGCTAGTTTGATTGCTATTCCATGTTACAGCAATTTAACACCTATACCACGTGTAAATGCAAGCTTCCCATGACTTAAGTTTTGACATTACACACCTATGTTCACTGAACACAGAGTTGTCAAGAACAATTTTCTCCAGCAACTCAATGAGCTCATTGGGAAGATCAGCAGTCATGAAGGCCTTCACAGTAACAGAGACTTCCTCAGGGTCCTGTGTCTCTGACAGTGCAGTCTGTACAACCTGTAGGCAGAGACAAGCCGTCGGCAAGTCAGGTAAGCTAGCTGTAAGCAAATCAAGTTAGGACAGCACAAGCTTTTACTGTTTTCTCAATTATACCTGGTCAATTAGTGGTCTTCTGTAAGGGTTGCTTTCCAGTAGTACACTTGCCCACAGCTCAGGGTCTTTACGGCGAACTAAGTAGCGGGAAAGGCTTTTGAAGAGAGAGTTCTCATTGCATACCTAGTGAAAAGCAAAGTTTATTCAGAGTGAAGTCACAGCCACCTGAGCCTACAAGTAGAGGAGCTAATTGTACTGAACATCAAATAAGCCTGCTTGAGATGCAGGCCAGAAATCTCAGGCTTTAAGACTTCCATTAATCTCCCATTCCAGGATGTCCAGGGAAATTACCATTTCTCATTAAGTTGCAGAGGAAGATTCAAATAGCTACCTATTCTAGTGTAAGTGAGCTCACTTAGTATTTCTTAGGAATTAAATGCTGATGCAAATCATAAGCCTGAAGTACCTTATCCCATGATACCCTGGTTAAGATTTTAACTTGAGTCAGCTGCCTTGGCATACATACATTAATAAGCTCCAAGTCGCACTGTCCACGCTCATAAGCCACACAGGCTAGGTGAGGGTCTCTCTTCTCACAGTACTTGCCAACAACACGACTATCATAATAAGGATTCTCACGCAGGAATCTTTCTGGGTTGTTGTTGCTATCAATGTATATTTTAGCCAGTGCATTGTGAGTTGCAGGCTCCTCACAACCCTCGTGAATTCTTGCCTCCAGCCAGGGCAAAAGTAGTTTCAGCCTAGAAGGAAGGGGTTTTTGCGTTAGAGGGGCTGAGTGAATCCACCGCACAGTTCCTTCACTGTGGAAGTCAGCTTTAGCATAGGAAGGAGTCAGTAAATAAACCAGAGTTATAGCGAACCAGAACGCAGGTCAAAATGGAGTAAGAATATAATGGTATAACTTCCTGACAGTATTCCACAAACAACATCACACGCCATTATCTAAAGATGCCATTATCTGCAGGCTGCTCAGTAGAGGTCCCATATCAGCCAAGAATTAAAGCAGACTTTCGCTGTTCACTCACCCAAAGGCAGCTTCTGGTATTTGTCAGTACAAAGTTTAGCTAAATAATGAGGACACACACTGCGTGGGTGAGCAGTGCAACACTAAGAAAACCATTCAAAAATTAACAGTTACTAATTTGGTAGTGTTAACAGACTTGTAGAAGTTTAATACCTGTTTCTTTTCTCCACCTCTGCAACAAGTTCATCAGTCGAAAACTGACCTCTCACCACAAGGATAAGGTTCTTTATCACATCTTCAGAGCAATCCACATCAAGCAATCCACCAATAACAACAGGCAGACGGCTTGGATTCACCTAAAGAGGAATCATTTAAAGTCAGCCTGTTGTCATGCAACATAGTCAACGCTTACTTCTTGAAGTTCACATGAAGGCTGCCTTTTCAGTTCAAAGTAACCTTGTTTTTCTACTCTCAGTCCCAGATTCCCAAGGTCTGGACAAACTTAAAAGTCAGTTCTCCAGTCAGCAGGGGTTCAGGATTCAGTTTCAGTGGCTCACTAATGCTCAGTCCTCAAGGAAGACCGCCTGAGCAAGTTAGTTTGTGTTGTGCCCTTAAGGGAATGATAAAGGGAAAAAAGTCCTTTCTAAAATGCTGGAAGTTAAAATCACCTTAAGAACCCCACAGTTATTACACCAAATATTCCTCCTTTAAGGCATGAACATTAGTGGGCTACTGCTCCAACTTGACTAAAGAATAAATAAGAAATTCAACGATCGTGTAAGGGCTAATTTACCTCAGGCCACTAAAGAGATACTTAGATGTCTGACTCAGGTACAAGGCTGTTTACAGAATACTTGTTCACAAACATTATGGCTGTAGTTGCACACAGTACAAAAAAGGCTGATCAGTTTGACTCATTAAAACCAAAGAACCAATTGCAACTTACCTTCTGTACATAAATCTCTATGTATTTTTGGAGATTATTTCTGTACAAGTACAGCACCAGGTCATGGACAAAGTCAAAACGATCACACACAATGATGAGTGGTAACTGGTCAGTCAGTTTTGCTTCCTATAAAGAGAAAAGCTTCAGTAATTGGGTTTTGTTCTTACGCTTAAGCAAAAACAATCACTTAAAGTAGCTGAAATTGGAAAGCCAAGATTAGGACCTCCAAGATATTGACAGTTTATGGTTCAACTTATTTTTTGCAATATGCAGCAAGTAGGAGAATTTGCACTACTTCAGTGCCTACAGAAGAAGCTTTCTGAAGTTTAACCCTGGTCCTTTTCATGACAGAGTCTACAGAATTTTACAACACAGTACAACTATTAAAAGTCTAAGCTATAGGTAGCATTTTTAGTTGCCATTGGTGTTTGATGTGCAGGATTAGCACTCTGGGATTTCAAAAGGAATTCAACCAAGACTAGATTAAGTTGTGGATCATAATGAAAAGCTTATATACAGAATTGACTTCAAGTGTCATGGGACAATACCTTCTAGCTACAGATTTAGAGAACAGTGCAAGAATCAAGCTAGTAGTAGTAGTAGTAGTACTTAAATTGCTAATCAGATCAGCTATCTAAAACTGTTCCAACTTGGAGCACAAGATTACACTAGATAGAGAACAGAAGCTTGACTGAGGTGGACAGTATTCTAGATGTGTAGTTCAGATTAGTTAATTGAGTGTGCACATCCCAGAATATAATCCTACATATATAAATTACACTTAAGGAGTTTACATAGGGAAGCCTACACTGGGAGATTTACCTGGTACATGTCCTGCACATTCCAGACAAGGAACAGCACAAAAAACAATAGTTTTCATCAGGAATTTGACAGCTGGATAACTTATCTTAGGTGGCTTGATCATTTTACATACCTTACACCTCAGTGACACCAGGTTATTTTCTAGAGTTTTCTCACTTGAAAAGTTTTGCTATCTTCAGATATGATCAGCAAAAACTAAGACTATGCTATGCAACTGACAGACATGAAGGCAGGAAATGTTCCCAGATAAAGTTTCCCCCACCCACACTGTTTCTAAAATATTTCCAGAAACACTAGCAATGTTACATTTATCCAGTAAGCTCGGCATTAATAGTAGACTACAGAATCTGAACTTGATTGCAGTATCTTTTTTCCACTCTTTAGAGCCAATTTTCAGAGCTGCTCTGAGACCCAGCAATTTAGATTGGCTGGCATCCTAGCAGAGCTAAACTTCAGTTCACCTGGCTGAAGTTTCAGGACACACATGTGATTTAAATGAGTGAGGAATGTCAGCCCTGAATTCAGAAAGGATTCATGGAATTGTTGCTATTCACATACAGTTTCTGTAGTTGCTCAGTTGAGGCTGATAATAGTGTAAGTAGGTTTATTTAAGCTATGAACTCATTTGGCATCATGGTTATTTCTTAACCATGAAATTACTTTGTTTCCTGCTTTTTTAGTAGACAACTGTAACAGAAGTTTTAGGTAAGTTGGTGTCATTACAGTTTCAGAGTTCAAGCCAGGTTAACCTCAATAAGAGCAGCAAGGAATTTTTTGATGAAATTCTTAATTTTCCATTTTTAGATATTGTTCCAGACTCAGACTCTACTGGAAGGTACTGCCAACATGCTAGATGCCTCTGTTTTAAGAATACAGATGGATCCTTAAGTTAGACAGGTTAAGGCTCATCTGTACCTCCACAGAGCTGTCTCATTTCACTGGTAAGAGATCACATTTACCAGAACCCCAACGGGCCAAGACAATCCACTGCTATCCAACCATTACCTTGAGGAAGTTTTTAACACGTTCTGGATCATAGCAGTTGCTTTCCCTGCAGATTCTTTCTACTTCTTTGATTTGTCCAGTCTTGCATGCAGCTTGAATATATTTGAAGTGCACATCTGGATCCTGGCTGAAGTTTACAATAGAGCCCAGGAAATAAAACAAACCTTAAGGGAAACAGTCAGTATGTTACTTTGCTAGTCCTTGATATGGATCAACATATTAGCTTCTGAGAAAGCCTGCCCAATTATTGATTACCTGAAAATTTGAGATTGGATTATTGCAGAAACTTGCATCTATTTCTTTCAATTCTCTGCAAGTATTGCAATCTGCTGCACAAAGGCCAGATTGTAATACTGCAAACAACAGCAGGCTCAATTCAGTTAGGGTACAGAGTAGTATGTTTTATCAGACTTTATCAAAGCCTGATGCATCATCAGTTGCCACAGATCAGCTTTGTTAAACATCCAGCATGTGCCTTCCATATGCCCCTAGACAGGAGCAAGGAAGAGTTTAGAAAACCAAAAGTAGTTGTGCCAAAAAAGCTACTCCTACACAGCATGCTTGTTCCTCTGAAAGGTGCAATGGCTGCTTGACGCAAGCCACAAAGCTTGCTTCAGGTACTTCTACTGCTTCACCTTTATTACCTTAGGCACATGACTAAGTCACTTAACCAAGAAAAATTAATCTGTTCTTTTGAAAACAAACAAACAAAAAAACAACCCACACACCCCACAAGTTGCCAGGACAGCATCGTATTCCACTAACCATTCTCCATACTCCAAAAGTTCAAGATTATGTTGCGTTCTTACTTTTTAAGGCTTTCTTCAAAGCTCAGCAAGACAGTGTTCAGCTATACATCTGCAGAGGTGTGAACGCTGAAGTACCAATATTGACTACACTATAGCTTGCTGCTCTAAGAGAGAGATGCAAAAAGCCCTAAACCCAAAGGCCACACAAACTTCAGGTGATCGTTTTGGACAAAGAAAAGGCCAGCAACTTCTTCAGTCAAAGCACTAATTTTTTAAGATGTCTACAGCTCGGGAAGTTTCTTTGTTAGTGTTTTAGACGCCTGAAATACGCAATGCTGAACCCTGGCACCCAACTTAAAGAGGAATTAAGGTTTAGGTCAGGTTTTGAGACAGCTTTGAAACCTAGGTAGTTAAGCTCAATATGGCTTTCGAGGTTCAGCAGACATACAAACCTTCATACACATGTGAACAAGCATTCCAATGAGGTGAGCACTAACTCAGTTTGCTAGAGACAAGAACATGAACTTACCTTCAAAGCTCTTGAAAGACTCAAACAGCTCTATAAGTGACTGTGTTGATAGTTGTTCATGGTATTTTGAAGCTACCTGGACACAAATCTGCAGGTTCTGACGAATGTTAGCAGATAACATAGCACGCAAACACTCCAGAGAGTCTTCTACTGATAAGGAGCCAAAATAATTCACCAACCACTGCAGAGACACATAAGCCATTTTAGACCCAACTAGAACAGCTATACTCTGAAATCAAGGTTGAAAACAGTATCAATTACTTGGATTTTGGTACACTTAAGATACATTAATTTTATACCTCAGGATTGAGAAGATGAGTGTGAACTACCGCACGTTTAATGTCATACAAGTCTGTGAAGTGTTCTAGCGCTCTCTGCAGCAAACCAGCTTTCTCACACAGCTGAGCTATGTGAGCCCGGTCATAATGAGTAAACATTTGGTTTCCCAAGATAGCATCTGCGACCTAGAAGGAATAATTGAAAGAGTTTCATTTAGTTCCTAAAGACTAAATCAGTTTCTACGGCACTATCAAAGCTCAATGCCTAGCTCCCCCTAAACAGGGCTCTTTAGCTTGAGATAAGCTATTTCAATCATAGAAGAGAGGCCAAAAATTAACAGTCACTTCCATACCACTTCTGGGAAAAAGTCTGCAGAAATGAAGAGATACTTCTTTAAACACTTTCAAGTGAAGCATTTAAAAATACTAGTTTCACAGCTGAAGCAGAAACGCTTTAGGGATTTAACTGTTTACCACTGCCATCTGATGTGGACCACAATACAGTTTTGTGGCCAGTCTAGAGACAAGCCTGATCCCATATCAGTTTAATTTTGAAAGCATACCTGAGGTGCATGCATGAGGTTCATCTCAAGTAAACGTGTCTGCAGGGGACCTTCTGAGGGACGATTATTCTTCAGTGCATCCAGCAAGAAGGCTGTACATTGCTGAATTAGGTTATATTCCATAAAGACATCCACAATCTGCAAGAAGATTGTTTTTTAAATTGGTAGCTAAACAGTGTCTTAATGCAATGCTTATCACATGGGAAGCTTTTGATCAGGAACTGGAAGCATATGTAAACAAAGTAACACAAAGCGCAACTTCCACTAAAGCTAAACCCAGTTTACACTGACACCACACTAAGCTGTCATTTAGTGTTCTTAAAACTAGGCAGAAAACAACATCGTCTCAGTGAAGTAAACCCAAACACTAGTTTGAAATCGTTCTCTGGTGTTAGAGTATGGCTCCTCTTACTAGTTTATGGCCTTGAAGTTAACATTTCATAGCAATAACATTATTTACTTGTGTTATGTCTGCAAGAGGCTCTTCATCCTGAACAAGCATTTGTGCAAACTGCTGTCCTTGATCAGGGCTGATTCTCATTACATTCCTCAGCAAGAAAATCCAGTCTGGAGTATATCCAACCTGCAGAGATAGTGAGAAGCAGTTACTCAGCAAGAGCACAAGCACTGTTCAAATACAGAACTTGGTAAAAGCTACTGACAGTAGCTTACACAAGCCAGTTGGAATTTCCTCATTTGGAAGAGGCTACATAGGGAAGTGTGAAAGGACACATGTACCAAGGCTGGCAGGGATCATTAATAATGACCTTAGATCAAACTATGTGGTATATAGACCCTCAGATGCACAAACAATTACTTCTAGACGACTTTGGAACACAGACTAGTTATTTTTGAATACAGGACAGGAGTAGCAACTTAGTCTCCTCTTACCTTCTTAGCATACAAAACAATCTTCTGGACTTGTCCTGTTTCAGCAAAACACTGGATGACTTTGTTCGGAACGTTGGCTCTTAGATAGACACTAAGCGCTAATGTAGGGTCTACAGACTTCACGAGGTCTCCCAGCTCCTCTGAGCACTCCAACTGTTAAGAGATACACATACAGTCAGTCCACACTGACAGTGCAATGCTGAAATGCATTATTACTCTCTCCCCCATTTGTCTTTCTTTTGGACTTCCCTTGAGAAGTCCAAGGCCCAGCTTGATAGCATTATCTGACTCTTTCAGCAGTGATCTAGTGGACTCCTTTCCTTATGTTGCTCTGCAAGTCACAAGTGCATTTGTAGGGCTAACAAGCACTAGGTGATCCAACAGGTCAGCACATTTCTTCAGCTAATTACAGAAGTTTAGCCACAGCTCAAAGCATATGGAAGTCAGTATCCAAAAAAAAGCCTGAAGTGGTTTGGGAAGGAACAACAGCCTCTCAGAAGCCTTCCATGCAAAGTTCATGCTATTGTAACCTTGAACAGCTTTACTAATTCTATTTAAGTGTCCAGTCAATTCTCTCACACTAACATGAGTCAGTTACAGGTGGATGAACACGTCATTTGTTAGATCAGACTAGTGCATTGAAGAGTAGCCCAAATGAGTTTCCCCTTAAAAAGGGCTGTCTGCCAGTTATGTCCCTCCAGGGCCTTAAAGGTAACTATCCCCAGTTTACCTTATCTTCTTTTAACCATTTTTCCAAGAGCTGTTTGCGTCCCTGCTGAAGCACCGGTCTGCAGAGTTCCAGGGACTCGTACTTATTCAGCTGCCCTTGATCAAGCAGAATGCCAAAATACTGCAGTAAAGGGGAAGTCTGTCCCGGCTGAGCTGGAACACTCTGGAACCGGCGTATGGTGTCTGGAGTACGCAGGATTCCCTGCCAGAAAGAGATGCACTTTAGTGTTCTGTTCCACTATTGTGACTTGGCAAGAGTTTATTCAGAAAGCTGAAGCTAGAAATGCTTTCTGCAGCAACATTGTGCTTTGCCAGGCCAGAATAACAGCCAGAAACAGTATGAGCATCAGCTCAGACACTGCTTTCGAGATGTGCAACAGCAGCCTATTAAACTAGTTGCAAGGGGCAATACAGATTTCAGTTCAGAGAACTGTCCTACAGAATTAGGATGCCCTACCCTGCAAGCATGTTCTTTTCATCTGAATTTAATATCTTCTTTGCTCTTAGCGTCTCCTTTTTATTCTATTTCCAGCTGCAGCCTCAGCTGGAGGCTGTCCTCTCACAGCAACTTTGCTTATCATTGCAGGGATTAAGATGAATACTAAAAACATTAAATCACACAGTCGTTATTTCATCATTTATTCCTTTCCCCCTTTGCAGACTTCATACAAGCTTTAAGATCTTCCAGCATACAATGAGTAGTCTCAGCATACAGCGTACAGGCTCCACACAGGTATGTTAACAACTACCGTACTAGTGCAACAGGAGCAGTTCTGAGACTCTGGTCTTGCCGCTCTTGAAATTCAGGGAGCTCTTCTGAAGCACGAAGCTTAAGCTCCTGGAGTTCAATACTATTTTCAATGCTAGCCCATTACCTTTGGGGCATTAGCTGCCACTTTCGCTGCCTCCGAGTAGTTCCCTTGCGCAAACAGTGCATTGAATTTCCTGGCAAAGAGTTCCTCAGCTCCTGCCAGGTTGTTGCGGACAGCCATTCGCAAAGCTAGGTCAGGATTCTGCAGCACATTCGTGATATAGGGAATAATATTCTCTTCTTCCACACACACTGATAGCACCTGAATAAATTATCAAGGAGAAGTTCTAGTTAATCCACATACAAGAAGTGAGCCAAATGCCAAGCTGATCTCTAAAAGGGAAACTATGGCATGCACAGAAAGCTTTTCCACCCCTTGATAACAGCAGGGTCTTGCCCTTTTATCTAGAAACAGATTTCTGGCTGAAAAGAATCTCTACCATCCAATTACTGCATCAAAACAGATGAGCCACTGTCACAACTTGACATTAAGTATTTACAGATGCCAGAAACACAGGGACAAGTACTGCATTTCTGGAACCTGTACTCAGCATCTTAAATAACTGATTCTAGAGGATGAACTGGGGACAGGGCTTACGATCAATATTACTAAAGTTCAACAAGCAACAACATTTGAAATCAGTTCAGTCCAGAAGCACAGTAGTATAATGTTTCTAGACTGAGACGCAGCTAATTTAGATGAATACAGAGATATAGTAACAAATTCTTTGGGGTTCAGAAAGTTAGGAGGTATCACTAACATCTACTTTTAGAGAAGATAAGAGTTCCATGTGATGGTACACATTTATGCTTCACTTAAGCAAGGTATTCCTGATTTGAAGAGGGCTTGTCTATTTAACTGTCAGCCTTCGAATATTCACTCAGACATGAGATGCTCCAAACAGGAAGTTAATGTATCTAAGACTCCAATTAAAGTGTGCTCTACAAAAGCGTATCATGTGCCTTAAAAAAAAAAAAAAAAAAAAGAGGTATATTCTAGTTCTGTCCTCAGCAGCGGAGAGGTGTTCACACCTTATGACCACCATTATGTTAAAGGCAAACTCTCCAACTCATGTTCTGGCTGCCTAACAAACTAGAATCCAGGCAAGCCGCACTCCTATTTCAGATATCAGATACTACATATTCCTCATTCTATTATACCGTCTCGTTCATCTCTAGAGGTTTTTAGACACTGATGTGAATACTGTAGTGTATCAGTAAGGGCCAGTGGGTCTGGCTACAGAAGGGGGGTCCAGTGCAAGCTTCCTTACTTGTCCCTTTCTGTTGACTCCTATAATCCCAGCTGTTGCTTCATGCTGTGCAGTAACAAATATGGTCTCTCCACTGATTCTGTTCATGTAGATACAGGTGCCAGTTTCAAGGTCATACAAGTGGATATAGCCATATTTTGTTATCAGAAACACCACATCATGCTTGTCACTGATCTGCAAGACAAGAATAGATTAATTAGATTTGGTATTGGATAAAACAAGTAAGTGCTTTTGAGACTCAGCAGACAGTTGTGCCATTTCAGGAGTACTAGAATACTGTTGCATTTTTACTGAATATTTGAACAGAGTACCATCACAGTAGAGCCATGTTTTAAGAGCTTGGAAGATAATTAAAGATACATGGACATTTGTTCCATGAGTAAGTATAAGCTCTCTCTGAATGCTGCTTAGCCCCACAACTTGACTTACACTACTAAAGCAGGAGCAAACGCCCTCCTACTAATAACTAAGTTAAACCACTTAGGTTAGTGCCAAGTCTCGGTTTTATACTGACCACCTAGCTTACAGCATGCTGCTACACAGTCACACCTGCCAAGGGAAGCTATAGACTTGTTCTCGCACTCATTTTGTGGATCTCATACCTGCATTGCAACAGGAAAGTCATTTTGTGCTTCAGGAGGAAAGAAGACATCCACTGCTTTCTTTGGAAACGGCTGATTCCCTGTTGGTGGTGTGCCAACTTCAATGATATGCAACTGTGCAATAGATAAGCTTATTAGTTCTTGTATACAATCTGTGTAACAATTAATCTAACACAAAGAAGCCATGGCAATTTGTTTACTGCTGGGACTTAATCCCAAGTTTATGCAAGCAAGATATGCTTAACAACCAGTCTTCCTGAACATTTTCATGGGCTAAAGGTATGGCATACAGTATTCCATTCTATGGGGAGTGGAGGGGGGAGCCTGATCTTTAGTTATCTCTAGCTGCTTAAAAGTTTAAGAATTCAGTTAGGTCACTTTTTACATACTTCAACGAGGTAACATTCTTCAGAAACAGTTCAGACGTTTCTCTGAATCTAGTTAAGCAGTGAAACAAAGTAGAACTAAAAAGTGGTCTATGAAATTTTGGCATTGGTATTAGGTTGCTAGCTAGCCTTGCAGCATTAGTATTTAATTTTTTTCATCCAATAATTTGAACATAACTTAAACCTTCAGTCAGCATCAAAGAAAAATTACAACAGCTTCTTCTTTAAGCCTCGGCTTGTGAAACTTAAAGTCATATCCCTCAACTAGCTAATTAATTTGCTGGTCATGACATCCTACCTCACTTCATGACTTGAAACAGACTCCTACAAATCAGGTAGTCCCTGCTGTGAAACTGCATGTGCCCCGACAGACACATACATTACGGGTGTAGCATCTAGCATACACTAAGACAACTGTTTTTCCTGGAAGCAGGTAACCAGAACAAGTCATTAAAGTTTACAGCATGTTTAGAACCAAGTCTTGTCTTACCTTACCCCCAGCTTGCCCTCTTACTGCAAAACAGAAAAGTGTGGATTCTTCAGCATTTCCTTCCATCTTGAACTGCGCAAAGCTAGCTGCATGCCCTTCGATAGGTTGCGACACTTTTCTATCTACAGAATAGAGCTGCATTGCTCCCACAACACGATTTTGCTAGATAAGACAGAACAAGAGTCAGGAACAGAAGGCACTGGGCCAGTAGTTTCATGCAGGTTAGCTTTGGTAAATACATTGTCATGTCATGCTGAAGTACCATGACTTCTGTGATAGAAGGGCCACTTCAGACTCTTGACACTGTACTAGTGCTTATACCACTACTGTAAGGTCTCCAGTTACACTAACTTCATTATTTAAAGATTTACAAGCATTTACATTCATAAGTGTTTTAGGAAGACCATTTCAGTCTTGCGCCTAGAGAAGGGGAAGACGAGCCAAGCTCTGGGCCTTCTACCCTGGGTCTCATGAGTGGTAAAGTACCTGGGCAGATATGCCAGTTAGCAGTAGCCACTTCTGCTTAGCATCAGTACGGTAGTTGATGATCTGGCAGCCAGCAAGACTAGAATGGCGATCAAACATTTTCACAGGCTGGGACTCCCCCTCCATGCTCCAATGGTAGACTGCATTATCCGTTACGAGAGCAACGGTATTCAGAGAAATCCACTTCCAGAAGGTGACATCATCCGTCATTGTATGAGCCTTCATTTTGCTCTTCATTTCAATGTTAAATATTTGAAGTGTTTTCCCAGCTAGAAGACACAACATTGTTAGTCAGGTTGCAGTTTCCACCTGCCATTTGGAGCACTGGTTAAAAGCAGAGGAGCTGCACTGTAACATTAAACTCCTCACTTCCTTTTAGAGAATGTCACTGTATACTGTTTGTATCATTCAGCAATCAGTTCGTACTTTTAACCAGACCATATTCCTGGAGCTAGTTTTACTATCACGCAATTGTATAAATTTTGGTCTGAACTGGTCATTACTTAGACACCTTAAACAGATGTGGAAAACAGCTTTTTACAAAACAAGAGCTTCAGCTTCACGAACGAGTTTTATTCCACTTCACGTACATCAAATCTAGGTTACAACACTGCTGAGTCTCCTGGAAGTGGTGAAGAGAGCTATGCCAGGGTCACTAAAAACTACGTCCACATCTGTTTTAAGCATAACAAAAAACACAAGACAGAAAGGTCAAGTTGACAGAGGGCTTTTGTAATTGACTCTAACTAGAACCCTTAAGTTACACTAATGGGTTACACAGAACTACTGGCTGCAAATTGGAGACTAACACAAACTGTGCAAGGAAAGGAATCAAGTGACCAACGCAAGCTCTAGAAGGTAAAAGTGCTTTGAATTACACAGAATTGTGAATATACGCATCCCGAACAGCCACCTTTAGTCATTTCTGCCAGAGAGATTTTACAATGCAGTGGCATGTATGAAAATATTCCTTCCTGTTGAATAGATAAGGAGAGTTCTGACCAACTCCTGCTAGATTTAGGAGATAGCTATTCAGGCACATGGTAGCTCAGGCACATGGTAGCAAAGCCCAAGAGGAATATTAAAGATTAGGTGAAACTAGGTGCAGGTCAGAACATCTGTTACAGTCATTAATTGTATCTGAACTTGATAAAGTCATAGTGCCATTTGTGCAAGTGTCTTCACTCACTAAGGATTAGTTTAGTTAGAAGTCACCATTAGTTCAACCGTCAAAATAATAATGAGAGTCAGGAGTTTCTCCAGAGGCTGGAGAAGCATGTCTAGTACAGTGCTACTCAGGCTAGAGGCTAGCAGTTTATTTCCATGTCTAGTGCAGCTGGAGCATTGCAGTCAAGGGAGAAGTGACTCAAGTAGCATCTATCCTACATACTATGCAAGGCATATAAAGAGGCAAGAACTAGACTTAAGTTGAAAGGGTCAGTCCTGTTTATAAAAAGCTTAGTATCGAGATTATTGTGCTAAGTTAAGTGCACTCTGAGCTCTTGAGTGAATTAAGTTTCTGAATCTTACAGGATTCCCTTGTTTGGAAGGGCACCAAAAAACCCTCTGGATTTAAGGCTTTTGGCTGTTTCTAACTTCATTGTTTAGTGTACGCTTTAAGTCTGAGCCATTTGATTCTCCTTTCTCTTTTCATAAGACAGGACAAGAACTAGCACAATCAATTGAGATAACTCACCATCTGCACACACAAGAAAGCATTAAAGTTGTGACAAAACAGTAGCACAGTATTAAAGTCAAACTTCAGTAACATCAGAATACATTTAGATCTTTTTATTGCCAATATATTAGTTTCTAGAGTGACAGAATATTTGAAGCTTCTTCTCAGAAGAGACTGAGGGCCTCTGGAGGCCCTGGAAGAATGCTTGTTATCCGTATTGCCAGAGATACGGAGTTAGCTGACCTTGTGCTCTATTAACTACACATGAGTCTTCCAGAAGTAGTTTTACTTTTCTTATCACTGACTGATATTATGAATATGCAAACATTGGTGCACCAGCCTTCTTCCAGCGCGGCCAGACTTTAAGGCCTTCAGGAACATTTCCTCCCTCTCTACAACCTTAATATTCTTCTGTGCTTAAGAGATCAGGTCTCATTTGCCCCAAAAAAGATTCCAGAATAGACACTCCAGAAGTGTTCTTAAAGCCTGAACTCTCCTTCCTGCTCTCCCTGCTCAGAAGCCATAAGCATTTTGAGTGTGAAGCAAAAACTCACCCTAACAATCAAAAAACTAGTAGCAAGAAACTTACTGCCCAACTGCTTTCAGAAGAACTAGATTTAAGCTCCCAATAAGCTGTGGGAAATTGGCAAGGGATCATCTCACATGAATAGCCTGAGAGACTTAAATCATTCATAAACTAGTCTTACAGAAAGCTCTTCAGCAACTTCAAACAATTCTTTATCAAGACTTCCATACCTTTTAATGCAATGACTTTACTAGCAGGGTTCATGATAGCACTGTCAGCTGAAATTGGTCTTCGAATAGGGTTGCTGGGGTCATTCATGTCAATGATCACCACTTGAGCCTGTTCTCCTACTTTCTCTCTTATGCAGATAAATTTGTCAGATTCCATTGTCAGAGTGCTGAAGCCAATGTTTGCTGGGTTGATGCCCAGATTTTGGAGCTGGAAGACAAAAAGGTTTAGCCGTAAGTTACTACTACAGTACAGCTACCAACAGGTCTTATGAAAGTTCCAAGAGATACTAGGCCTCATGTGTCTTTACATGACAAGACAGCTAGAAGCATGCTACCCATAAATGGTGTGACACAAGTTCCTGCCCATCTCCAGTTGGAAGCCCAGCAGGCTTCCCAAAAAAGCCCTGCGGAGTTCAAGTACCTTCAGGTACCTTGTCTGCAGGGTCTATCCACAACTTACTGCTTTAAGAACTCAAATTTTTAAGCCCTCAAATTCCTTAAGGCAGGCTGAACTTGCATGTTCCTGGTAGCAGTGCTAAAGTCACAGTTTCAATACTTACTCTCACCAACTTTGCCTCCAGAGCCCTGGAGCTTCCATTTGAGCTTGGCAGCGACCACTATTTCAAGCTTAATGCCACATGCAAGGCATCTGAGCTTTATCTTTATCCCTGTAGAGTTAAAAAAAGAGCTACCTGCCTAGCAATTAGCATAGCCCTGTCTAGCAGCAAGGCTGTATACCACCCAGAAGGCAGAGCTAACGCATATAAGATGTTATATACTGAGGTCAGAAATTGCTCATCTGCAGCCATACTTCATACAGAAGATAGCAGCAAATGACCTTATTTCCTGCTGAGCTGCAGTCTGCTTCTACGGACCTTTAAATGCTTACTTTTAAATTATAATTCTAGCATAATTTGCAACAAGAAGTTTAGCCAAAAACACTTCGTTGCACTTGCAACAAATTAATGCATTAGTACATCAGTACTGGAAGTTTATTCCCTTTTTAACAGTAGAAATGGAAAAAAGAGTTAATTCATGCCACACACACATGTCCAGCTTGTGGGTGGACAGGACAAACCTTCAGAACACAGGATCAGTTTTCCCACCGTTAGAGGAATTGTCACTTTTTTCTAACAGTTCAGACACTTTTTTCTTTCTAGGAGATTGTTTGTACTGCAAGCCCTTTCAAGTCTTCTAAAAGGGCTAGATCTCCAAAGCCATTTCAATTTTACAGTACTAGTTTGAAGGAAAATGCTAAGCTCTTATCGGCTGTGCTCTGTAGGGGCTTTGAGATGACCACGCCTTAGCCATTCTGTTGCAGCTTCTGATAAACAGGGTGTTTTACTACACTTCCCCTTTGTTCTGCCTTTCAGGCAGCACACACAAGGAAGAAGTAACATCTAAATGATGACACACCATGTATTTTAACAGAAAAGGCTCCATAAAAGGCACTTCAATTGCTGATCTGTATGATCCAGAGACTCAAGATAGTCAGATCTTAGTCCAGCTTAAGGTACAGGCCCAAAAGCAAGTCAGTATTAGTTCCTTGGATGTGCTGAAGGAGAGGAATTCGAAAAGTAGAAGACTCGACCAGTTTGTAAGTTTCCAAAGTCACTCAGTATTTTGAAGTCCTTTGTCCTAAAGGACACTACTTCATTAACAAAGTTGATTTTGCTCTTTCAGAGAGGACTTTACCCTTTGAAGCTCTCCGGTGGGCTTCAAGCATGTCAAGTTTTCAATCCTATACCAAAAAGACATGTTCAGGCTAATGCCTAGGGGCTCCTTTCATGCCTACTTTACACAATGAATTAACAATGATCTTTTAGCAACACTTAGGTCCATCCAGCTTTTCTACTTCTGAAAAGCTTAGAGAGACAGTAGGGCTAGAAACAGAACAGATTTAAATTTAATTCTTGGAGGTAGGCATCAAGCTAGTTATCATGATTTTGACCAGCTGAAGCCATTCTTTCAAGGTAAAATGCCTACATTTCCTGCAGCTTAACACAATGAACAGTTTCATTCAAATGCAGCTCCCCTACAGATCCATCCATCTGACACTGAAGCTAGGAAAATCCTTCAAGTGAAGAGCAAATTTTTTATCCAGGTGTTTTAGCCAACTCTCACAAGCAGACAGCTGTCTTAAATGCTACAACTACAGACATTACACCCTACTTCATGCATTCCCTTTGAGAGGGCAGAATTTCTTTATTTAAGATTTAAGCAAGCGTTCGAGTCCCGGTGTCATAGAACAGGACCACAGGTATCTGTGTAGCAGTAACAGCATTCCATCCTTCATTGCAGGTAGGGAATCAAAGTTTGTAGCTCATCTTGAGTTACATAAATCCAAAATTTTCCAGATGAATCTAAGTTCAGATCTCCATTTCACACCTTTGTTTGGGCAGGGGTCTCCAGGCTGGAGATTCTGCTATTTGCACGCTTGCTAAGCAGGGTTGTAAACAACCCAGTCACATCCCTGTAGGCAGAGAAGGTTTGAAGACAAGTAGTAGTGTCATCTGGTAGAGCTGGACAGATTTACTAGGATGAGGTGTTTCCTTTTACTAGGGCTGCAGGCTTAACTAGTGCAATGTCATTTATATCAAATGTTCACTTTCTTTGTTAATTTGGTAGAGGGGTGTAGTTTCAAAGTGCCAAATATTCAGCCTGGTAGTAAGCTCACAGCACTATACTTAAATTGACACTGATAAATAAAAAATAAAAGAAATTCAAGAAACAAGTCCTAGCAGATGGCAGACCTCTTAGGGAGGTCTAGACTTAGCCACTGAATCAAAGTTGCTTAGATACTGCAAGGCAGATTTATCTTAATCATGACCAATCTCCGCCATCTGCTAGGAGTCACATCTGAGGTATTCATCCCTAGTTAGGAGTGGAAGACGTGGTCCTTTTTAAACTTAAGACCATTTTCAATGGCTAGATCTTTTTTTGAAAAAATTTAGTCAGTTGGCACTGGAGTTCTGAGGAAAGCCTAGAGAAGCTTTCAGATAGAGGCATGACCATTAGTGAGGGCTTTAAGTACACAAGTATTTTCTGCTAACAATCCATCACAATCTCAGCAGATCCAAGCCTATGAACTAACTCTAAGTACTGAGACAGGAAGTTGACATTAATCATGACAGTCTCTGCATTTGACTTCACAAAAGCTTGACCAGCCAAGAGAATACCATGTTTCACTTGATCAGTGAAGCTAACAGTAACTATTCTTGGCATTTAGATTTGACGCACAGAACTCTTAAAAGTATAGATTAACGCCTGGAGTACAGATTATTCCCTTTCCCAAACAGGCTAAAGTTCAGATGAGTGAGACGGGAATGTTTAAAAAGCTAAGCAAAGCAAACAGATACACTAAGATTACTATTACACAACCTGACAAGGTATCTTTGGATGTAGTATTGAAATACTACAAGGAATAGTATTGAAATTTTCAAACTCTTGAGTTTATACCACAAATAAAAGAGTGCAAGGCTCTGCAGCAGATTTTATACCCCTTCTCTTACCAGCAAGAGGGAAAAAAAACCCAAACATTTAATTCTGCACTCATTTAGGTCCACTAGCTTTCACCAATTTAAAAACAAGGTTAAAAAATGGGAAAATGAAGGAATCTTTAGATACTCTTACACTATGCTATGAAAAACACTTCCCTAGCATTTAAGTAGGTATGAAAGCTGAACTTCTTAGCTTTGCTTGAGAAAGCAATTTATAGTCCAAGTTATTTTACGCCAACATTTGTCGGAAAGTTTAGTCACAACCGTGTCCTGAAAGCATGTTGAGAAGAAAGTGTTCTGTGAAGTTAGTGGTGGATGAAAGCAGAACTAGGAAATAGGCCGCTAGAAAAAGCAGCAACTGTTCTACTCGGAGAAGTAGTCTTGAGGGAGTTTAACTACAAGTTGGACAGTTCAGTCAACTGCACGCTGTACTGAGCCATCAAGTTCTACGGTGACAGTTATCTGAATAGTGTTAGAGAGCCGAATCTTTAATACAGTAAATGAAAGTCTGATTAGCAAGATCATGTTTTCACCAGAAGATGATCCAAGTATGTTCTTGGTAGTTTACCCAGTAAATGGTAGTTTACCATTCAGTTTGATGTCAAACATACATGTAAAACTGCTGACAAGAACAGCTTTGTTGACCTCTTCCTGGAACATTTGCTTTCTTGTGACAGTTTGCTTAGCTGTCAGATAATTTCTCCTTGCCTACAAGGAAGGGCACAGAACTGCTGAGCATGCGTTTCACCTCAACTCTGACACTCAACAGGATATAACCACTGCTCTTGTAGCCACAGGCAGCCGCTTAGTCTCTGCCCAGAGACACCTTATCTACATGCAGCTAGAAGTCACGCAATTGTGAAATGCCAGTTAACAGAAATACTACTAGTCTTTCAGAAAGCACAGAAGAGCCTTGATATGCAGCAAGTCACATTAGCTCTATCACAACATCAAGGTTTTACTTGACTTTGGTTGAATAAAATAAGCACCAGACTATATTTAAGCCACTCGTTTGTTCCTTACATGATAATTAGGCAAAGCAAATTTAAGTTCTGCAAAAGACATAGATCCATGCTGATCTCTTAGAGTGACCGACTACAGTTCTGTAACACAGGAGTCCCACAGCCTGTTAGCCACACTGGAGTACTCCATACTTACTAATGCAAGGTAAGCGCTACGATCTGACATGTTAGGAAGTTATGTTTTCAACAGATAAGAGACCTCTATAATATTCAAGAATTCTTCTACTTCCATATCCTTCCTATGCTCTGCCTCAGCCTGAACCGGCTGAGGTTATCATCCGGTCAGCAGCTACTGATGTGCCATGCGACTACTTCAGCTGTAAGTTACAGTTTGAGATTGTACCTGCTGAAACTTGAACACAGAACCATGGGCCACAATTATTTATCTTTGGTTAAGCCACCGCATAGTCCCAGCATGAAGTGGCAATGAGCGCTGCTGCCGAGACAAGTAGGCCTGTCAACTTCAGTATCTGCTAGGGACACGCGGAGAGAACTAGCCAATGCACCGCTTAAGGAAATGTGCCCATCCAATTAGCTGACACACACACACACACACACTCGTCAGGGAGCCTAGATCCTTCACAGCCTTCTTTGATACAGACATCCCCCACGCACTCTGTAAGAATACTCCAAGTTCACAGGTTTTAGGAATTCAGGTCCACTGAGAAGCAAGGGCTAGGGAGGGGAAAAACAGTGTTAGGCAGAGCCTTTAAGCCCTGACTTCTTAAAATACCAATAGACACCAATGCTTCAAACTAATGCTGTAATAGAAGAGATTTAGTGCTTTAGGACATATTAAACTATTTTGCTGCCAGCACAATACATGGAAGACTTTGTTGTTCAGTACTGCCATCATTACAGCGAAGTTGTACGCTTTTAAGCTTTATTTTATGACACCTCAGCTGTCCAGTTTTACGCAGTTAGCTCTCTGGTATAGCTAGACATGATTCTGAGAGCAAGTCCAAGCACCACCACACTAGGAAAGCGGAGCAGCTACTCAGGTTTGCTTTATTAATGACTGGATACAGGAACGTTTTTCCTAGTTAAAAGGGTAGTTCTGTCTCAGTGTCAAATGCTGCAACTCTGCTTGCTGCAGAAGTTGCTGTTTTCTGTACTGTCTAGACTAGCCTACACAAAAGATTTTCAATATATTTGAAGTTCATGAAAGTATTTGTTAATGCTTTATGTCACACCAGTGCAGCAGTATGCCTAGACCAAAGTCAGTTTTATGCATCTCAGGACAGTATAGCTAAATTAAATGGCAGTCAGTTCATCTCCTACTAACTTGTGTTGTTCCTTCTCATTCATCAGGAACTTGTAGTATTATAAAAGCTCCACGCATCCACTGCAGTTAGCTGTTGAATTTTACTTTCACCCCTCAAATACACAGAGGTGTTCAAGTTTTATTGATTCCATGAGTTGTTACTAGCATCCAGATCTGCAGTCATTCAATATACTGAACTCTGATCTCATACTATAGGCCCGCTGGATTGTTTCCTCACGGCTACTTCAAATAAGAAATTTCACTGTAAAGTTTTATGACAAGGGTCTGGCAGTTCTGCTAGCATAGGAATCAAAGTTTTTCCTTGGAAAAGTCTAAGGAAACAGCTCCTCTGCAGCATGATGTTGATGTTTTGTGGCAAGGCAGACTTCCACAATAGACAATACACAGATAACAACCTGCATACTTGCAGCTACTCAGATTTTGGAGCTATGTAATAGTACACATGCCTGACTAATGTAAAACCTGCAACCTGACAACACGCTTTAAGTTTTATTTATAGTTATTATTTACATGAAGTGTAAAATCACTTTAGGCCCAGTGAGCTAATTACTTGCTATGTCCTGCTTGTCTGGTCTCAGGAGGAGATCTTCAGTTCAAGTTATGGGTACAAAACATGCTGTACTGTGTCCCAAGGACATTCAGAAGCACCACAGTGCAGGGCTTCTGGACCCATCAACTATTCACTCCCACCTACATCAGCTAGATAAGATGCTAACTGCAACAGCTAATGCCAGCATGCCTTGAAGCAGTGTGATATGGACTGCAGCTGAGTTGAAACTGAAGATCAGGACAGGCTTTGCACAGTTACTTGACCATTTTCTGACTCACAGCAGCGAATCCACAGAAGCCTGGCATCACACTACATGAAGAGTTGATCGTCAATCTTCTAGATTAGTTAAAAGCAACTTTGAATACTAGGCTCCCATTCTTTCCCATTCATATCCATCACTAGACTCTTCATGAAAAAGGCTCCAGCTGGGTACTGTGTTGTTTGGTTAAACATTAGCTATACACTTGCATATGTTGTGAAACACCTGCATGACAAGTTTCCTAGATGATGTAGGTCAGAAACAGTTCAGGAAGTTGTGTTACTTGAACCCCTCAGGACCGCCTATGAACAGCCTGGAGTATGCTGAAACAGTTCTGCACTGCAATAATGTAGCAATGTGACTGTTTCTGATCTCAAACCTTACTTCAACAGCAAATTAGAAGACTCAGCATGAAAACAGCACCTCCCAGAATTCAACTTCCTCCAAGTTTTTTCAATGAAAAAAAATGAGGAAGTTCAGTAGTTACAAGCAAACTTAAGTGTTGTGGGCAAGAGGCATGCATGTGCAGGCTCAGAAGGCTGGACACCAACTCTTAAGAACGACCAGCTTGTACGTGCAATTGTGAAGGACACGTTGTCACATCACCCCCTCTACATAAAATGGGAACTGAAGATTGTTCAGATGAGGCAGACTTAGGTTCCACAATAGTATGCATGAAACCTATCAGTGCTTCTGGAGTGAAGCAGAGCAGTTTCATTATGTAATAGTACTCATGTCATCAGAGACCTGGTAGTGGGTCACATGCATGGTTTGTATCTTAAATAATGCATCGTAGACATGTTTCCACAATACTTTATTAAGAGCTGGTCTACCCAGTACAAAAGTGAGTTTCAGCCTTCTTAATACCAGGTAACCCCACTACTCAAATGAGAATACTTATTCAGAACTGAAGCTTTGTTCAGCTTATAGCATTTTCCTGTCACTGCTAAACAGGAGTCCAGGGCTACACTAGAATCATGAATTCTGGTCTGGCTTTAAATTGGTATCTAGGTAAAGTTGTCCAGTGTTTAGAAGTTTCTGTGTAGCTAGCCAGATAAATGGGAAAAAAATGATTTTGGCAGCACTATCATTATCTAACAATGACATTATGGACAGTGGCAATTTATACAACAAAATAAGCATCTTACAATGGTTCCTTTAACAAGTAGTCTAGAAATTAATTTCTTTTCACTTGGGATAGGGAAGAGTGGCAACTTTGACAAATCAAGCAGATCTGCCACTATGTTGGTGCCTGCCAGCCAGCCAAAGACAAGCCACCCGAATAAGCTGACATCACAGGGAAACAGGACTGCAGATGGGTTGTGAGAAGCCAGCCATCAGAAAGTCCTACACAGTTGCCTAAACACGATGCAAGTTTTACTATGCAAGTTCTCCTCAAAGAGATACTCCTTCGCAGCAAAGACAAGCTTAATATTACCACAGCAACAACAACTCAGGATGAGGAGCGTGGTTTCATAGGCTCGCTAGATTTGAAGTAGACATTGCACAACTGGATTACCACTTCCAACCCCCTCCTTATTCTCCAGCTTCACCAAGAAGCCTTGAAGATGCATGCTTGTTTAAGAAAGCAAGCTTGCACTTCAGCAGTGGAGCAGTTTCAGAATTTGTTACTAATATTTTTAAGGTGGCCGACTTTAGAAAAAGAATAAATAAAAAATTAAAAGCCATTGATTGGAAATAATCTACTAGCATCTCATTAGGGTTTCACGATACCCTCCAAATCTAGAATTTGTCAGAAGCTAGTAGCCACTCGACAGAAAGCGTAGGCTAGGCACTTCTGTGCCTGCACTGCCACAGCTGTACCGCAGGGAAGCCCGCAGCGGCTTTCGTGTTTCACTGCGATATGTATTTTTCTTGACGGAAGACAACATTAGGAGTCAAAACTACAACAAAACAATTTAATGTGTTGTTATTGTTACAGGAAGTCTTAACCTCATGGAAGAAGTGTTAGTTAATGCACGGAGACAACTTTACCACCTCACTGGTTTATCCCTTGTCCCTCCTGTGCAGGCCTCGCTCTGAAGTGAGGGGGTTTTTCCCTCCGTTTCCAGCGGCCTGGAGGAGCCACTCGCCGCCCGCAGGGAAGCGGAACCACCCGCGCTCTCCCCTCCCACCAGCCCCGCACCGCCCAGCAGGTGCTCGCGCGGGCCCGGCGCCAGCCTCGCCTACACCGGCGGGGGGAACGCGCCTCGCCGCCCCGCGCGGCCGAGGCGAGGCGAGGCGAGCGGCAGCCGGCCGGGCCCCGCGGCCCTCCTCCCCTCGCGGGCCCGCCGGAAGGTGCCCTTCGGGGCGGCGGGAGCCCCGCGGGGGAGGCGATCCCGGCGGGCGGGCGGGCGCGGGGCGGCGCGGCTCCGCTCCGCTCCCCTCCCCCCGCCGCCGCCGCCGCCGCCTGAGGCGCCGCTGCCCCCGCGCGCAGCCCGGCCTCCGCCGGCGCCTACCTGGAGATGCTCCTGGAAGCGGATGGGCAGGATCTGGGCCATGGCGGCGGCGGGCTGGGGCTCCAGTCCGAAGCCGGCCCGGGGTCGCACCTCGGCGGGGTCCGGGGAGAACGGGCGGCGGGACCGCAATGGCGGAGCGGGCCAGCGAGCGGGGAGAGCCGCGGCGGTCCGGAAGCTGCCCCCGCCAGCGGAAGGATACCGCCGAGGAAGGAAGGGGCCTGCCCTCACCTGCCGGGACCCGGCCTTAACTGCGCCGGCCAGGCGGAAGGATCCCGGCGGGCGGCGTGAGTCACCCGCGGAGGGTCCAATGAGAGCGGCGGAGGAATCCGCCACCGGAAGGGACTATTTCGGGACTCATCACTCCTCCCTCCCCGGTCTTTTTTTTTGCCACATCATGCGACCGAGGTGCGGCGGCGTCACTTCCGTTCCGCGCTCGTCGCCCCGGCGGGTCACGTGAAGAGGGAGCGCGGCGGGGCAAGGTGACTCGTCCCGCGGCGGCGGCGGCGGGGAAAGCCCAGCCCGGCCCGGCCCGGCCCGGCCCGGCCCCGCCCCTCCCCCGCGGCGGTGACCTTGGCCCGCGTCTCCCTCCGCGGGCCGGGGTCCCGGTCGCCATGGCGACAGGGAGGGGGGGCTGAGGCCCCCCCCCCCCCCCCACCGGGCAGCCCCCGAAACACCCTCGTTTTCTCGCCCCTTCTCTCTTTCGCCCCGTTTCCGTTTGTCAGCGCGGAGCCACAACGGAAGGCAGGATTCTCTCCCATTCAGGCACCCCATCGCACTCCGGATCAAGGGAGCTGCTGTTCCCTCCTGGGCACTAGCAGGTCCTCATTAAAAAAAGCTCCTCTCCTCTCCTTCCTTCCCAGAAAGCCAGCAGGGGAATTTCTGCATCAGGGAGGGCAATCTTAAATGAACACAGCCTGGGGCTTCAGGCGCCCCTCGAAGCCCCAAGGAGCGCCCACAGGCCTCCGTTCACGTAACATTGTTAGTAAGTACAGTAACATAGTGAAACTTCAGGTTTCCTCCATTTATTAACTTATGTTGCCACTCCAGGCCCTAGAAACAAATAAAGCTTATTCTGTTTACTTGATTACTGCAGCACACATGGTGTTCTAAAGCCTTAAACCCTGGGCCACTTGTGCTGTAGCGCATGGACGCCACAGCCGACCTAACTGCTGTTTTTCTGGTATCTTTCCTTATTTTGCAATCTCTCAGTTATTTCCTCATACTGGTTTTGCCTTGCCCAAAATGAACCACTTTGAGCCCTCTCACCAGCACTGGACCACATGGGGGAAAAACAAACAAAAACTCCCTTGCCCCTACTGAGAAAATCAGAAGAAATATTAGCGTTATGATCTGTCAAGAAATACATGGCCCGAGGCACGAGTGGGCGTTCTAGCTACTGCTCTCAGATCCAGTACATCTGTCTTGCAGGCGGCTATGACATTGCAAATGTATTAAGAAAAAAAAAAAGTCAAAGTAAATGGCGATAAGGTGTAGGCCTTTGCAGAACTCAGACCACAGGTTTAGTGAAGAAAAAGTGCTGGCTTCTCAAAAGCCGAGTTTGAGTAATAGCATGAAAGAACAAAACCCTTTTCCATCTGGACACATGATAAAGGGCCCAACACGAGAAGATTCACAGGCATGCCGCGTCCTACAGAGATGGATCACAACCAGTAATTGTTTGATTCCCTCATTCCCTTAGGAAAGGGAAAGGCATTAATCTCGCTGCCCTTCGAGTTCCGTGCGCACAGAAAAGGGAGGCAGCAGTAACTCGGCAGTTAGGAACTGTGTGACTGAAACCCGCACGGCTCCTGCAGGCATCACTGCTTGCTCCTGCTATTGCTGTTGACACCTACGGCGTCACCTGCGCTAAGCCTCTTACAGTCGCACAGGTAGCACTCGGCCTGAAGCCTCTTCAGCTGACGGCGCTTGGACACTTAAATCATGCCTTCTTCAGAAGGCTTGGCAAGTATACAGACCACACTCACCTTTTACATTTTAATAGGTACAATCACAGAAAGAGGGCCATAATATCCACAGCACAACCTGGAAGAGAATCCAAGCCTTGAGAGCTTATCGTCAGACCTACAGCCTGCGCAGTACAGAGGGGGATTCTTAACACTTTACACCAGGTGCTAAGGCTTACTTACAACATTGCTTTAACAGAGTCAGTGATAGTACCGCACCGATTTTAAACAGAAGCAAATGCCTACAGGAGAGGGCAGCTAGTGAAGGCAGCA
The DNA here is from genome assembly GCF_036370855.1 of Dromaius novaehollandiae. Classification (NCBI taxonomy): domain Eukaryota; kingdom Metazoa; phylum Chordata; class Aves; order Casuariiformes; family Dromaiidae; genus Dromaius; species Dromaius novaehollandiae. The sequence goes on from NC_088116.1 coordinate 4,190,828, forward strand.
GGATATTTCTGCCTATCCTTTCCATGCAAGGTCAATAGGGTTGGTGGTGGTGGTGGTGGTAGGACCACAATAGAGATCATGTGGAAAAAAGTTCCAAGACACTTCAGCTGGATAAGTGAAAAGCATGCAAAGGAGATAAACTGCTGCACACAGCTCAGGCATGAAAAATGGTACTGGGTTCTTCTAGTATTTCAGAAATTGTCCTGTACAAAATGTAAAAATGAACCAGGGCAAGAAAGGCAAGCTCCATGCTGAAGCATTTAGGATTATTAAGATGACAGCAGATTACCTCTTTATTGAGAGGGAAACACATTGTAAGAAGACAGAGACACAGCTCTTTGCTTTGCTATACCTGAGTAAGGATAAAGCTAGTATTTCTTTATGCCTTTATGCATTCTTTATACAAATTAGGGATAGTCATTCTTCAGACCAAAATCCATATATATTAAAAATATCAGCCACTAAGCTCAGAAAAAACAGCCCAGTAGGCAGCAGCCTGTTAATGGGCTGCAGGATGTAACCCGGCTAAGAACTAGATTGACAGCTGTTTTTCTGCCAAGTGGAAAACAACATGCAGTGCTAAGTCATTCCTGACAAAAATTGTGCATTGTTGGCAGGAATGTGAAGACATGTCTACAAAATACTTTGCATACAAAGACAGCACCACCCACTACCACCACTGTACATGGTACAGTACAATACACAGTAGGAATAACACTCTCTGCCACAGAAAATGCATGTCTTTTTGATTTTAGGTCCTGATGGTTCCATCATTAAAAGAGGACTTCCTACATATTTTCCTGAGTAAGCACACAAAGATGGTATAATCACAACCATACATAGTAAAACTGGATTAAAAAGTGACAATTCTACTCCCTTAAAAAAATTTTTTTTCTTAAGAAAATTTTTATTAATAATGGCACCCAGACCATTGAGACCTTTCTAAGTCAACGAAGTGCCACAGAATTGGCACCACTGCAAGTGTCATGTCTTCACTCACGTTCGGGGTCAGTAAGCTGTTGCCTGTGACACGTGGCAACAAAATTCAGCTCGGTAACTTTTCCTTGCCATATATAGGAAGGAAGATCATGTTTGTATGCACAGGCAGTCAAACTTACCACAGACCAGAAGTTTTCCTTCATTCCTGTAAGTCATTTTGCATTATACAAACATATTGAGAACAACAGCACCAAATGACCCTTCCTCATATTGGGAGCAGAGCAGCCATCAGTATTAACCCATTTCTTTCAGTGGGCCACTTAAACCCTGTGCTCTTTGCTGTTTTCTCTCAAGGTAGCGAGCTCGGGCATTCAGTATTGATTTATCATCATTCCTTCTCTCCATCTTCTTCGCAGAGTTGTCTGTGACTCCTTCTGCGGGGTAGGAGAGGGAGAGAGAGAAATATACTTTTCTGTGTTCAAAAAAACCCTCCCAAAACAGCATTACAATTCCTCCTATTTGTTAAGTGTCCAAAATACCCCAACAGAATCTCAAATGTTTTTCAAGCACCCGTCAGCCATTTTGATGACTTTCAGAGAAGATGGACTGTACCACAGCAGGGAGGAAAAAATAATTATGCCTTAACTCCCATGTCAATATTTGCAGTTGGGGTCATCCTGCCATGTTTGCTTTACAACAGAGACTCTGCATCTTGTGTTCTATGTACCAGTTTCTTCTCTAAATCACACATTGCAAACTCTGGGTTAGGCAAGAGAGGGAGAGCATTGGGAACAGGAAGAAAGCTTAGAATAAACATGAAGGAGGGAGGATAACACACAGATAAAGGAATCTGAAAAGTGGCTACTCCAGAAGAGACACCATTAGAAACACACATTCTTTCTTGCCCCCAGCTGAGCTGAGACCTTGGGAGTGCTTCTCCCAGAAGGAAAGAGAAGCAGGAGATACTTTCAGTTTTATGAAAAATCATTCAAAGACTATGAAAAAACAAAGTATTGTGTAAATGATGCAGCTACTGCAGCCTGTTCTTAGGGCTCTGGTGCTGGATTCTTTGATATGAGGAAGGAGCTTTAATCAGCACTCACATTTGGAGGATTTGTAAGTATTCTCTCCTGGAGTTGGTAAGAGTTCAGCTCATGCTGCAGCCTTTCCTTCCACTGGGCAATAATTAAGCCTTTGTCAGTTATTCGGCCACCTATTTTTTTTACGAAGTTCACAGACATGTAACATTTATGAGGTCACTATTAGTCTCAAATTCATTTACAATTGTTTGGTGGAGTCAAAAAATAAAAGGGGGGAGAGAAGTAGAGAGAGAACAAATCTCAGCTCCTTGGATTTTAAATAAATAAATAGATGAAGCTCCTCTTATAAATTTATAACCAGATCTATATTCATATTTTTACCATTTCAAATATTTTTTATACAATAATGCAGATGAGAGAGATGCTCGTTTGAGCACAAGAGTCTACAGTTTATCCAGGGGCAGAGAAATTGAAGAGAATCTGCACTGCCACTGCTTGCACTGTATATTAAATTAATGTTTTGGAAGGGTCAGCTCAAGAGCAAAGAGGCCCTTTGAATACTTGGCTGCTCTCCTAAACCTGCTGACAGAAGAATTCAAAGAATGTCAAGCAGCTAGATCAGTTAGCATGCACCTTTTTTTTTTTAATTAAAACAGACAATTTAAGTATATGATAAACTCATTGTCAGAAAAAGACATCCACCAAAATATATGACACTTCTCCTTTGCTCTTTTTATAGTCCTTAGCACTTCTCTCTCTTTCTCAGGATGGTACTACCTTAGCAACTAATAATTTCTATAGCTAGAGGAGAAATACCCTTCCCAAACCTAAATAATGATTAGACTAAAAACACTTGTCTTCAGTGCTGGTTTAAGTTCTGCTCCTGTCAGCTAGAGTAAACCTGGAGGAAGAAGGGAGCAACCACCACTTAATACAGTGCCAAGGCAGGATAAGAGAGATTGCAGAGCTGCAGTAAGACACGAAAACAACTAGTGCTACACCTCCTACTACAAAATCATGCCATTCAATGGTACAATATACACACGTATTTCCACAACCACCAATAGGACTACTAATCAATATCTATGGGATGACTATAATGTGCCTACCATATTGCCTTTTAAGGTCCTCTTTGTATTTCCACTTCGTTATTTCCTCTTCAGTTACTTCTTCCCGTGCCACACTGCTCAGTTCATATGCATCAATTTGATGCAATTTGGGCAACAAGTCTTTGACCCATTCATAGCGAATTGGACACACTGTCCGGACATAGATTTTGGATGTCACTGTGACATCATGGAAGATGATCCACTCAAGATGAGTCTCCTGGTTGTATAACTAAAAAATAAGAAGAGTACTTCAGAACTGACTGAAAAGAATTTCCATTTCTAGAGCACCGTCCACTGGAGTATCCCAATGTTTCAGATGTAAAAGTGAGGTAAAGCTGATATTACCCTAAATTTTCAGGCAGGGAAAATGAGGCATAATGACTTGCTTAAAATTGCACAGGAAACCAAAAGAGAGCCGTAGAGAGAGCTCAATCTATGTTATGCCTCTTTTATAACCCAAACACCAAATTTGAAGAGGTAGGGCTCTTCCTCATCCTCAAAGAATACTGTACTCTAGTGACACTGCACCAGTGTTTCTCCTGGCCATAAGTTAACACAAATCAAACAGAAGATGAAGAGTTTACAGTGAACTGCCTCTTATTCCTTTTGCAGATCCTTTGCTACTTTATTAATAGAACTTAGTAACTTACTGTAGATGAAGGATGGATATAGACCATGCTGCCATGTCCATCCATTGTGCAGAATGTCCTGCCTGCAGATCTAGAAAAATTTGTGAAAAATTTTTATATACTCTGAAACATACTTTGCTGTGATTAGACAACAACACCAACTAAGCACATCAGCAGCAGCAGAGTAGACAATGCTCAAACATATAAGCAGGGCAAGATCCTTCCAGATATAAATGTAAAAAAACAGATGAGGAATAAAACATATCCTTCTGATTTACCACAGTAATCCTGTAGGTCTAACTATGCAATGCTAAACAGGGTTTGGGATTTTAGTCTTTTTGGTACCCATGATCACTTGACACCTTCGATGCACTTCAGTTTAACATCTGCAACTGCTTATCATCTTGCAAGTTCATTTCACAAACAGAAAAACTAAGATACCAAGGATGTAAGCAACTTGCCCAAGAACACAGTGAGGACCAAGGGCAGAGTGGCCACCAGGCTTCCAACCCTGTGCACAAACACCACCTTTAGCTGCAATTGCTACTTTTAACAATAGTGCAGTCTAGCTATTCTGTTTCAATATGCAGCTACAACCTCTAAAATAATAAATAATAATAACATTAAAAAAAATCCTATCTTTTCTATTCTGTTCTGCAAACTCCACTACTCACCTCCTAGCTACATTGAAAAAGTAGCCTGCGCACAGACATCTTCTTAGTATTTCAGTTCTGGAGCCTTCAAATTTTTCTTTAGGGAAGTCTGGCAGCTATGTAAAGAGAAAAAAGACATGAATTAGGATCTTTGTTAAAGAAACACTCCCTCCACCCCAGGGATTTTAAGCTTCGTGTTTCACACCTCACAGAAACCATGAGAAAAGGAAGAAAACCCTTCTTTCTGTTCGTTACCACCACCATACCTCTGTTACTTACACAAGCTACAGCAAGGATGCTGTAATAAAAATCTAAGTGGATTAGTTTCTACTAGAGAAAGGCAACAGCTATCTGGAAAAGGCTGAGTATTCCAGTACGTGTCTTACATACAAGCTGATATAACTCAATCATATTTTAAAAGCATATTTTTCACCTGTTTCAGTTTACTGATTATTTCCCGAAGTTGTGTTTCCACAGTAAAAGCAGTTTTTAAAGCTCTCCAATGGATCCAGTGTTTCTGGCACCAAACTGAAGGAGACTTGCTGAGAACAGAAATACTGGTATTATAAAGAAGCTCTTTGTAAGCTGAAGGCAGAAAGTTGCCTCTATTATTTGTTATGGTCGTACAAAGCAGGCAGCCTACACAGCCAGATACTTTGTTAGCTTACATAATAGGTGCCTTGATAGAAATTCTATATCACACTAAGGAAGATATCTGCAGCTAGGTATGAGTACCTACACATGTATATATGGAACACAGTTAAAAACCACCAGCAGCTGCAAGTCATGAGCAATGCAAAACCACCTACTTTAGGGAATCATTTTATACCTTGATTTGCACTGTTCAAAAATATTTAAGAGGGTTGCAAAGTCATTGCATCCTCCCACTTGTGAGGAAAGTTCCTGGTGTCGAAGTTCTACCTCCTTCTGTTTCTGAGGCTCACCTGAGGAAATAAGTTATAGATCACTTTAACAAAGTCCTTTGTATTTATCACTCCTACTTCATTTTCTATTAGCATCTCTCCATTGCATGTTTGACAGTTTTGGCTCTTTATTCATGTTATTTTTAGATTCATTTCTCCTCCACAGCTGCATTTACACTTTTTCCTCCACTTCTATTGCTGCCAGACAAGAATATGTAGATGCTATTAAATCTGTGATTAATCTTATCAGTCAGCACTAGAGATGGAGCCGCTACTTCTAGTCTCTTAGAAAGAAAGGTTACTACGAATTGCTCTCTCACAATCAATTCAGAGTAGCCATAAAACAACAGCATGAAAAAGATAAAGGAACAGCACCTTTAAACAAACGGTTCTCGGGGATCAAGTGAAAGTTTTACCCCGCGAGAGAAAACAGGACTGTTGAAATCATCCCATCATAGCACTATTTAATTAGCTGAACTCAGCCTTTGCCCTACCACTCAAGTGCCATAGTAATGGAGGTCTTAAAAAAAAAGTCTAGAAAAAACATGTGACCTGTGAGTTTAGTGGAAATTCCCCTTCACTAAATGCTAGGCATGTACTACACAAAAGCAACATTCCCAATCTGTTATTTCAAGTTCTGAATACCCAACGAATTTATTCCCCTTAGTAGAGGGGGATGAGGCTGCAAAGGCCAATGTATTGCATTGCTGCACTGCAGATGAAGTCAGAAGTTTGCAGGTATTGCTAGTAACACCACTGAAGTAAGGAGGTATGTTTATATACATATTGTACACAAGCAAGTGTCTTCAGGATGGGAGTCTCTGCGTTTGTATCCTAATATATAGGATTGTCCTAATACACGTGGTGCTGCTGCAAAGTAACATGCATGGCTGCATTAGCTAGCTGAAGAGATAGTGTGGGCATATTGCCAGATGGAGGATGGGAAAGCAAAAACACGTCTGTGGGAATGAGAAAGACCCCAGAGCAGAATCCAGGCTCTCAGTACCGACTCTCAGCAGTGTCTTTAGCTGCTACACTAACAGACAGAGTTAATAGACTACAGAGTTAACTGGACAAGAGCCAATGAGTGACTAGAAAGGACAAAGTTCTCCCACACAATTTTGCTGCATACAGTCTTTTCTCAGTTTGAGGGGGTGGGGGTGGCTGAAGGGGAAAGAAGATGGGAAGGAAGACATAGGAGACTGAGCTTCCCCCTAGTGAAAGGTGCTGGCTTGAAACCACAGCAGAATTACATTTTCCATTCAGTCAGAAGAACACTGCAAACAGAGGCAGTGGCAGGTTGAGCTTCTCACAGTAACTAAATAGCTTTGTCTATTTAGTTAAACAGAGTCACTGAACATAGAAATCATTCCAGATGCAACCACATTCCTTAAAATCAAATCTGATCAGTCCCTGTTACCTGTACTTGGACCAGAAGCAAATGCCAGCAGCAAGACATCTGCTGTGGTGTGTTCTGGGTTTTGTATTTTTCCCCCCTTAACGGTTTTTCCCCATATGACCTCCCAGCAATCCATTAGTCCACCCATATGCAGCTTTACAGCTCACAGCCTTGGGCCAAATACAACCCAATTCAGTATCATTTTGAAGTCTTCGGAATAGCCGCTGTCCAATTGCTAGCGTTCACTGTGTCCCCAAATTCAAGACCACAGAAAGCTGTAAGAGTGCACGGGCAAAGCACCACTGTACATTTGTCCTAACCTTATGTTCTTCCCTGCATATCTGCTATGAGGTATTCTGGGAGACAAGGCACTGCACTTGAGGAACCTTCCTCATGCTACAGTATATTGCATAAGGCATTAATTTAAGGCAAACACTCAGGTCTCCCACCAGCACTGGGCCCTAAGGTGGACACCAGTGTGCTCCCCAACAGAGGTCATTTTTCTCTCAAGTAAAGGCTTGTAATACTTCTGTTCAAAATACAGGATCAGCTACCACTGTATAAAATCTTGAGATACATTGATTAGACACTACGATCTCACCAAGTATTAGCATAGAAAACTTGAGAGATCACTGAGCAAAAAATAAAATAAAATAAAATAAAATAAAAAATCCACACACAGAAGCTGCAGGAAGGGTCATCAGGTGAAGCAGCGTGTGCTGCCTAACCATTGCCTCGGATGTCCCAGTCCAAGCAGAATTCCCCACCTATCCAAGACTACTTTGAGTTAAGGGACTTCCTACCTGGACGAATGAAGACATTTTCCACAGATAACATGGCTGCTATGGGAAGTAGCAGATCTTCACAGTCAAGAGAAGCAGCTTTTATGACGGCACAGGTCAGGTTGGGAGGGAGGGGAAACTGCACCAGGAATTCACCCAGTCTTGTCACGTGGCCTCTCCTTACCCCAGGAAAAAGATCCAAATATGATTCAACAAAACTATATTTAAATATAAATCATAACTTGCAGACACCAAGCCAGCCACTGTAAATAGATAAAGAGAAGGAAAAAAGCAATCCCCTCTGTGCTGTGCCAACATGTAGTTTGCATGTGCACCCAGAAAGGTACCTGAGACATGAAGCAAGTATCACTAGCAAAAGAGCCTTTCCTCCAACTTGCTTATGCTGGCTTCACAGCAATGCAAGGTAGTGTTTTAAGCACATCAGATGCTTAATATTAAGAGGGTTTTTTAGCAAGAAGAATTCCTGGAAGTTTAGGATAAGATCTCTCTTCTGTCTTGAGTTCTTGGATGGGCCTCACAGCCAGTGTCTAAGCACCTTTGTCACAATGGCCCTGGGATCTGCTATCGAGTACTACAGCACAGAGAATTGAGGTAATTTGTCCAAGGTCACTCAGGAACACTAGGGCAATGTGGAGAAATTAATCTGTATCTATCAAGTCCTAAGCCATGCTCTAACCCTAATTCTACTCAGAGTATGTTTCAAAGCCAGTAGTTAACCTCCTGGTCAAATTAAGAAACACATTTTACTGCTGGGGAAATCCTTTAGTCCGCACAAACAACTCATTAACACCAGTTCACTTGAACCATTAGATTTAAATTCCTGTAGCGACTACATCCCTTTATTTTTTACCTGTCAATAGCATCACACTGGTAAAGTTGCTTGAGAGCTTCTAAAATAAGCCTCTCTTCAGGGCGGTCCAAATAGGGAAATCTATTGGGGGCAAAAATAATAATATTAATACAAAAAAAGAAAAAAGGGTAAAAATCTCACTGTTCAGACTCAGTTTGGTTTTGTTAGTTTCCCTATTTATTAAAATATTCTTGTAACCTTTCAGTAGCAGTTACAGACCAAGAAGAATATATCTGTCTTGAGTATATGGGTATATTACTACATACACAGCCTTATGGTAAAGAATTACAATGACACATCCCAGCATGGCACATGTAAACGTGAACTGTGTTTTCTGTCCTTATATGATCCGAATATTAAACATCACACAGATGAAGCATTTGGGATATAAACATCAATATTTTAAAGGAATGCTTTTAACAAAGATCATGGTTGTTTAAAATTTTGAAGATAAGGAGTTAGTTTTGGCAGAACCTCAGAATGAGCTTGAGCAGAAAAGCTGACAAGCTGATTGTATGGAACTGTCACAGTTGGCCGGGGACCTAATCCTGCCTCCTGCCAGTAGGCTGTTGTGCCTGTGCTGCCTCGCTGCTGAGGCTCAGGAGGAAAACGATAATCCCCCCTCCACAGAGGTTACCTGATGACATCATGCACAGCAAGGCACTTCAAGGTCAGGATCACAGATGTCAGACTGGTTCTCTTGATCTCTGGGACAGTGTGATCAGGCATACATTGCTCCCAGAATTCTTTGCTGTATAGCCGGTAGCTTTTTCCAGATGATGTCCTGCCAGCTCTGCCAGCTCGCTGCATTGCTTCACTCCTGCCAAAAGGAAAAGGGAGGGAAAAAAACCACAAACTCTTTGACCCATTATGTCATCCAAACAAGCACACTGCAGTTACGATAAAGAACAACAATTTTTGTGCTTGTGGATGAAAGATTTAACATAGCATGTAGCGGCTAAGAAATCCAGCTATACAAGAACTAACAGAATGAAGGAGTATTTTTGTGCAAGGGAAGATTTTTTTAAAAACTTCTCTGAATCAGGCTATTGTATTCAGCAAATAGAAGATGACATGTGAGCCACTCCACAGACTACAGATAATACATTTTTAATTCCCTCTTAACGCTCGTAACTTATAAGACATTATACCTCCCCAAGTACTTTCTATGCAGCAGAAAACAAAATGGCTTTAAATTACAGAGCCTCAAAGGCCCATTCTCTCCCCAACCCCCTTTTTTCTTTTTAAGAGCAACTGATACACAGTCTTGTCTGATCAACTCCCAGAAACAAGCAAAAGACCTTTTTCAAACTTACTTTGAAATGGGAACCACTTCCAGTATGTCCAAGCCAACTCGGGGGTTATGATTCAACTGCTTCACGAATCCACTATCTACCACGTATCTGAAAAAGATGCAAACTCCATCAGAGAGGAAAACAACAAAGGCCTGAATAGGCAGAGGGGCAACTGCCACACGCAAATGATCAGAGCAAGGAGAACACGCTTTCCCTAGAATCACTGCAAGCAGGCAGTTGTACTTTGCTGGCCAGCTGCAGCCTTGCAACAGTTCAGTCTACAGGATGTTGCGGATAACACCCCCCACATCCAAAGAAATTACAGTGATTTAACTGAGCTGGGATACAGGGCTTTAATTTGAAATTAGACTCTATCACTATTGGTCATCTGTAAGACTATATAACAGTATCGAGGCCTTTTATCCCCTACACATATAAAAAGAAGGCAGCAGATAGTCAGATGAGTTTTTCCAAATCAAGTAGAACTTTCTGAATTATTCTGTTACATTTTTTATTAAGGATAGGAAATGATACCTGACTCCTTCAATTGTCAGAGATGTTGCAGCAATGTTTGTTGATACCACACACTTTCTAATGCCTGTAGGAGCTGGCAGAAATATTCTTTTCTGTTGATCTAAAATGACAGACAGGTTGTCCATCAACAATCCATTATTTACAATGCTCTGATACCAAACCACATCTCTAACACTGGGCAAGCTTACTTAAATGCATAGTAAATTGGTTTGAATGAAATTGGAAAATGAATCACTAAACATTTCAAAATAGAGGTTAGCTATTACTTCAACGTATGTCAGGAATGACAGAATGTCCTCTTTATTGTTCCTTCTTTCAAGGAAGATCTGAGATCAAGAAAGGCCAATCCTCCTGGATATTTCCTAAATACAGAGCTAGGAAAACAAATAAGATGCCTGGTCTTAACAGAATCTTCATGAAGGATTCAAAGGGCTTTAGCAAGCAAAGCAAGTGAAGGTGAACACGAAAAGATTCAAACAAAGCCTCCATATTTCCAGAAGATCTTGTTTTAACCTGTAGCAAAGCAAGACATGCAATTTCCATTAATTCATTTGACTTTCCACCAAGAAATGAATATGGGAGGTGGACATTCAATTATCCTCTGAAATTTTCTCCCTTAAAATACTGTACTTAAAAATACCAAAAGCTCTATATGGAAAATTCTCTTGTGTTTATAAAAAGAGCCAAATCAAACAGCTTTTGAGAAACTACCACAAAAGAAAAAAAATTATTTAGTCAGCAGTCTAACAGTGTTAAGAAAGAAGCTACACCTTTCTTTTACGCAACTTTTCATTTCACTCTTTTGAGAGGGTAAAAGGTTTGCGCTCTCTCTGCGGATCATTACCAATCTCTCCTCTCAGAAGCACTTCCAGACTGAAATTGCTGCCCTACTCTTACGAACACTTATTCAGTCTCCTGGCATTTTACGTACTGTACCCAAGCATTTAAACACCACATTCAAGATCATCTGAAAATACAGTGTCTGTGTTCAGTAAAGGTCACAGAGTCTTTGTTTTTCACTCTTCAAAACTAACTGGTATTGCTGCCAAATAAGACAGAGTGACTCATTCTGATAATCTACACTTTCTATGTTGGGTAACACTGTATTCTTTCTATCTTCTCTTATAGGTCTATTCTCATCACTGAAAACCTACCTGCAGTATCTTATTTTTTTTAATTAAAAAATAGCAACACATACAAATAATCAAAATAAATTAAGTCAAGTCCCTTTTAAAAACAGCTACAAAATAATTTATTTGAAAACAGACAGTTGCTACTGTATCTCACCATCCTATAACAAGATACAGCAAGAAACAGATATGATGCTTTCAGGACAACACTTTAAAATATGAAAATCAAAAAAAAAAGTCTTTATGCCACTTAACCATACAGAGCTGAGTTAACAGGCTCTGACAGAAGATTTACTCAGTCTTCAGCTAGAAGGATAATGACTCTAACAAGTGACCTCAGGGCAAATAAGGGGAGTTGGTTATAGCTAGAAACTCCCTAGCACAGTAAAAGAATTTCCCTGATGGGACCTGTGGAATGTGTCAGTTTTGCAAGATAGCTACCAATGCAAAATTCCTCTAAGAGTCAAAGCCCATTAACACCTTATGTTTTTGTTGGCATGACACTTTTCTGATACTGTAAATACCAGTACACGTATAGTGCCTGTATTAGAATGAAGAATCCCTTTTTAAGTGTGCAGCAAAAATTTATCCAGGCCTTCCAGCCAAATGACTACATGCATTCCCCACAAAATGTGATTGGCCATGAGTGATGTGAACTCTGTTTTTATGCATAAATAAAAAGACTGAACTTTCAGTGACCCAGTATCACCTTCTTAAATTGGAGACCTTCATTCTACACTGTGAAGCAATCCCTGCATTTCCGGTAGGATATGGATTTTAACATGAGGTTTCTGGGCAAAAGAAGTGTGAAGTTTGATTAGTTTAAGAACAACACAAACAAAAAAAAACAGAACAGAATAATACTAGAGTATTGTAACAAATACCTTTTTTCCAATCACATGGAAGATATTTGAGCCGGATGGTGTTTGTAACAATTCTTGCGGTTAACATTTATGTACATTACATTCCATTATATGTATCTTACCTGTTGACATCGACCCATACAAGGGCAAGATAAGCAGGCCTTCAACAGAACAATCTTGCACTTCATACCGGTAATCTATAGATTCTGCTTTCTGGAAAAGTAAGTCACACGCTTTCTCTATCTCAACTTGACCTAAAAAAAACACACAAGAGCATTTATGTGACCTATTTAGCTATAACTGTGCCTTCCCAGTTTGCAACATCTCTAAATAAGACTGCTTTGCCAATATTTCCAAGCCAACAGTACCAGTGCAAGAATAACATGGTATTTATGAGAGTTAGCTTAGGTGTTGACATTTCGTCTTTCTTAAGTGCCTCTCACCAAGGCTTCTTGGTAAACAATGATTGCACAGAAATATCTTGCACCACTTTGGGTGCCTGACCCATGCACTGATGTAGCTTTTGCAGTTACAGAAATTCTGCCTTCCCAAATAAATAAATAAATAAAACTCAAAAAATGAAATACAAAAAAATCACGTAGACAAGGCAAATATAGATGAAATTTGGCACAAGAGGAACAGAACACACACAAACACAAACTTTTAAGTTAATATTTTTCACTTCTGATCTCATAGGCACTGATGTATTTAGCCATACTCTGAAAGATACCACTTCACAGGATTGCGTCTGTCTGTCTCCAACTTCCCCTCCTCTGCTTATTGGCAGACACTGTTTTGCCGGCAATGCCATCTTTCGCCTGGAATCATCATCAGTTGTTGAACGAAAGAAATTCTCACCTGTCAGAAAAACCAAGATGTCCCCTCTTGGCTCATTTAAGTGGATATCCAATGTCACTTTTATAGCCTGAAACAAGCAACAAACAAATGAATAACACCTTGAGTTATAAACTCAATTCCTCTTCCTAAAACACGTAATACTAATTCTTCGCCACATCCTGCAGATATGCTAAGAACACAGCAATACAGCAGCTGGATCTTGTGTTCTTTCACAGATGATAATCATGCCAAGAACAGAGAGAACACAACACAGAAACAAAGAAAAACAAGCCCTACCTCTGTAACATATGCAGAGCTTCCTGTATCCCTTGGTCCAAGCAGGTTGCAGAATATCTCCTTGACTGGATAATTTCTTCCTGGAATATGCAGCACTGAACAGTGTCCAAAGAACTCTGAGAGCTTGTCTACCTCCAGGGTAGCTGACATCACCACCAGTTTCATGGCCCGCTTCCTGCCCAGTGGTTTCTTCTCTAGAAATAATTTCTTCAGCAAGCCAAATAAAATATCCTAACAGAAATCAGAAGCAACTTACATAGGTAACTCAGTTCTCCCAGAAGTGCCTGATGATGTATGGGACTGCTTTTATCCCATGGACTTAGCCATGGCAGAAAATTACAACTTCTGGGCCTAAGCACTCGGACAGACACACATACTTTACCCTGGTCTTCTCATAAACACATTAGCTGGTCTCTAGAATGTTTTATCAGCTCTTCTTGCAGCCTATAAACTGAATCTGCCTAACTTAGAATTCTTTACTTTTCATTCCTGTATTCTCATGGTCAAGCCAATTGCAAGCAGTTACCTTAGAGCTACTAAAAAAAGTCATCACCTTTGTCCAGCGTATAGTACCTGATTGAGAGTCCATACTCCTTTGTTGTACTGTTTATTGTTATGACTTGAGCAAATTTATTTTATACAGCTTTGCAGTGGATTAAATATCTGCTCCATTTTTAGCTAGTTACAGATAATGTAAATTGCATCACTTCCATCACTCTAGCTCAATTACTTACAACCCCCTCAGATGTTCTAGGACAGAACTGGGATTCAGGAAGAACTTCTCTTTTACTTGCCAGTAAAACTTGCCAGTTTTACTTGCCTGACTGATAGAGATTGTTTGCTTTCTTTGGTAGCATGGCTCAATAGTTAGGACTGTCTGGACATAGATTCCCTGCTACTGACAGGCTCCTGGCCTCACGGCGTTCAGTCTCTCCCACCCAACACCTGTGACACAGAACAACGTAGTCTCTTGAGGACTGAGTCACTTGAGTCTCACTCTGATTGCTAGAGAGGGGTCAGAGTGACATTTGGTAGCTTTTGACACACAGTAGGTCAGTCTAGATACTCCCAGGACCCCAAAGGGCATAATCTGTCTGCACAGGGTATACACACCCTATGAAACGTTGAACCTTACAGTGAGATAGATGTTCTTAAAAAAACTATTACAGAAAGTTTGTGTTCACTGCGATGGCTTCAAACTTCTGGAAATTTTGGAAAAGCATCCAATGCCAAGTTTTAACTGTTCTGAAAAACAACAATAGCTACAACAGTTCCAACAATATTACAGGCAACATCTTATTTTTGGAATATGCAGCATGTAATAAACTAAGCAGCAATTATACGGTGTCAGGGCAGCATAAGGATGAAGCACATCTATGGAAAAATCAGCCAAAATCTTTGGGAGTTGTGTAGAAGTGAAAAAAAAGGTATCGACACATCTCAATAAAAGAGAAACAGTGACCCAAAAGGACAGCCATATAGGAATACTATGAACAGACATAAACTGCAAACACCATGATACCCAAGAAAGCCTCAGTGATACCTGAATATCCTTTCAAGCATTGAAACACACCAAGGAGCCAGGACTCCTGAGTGCTAGTCTTACTCTAGGAACTGACTCACTGTGAAAGATTTTAAGCAGTCAGTTAGACTGTTCTGTGCTCAGTTAAACCTTTTCTATCAGTAAGTATGGATGTGATTTTTAGGATGTAAACCTATTAAAGAACCTTAAATGGAAAGTAGACTACAAGGGACAAGTACTTCATCTTTATTATTTTTACCAGTGAGTTACAATTTCTCCTTTAGCAATACCAAACAAGACTTGCACTTAAGAAGGCAACACTCACTGTGCTGAGGCTCCGCTCGTGGGCTTCATCCAAAATGATGATACTGTACTTGCTGAGGAGAGGGTCTGCCAATATTTGTCTCAACAAGCAGCCATCAGTCATATACTTGATTGCAGTATCCTGAAAGGTTTAGTTAGACATTCAACATCTGTTGTCCTGGATATTTAATTCAAAGTAAACGTTTCTACATAGATCAGATATTCATCTAGCACACGCATTTAGATTACATCACAGTAATTTACAGGCACTTGGCAATGTTTCCGTTGTAATATGTTCAGAAGAAAAAACTAATCAAGTGAATTACTTGATACACATAGCTATACCTTCACCCCTGTTCACAGCAATGAACGAAACAAATGAGCTAAAATCAAAAATACAAAAAACACTTAAAAAAACCCCTACGTCTTTTAGCACAGAGCAAAATTAGAATTTAATTAAGCTCCCAAGTAGATCAGGGGATATTCCAAAACAGCCCACGGATATTCCAAACTTTGAAGTTTGCCCTTTATACAGCAAGTAACGTGCCTAATGCTCAATGTCTGGGAAAGACTGAAATCCTAATGCTTGGAAGCTTTTAGGAGCAGGGTGAAAGCTCTCAGGCTGCATATATTTCATCCTCCCAGTAGGAGGATGGCTGGGACAGATGGCTTCTCAAGGCTCAGCCCATCCTCTGTTCTGACACGTGCCAAGCCCCAGGAAAGGCAACCAGAAAGCATCACTACAAGGCCCACAAATGAGATCACTTTAAAACTTGAGCTGCAGCCCACTGACACCACCACACACCGCCGAAACCACACCTGGGGGACCGCAGCCCTCGGAGCCCTACCTCGGAGGTGCAGTCGTCGAAGCGGACCTGGTAGCCGACGACGCTCCCTAGTGAACAGCCGATCTCCTCGGCCACTCGCCGCGCCACCGAGAGGGTGGCCACGCGCCGCGGCTGGGTCACGCCAATGGCCCCGTGCTTGGCGAAGCCTATGGGAGAGATGGAGAGAACGGGGGCACTGTGTATATAAATACAAATATATGAACACTTTTTTTGAGTTTAAAAGGTTTAATCAACCTGTCTCTGTCTAACACACGCACAGCAGCACAGTTGCGCACCACAGCCTGAAGCTGAGCCCTCCCTGAGGAGACAGGAGCATTTATTTGCGATTTTCTGCCACATTGCGGGGCCAAGGCCCTGCAGCGGAGGGGGCTTTCGCGGGGGGGGTCCTGCCCCGGGCCGTTACCTGCCTCGAAGAGGTACTTGGGGAGCTGCGTGCTTTTGCCGCTGCCCGTCTCGCCGGTGACGATGAGGAAGGGCCGGTCCCTCACAGCCTGCACCAGCGCCCGCCGGTACTGGGCGATGGGCAGGGCGGCGCCCTCCATGATGATGGCGGCGGCGGCGGCCGCCCCCCGCGAAACCCCTCAGCGCCCAACGGCCACCGCCCCGGCAGGTAACCACCCCCCCCCCCGCGCCCCACGTGACCCCACACGCAAACGACGCCGGCGCGCGCGCGCCGATGACATCCGCCGCCTGCGCAGAGAAAATGACAGAAGGCGGGGCGCTATGCCACGCCCCCTCTGGGGAAAGCCACGCCCCTCTGGAAGCCCCGCCCCGCCCCCGGCCGAGGCCCCGCCCCCTCCCCGCTCTCTTGGCGAAAATGACTTTTTTATTTTTCCCCCCCCAAATCTTGCTCTTCCCCGAGGCCCGTGGCGCTGGGACGAAGGAGGGAGCAGAACTGCCCAGCTCCCCCGGGAGCAATTCCCGTGTGCTGTGCCTAGCGGTTACCTTTTTGGGGGAAAATACACCGTTAACCGTGAACGCTGGGCAGGGGAGAGACGCTGTGGGGGGAAACAGCTCCATAAAACCACGTCTCTCCTGGTTTTCCACACAGATAACGCGCCCACCGTTCACCCAGGGAGATTTCAGCTCTGCCCACACCGTGCGAATCCGCCCGGGGCCTGAAGGTGGCAAGCTGGGTATACGGAAAACCAAACCCGGCGGCACCCAAACCCCTGATTCTAGGCCGAGGCCGCTGCCACGGCGCCTCGCTGGCCCCAGCTGAGGCGATTTCCCCTCGCTTGGGCCCGCACGCCCGAGGCCTGCTTCCCGTTCCACACCGACATCTCCCCGCTTCCCTCTCGACGCCTTCCAGCCTCGCTGCCGCCGCTCCGGCCTCTGAAAGGCTGTGGAAACCTGCCCGGCTCAGGCATCGCCATGTCTAACGCTGCAAATCCGCGTTGAGCCTGCCCAGAAACCGTGGTCAAGTCCTGTCCGATACTGTTTTTCTGCCCTTCGTTACCGTAGCCGGAAGAAAAAAGAGAATTGCGGTGGTTGTTTCAGTACAGCGCCCTAACTCCAAGGATACCTGCTATTACACCAGCTGGCTTATTGCTATACAACATTTGCAACAATCTGACAAAAAATGCTGGAAAGAGGCAGGCCTTCCCCAAAGCTGCACAAACCGCCCCTCAGAGGCTGACAAAGATGCTCTCTTTGCAGCGTGCATCTTCCTACCCTGAGTGACATTAAGCTGTTTAGACACTCTGCAGCGTAAATCCTCCATTTCTGTTTGAGACCCTCCTAAAATAACTTAAAAGCTCTTCTAGGAGCATAAGAAACACCTCCGGTCTAGCAGCCAGACTGCTGTAACCAATGTATAGCCCTATTCACTAGGTACATAATGGCATGTGCCAAAACACTGCGTTTTGGTGCATCCCTTTCTGGAAGTGTATCGTATTTATTACCTCCCAATGTCCTAATGCTATGTCATCATTAGTGACTCTGTTAATGGTGATCATATAAACTGCTTTATTTCCTACTGGCAACTTCAAACACACTATCATTATGGTTTTTTGGCATACATTCACTGATAGTTCTTTACTGGTTTTCCTACATGCATATGTATGCGTGAATGCATGCGCACGTGCACATGCTACCTGATTGCATTTAAATCACATGCTGCTTTTGGCACACATGGGGTCAATGGGGTTTTTCAATTTCTTTGTTTTCCTCCTAGCCAGGGAACAGCAGATTTGGGTTTAATCAAACTATTTGCAGCCTTGAACTTTGCCCCCTGGAAAATAGTGCCATTCATTTAAGGATTTCCCTCTGTCTAATAAACAGTAATGAATCACACCCCACAATTCCCCTGTGATGTTATCTCGGTTTCACAGATGGGAAAACAGACACAAACGGAGGGGGCTGCACACATGGCAAATCAGAGGCAGAGCCGGGAGAAGACCCCAGTAATCCTCGTACAATTCCCTGCTCTAATAACTCCGAAATGTTGCGTCCCGAGCCGCGCAGCTGCTCTGCCTGTGTTACCATGGGTAGCAGAGCTCTCGGGCTAGCTCGGAAAGCCATAATCTGCTCTTTTCCTAAGGTTTAGCTTTACACATAATTGCAAATTCTGTGCGGTGACAGAGGCTGCAGCTCTGCCAGCTTCCTGTGCTGAATTATTCCTGAGTCTATCTGTCTCTTTCTGTGTAAGCAGAGGATACCTTTTCCCTCCTGATGCGTACAGAAATAGCAGGACATGGGGAATATTCCAGTCTCTAGTTGTACACCGTGGTTTTATTGGCCTTCCCAAGGGAGAAGGATGAATTCCCAGGGGAATCTCCTGACCTTGCTCTGGCCAAAGTGGTCCGTTCCATGGACAACGCAGCATCCCTCGATGGCTGTGAAGAAAACCACATCTATTAATTACACTGAACGAGTGAGGACAGATAAGTGCTTTGTGCCTGGACTCTCTAAGCAGGGCCGCTTGCAAGAAGAAAGATCCCTGAGCTTTAATTTCACTGCGGACAAGGAGCATAAACCAATGCTCCCTGTCAGACGACCGGCAGTTTTTCTGTCAGCCGGTGTTTTTGCGGCGCTGGCTGTGAGTCATTACTGCAAGCGTGTTATTCCTAAAGCAGAGAATAAGCGCTGCAGAAAGGTGTTACGTGCAGCAACAGCCCAAACCCCCTTTACACCTCCTTCTGCTATCTCACAGTATCTTGATACAAAACATTACAAACTGACAAGTTTAATTTCAATTTTTCCTCCACTTATTAAACACTGCTGCTTTTTGAGCACAGAATCTTAGTTTTCTGCATATTGAATCAGTTTTCTTTGCGTTTAGTGCTGTGGAAAACAGCAGTCCCAGTGCAGCCTCCTGCCAGCATAGCCGGGTTACTCAAAGCAGCAGGCACAGGTTGCTGCTAAAAAAGACTGCAGAAAACACAGTCCCAGCAGCAAATCTGCACTTCTGCTGGTCTAGCTTGTTTTGTTCAGCAGGTAGCGACGGATGGTGTATGGCCGAATCCAAGCTAGGAATTGCTGTGCCAGAGTGAAATACCCGTATTGCTACACTGGGAAAGTATTTGCAGCATCAATCTGGCCTAAAAGCATGTCTCAGGTGCAGTCCTGTGTGTGCCTACAGCTGCGGCAGAAGTCCCTCAGCTAGATCTTGCTTGGCTGGGGCAGGTACAAATGCCGAGGTGATGGGTGCAGCGGTTGCTTGTCCGCTTGGACCTGAACCACGCAGCTTGCGCTGACGCCCGAGCCCTCAGCAGCTCCTGAGCCAGCCTGGAGGCACCTTAGGGAGCTCTGCAATGGCCACGGTCACACACCTGACCTGCAGGGAATCACAGCTGCACAGGCAGGTCTCTGTGCCCCGCTTCTGCAAACATTTCTGCACAAACCTTACTGTATTTGGCAGAAGAGACCTTGCTGCAAGCCTGAACTGTTGCTCTTGAAAGCCTGTTTTCTTTTGTCTTTAAAGTTGGTCTATGCCAGGCCAGCAATTCATTTTTTTTAATATACCACCCTCACCCATCTGCCTGCATCACCCTTTTTAAATTTAACTATGCTGTCAGCGCTGCAGCTGTTTCTGAGGCCACAAGCACCAGCGCTCGCGGCTCCTGCCAGGTGCACGTATGAAGAAAAAGGTCGTGGGCTTGGGCGAGGATTAGGCTTTGACTCAGCTGTTTGCATGCTTGCACACATGCACGCTCCGTCCGTCAGTCTGCACGCACGAGCTGGACAGGTGAGGGCTGAATACTGGAAACAACTCAGGGACACTCTCACAAAGCCACCACCAAACATGTGCAATCTCCGTGGTCTATAAAAAGCAGTTACAATAAGCCTCCAAGCAGCCCTCGCATCAGTAAAGTTATTTGTACAGACATATAAAGGCAGAAGTGCTCGGGAACAGGCCCTTGGGAGGCTGGCCCGGCTCGCTCGAGCTCCACCTTGAGTATCTCACTAATTCAGGGCCTTTGTACCTGCCCTGATGAAAGCTGATGGCTATTTTAAGAGCTTCTCAAGCTTGCGCCTCTGTTATAACCCATGAGAGCCGTCTAATCTATTTCTGTATATCAGACATCATTCCTCTTCTGGCTTCCTTATCAAATGTGCAGAATAATCAATAATTTACTTAGGCTCCACCTTGCCATTAGAGTGCACCAGGGCTACGATTTAAATATATTTCCATTAGCGTAAAGTAAGTGGCTATCCTAAACTATCATGGAATTGTCCGCTTGTGTATGTGGCGGCACCTCCTACTACCCAAAGTAGTTTTGTTTCCCCAACTATTAAATCTAGGACAAAACACTGCACTTTTGTTCTATAATAAGAATATAGCAAAAAGCAGCTGACTGCTTTCACAGCCTCTGTTCTCACGGACCAGGACATGGTGTGAAGAAGTAACCCCTGGCGTGAGCCCTTCCCGCGGTAGAAGTCATTAAGAAAAGCCAGATCTCTTCCAAGCTCTTGTTTTAGAGCCAGCAAATGGGAACTTGAGGAAGGGGAAATGCCATGTGCTCCCGTCCCTGTCCCTTGTCCCTCGCCATACGCTGCATCGCCCCGATTATGGGCTCCTCTTCCATTTCCTTCGTACCCTTGGCTCGAGGGATCTCCAAGGTGTGGGTTAATTAAGAGGGAAAGAGTTACCGTGAAATCTTCCTGCCTAATATAGGAATTTGCCTGGCCCTCGTCGCTCCTCATGCTAAAAAGCAACCAAAAAGCAACAGCTTTGTCTGTGAATTTCCAAACTAGAGGTGGTGTTTTCGGATTTCCTCCTGTCCCTCTGTTTAACCCCTCCATGGCATCACTTGGGTATCAGCAGCATCCAGCAGTGCAGGCGGGGTGCGTGGCAGCCGCACATATCCTGTTAATGACTTCATTTCTTCCCCTAGCGCTGCAAAAACAAAAACAACCCCAAATCCCTGGCCCTGCATAATCATGGCCCTTTTATTCATGTTTCTTAAATTGTTCTCCTTCATGAATTTTAATGTGCGGTCCATTTTCTTTCCACTAATCCTGCATTAGGCTGGGGGCCTTTATAGGCTGAACATTTGCCCCCCTTCGCTCTCGGTTCTCTGCAGCATCTTGGCGGCCGTGCACCAGGCTGCTGCGTCCCTAGACATCGCCTTCATCTCAGCTGCTCTGACCGCCAGGCTCAGCCAACGCCAAAGTGCTTTCTTGTTAGATGCTCGCGTTTTGTGTATCCATGACAAAAGGAATAGGCCGTTGGATAGACACCCTCTCAACAACAGCTCATTTACTTTGTCCACGATTTGCTAATCCGTTGGCCCGGGTATTAGCTGCACAGCGTTTGGGGTGACGCCTGTCTCTGAATCTCTGCCCTGGCGCTTTTGCAGATCTCTTCTTCCTTCCAAAACGCTCTCCGCAAGGGCTCAGTCATGCCAGGAGCGGGTGAAAGCCCTCCAGGAAATTCCCCTTCCCAAGGAACGGCAGAATTCCCATTTTGCTGTTGTCACCTAGCTCCGAGGGACACCCGGGGCACAACGCTGTCGTTGGTACAACACCGTAGAGCCAGAGATGCTCAACAGCAGAGTGCGAAAGGTGTTTCCATCCCAGAGCCAGGCAGAACCGTTAGAAACTCCAATCCGACTTTCTTCAAAACTCACTTTCAGCCTGTTATCACTGCCAGGTTCAGTAATTTGTGTTCAGCTGAAGTAATTCTTCCAAGCAGATACCTCGACTTGCTTTGAGAAGATGAAGAGTCCCTGCCTGCCTTTGAGAGTCGTCCTGGTAAAATTAGTCTGCCAGCTCTGTCTCAAGGAGTGAGAGTCTACATCAAATTGAAGCGAGATGCATTTCAAGTGCTCTTTTTGTGTAACTTGCTAAGAATATACCAAGTCCTGCCCCTCCGTGTGTCTCACAGAACCCTTATTAGATGAAAAAGGACTATTGTACCGTTTTCAGCCATGAAGTTCTAAAAATATGGGAACCTTGATGTATTGAATGCATGGTAAGGACCTTTCTGGTCCTGTCTACAAGTGTTCCCAATTGCCACTAACTTCACATCGCTTGCAGAACCAGGGGAAGTATTTCTTTCCCTTTACATACAAAATATGCTTAGTTTTTTAGGGATGCTTCGGTCTGGAGTACTGCACTAGCACAGTGGGCAGGCACAGGCAGAAATGAATCTGACTTAAAATCTGATTTGACTTGAACAACACTGACCTAATGAGAAGTGTGGAGTCCCAACCAGCCTGCAAATCCCATCTGTTTCTTATTGCTATAACAGGCAAGCTAAAACCCTAAATCCAAACAGCTCTGAGCTCTGAATCCAAATTTTGCAGCTTGAGTCCATTACCAGCAGGGACGACTGCTAGCCCAGCATGGGCTCTCCGCTTAAACTGAGCACTGGGATTTACGGTACGACACTAAATGAAGGAGACACATATTGCTAGGTGACCAACAGCTAGAGTACAAATCTGGGAATATATTTGGAGACAGAGATTCATGGGATGCTGAATAAGTTGACCTACCTCTTTGCTCCCCATGAAATTGTTATCACAACACTCTTATACTTTAATGGTGTTTTGAGGGTCAACTGTTGTTTGAGAACCACTCAAATACTCCTCCAGTGTGAGGAGCTAATGAAAACCTGGACTATCTTTGCATGTTAAGTTTTATATTAAGTTGCAGCTTTTGCTGTTTTTTAATCTTTCCCCTTACAGAAGAAATGGAGTTTGTCATCAAAAAGAAGATCCAATTTGTAAAGCAAGCAGCTTTTTCGGCTTCTATGAAAAATAAAAGTGAGTATAATCAGAAAAAGCCTTGTCTCTGTCTTTTTTAATTGGAAAGAACCTAAAGGTGGTGAAGGCAATAGATTCTCTTCTCTGTGTGGGATTTGGCAACACCATTGCCATTAGAATGGAATAAACCCTTTAAATATATAATGGTTTGAGTACAATGTAGATTTGAAAATAAAGTGTGGAGCTGTACAGGTCCTATTTTTTTCCACCTATCTACCTTTACATTAAGCACGAGGTTTATATGCTTCCCCAGACACTGGGTAAACTATTGATTTTGTTAAGTGATGTTCTGTTTATAGAATCGCCATTACTCACTATTCCGCCTTTGTTTGGAGACGAATCCCCTCCCACTCTCACTAATGGCTTCTTCTGATCTCATCTGACGTGGAGGATTTCCCAAGCATATTAAAAACATTATTCACGCTGCCTTTTTAGCTTTGCCAAAGGTTTAATGACTTCAGCATAAGAGCTGTACGTTGTACTGTATTTGAACTGGATTTACTCACTGACGCCTGATCCTGTGCACTCGACCTCCGACATAAACGCGTAGGCGCTAAGGCAGTTCCTGAATAATATTCCACGATCAGGTGAAACCATAAAAAGCCACGGAGATATTCCGGCCTGCTGCTCATCCGCACTTTAATTTGAAAAGCACAGAAGTATTATTTCCTACACCCTGGAGCAGAACGTCACGACCTTGAAAACGCAGCCCGCATCCGGGCTCCCGGGCATCGGCTCTTTTTGCAACGTGCGGGTCCAAGTTCAGTCTCTCCCCAGGATTGCAGTGCGGCATCCCGCTCCTCTGGCACTGCCGGGACCACCCAGCCCCGGGCGTCTTTCCAGCCTCTTTGCCACCTGAATCTGTCACTCACTCGAGGATTTAAAACTTCTCCGTCACGGAACAAACCCTGGGTAAATTGCCTTGCTGAGGATAATTTGAAATCTTTTTTCTTTCCCCTTCCCTTGCACTTTCAGATGTTTAATTGAGATGCAGCAGTGGATACACTCCAGCAAGTTGGTTCATAATGTCTTAAAAATGGAATTATTGATTGTTGGTTCCACTCCTCTCAGCATGGCACTTTCCATTGGCGCAGCTTGCCGCGTGCTGTGTATTTTAAATCACTGGTGAGTGCAGGGGGGATGCAGTCCAACTCCGTTTCATCTGCTGCTCGAAAGCGTGACAAAAAAATTATTGTCATATTTTCCCCCTTTCTTCAGTGGCCACCCACATGCATACGATTCAAGGGATTTTTCACCAGGCTTTTTTACAGCAGAGCCTTTCTTTGATCACTTCGCACACTGATTACTGTCATTTGTTTCCAGGCCTCCCCTGCCAGCATGTACTTTAGCTGCAATACAAGGTCAAAAGGCAGCTTCTTCTGTCCTGCATTTGATCAGCAAAGTGGTTCCGTGATTGCTTTCCATTTCTACCCTAATTTCTTACTGAAAGAGCAAATATAAAACACAGGCTGTGTGTAGCGATAGCTGAAGTTTTCAAGAGCGCGAGGACACGGACAAAGGCAGGCTCAGCCTGGCCCTGGCCGAGGGGCCTCAACTCTGCTAGGAAGGGGCTCCAAGGGGTCTAAATAATGTCTATGAGAAACTGGGGAGCAATCCCAAACTGGGGAACTTCCTATGTGGTCGCTCATGGCTCCTCCAGGCACAGGCTTCGTTCCTCGTTGCCTGGGGAAGGTGCAATGTGTGCCCAACAGGCACGACTCTTACTGCAATAAAACAGAGCAATGAGCAGCCCTTCAAGCCATCTATCTTCATCTCCCTAAAAACAACATTCCTGTATCCTAAAGAACGTGCTCAGGTTGCTAGGTCCATACTCATCCTAGCTGGTTTCAGCCGTTTCTTGCAGTGCTCTTCAGTGCATCACTTGGAGATCTTCTCCCACCGAAGAGAGGTCCGTCCACCGTGGCCGGCAGCGCAGGAATCGCCAAGTGATGGCATGAGTGCATTAACTGGACTACAGGCCTCTGGGTTTCCATCCGCTGCAGTGTGACAGGCACGTAACAGGAACACAGGCCTCAGGGGGACCTCCCGGAGCCACTTGATCTCACGGCTTTTCTTCTGAAATAACTCAATTTCTGCACCAGATGGTCCTGCCCACCATCTGAAACGTACTCGCTGGGAAGCGGTTTGCAAAGGAGTGGCTGGATGGCTGAAAGGGTCATCAGCAATGGCATATCAGGTCCCCCAAACTGTAATCCCCGGAGCAGACCAACACATGGGGTACTGGTGATGGACCTGCTGGGGAACTGGTGCGTTCAAGTCCATAACACCTGAAAATCTCTGGTCTGTCGCATGAGCACTACACGCCACAGCCAAGAAGGTCCCCAAGCCCTCATCGTTGCTGCTAACAGCCATCAGTCCCAGTCCCCCAAGGACTTTGGTCACGGCCGCACGGAGCCGTGACACCCGCTGCTCTTCCAGACCGGCGGTGAGCACTGGGTGAGGGTGCTTCCTACGCTCACCCTTCCCCGTTGGCAGCAGCACGTGAGACAACCCTTTGCTGCTTTGCCCTTCTGTGAACGTCACGGAGACCCGCTGCCGAGGACCGGGTACCTGGGGACACCTGGATTGCTGCCATCAGTCTGCCACAGTAGCTCTCCGTTGCGACGAAGGACTGCTCTGCTAGGATAGATATTGCTAAGAATTACGATTTCAGGCTACCCATGGAGTCAATACGATTGCAGTTTCGTACCACATTCAGGAGGTTTTCTTCATGCCAGTTAGGGCTGTAAGTTTGTTTTAAATTCACACTTGCATTTTGCCCTCTCTCCTGAGGCTGCCAGGAAAGCAGCGATACACCATCATTACTCTGGAGAAATACAATCTCTGCTTAGAAACAGGTCAAAGAAATGTTTTTTCCACACACAAAAACGTATTTACAGTCCGATATGGCTCATTTCGCTTAAAGAAGCAGCCACTTCCAAAAGTAAGTATCCACAGGAGAACGCTGTACGGCGGTGTGTGCATCTCCTGCGTAATACGTTCCTGCGACTCCGGGAACAACGTGCCAGAGGAACAAAGTGATCCATCTTCTATAAAGCCTTGCGGTGTTTCAAACCACGGCGGCTCGGCTCCTCTGCGTGCTCGGCTCCCGTGTAGCCCTGGCCCCGCTCCTGCCCCTCTCTGACAGCGAGCTGCCTTTGAGGCGTACTAACGAGTTTCAGCAACACTAATTTTCAAGGGGTTGGCCCGGATCATACGTGGGGCTTTCGCAGTCCCGTCGTGGACATGCACAGGTGAGAGCTGCTCTTCAGGGAGCGAGGAGCCACAGGGAGCGAGGTCCATGAGAGGAGAAGACAACTCATCCTTGGCCACTTCCCCTGTCTCGGAGGTACTTGGGAGAGGTCAAAAATGAGCATAAACCACAGCAGCTCCAGAGAATGATATAAAACAAAGTCCTTTGACCAAGTCTTGCTGTCGTAGCCCCATCATACTCCTATCTCACTATAGTATCCCCCATTGACCAGCCGCAGCGAGCCGTCCTTGCAGCCAGCCCTTCCCTGGCAGACGTGTTCAGACGTGGGTCTTACCCACAGAGCTACGTCCCCAGGCTTATCTCCAAACATACATTTGCTACGAAACGTGCAGGGTTTTCTCCATATATGTTCGTCCTTGGGCTCCCAAACCATTGCACCACGCTGCACTGCTTCCGTGACACTTGCAAACAGAGATGTTGCACAACCTTGAAATATGAGTTAGACTTTATCCTTATCATTTTGAGGTCTAAGGAGGGTCTTTTCCCCTTCTTTTCAGATACATGGGTATTTTACAAGCTCTCCACCACACTCCTCCCCACCGCGCTCCACTGGAGGAATGAACCCCCGCAGCAGCACGACCCCAAACATCCACTGCAATAACTTTTAGTGTCAGATAACAAGACCGCATGCCCGGGGCAGGCAGGCTCCGGCAGAGACTCAGGCAGGGCTTTGCCTACCTTCGGGCTGGTTTGCAAGACATGTTTCTTTCGGCACATTTCTTGCTAGGCTGTAAAACACAAGGCTCTCGGGGGCACGCTTTCAAAAGCAACACGTGGTCGCTGCACGAAGAGCGAGTGCGTGAACCGAGGAGGGGACCTGCGCCCATGCCTCCCCAGCACCACGCAGAGCCCACAGCCCGCCCAGGCTCTTAAACTCCAGCTGTTGCTGAATCTCCTGCCCTTATTCACAGCCATTTCCCTCTCCTGATCCTGTGTGCTCGGATGTGTAAGCAGGAGCAGCCGCGGTGGTTAACCAAGAGTCTCCTCTTGCAGCAGGCACGTGGGCCCCGTCCCCACCCAACTCCCGCCGGCTAACTCCAACAACGGGCTGCGTCGCCAGCCCTGCACGGGGCACGGGTAAGCTCTCGCACGTCGTGGTCACTACCGCCTAGGTGATGGGTGATTTGGGGACTTCAGCCGCGTTTAGCAACGCTCACCTTAGTCGCGTCCACCCCAAGCGAGCAGTGCTGCACCGGCTCTTCCAGAGCAGGGCGACCGCCTCTGCACGCGGCGGCTTGGCGTAACGCGCGGCCCTTGCAGCCAGCTGACATCCACAACCAAATAAATGTAAATCAGTTCTAGCACACGCTGGAAGCAGCTTAACCAACAGCGTCTAGGCTGCGTTGTCCTTTGGACGGTACAAAACCTCCCAGAGATGCTCACAAATGACCCATGCCTTCAACGGCGATTCGGTGGAAGACTCGGAGCTGTTGCTTTGAATTTTTAGCAAGAAAATCTTGCCGTAGACTCTCCTGCCCTGAAACGAACCTCACAGGTGACGGTGTGCACAGGCACTTTCGTCCAAAAAAGCCTCAGGGACTGAAAATCAGCCTCTCATTTTCTGAACGGCTATAAGGAGCAGTCCGGGACACAATCTGACCTTCTGAGCACTGCACTACTTTCACTAGGGAACTGTGATGCATCTCATGCAAAATACGGTTTCCTCTATCTACTGTGAATCGATCTTTTCACCCAATCTAGTTGACAGAGCTACAACTTACTGTTCAATTAACATTTCACAAGTAAAAACAGTTTGTGTTGCAGCCACTGATGCCTCGAGTGAACTTTAGATTTCCACGTTCCTTCTGACATCGCTTCACAAAACAAGAAGATCCTCAAAGCAGCCCGGCATCTTTTAATGTCACGGGCAACAAAACAAATGCAAAAAATGGAGTGATTATCAAGGAAAAGGAACAACTGGAAATCAGCTGACAGTAGGTAGAAAAATTTACCCTTCTTAATTTAAAAGTGAAAATCTGCATAGCATGGAGATGCCCACGGGGTAATGGAAATAAGTGGAAATTCATATGGAAGCAAAGCACATGAGGGAAAATAAGAGAGCACATGAGGTTAACGCACTGCACTTTCCAGGTCATGCAGTAAGAAAACAGACCTGCGACGGGTTTTTAAGAGCTGGCGAGGCAGGTACACCTGGGGAACGGTGCACCAAGAAGAGAGGCCCCCAGGACGGGGGTAGATGATGTCTCCAGTCCTCTTTCCCCAGGACTCGAGGTCCTCGCCGGGAGCTGCCGCGTGGGCATCCATCACCGCTGCCGGCTCTCGCTCCGGGGCCGAGCAGCAGCCACGTGCACCTTCCTCCGCCGGAGACCGCTCCCAGCCCCGTCCCAATTAACTGCCTCCTAATGACTTTCTGAACCCGGCAGGATTTCCTTAATTACAGCGTGCACTGAATGTTAATCAAGGAAGCAACGCTCCACGGCGCGGAGCCCGAGGGTGCAGCACGCGCAACACCCCCCTGCCCGGGCTCACGAATTCGGGTGCAACAAGGGAGCGCTGCACGGAGTACAGCCTCGCGAGTGATGCTTTGCTTAAGAAATTTTGCTTAATTTGGGGGTTTGCAGGTGTTCTTAGGTGCTGGTGGGTTGGGTGCAGCGGGATGCGGCCCCAAGCGCAGCAACAAACCTGGCAGGACTGAAAAAATCCATCAGGTACGTAGAGAGGCCGGGAAGGGGTGGCACAAGTGGAAGGCACTCCCCTGCCTTCCTCCCCAAACGCTCCTGCCGAAGCATCTTCACACGGGCGCGAGGGGTCTGCCCCAGCGCGGCCCACCCAGCGGGGTCTGCAGCGATGCCCTCGGCCCCGCGCAGGACGCCGGCCGGTCGAGCGGCGACACGGCTGCTCCCGTGACTGCGCGTGGTGGCAATTAAAATCGTAACGAGAGCAACCACGGTCAGCTCTTTGATGCTGAAGCGTGAAACGAGTACGTTATCCTCCTGCTCTTCCGGAGCCAGGCTCATTTCCCGATCTCCGGCACAGTTACCTCCACTGGACTTTACTCCCCGTAGAAATGTGGGGTGTGACCGCTGACGGCTCCGACCGGTTCCACCCGCGAAGCTGCGGAAGCTCTGCTAAGGCCATCGACGTTCACCCGCCCGCGCTGCAGGCGACGACGGTCACGAGAAGATTCGGCTTGGAGGCAGATCCGTAGCTTAGGCCACCCTCGGGAAGCTCGGCCGGAGCCCCAGCGCCGCGCGAGCCGTAAGCCCCGTTTCCCAGACACGGGCAGGGGTTTGCTCACGAGCAGCTCCAAAGGCCACAGCAGCCTAAAAATATATAAGTTACGGTGCTTTTCACCTCCAGACGTGCTTGGTGAGGACGGCAACGGGGCTCTGGGGCCTTACTGCCTCGTGCCCCCATGTAACGCACCGATTTCAGTAAAGCAGCAGCGGTGATGGGAAAGGAGAAGTAGGTCCTTTCTCTTTATAGAAAGGTTTTTTTCCTCGCTAATCAAATGCAAATACTGGAAGCAAAGATGTGATACAGCAAAATGATATAAGCAAAAGTACTATGTTAACGAATGCAAACAGCAGAAGGAAGGAAGACGAGGCCGAGCGCTGATGTTGCCTGTGCCAGTGCGAATGCAAAACAGTTCTGCTGAAACCAGGCAGACTATTTCAGTTTTAACCTGAGATGATAACAACAAACCCCTGAAGGATTTTGGTGCACGTACTTGCTTTGCAGAGACCTGCCGTGGGATGAGGGATCGAGGTGCTGCAGCGGGACGCAGCATGCCCGAGCTCAGCCTCTTCCCTGCTGCTGGTCTCCTATCAGCCCTGGCACCTACCATTCCCTCGTCTTCCCCCGTAACACCTACGTATATACACCTTTCTCCTCTCTTTTCCCTATCCAGACCGTGAGGCCTGTGGGACAGACTGCCTTTCTCTCTGCAGCTTCCCGAGGCGCAGCATCGTCCCCATCTCGATCCATCTGCCCGATGTCCCCGGGGCAGGAAAAGCCCTGGGGCACCGACGCCGGCCAGGGCCGAGCCAGGCGATGTCTGGTGATGTCTGGTCATCTGGTGATGCCACGGCCCAGCACGTTCACCCTCTAGCAGAAGCTAAAAATAGAAAGCACATGCTAAAAATAACGCATGATCAGAAAAGGCTAAACCCCAGACCTCTCCCTGAACTCCGGGGATTAATTTTAATTTCTCCGTAATCCAGCCCAGAATAGCCCCGTCACTGCTGAAGGCAGGGCTCCCTCCCCGGCCCAAGCTCCATCGCCCCAAGGCAATCACTAAACAGACACATCGCTCCCAGCTTTACCTGCTGCGGTCAGATATATGCAAATATATGCGTGCAATGATTTGCATGCAGAGCTGGGACTTTGCTTCAGTGCAGGAGATCTCCCTTAATCCCCAGGACGAGCTCCCCAAACGGCAGCGGCAGCCGCAGCGGCCAAGGTGGCAGCGGATGGGATTTGGGGAGAGCCGAGGTTTCCGTCGCAGCGGACGGGTGGGCTCCGATGGCACGAACGAGGCCGGGCAGCGCGGCCAGCTCTCCAAAATATTTTCAGTCCCGAGCTCCTGTGAACAAAGACTCTTAGTCTGAGGTGTGACTTACATGCAGCAGCCTATAAACACCTGAAAAATGTCTCTGGGAATGCCTCAGAGCTCACCATAATGCTGCTACTGTGGAGCTGCAAGAGCCTTAGCGTTCCCAGCGTGCATCCCCCGGCTGGCTTCTGCCTGGGAAAAAATACCGAGTCTAAGCAATTTCTTACAGGCCTGCTATAAGCGTGTTCTCAATTCGACAGCGAGCAGAGAAGGCAAATATTTTTCTGGAAAGGAAATTACATTGTGTTTACACCTAATACTGTTTGCTGAAGAGCTGCCTGGGCTCAGGTTCCACCCGCTCGGTATTTACCCAGCTGGAGAAGCAGCTCAGCGGAGTTCGGCTGGGCCGGGCACGACGCAGCCCGAGAAGTGAGCGTTTATATACGTAGGAAGCCCTGCGGTTTGGTGAACTGAGCACGGCCTGTGGTGCAGAAGACCTGGCTCCTGTTTGCTGTATTTTGCTTTTGGGAAGTTGCGATTCGGCACATAAGGGGCTGCTGTTTCGGC
Source organism: Dromaius novaehollandiae (assembly GCF_036370855.1). Taxonomy (NCBI): domain Eukaryota; kingdom Metazoa; phylum Chordata; class Aves; order Casuariiformes; family Dromaiidae; genus Dromaius; species Dromaius novaehollandiae. The sequence goes on from NC_088116.1 coordinate 4,222,370, forward strand.
GTGCTCGTGCAGCGTCCAGCCCGGCGCGCTGGGTGCCGAGACGCAGAGATTTACATCAGGAATGCCCAAATTACAGGGCACCCTGCGGACACAGAAACTGTGCATCTTCAATCAAAACAAATTAAATGTGTTTTAAAACCAAACACATGTGCACGTGTGTATTTTAAATTAATTTTGAATTATTACCACTACTTTGGTCCTAAATACACCTTGACCCACATCTCACATAAAAAGGTAAAGCATGCAATAAGTAAGAAATGCATTGATTCCTGGCATATAAAAAGACTTAGTGATCAGAATCAAAATAATTCTGTATCGAACGTAATGGGAAACGGAGCTTGTAGGGAAAATAACATTTCAGGATAAAAGTAAAGCAGAATGGAAACTAGAGTTTCCCCTGACTTCACGGACTGCCCGGGTGCCCTGCAGCCCATCCGCCCTCCGATTCATCTTTGGCAGATTAGAGCCAACGACGTGCTAGTGGGCATTTTAGTTTTAAGCTAACCTGGGTGGCCAAAAGCTTTCCTTCCTTCCTTCCTCCCCTCGCCGCAGGTGGCTCGGGCCGGACGCTGGAGCTGCGGGGCTCCGCGGGGACGGGGACGAGGTGGCCTCTGCCCGCAGCGCTGGGCACGCGGGCGCTGCGACTTGCTGCAGACGCTTTCTTCCTTCTTGCCCTACTTCAGTGATTTTTAATCACATTTACTGACATCTAAAATTTTACCGGGGAGCTACAGCCCTGTATTTAATTTAAGCCAGTTCGCAACAGGCTTTTGCAGATCCTCTCCGATGTCTCGCAGCTCTTAGGGACCACGTATCGAAAACAACCGCCCCAGCCATGCACCGACTGAAACGCGAATAACTAATCAATGTAAAAACGGTGTTGTGTTTTTCCCATGTGGTTTTAGCCCCATGGAAAGCTCCTGGCTGCAGAGCCCCGGGGCTGCAGCAGAGGTCCCGGCCGGCGTCGCCCAGCCCCAGGCTACCTGGGGAAACGCGCAGGCACCTCAGAACGGGGCCAAATGGTAAAAACCAAACCCCGCTCCTCTGCGAAGGGGCACATTCAGCACTCGGAGCGCAGCGCCCGTCTCCCTGCCCAGAGCCACCGGAGCCCCGAACCCGTCCCTGGTGCTACGCCGCTTGCTCGCGCATCGCCCGCACGTTGCAGCCGCCAGCTTCGCCTCGGGATGCTCGTAACGCGGATGAACTGGGAGACGGGATGCAGGAGCCCCAGGAAAAAATATTACAAGCCAGCGTAACATATGCAGTTGTGAGTTTTATAAAGCTGTAAAACATCTCTGCGTTGTGCAAGTGAGAAAGCACGCCAGGCTGTGAGCGATGCCAGCTCCGGGCGTGGGGCAGCTCCGCATCCAGCCCCGAAAGCACCGGCTTCCTCTAAAACCCACTGCTGCAAACGCTCGAAGGCTATTGACCCCCAAAGCTCCTTGCTGCTCCTTCAGGGACCTTGCCGTCACCACGCTTTGTACCAGGCGGTGCTAATCCTGGCTCGCTGCACGTGCCACACGTCACGTCCCCTCGGCTGCCGCGGGAGCGCGGGCGGCCCCGGCTCCAGCCTCCCCGCAGCCAGCGCTGCCCCTCCTGCAAAACGAGCTAACGGGTGCCTTCCTAGGGGACGCAGCATGGATTTGAAATAAGTTTTACAGCTAGTGGAACAGACCTTTAAGACTGCATTTAAAACCCGTCCTATCTGGTCCCTAGATTGCTTCCTATTTCTCCAGCCAGGAGGGAGGTAGAGGCAGAGGTGCCCAAAAGCAGAGCGAGCTGCGGCGAGTTATCAGCCCCTGGCACGGCTGGCACGGAAACGCCGCCGGGAGAAAGGTCGCTGCCCGCCCGGGGGATTTCCATCCCAAAGCAGAAGCAGCTCAGCTCACGGCTCACTTCTCTGGCAGACACACACTTGCAGGACCCTGAAAGCGGTGGCCTGTTGTCTAAATATTTTTCTTGGACTGTTGATATGGACAAGTCAAACAGGCTCACGGCTGCGCAGAGGTCGCAAGTAGCCCGTGCTCCAAGCGCTCGTGAAGTTGCCTCTAATTCCTGCGCTCGTCAGTCTGGAAACGAGCACAAAGTTTCCCCAGGCCGCCGGCTGCCAAAGGTCACGTTTCAGTTGCACCAGCTTCGGTGAGAGCTTGTGCAACAAAACCTCCTGCAAACTCTGGAAGCGCCGAGCTGAGCTTCGCCTCCTGTTAATCATTGAGCCGTGCAGGGCAGCGGTTTTGCCAGGCTTGGATGCGTTTTAATTGCAACACTGAGCAAGTCTCAAAGGGAAAAAGATACCGGTACATCAACTTGCTTCTCCCTGCAATCAGCACAATACTCATGAACTGCAGACCCCCGAAATTAGATGCCTTTCTTAAGCAACAGGCTCCTGCTTTTACTGCCCTAACCACTCATGATCCATCATCCCAAACACTCTTCTCATCCCTGACATAAATTGCATCCTTTGAACTGTGGCTCCCGCGCGGCACCCCGGTTTCCTCGCTGCGGTGCACGGGCAGCAGCGCTGGGACCGGCCGGGACGGCCCCGGCTTTCCACTGCCGCAACGTCCCTTCCTAGGAAGGTATTAGTGCACCACTGCACGGTGTCTAAAATGGGTTTCTCCTCTCCGGCCCTCTTCTCCCCTTCCCACCAGCTGAACCCAAGTCCTAAAGCAGACGGCAGAATAGCCACGCTTCAGCGCATGAGAGAATTAGCCCTCGCAAACCACATAGAGCTTTAGTGCAGCGGGTTTCCCCCGCGACAGACGGAGAGCTTTGTCCGGCTTCTCCCGCGGGAACAGCCTCGTGCCTGGGAACGAGGGTCACGTTTCCAGCCGACTGCCCTCGGTGCGGTGGCCGGGTCCGTGCCGCAGACCTCTCCGGAGGAAGTTTGTCTCTAATGGCCTCGGCCTGGATTTTCCCTGCAGGGAAAGCTTTTGCAGCTGGGGCTGCTCGCCGGCACGCCGGCTCCCAGCCGCCACCGCTGCCCTTCCAGCCACACGGCCAAGCCGGAGCCGTCGGCAGCACCAGCGGGTGCTTGACGGGGATGAGGGGGCTGGCTAAGCGTTAATGCAGGAACAAAAGGAAAATTATTGCCTCTTGAAGCAAGTTTGAACTTCCCTAACCCACGGACAGCAGCGGACACAGGAGGAAGCAAGCGCACAGGGCAGCAGGTAGCTCCCCGTGCACGGATCCAAACCGGAGCAAGCCCAGGCTGCACGAGGCACCAGGGAGCAACGTGGGAGCTGCAGCTGGGGGAGGCACCGGGGGCCCAACCGGAGCAGGCGGAGGCCGGCACGGCCCTTCCCGCGATCCTCACCCGCAGCTCCAGCCGGGAGAGGTCGCTTCTGCCCGGGGCCGTTCGGCAGCCCCGCGGGAGCGAGGAACCCCTCCGGAGCGGCCAGACCCCGGGTGCCGCCGGGACATGGTCCAGATCTCCCTCGCAAAGCCCTTAATCAGATTTCACCTGCGATTAGCTCAAGTACATTTTCAGCCTCTGGTTCAAAATAGATTCCTGGCCCACTAGCAGGAAAAGCTAACACAAACGCTTCCATTCTCCCCAGCCTGTGTCTCCTAGCAAGTGTTTTGTTCTCTTCCTTTTTTTTCCCCTTCCCCTAAGACTTTAACCTTGTCTTGTTTCCAGACTTTCTTAATTTGAGAAACCAGGATACAGAATGCCCAGAGCAGATGTTCGGAGTCGGTAACAGAGGCTGCTGCGGGGAGAGGGACCGAGCCGGTGACCCCCGTACACGGGACCAAACCGAAGCCCGGCCGGGTGCAGTTCAGCTACTGAGAACACAGCTAATCCAATTAGATCCGAATTTCTGGGCAGTCTGCGCTTGGGAGGAAGCTCACATTCTGCAAAAGCGATTTAACTCGGGAATTTTTGCAGGCGAGGTGAGCACCGCGCAGCCGCTGCAGGAACACGGGCCCGGGCGCTGCCGTGGATCGAGCCCTGCCTCGCACCAGCTCCCTCTTCTCCTAACAGCAAATGGAGCTGAAGAAATTCAGCACTTTGGGGGATCACATCCCAAAGGCAGCATTTAAACACCTAGGAGCCTTTGGCTGCTCATTTTAAAACAGGACTCATGCATCCCAGGAAAGGTTTTTGCTTTTTTTTTTTGTTGATTAAAAAAAGGAGTCTAATTGATAGTAGCTTGGATGCTAGCAGCAGAATAACAGCCTGCAAAATCATCTGTATCAGTAAGAGCTGCTTGCCAACCCACGACCCAATGCAGCACATGAGCTGGGATTCGGGCACCAGCCATGGGGCTGAGCTGTTGCCAGGGAAGTCGAGCTGACAGTTTAGGAGCACGACCAAAGACGATGGCCAGGTTGGGCCAAGTGCAGCCACCACAGACAGCTGTTCACCAGGCTGAAGGATTCACTCTACAACCACCACTTTCTACGGAAAGAAATCAGACTGACAGAAGAGGAAAGTGTTATTACAGGAGCAGAGGTGGGGTGTTGAACAGCCCTCATGTCCATGCAGACTCTCAGTCATGAGTGTTTAAAAGGTTAAATTCATCATCGTAAACCTGCAAGCAGGAGCCACATTAGCAGATGCTACTCATCACAGCAACTGCATGGCTTTCTCATTTAAAAAAAACACTTTGCTTCTTGCAAAAAGCCAGACAAATTACCACCAGGAAAGCAAGCACATTCTCTCTTCCTTGAGTATGTAATTTAATAATCCCATCAAAATAGAATTATTCTAATCCTACTGCAAAAGGTACAGACTGTCCAGTGCTGTGCTACATAACCACCAATAATACCCACTTCTAAAATTGCAACTACACTTTGGTCTCCTCTGTGACAGTTTTAACACAGCTTTAGGCTAATCAGGAGATTTCTGTCCTATTAATTTTTCAAGAGGTGAATGCTTAGATGTACTCATATAGCAGACCTCAGATTTGTCCTCTAAGTTCAAAATTGGGCGTCATTGTAGTGAGAGTCTATCAAAGACAACTATATCGAGATGTTCAAGCTGAGAGGCTTTTGCAAGCACTCCGCTAGTTTGTTCACAGCGCAGGACTCGAGCAAACACGGGGCTTTAATGAGTCAGACATCCCCTGGGCTGTTCGGCACGTTACTGCAACGTACAGGGAACAGTCTTCGATGCAGAAAGTAGAGAAAGCAACTGGAAGAGCCACGGCTTTAGATTTCAGACCATGAAGGGGAACGCAACTCAAGTGACATTAGCTGTACAACCCTAGAGATCGTAATTCCCAGGAAAGGAATGCCATGAGACTGGGGAGAGTCAGAACTGGAAGAGCGAGTTTTTCCTTTCCATCTGCCTTGTATTTAACTGAACAACACGAGTGAAATGGGAATGGTGTCCCCACACACAGAGGTCCAGTCAGTTCACGTTATGCCTTCCAGACTCATTGGGAAAAAAACCTCAAAATCCCACAAAGCCATGGCCAAAGCCCAGTACGCAAGCAAACCCAAAGATCTGTGTTTGGAGGATGCTCTCCACTAGATAAATCTTGTACAGGAGCTACAATTACTGACCTAAGTACTTATCATTTCTACCCTTTCAGATTAAAACAGAAAGATACTTCATGCATGGATATACTGTAGGTCACCAGCAATACCAATAAATATTGAAGAGAGGTCATCTGTGCTGTTTTTTTAATGGATTGCTGGAGTTGATCCAGAACAGAGCTAGCCCATCATTTAAAATGATAGAAGTTCATTTCTGCAAGTCTTAATAGCAGATTCTTTCCTTAATAGTCCCATTTATATGATATTATCCACATTCCCAATGTGTTAGAATCATTTTAAGTAATGCAATATTAAAGTCATTTGTAGCAGAGGAACCTTTACGGATACAAGCTAAAATTAATTGGTCGTGCAGCCCAGGAATCTCAGAGCCATGGCTTTTCACCAACTGCAGCCACGCAAATAGAGATGAAATCTCTCCTTACTGTGAGTATTTGTTCTTCCATGTGTCCTACGCTAAAGCTTTGCCACTTCCCTTTGCTCCGAGAGAGCACAACCCTGGCTCCACAGCCTTTTCTCCAGCAGTCTGAACACCCCCTCAGCTCCAGCTCCTGGGGAGTAACACACACGATCTGCAAACCAGGGCACTTGGATTGAGAGGGAGATGCTCTTACGTTACTCATCTCTACAGTGAGAATGTCATTTCCTAGTGTATGCTACATTTTAGCTTGAAAAGCCTAACCAGCAGGACTTAAAAATGCACAACTTGATGTTCATAAAATGCGCGAGAAAACTGGCTGCTAGGCCAGATCTATTTGTCCATGTTTGCACAAACGCATGCAGGAGGTACACGCAGAGGAGGTTATTGCCCAGAGCACAGCTCCAATACCCAGGGTTTCCCCACTGAAGCAACAATAAGTCCCAGGGGGAAAAACTGGCTCCTTGAACTTTATGCTAAGCAGCACATAATCGGGAGTAATATACACAAAGATTCACAGCAATAACCTAGAGTCCTGAATATCAGATCACAGAATCGCAGCCAGCAACCTTGCACACAGCTCAGTAAACTGTGGGAGAGCTAGATTACGTTTAGAAAGAAATCCCCACTCAAAGACACCAAGCAATGGAGACTCGCACTCTGTGATATTTTCAAATACCAAATTCCCTCCCTAGCAGAGATCTGCACCCTTGCAGCTCCCCACCTCTCGCCAGGGACCCCGGGCACGGCAGCCAAGCTGCGCGAGGGCATCGTCCCCGGGGATGGCACTCATGAACTTTGCTTGGGAAGTGAAGCATGGCCGGTATTTAAGCAGCACCGTCATTTGGGAAGAAGCTCCTTCCCAAGCATACCATGGGAGCATCTCTGGAGACCAGCAAAGCCTAGGGATATGCAGACGGCACCCTCCTCTCCTCCTGGGACAAGCTGCACCCTTTTGATGAGCACGGCGGGTATTTTATCAGGAAGGCAGTGGTTTCTAAGGGCTGCCAGCTGCCTTGGTAGCTGCTTATATAGTACTACAGCTTTCTCACCAGTGACAATTTGATTGCATATTAACGAGCCAAAATGTAACAGATGAAGGCTCCTTAGCCAGCAGTTAAAATTTGTGTTTACTTAATGAAGTGTTCATTATCTTGCCCTCCAGGCATGAAAGCTAATTACATCAACGTTTTGCATCACGAACGATGCACCTTCGGTTAGGTGGCGGCGAGTCCTTCGGGTTAACAGTTTCCTGCCCGAGCGTTAGACGGGCGCAGCCGGCCGCCGGCTTTGCACTGCTGGCGGGCTCCCGCGGGAAGATCACCAACGTCCCTTAGACTCAAGGTATGAAGCTTCAAAAAAAGCACTTTTAGGTAAGCATGGATCCCATAGCCCTGTTTCAACAGGGAAAGGCAGCAATTAAGGAAGCAGTTTGGCAAAGTTTGGCAATCTGTGCTGGAGGATAAGCCAGAACTTCAGCTCTTTGGACAGCCAGCACATCGTAGAGGGTCCCGATTTCTGCCCTAAAAACTGCATAGAAATAGCACAATTATGGGAAAATCCTTTTCAAAGTGGAAACGAAAACAACAGTCTGAGTTTAATAAGGAAACAGAGCTATATAAACCTATAGTCTTGTGTTATTTCTGTAACACATCCAAGGGCTCTCACAGAAACCCTTCATAGCACACATTTCCACCGGGGGAGGCTAGGCCGCTAGCTAAGTATTTTATTTTTTTCCCCAGCATTTTATTTAACACAATCAGAAGTTTCCATACATGGAGAACAAAATGTCTGTTAAAAAAAAAAACAAAAAACAAAAAAACTGGCTCTGCAACAGGCAGCTACGATGAGAAGCCACTGGTTTATTTCTGAGGACATGACTCATAAATAATATGGCAGAATGGAAAAAAAATCTCTCTCAGGTTTTTTTCCACAGAAGATAATGGGGCTTTCAACCAAATACAAGAGTTTCAGAGAAAGCAAAGCATTGTCTGTGAAGGAAGAAAAAGGAAAACATCAGATTTTAGCAGTTTTTTCCTTCAGCGTTTCATTTTTGATGTCTTTCCCCTTTTCAACCATAACACCAACATTTTACGGAAGAAAAACTAATAAAACCCATCCCCAGCTCACATCGGCTCCGAACGCACGCCGCTCCCCAGCAGAGGATCTCAGCACCACCTTTTAAAGTCATTTTCTCCACCCACATTTATAGATGAGGAAGCTGAGGGTGGGAGAGACGAAGTAACACACTGAGGCCACCAAAGAGAGGAACTGAACAGCGAGCCCCCAGACCTCACGCCACTCGTGTATACGTTTAGCAGCTAATTAACGCAGCCAGTGGCTGCCTCAGGTGCGACGCTGTGCCGGGGCGCGTTTGGCACGCAGGTAGAGCAGCTCTCGCGGCACAACGCGGTCAGGGATTGTGCGTTACCATGCAAATCCCCCTTTAGGACTGGAAACCACCTCAGCCAGCCATCACCTGCACCCAAAGGGCTTCTGCTCCTTCTCTCACCCAGCTGAGCCCACCAAGGTCACACACCTCTCGTTATATGTGCATGCGACACCCACTAACGGGGCCCAGCTGGGCCCTCCAGCTGAAGCCCCAATGCCATCACTAACCACTGCCATTTTATGCGCTTTGATGCCCTCCCACCCCATTTTCTGTCTTTTGCAGCCTACTTGCCACCATTTTCTGCCCTTTGCCACCTTCCCAACACCATTTTCTGCCATTTGCCACCTTCCCGCTGCCATTTTTTGCTTTTTGCCTCCTTCCCGCTGCCATTTCATGCCCTTTGCCACCCTCCCACCACCATTTCCTGCCCTTTGCTGCCTTCCCACTGCCATTTTCTGCCCTTTGCCACCTTCCCACTGCCATTTTCTGCCCTTTGCCGCCTTCCCACTGCCATTTAATGCCCTTTGCAGCCCTCCTGCCGCCATTTTCTGCCCTTTGCCACCTCCCTGCCGCCATTTTCTGCCCTTTGCCACCTTCCTGCCGCCATTTTCTGCCCTTTGCCACCTTCCCGCCGCCATTTTCTGCCCTTTGCCACCTTCCTGCCGCCATTTTCTGCCCTTTGCCACCTCCCTGCCGCCATTTTCTGCCCTCCAGAAAACCTCTGCAACCTTCCCATCGCCGGGGCAGCAGCGAAACGTGAGCACGTATCCTCTGGAGTTTTTATTAAAAGCCCCCGCTGCCCCGATCCCTTTGCCGCGTTCGAGGAGGCCGCGCTGCGAGGCCGCTGGCAGCCGAGCCACCTCCAAGTGACATTTCCCTGGCGCGCGAGCCGCTTTCGGCGGGACGTGTGTCTCGCTATGCCAGTCAGCTGGGGGAGAGCAGCCTCGCCTGCTATTTATACCCCGAGCCGAAAGGCGGGTAAAAATAGCCCTGGCGTGTTTGTCGGTCTTAAAAAACTCTACTGTAAAACCTTTCTTTCGGAGAGAAAAATCTCCCATCCCCGCCCAGATTGATTGTCCCCATGGGGGGAAGGAGGAACACCCTAAACTGCCGGATTTTATCCATTAAAGGTTGTAAAGCGCTTTGGTACCGAGGCAGAGGGTGAGGAGGACGAAGGATCAGGTCAGCCGATAACTGAGAAACAGCTTGAAGCATCCTTCTCCAACCCCCTTGGCTCAAAAAAAAAAAAGGTGGAAGACCAAAAAGCTGGTCACAAATGTCACCCATCTGCCAGGAGAGTCTCATGCCGATGGGACACGGCAGCCGGAGTCCATCTCTGTTTAAACCACCGTGTCAGTGCAATAGGAGACACCTCAGGACGGGAGTCATCCTCCCCGGTGGCCTGTGAGGTGTTGAATTGCTCTTGAACCGGGATTAAAGGCCACTAGTGCTGCTGTATTTATAGCCGTATGATTGTCTTTTGAAAAAAATCGTTGTGACCTGTTGAAGCTCCGAAAGCCCCGCGCGGCGTTTCTCCTTACAGCCGGGCCTTGCAAAGGTCACCCCGGCCCCCGGGGCTGAAGAAGGCAGCTCCTGTGGGCATCGTTATTCCCATCCCGGTTTTACCGCCTGGCATCACCAAAGCAACATGAGGAAAAGCAGGAGATTTGCTTCACAAGCTCCTCTCCCTCTCAGCCTCGTCACCGCCATGCCGGCGGCCTCCTGCTCCGGAGCGGAGGGCCAAGGTTGCTGCCGCCGCGCTCCAAGCCTGCGTCTGCCGCTGTCTGAGTCAGCTTATCTGCACTTTGCTATTAATAGACCGCTTTGGCTTGCTGCACTCTAATTGCGGTTTAATAATACATCTAATGCAAGAAAGTGAGAGAATGGCCCTGTATTGCAAATATAGCCCGCTCCTGCTTGCAGCATGCAGACCGTCTCTCTCCTTCCTCGCCCACGCTGGCAGCCGGCACCGGGAGCAGAGGCGAGAGCGATTCGGCTTCCCGAGGAACCATCGAGCCGCAGCTGCCGACACAAAGGCCTCCCGACCAGAAAGGCTCGCTCTGCACGTACAGTGCAATCGCACCTCAAGGCCATGTCGAGGGTCTGGCACTTCTCCACTTTCCTCCGAAGCAGAATCAAAGGGCCGGACGGGAGGGCGGGCGCTTCCCGGGCACCACTGGTGGGACGAACCCTGGAGTCTTCCCTCTGCTCTCACTCACAGGGCTGCCAGGCCAAGAGGCCAGATTGTCTTTTTCACTGTCCATGATGGGAAATACTGAGCGCAACATTTTTTTCCCATAGGCAACTTCCCTATAGGACTTAGGTTCAAGTTTTCTTAGCCACAAGCTGCACTGGCACCTTGCCATGACCAATGTACAGAATTCAGCTTGTGAATAACAAGCAAATAACTCTGCTTCCAGGGAGCAGTTGTGTGCTGTCAACTCCCAGCGATCTCCAGAGCCACACGCAGCACTCTGCTCTGATCAAAGCAGGTTTTTTCCTACCAGCCATGCTCGAGATGATCACGTCCATGATGTCTTGCCAAGCTACGTTGCGTCTCCCCATGTCTGGACACGGGGCTGTTTTAGGCGGAGGTGGGAAGGCCCCGTTCAGCACGGCTGGCAAGCACCCGGCCTTGCGGAGCGGTCGAGCAGGGAGCAGCACAGCCCACGGCAATGCCCGCCGGCTAGCAGGGGCCCCTGCTCCGGCATTGCGCAGCCCCCTCAGCTATCGGCGTTTTCATGCCGTCGGTGGAAAGTGTCACGGTGTGCTCTGCAGTCGCGAGCAGACTCAGCCTCACGGCCTCGGCAAAAGCAGCGTGGTTTTTTTGGGGGGGGGGAATGGGGCAGAGAGAACTTGACTTTCCTCCTACAGTCACATATTAAAATTAGAATCAAAACAGGGACAAAGCCCGAGTCCCTCCATGCCTGGCTCTGCTCTAGGCTCTTTCTTTTCCAAGATAAAACGCTACGGCAGCGGTGGGCTTGTGTGACCTGGGGCGAGCAAGGCCGTGCTGCGCATTAACTGCGCCGTTATCTAGCAGTGTTTTTAGGCCACTGGATGCAGCTTTGCCCTGCTGGCAAACCACCTTTCTCTGCTCATGTCCAGCTATTAAGCTCTGATGTAAGGCGGCCAGTTGGGCTACCCCAGTGATCCGTTTTGGGTGGCATTCGGTGAGCTAAGGCTCTCCAAAGCCATTTTAAGATGCCTATATTGAGATGCTGTAAGCTGATTTGCAGAAGGTACTTAGCCGTGCCTGTTTCTTTAGCAGAGATGCACAAACTGGTCTTCGCTGAGCACACAGAGATCTCACAATCTCCTTTTACACATGTTCAGTCACCCGGGGAGCATGACTCAGAGGCGCTTGTGAGGTGCTGGGATCACGCCGCCGGCACGTGAAGCGACAAGGATTCGCTCGCTCTGTCACAAAAAGCAGCGGGGAGCAAGGACGGGGCCGGCGACAGCAGCCGGGTCTGTCACCGCAGGCACGGCCGGGGCACCTTGCTGCGCTCCCGGCACGGTGGCAGGGCAGCACGAGGGCAGCTGGCCCAGTCCTTGCCCCACGCTCTCCGCAGTCACAGAGACCGGGGGTCACATGCTGGGTACATTTTGCCCAATTTCAGTTGCTGGAAGAGCTCTCCTGCAGCCCAGCACACCTGCCCAGGCCCGCGGCCTGCGGGGCCCTGCCGGAGGAGCAAAGCGGCTTTCGCAGGGCCACGCAGCCGTTCAGGGGCAGAGCTTGGTTAACGTGCCCGGCTGACATTACGGAGCTGCAGCCTTTTTGTTCTCGTCTCGCTTCACAGGGACCTGGAGCAGGGTAGGATGTACCAGCCTTTCATTTGTTTGCTGGAATTTATTGCCTTGTAACCTAAACCGAGGAGGAACAGCTGACTACAGTGGAAACCAGATCCCCCTTCTTGTGCACACATGCATATCCATGGGACACAGGTACTTGTTTAGCTGCCCTTTCAGTGTAGTAATTGCTTGTCTTGACAACAGAGGATGGAAACCGAGTTAAAGCAAACAAGAGCTTTTTGGCTTTTTGAGTACCTCAGCAGCAGCTGTTTGTGTGTATCAGCTTCAGGGGTTTGTAGTAACAAGTCTAATTACAGAGCAGAGGCCAGAGCAATCCCGCACAAGACCAGTGTTCATTTCCAGGCTACCGCTACATGCCCAAAGGACTGGCTCACATTTTTCAGAGCTATCATCATGTTCAAGGCCTTCCTGCTGCGGTCCGTGCTGGGCAGAAGCAGAGAACATCCAGCACTTCTTTTATTTCTTATGGATTCGAACAGCAGAGTTTAGATCACACACTGAATATATCACACACAGGTTGTGCTCCTGCGATGACAAATTAACATTTTGCCGAAGCCAAGAACTCAAATTACATTGAGCTCGTTGGGCAAGCAACAAATTGCATCGACTTTCCCATTAGCTGCACCCTTTACCGCGCTGAAGGGCACGCATGGGTCGTCTGTTTGCAATTGCTGCTTCCTTGGCCCTAGTTCTGACCTAGATTACCATCTCCTTAACATAGCCCGCTCTTCCTCCCACGTAGTCACCTACTCCTCCTCGGCTGCTTGTGTCTGACCTTTCAGGTGCAGCTTTTCTTGTTACGGCCTGAACTACATTTTGAGTTCAGGGCATTTAGCACCTGGCGTGATTAGGTCTTTTCCGAAGAGGGCCGAGTTGCTATTTCTGACACTTTGGGAATTAAAAGCACGCAGTTAAGAGCGGCAGTGCTGCATGCTGCAGGCGAGTGGCACAGGGCAAAGGGACAGTCCCCAGTTGTCTTCAGCAGTGGGATGACAAGGGACGGCATCAGCTCACTCGAAACAACCTCGGAGGAAGCACTGCTTTGAATCTCATCAGAGTTTAAATGGATTCTGGAACTGAAGCCACCAAGAATCAAAGCATTTTATACCACTCGTCTGGATTCACAGAGGCAATGCTGGCATTTAAGTTAACACCACTATATCAGTTCAGAGTGTTGGCAGGTTGCAGTTGCATCTAGCGAGAAAGATGATTCATAAAAATGCAATAGCATGTGTCTGAAATGGACACGCTCCCTTTAGCATTCAAGGAATTGCTCTACATTTTAATATTTAAGGAACACTCTCACTCTGTGTTATCTTTCCCCTCTAAAGCACAAGCTCCATTTCCCAAGCACAGGTTTGCTTTGCTTCTGGACTATTGTGAATTGAACCAGGAAAAGCTCATCTGCTAAATGCCTGAAATGGGCATTTGACTTTCAAACGTCCAAATATGCCAGGCAGCTTTACCAATGGTTTCTTTGGTTTAACTGGTAATTTAGCATTACAAGTAACAGATGTCCCCTACAGTCACTGCAACATGACTATACAACAAGACACAGAGCTATAAACTAAATTCTACCAGCAAGCAAAGCTTGCATTAATGCCGCTTGATTTTTTTGCCCAGATAGGAGAAGCTTCACGCTGATGCACTCGTCATTTTGTTCTACAAACAACAGTGCACCGAGACAGAAGACATGCAGCTCCCAGGGATGGAGGGAGCACCTGAAACTCTTTTACAGATCTGTTCCCAAACTCCCCAAGCTCTGTGCAGCCAACGTAAAGCTCTGGGCGGTTATCTGGCAACTGAAACTTGACTCATTTTACAGTCGTGTGTGCTGCTAGATAACTGTGCTAACAAAATCCTAACAAAACACTACATCCCTAGGAAATTAGTTAACAGACCCAAGCTAGAATGATGGCATTTTATTTCATGGGTTTGATGTTACTATTGCTTTTTGGAAAAAGTATCTTAAAATAGCGTAATTCCCCAGAAAACACAAAATGTGGTTCCCTCCCTCCCTCGTTTAAGCAAAGGTAACGTCTTCATGTGCAGTAACCTGGTATCAGGATGGCAAGTACCATATTCCTGCTTCCTTACACTTCCTCCTTGTCTCTGTATCCTTGTGTGGTTTCACCTTACACGAAATCGTAAAGGTCAGGGGCCAAGGATCACCTTTTCGGTCGGTTTGCTTGCTTTGTGCAATGTCTGCCTTGTCCGTGACTACAGCCTCCGAGGCCTAAAGTAACACGAGGGCACGACGGGACATTGCTCTGCGCTGGCAGGTATTAGGAAGGAGTAGAGTGTGACTGTTTTCAAGCTAACTGTTAACATCTACTGGACAACCAGATTTTGTCACCTGTGGTCGTTTTAAAATTTACACACCGCCTGGGAGATTAAAATAGAAAAGCGGACTCAAGTTTTAGTACTTGAAAATTTTATTTTCTCAAATGAGCACCAACACATATTGTAAATATGACAAACAATACGCCTCCCTCTAATACTGAAGAACTATATACAATGTACAAATACATGAAAAGGTGAAAACCAATTATCTGAAAACAAACAATTGCATTTATTACTGAAGCAAATGACCTGAAAGAATATGCCAAAAATAAAATTAAAACAAGATCAAAGAAATAAAAGTATACACAATTTGTAAACACAAGAGCATCAAGAGACAGGCTGGTATTGGAAATATTGTCCTTTAGTTTTGTCAGTGGGGAAAGCATTCCCATATCCTTACGAAAAACAAAACAAAGGATACATACAGTTCATAACTATGAGAATAGCTTATCTGTGATTGTACCTTACACAATGCCATTCTGCTTGCATTTAAATACGTTGATTTTTTAAATTCAATGTGATTTTGTTTCCCCTCTTCTGTTTATTCTTTTTAAACAGGATTCTTCAAAATCTATGTCTAACATTATTGTTTCTGAACATTTAATTTCAGAGGCCTCTCACCTGGTGAGAAGAGCTCTTTCCCACTGAGTCGAGCTCTGGTTCTTGCAAATCTGTTTACCCAACCGGGTGTTTGTGTCTCATCTATTCATCCAAGAACTGGTTCACACTGAAACATGATGCTCCTTCCGCAAGGAGGAAGTGCAGTGAAATGCATGATTAACACACTCTCACATACCAGTTAGAAAAATGCATACAGAGAAAATTCTTACTTGATTATCACAAGAACAACAAATTTCATCTGTAGGGTGTTTTTCTTTTATATTTTTAAATTGTGTGCACCAGAACAGAAAATTAAAGAGCGTGCAACAGTTATTCAGCACTGAAAACAGCTCCTTGCTCAGCAAAACAGTCCAATGGTTTGTGCTGTTGGTCCACTTTGGGATAAACAAGAGACCCAATGAATTAAAAACGAAGAGTGGGGAGAAGGGGGGAGGTTAAAGACAGAAAGGAAAACAAAAAAAAACTTTACTGCCAGAGAGGTAAACTTTTACTCTAATTTGTTACATAGCAGCCTGGTTTCAAAACAAAACAAAACAAGAAGAAAACCAGGATCCATGTCCAAAGACTTTTTTAGTTTAAAAACAATGACTAGTTAGAAATCTCCATCCTCCATCCCTGCTGCCCCCAAGCAACTGGAAATAGAGATTCAGAGGTTGCAAGCTTATATTCACTTCTGTATTCTAAGTCTTGAGATCTACTTCACTCCAGCCAATACTGGTGCAAGAGAAAATTTCAGGCCCAGATCCTACAAACCAGATCTCCTCAGGAAAGTCGTGCCCACGCGGAGCCCCGCTGGCTGTGCGGGGCTCCCCATGGGGACGAGAGCTCTCACGCGGGGATCAGACTGCGGACCGGGACCTCAGGCACTGAAGAAGCTATTTCGGCACGTGTGTAACTCCAGACGGCTGAGCGCTCCCCCGGCGTCTGGAGCTACGCCCCCATCCCACCCCCCCACGCCGGCACCTTCCCCGACCGCGGGCCCCTGTCTGGAACCTGGCAATGGCCTGGGCAGGAGCCCAGTTCTGCTGGGCGGACCCAGGAGTGACTCCCCTCTCCTGCCACGTCCAGAGGAAAAAAGGATTAACTTTAGAGGACAACATATATTATGATTTTTGTTTCCCTTTAAACATATTTTCCAACAAATACAGAAGGAAACAGTATCACTTATAAACAACAAAAAGTGCTCTTAGGGAGGGGCTCTGAGAAAACAGCACCAAATATATTATTTTTTTAAAAAAATTAAATATTATTTACAAAAGTATATTTCACAAGATAATGCTTTTTTTCTGCTTTGTATATATTATCATCTCAATAGTTATTACAGGGATCAGGATTTCACATCAGATAATCCACCAGAGCAAAAAATTTAACACTTACCGAAGTCTGAGCTTTGGGGTAGACCGGGGTGATGTAAACTCAGGGCTGCGTACACTTTGCCTTCCCCAACAGCCACGGCGGCGGCTTGCCGAAGACCAGGCCGCCACATTAAAAAAACGAGCAAAACGTGCTGCTGTCCTTGCTGTCCCTAAAGCTATCGCCCCGGAAAGCGGCACCCCAGCACTCGGAGCTCCACGCTCAGGCAGTACCTGCTGGAGGAGGCGGTTTCGGGGGCCACATCTCCAGCTCGGAAGCAGCGGTCCCACCTTGCTCACCCCACCAGGCAACCACCTGGCCACGGCGAGCCGGCACGGCCGGGGGACGCAGACAGTGCGGATCTTTGGTTATGCTCTGAAGGTATTATTTGACAAGCCATCAATTTAGACTGCACTGACTGTGATTCCCACTAGCATCCTGATCTAATCATCCTGTCTGCCGCCAGCTCCCAGTACCGTCATGGTCTCCATACAGCAAGTCACAGATGAGTTAGCAGTGGACTAAGAAGTACTTTTAAGTTTAATGGACACACAGCAGAGAACAAATGTCAAGTGAGCCTCACAGGCCAGCTTTTTCTCATCTCCCTGTACAGTGTACTAAAATCTGTCTATACATAACTCTCTGCGTGCATGGACATTCACAGGCACACTTTTTTTTATATCAGGACTTGAGGCCAGATTCTCAGCAAGTGTAAATCTGTAGATGTTGACGGGACAAAGCCAATTAATACCACATTAAAACGCTGCCGTATTCAAACTTGCACCGGTTGCCATTAAAAACATCACCCCTGTGAACAGTTAAAAAACAGCCCAATCTGATGGATCATCATCATTTCGGGTCCCAAATATAAAAACATCTGTCTCTGACAGCACTCTGTGGAAACTTTTCTTATTTCTTAGAGCACCCTCTAGGCAGGCTTGCTCCTTATAGGCGATCAGGGCCGACCTAACATTACCAACATAAAATCATGAGCCCAGGTGTACTCTGTTTGTCAACCTCGTATTAATGATTTTGGGTTATCCCTTAATTTTCCCAGGTCCTATCAGATGCCTTTAAAGGCTGCATATTTGGGAAATTGAAGGGCTCTTCAAAGAATGCAAATGACTTCCCATTAGCCACAAGGCAATAAGTTGTCATGGCTCAAGAACCAAGGGACAGGAAAACAGGGTCAGGCCAGTGCCAAAGTCAACAAACTAACGGGTACTGCAGAGTTTTTGATTTTTACCAGATTTTTATCAGAGGAGGGAATGTGGACAATGGAAAAACGGCTTGTGGACAATCAGAAATGAAAGCTGAAGCGACTCTGTTACACAGCCACAATGGAAAGGGTAAAGGCAGAAGCTGCCTCCTTCCTAACAGGCCTGCCACAAAAACAAGTTAATCCTACCCATTAGAGAAGCCACAGCCAGCCTCCAGCTCACTTCCCTCTCCAAGGTCGTAACAACATGCTGCCACAAGAATAATGATTCAAGGGAAAAAACAGCCATTGCTCAGATAGACAGGCCATCGGGTTGGGATTTCAGCACAAGGCCCCAACGTGGAGAGTTGGCCCCCATCTGTAAGTAGCCTCTCTGCTCACACCTCCTCCATGTAACAGCGAAATATTTTGTCACTCGCTCCCCACCCCAATCTCTGTCGCTAACTCCGAATATCCTGGAGGTGGGGGCCAGCGACAATAGGTTACAACTCCAAAGCTTCGGTTTCATAAGGAGTTAAAAAACCCCACACAATACTCTTTCCTTCTGGATTAAGAAAGATTTTCCCCCAGTGGATTAACCTACTTGAAAGAATTCCACAAACAAAAAGAAAATTCACTCAGAGAGATAAAACTAATTCAGTTAAATAGTCTTGAGTTATGCACCAGATACTGGCTGGACTGTTGCAGAGCAAACTTCACATTGTCATTTACATCTAACACAGCTCCCCTCTCGCACACAATGCCCCTTCCCCACAAACCACCTTGGCAAGGTCCATACTAATTAAAATGAAAAACTTAAAATGGGAAGGACTTGTCCCTTACAGTTACGACACCCAAACCTGCCCCTCCCCTTTAACTCCAAGGCATAAACAATTTCAGGGGTAGGGGGAAGATGTTTAATTTTGTTTCCCATCCCCCTAGCGTCTGTAATAGGCTTCTAGGAGTGGGAAAAGGGGAGAAGGTTTTTTTGGGGGGGATACCTCATGGCTTGAAATATCCACCTATGCAATACTGCTACAACTGTCAGGGTCCTCTGCTCCCTCCTCTCCCCACTGTCACATCGTTTCTTTGACAGGCTCCAAGAGTGGAGCTGATGGATGGGGCGTGAGATTTAAGAAAAAGATACTGTAACAGCATTTACCTACTTGCATTTGCAAAGGATTGGTAAAAGACTCCCAAGGATGCTCAGTAAAGGCTGGGAGATCAAGGGGTATCTTACGCCACTCAGTTTGTCTCCAGCCTCCCCTATATGATTTCCCCTTTCTTGCCTAGCACATGGCTTTGTTTTCTGTCGTATTTTCTAAGTTGCAGTTCCAGCCCCCTTCTGCCTTCAGTGTTTTTCTCCTCCTCTCTCAAGGGCTCAAGAGTCAGGATTTGGTTTCTCCAGCTGCGGATGCTCCCACAGCTGTGCTCTGTTGAGGGGTTTGGCCAACCTGCTCTGAAACAGAGAGAAAAAGGCCAGGCAGGGAATCTCTCCAGCCATCAGGTCTCCCCTTCCTCCCCCAAACGAGAAGTTCATAAATGGCAGACAAAACACAGATTCGCAATTAGCTAGCAGGGGGGCACTGGTTATGACTTGTGCTCAGCCGGCTTAGACTGAAGCCCCACTTTTGGAGCCGCGGTTTTAAGATTCGGAGAGAACGCAGCCGTGAGGTATATTTCTGCCCATTGAGACAAGCAGATAGTTTCAAGCCTTGGTTAACCAGGACTTAAAGGAGAAGTACAGTTTCACTTCTGATGGCTTCCCTTTTGGCCCACTCCCCACCCCCTTTCACTTTCTCCTGCCCAAAACTCAGGTCTTCCTCCCGCACCGAGACCTTCTGATAAAATGCCACCACAGAGCCAACTTCAGTTTGCACTTAAACACATTCGTCAACATGGAATGGCTGTCGGGCATTCGGTGCATTCTCTTAGCCAACGCCAGAACAGAGAGAGAAGCAGCCAGGGTCAACTCACAAACAGATACAAAGCAAAGAGACAGAGAGACAGAAATTTAGAGGCCAGTCACCAATAAAGATGGAGAAGGGTGTGAAGATGCTCCCAAACTGCAGAGCCTCTAAATGCATGGAACCAAGCGTTCAGTCACTCTCTCACTCTTGGATATAATGTTCGGTTGGATGGCATTCTCTTACACGCTGGAAGGGCTGGGCTCTTCCCGTTCAATCCCAGCCATTATCCTTGATCATGTGAGCTAGTTCAATGATGTATTTGCCTTCTTTATACTTCTGGCTGCTTTCAAAAGCATGTTCCTAAAAAAGAGAAACAATGAGATCAGAATGATATCTGAAGGTTTACATAACGTAAAGTCACAGTTACAGATCAGATCCAGGAATTCTAGGTACGTGGCTTAGCTTGGCTGGGAGATTTGTCTATGAAGTAAAAGCACAGTCAAACAGCAGTAATTACTGCTAGCTTTTGGGAAAATTATGTTTGGAAGAATCTTAAACCCTGATTCTAGTTGAATTCTCAGCACGCTCCAAGTACAAGAGTTTGGACTCTTTTAAGTTGCAGTTGCTTTCTGCCTAATAGTCTGTAGTGATTTTTCATAAGAATGACTCTGTGGACATTACTCCTCCCAGAACACCCAAACCAGTTGCTCCTGTTGAAAATTAACATTTAGGAAACAATTTATCTGAAGGTATCCTTACAAGCTGAAAATAAGGAAAGATCAGCACCATGCGAACATGCAGCTTTCTGCAGGCCTACAGCAATTGCTCCTTGAACTATGCGTTAGGAACCACTGGTGATAAAACCTGCCCCTGTGTAGAGTGGTCTGAGAACTTATTGATGTTTGTTAAGAACGCAGAGGTCCTCTGATGAAACAGGGGGTAAGTACTACCCCTGGGAGTGAGCTCGATTATGGTAAACTTCATGCAGAAATGGAGCAAATAGGCACCAAGTGATGAGAAGTACCCATTCTATACATATGGATGCTTGCAATGCTTCGACAGTGCAGAACTCCAGATGTAAGAAAGTCTATGGGATCTCTAACCAAGAGAGACAGCAGTTATGTATTTTGGTTGCACCCTCAAAAGTGCTTACCAGAACTCAGCTCTACTGAGGTATGCTGTCTGCATGCACATAATGCACCTGAAAGAATGTAATTTGATTGCTATTGCTGGAGAGACTTGGGCTCGCTGCTGTGCTTATGAAAATTTGTACTTTTGTTCTAAAATAAACTCAATTTTATGTATTTAGTATCCTTCTCCATTTGCTAGATCCATGCTGTGTTTCTGCAGGGATTCCTACTGCATCAATTTTTTGGTCCTTTATTTTTCTATTCTTTATAATAAAGCAGGTGAAAGGTCACTGATACAATAAATGTTTTGTTTGAACACTGGTCAGAATGTTTTGAACAAACAAGTATGCTGCGTGTCTCCTGAAGCAGAAATTAGAATGTAGCATAAGCCTTTATTTGACGGTAATTGAATTTATGAAGAGCAAGAGACAGCAAACAGATAAACTCATGTTAAATAGCATTTTGAGTGGGAAGGATACAGGATTAACAACATATGGATCATTCTATTATTCTGAGATGGTCTGGAAAAAAAGACAGTATGAACCACAAAGACTGAGTGAAGTTATCCTTATTTGTATTAAGTATCATTAAGGCATACCAATCAAAACCAGGCCCACTGTATATACTCTTAATAAGAGAAGATGTTTGCCACAGAGAGCTCTTGCTCCGACTGCACACAACAAACAAAACACAGGAGTGAAAATGGAAATGCAGGAAGGAAAAGAGATGTAGCTACAGACCAGAATCCACATTTCTGGTTCCCACGTCAACGCTCTTTCCACGACACCATTTCACCACACATACACCTTCAGAAAGAGCTGCAGCAGAGATGTCCACAGGAAAAACAAATGATACTCACATATTTCCAACCCAGTGTGGTTTTGCAGTTTTCACAGTAAATGTCTGCAACCGCATGTAATCCTGTTAATAACACCCGCTCTTCTGCAGGGCCACAACCCACATTAACTCTGGGGAAAAAGGAGAGAAGCTTCCCATTAAGGTGTGTTTCCACAGCAGGACACTGCTATGAAACTGACTGCAATTTTGTTGCAGTATTTGAAAATATACGCAGGAAATTAAAAATAAAAACAGCTGTTCTAGAAACATCTCTTGCAGTCCCAGAACAGAATGAAAAGGTAAAATACAATTTTTATTCAATCAATGATTTAAAAAAGTTTTGAAGAGAAGATTTATAATATGTTAGTAAAATGCATTAATTTTGTATTTGAGAAAGATTTTCATTTTCAAATTGATAAAATGGCATTTTTGTTTTTATTCTCCCAAATGTAAATGTGAAAAACGTAACTGAAGTCAATAGTTCTTCTGATAGATATCCCAGCAGAAAATGTGATCTCGCCAGAACTATTTTCCAAAGGGAAAATAATGCTTTATTGTTATGCTAACTCTAAAAAGCAAGTTCGCATTTAGGTATTATATATTCTTTATGCTCACAAAACTTTGATTCTTTGGTCCAACTATATTCCCTCGGAAGGGAATGACTCATCTGTTAGCTCTTATTTCTCAATCTGATGACAAAAGAACCATCTTTCTTAGCCTCTTATCTGAAACCTGAATGTAAAATCACATATGAATCAGCGCTATTCCCTGCCTCCTCCTTCAACCATTTTTAGCAAGCTCCCAAGACTTAGGCAGAGCTTTTCTACAATAAAGGAAGACAATCCCTCTGTTTACTTATTCACAAGGGTTTTCTTAAATCGATCCTAAAAGATGCAGAGGTGACACACAAGAAGCTATACTCACACTGAATTGAAGAGGTACGCTCGTCCTTGGCTTCCTTGAAAGGACTGCAAGGCAAGAAAACAAAATTCAGTTGGTTGATAGGAATGAGCCTAAACCAGGAACTGTCCTCAACAACCGCGTTAATGACCTCAAATGGTAGTTATAGCAACTGTTAGCCAAGTCTGAGAAATGCGCATCGTTACAGTCGTCAAGATGAAAAGAGCAGAAAGTGAAATGTCAGGAGAAGATGAGAACTGATTAACAGAGGTCTTGTCCTGCAGATGGAAAGGGAACAGCTGCCACAGGCTCTAACGTGCGCACGTCTTCCAAGGCATCCTGGCAGCCTACTGGGACCTTCATCTACTCCCATCACCCAGTATCATCGGCATTTACACATCTCCATGAGCCCAGCATACATCTCAACAGCTAAGCTCTGTTCTTTTCTCTTATATCCTAGTGATGCTCATTCTCACCCTTTTGGTTCTACTCATGAATTTCACCCTCCTAAACCTCACACGCTGCTGCTTCAGTCTAACCTAACTCTGCCTTGCTGCCAAATATTGTTTTATATCTCTTTTCTAAAAAGCAAAGCTTAAATATGCTCATGTACGCTTCTGTTTCAGTACTACGCTGCAAAATACTGCCATGGTACTTAATGGCACGTGAATTCCACTTACAAAGATTGCACAGATGCATGCAGAAACACACTCGGAGACCAAGACGTAACCGTGCGAGCTGCTGTGCACGCAAGAGCAATCTCTGCTCAAGTTACTTTACAAAAGACCTTAATCTTGCAGAGATCTCTGCAGGCTTTTGTATTTTCACTGATGCCAGGGAAATTATTTACTAAGCATAAAGTGCCTTTGTAAAATACTTCAGGAATGGACCTAAACCTAGGACAAGATACAGCTAGCTGACTAGACATAAGCATAGAGAAGAGAGGAACAGGTAGCAGCAACATGTGCTAGACAACCATCAGTCACGGCACAGCCTTTCTGCCCCACGTTTCCCCAGAAGACAGCAGAAAGACGGCATTTTGAACCGAACCCAGCAGGACGCTCCAAATACTAGGGATGCTTCCAAGAGCCAACGGGCTCCAGGTGTGTCAAGTCTCTAACATTACCCTGTGACACTGCCTCACTTACACGAGCTGGCTCACACATAGCAAACGCTACCTGCATGTTTAATGTACTCTGACAAGCATACGCTGAATTAAACATGTGGTGCTTATGAGTAAGAGCACAGTTGCTCTCTGCACACAAGTTACCTTATGAGATACCTCAGGGTGTGCATGCCATCGCAGACAGGAATCTCCAGGACGTCTCTACCCCTCCGAGCACCGGGCTGTCCCCGTCTGTAAATCGAGCTCTAGGAACACACTTGGCCAGAGGCACTACAGCATATGGGTAAGTGCTCAAGTATCCACTGCCTCACAGAGAAGCAAAATCGCATCTGACAACCAGCAAGTCCGTGGACGGATTTGCACTGTTTCTTACGTTCACATATAGCCAGTGTTAATGAACTGCCTCCCGCCTTCCTCTGGTGAGCTACATCAACATGCCGGGGAGGCTGCTGCGTGCCTCCGACTTGACAGTCCCTGCTCCTGGAGCTGGGGCACTAACTCCTTGGGCTTCCAGCTCTAAGGTGCCCAATTCAGTCCCTGCAGCAGGCCATTCCAAGGGAAAACAATCACTACGTTCAGTCGTAGTGAGCATCCGCCTTCTCCAGCTGATGCAGGGCTGCTGTACTGTTATCGAGCGTAAGACAAGCGGGGTGTGGAAGAGCAGAAATCAATGAGCTCCAAGGAGTATTCCTTGCGTGTTGATTGGGCTAATGGTGAGCAGCTCCTCAACAGCCTGTAAGACACTCTCCATCACGAGTCCTGCTCATGTGACAGGCAGAGCGGGGAAATTCACTGACCAGCAGGAGAGAATAAAATTCATCAAAGGCTTGATTTAAAATCACTCTGACAAAAGAACAAGTACAGTCTGTCATGGTGCTTAGCCTGGTGCGCTTCTTGGTGCCAAAGCACTTCTGAACAGTGGCCGAGGCCCACTGAACAATCCCCAATTGCAAGAACACACGCAAAAGGCTCCTCGCCATCAACTAGGGGCATCTCTGGGGACAAAACCAATGCCATGCAGCACACAGGCAGAGCATCACATCCGGGAATGAAAGCTGCCTGGGATGTTCAGAGGGCAGCAATGGCTCTTCCAGCTATAAAGCCACTGCTGGGTAAGATAATTTACACAGTCCTGGAGGAATAACTGTTCTTCAGATGAGTATGGAGTCCACTATTACTTGCCACCCAGGGCACAGAAGAGCCACTCTGAATTCAGAGACTATGCCTGAGGCACTTGGATATCTCTTTCACTCAGACAAAAGCAGTACCCGGAGGAATGCCTCTTTTTCTGGGAAAGAATTAAATAGGACACATGGCTCAAGCGTGTTTGTGTACTTGCATTTATTAGAGAAGCTTCTTTTAATCTTTCTGCAGCACTCAACTTCTTTATTATTGTTATTGTCAGCTGGCTGATACCACACATACCAACTAGGTCTAGCCTGCGTGCTATAAAACACACGCTGCTTTGTCTTGGCATCCTGTGCGGTAAACTGAGAACTGACACAAGACTGACCCCCCTCCCCAGCCCAGAAGGAAGAGTCCGGGCCAGCCCCATGCAATGCTCTACCCCCGTTAGGGCAAACGGCGCTGGCTCTCCAAGCTGCAGAGGAGTGATACAAGCCTGGGTGGACGGACTGTGGATGGGGCGCATGGACGAAACAGAAGGTCCCACAGAAACACACATGCCATCAAAGCAAAACGAAAGCAGATGAGACTTGCTAATCATCCAGGCCTTCCCAGTAAATACTTTTCCATAAACACCAAAGTGACTAAGTTTGCCAATAACAACAACCATGGGAGCAAAGTTTTTATTGGTACAGAAATAGGATTTTTCCGTTACTGCTGTACAAAGGCCTGTCTTTAATAAACAACAAAACCAAACCCATCAGCTTTGTGTTTGGGGCTCCCTGGACACTGTTCCAACCCACTCCCAGAGGACAGCAGCATCCTCTCAGAGGTGCCCTTCCTTCCAGCTCAAGCCAGGGTTTGAGGGCAGTCCCTGCAAACAAACTACTTTTGCCCAAGCAGGAGTTTTCAGCATACCACTGCTCAGCTTTCAGTGCTGCTGCCTGTCTTAGTATCCACCCTCCATCTTTTTATATGATTTGCCAAATCCTTAAGTAGAAGTGAGGGAGAGCTAGCAAGCACCCCAAGAAGTTTACTAGTGCATTTGCTTTCCACAAGGCAAA
Source organism: Dromaius novaehollandiae (assembly GCF_036370855.1). Lineage (NCBI taxonomy): Eukaryota > Metazoa > Chordata > Aves > Casuariiformes > Dromaiidae > Dromaius > Dromaius novaehollandiae. The sequence continues at coordinate 4,248,105 of NC_088116.1, forward strand.
GCTGATTCTACCTTTAGAAATGTAACACAGGTAGGTTTTATCTGGGTGTTGTAACCTCAACCCTTTCTGGCAATGTCACTTCTCTTCTGGAACTCCATTGCCATTACAGCATGTACCAATTCTTCTGAAGCCAGGAGACACAGATCTGTTTATACACAAACAGCCATTTTCTGGTTTGTTTTTTTAAGAAACACCCAGAGAGATTTCCACAACACACCTGTTTTTCACTGAACAGTGACAGTCAACAATAAAACCTACTTTGTGCTCTGCATTTTCTTGATGCACATTCAAATGTGCATCTCGCACACAGGCGTATAAATCCAGACTTGCTTGTTCTCTAAAGCAACAGCTCCTGGCATCATTTTCCAGCTCTAAGAAATGGAAAGGATTTTTTTGTTGTTGTTTCCCACTGAAAGCCCAAGCACACATTTTTCTCCTCACTGCTAACATCGAGTGTCTGGCTGGAAACACATCTGTATATGCCAGCAACAGAACCCTCCCTCCTCGTCCCGCCTGAGCCCTCCGAAAACCAGGGCAGGCTTCTGAGATGTGCAATACGCAACAGCGTAGTCCTCTCCATTACTCACGCTAAAATCCTTTTCTGAGCCTGGGAGCTCCACTCAGCATGGAGGCATCCAAAAACTGCGGTGCCCTACGGAGAGCCGATTTGAGTACCCAGGTGGGAAACCACAAGCTTTGAGCCAGCTACTTGGCTGCAGATCCTCCCGCCTGCCAAGCTCGCTCTCGCTATGGCAAAAGCTCCATGTGAAGATTCCTCTGGCAGCTGGTTTAAGAAGTTCCTATCACCCAATTTACAGACATTCATTATCGCCCCTTCAGCTGTGTTGATTCCAAATTAGATCTGTGAAATCAGTATTTTTAAAAAAACAGATACTTTTTTTTTTTTTAAGGGGTGAGTGGGGGAAGTAGCCTTTTCTTATTGTATCATATTATGTATCCAGTTTAAAGCACACTGGCACAAGCTATTTAATAATCACAGTATGGGGGCAGATAAAGGAGTTCAGAGCAGGAAGTTCTTAAACTAAATTTGTTGGCAAAGAACCATGACGCAGAATGACAGTTCCAGCGAGAGAGAGACTGCAGAACAGGGGGCTTGGGTTTCACAGGTGCTCTTAAACCCGATCTGCTGCAGAAGGAAGCGTGACATGGAGCCTGCATCTAAGAAGTGCAAGCTCCCTCGTGGCAGACGCGTTCTGCTCTCTAGAGACGGACTCACCCTACGAGATTCAGATCTGAACCCCTATATATTCAACACCTGTCTGACCTTGGGAGCTGTCACTTTGGTTTAGTCCATGTGTTATATTCTGACCTCAATTTGAAGCGCTCCATCTACCACTCTGTTTGCTTTGACTGTGATTTCTGAGCAATACGCACGACTCTTTCGGAGCCTTTTTCAGCACAGCAACAGCACATGGACAACTACAGACAGACACAGGGACACACCACTCTCCAGCCAGCTTGTCTCATGTTCCACTTGCCTTCCCACTGGCATCAGACCTCTGCACTTACACATTCCTGTGCTATTGGTGGCTGCTGGAGACGTGGAAGGAAATTTTTATGTGCAGTCAGTACAGCCAGAGAAAGGTACGAATTCTGAACGCGCTCCGAACACGCCTATGCACCATACCCCTTCCCCGAGGCCCTACAGCTTCCCATTCACTCCGTGAGCCCACTCAGCAGTTCCACGCGCTGAACGGATGACAAGATTAACATCCCAAAGTCTCTGTGATGGCATTTGACAATAGGCTAAACACAGAAAGAGCTGGCTGGAATCATCTGGAAAACCAGGAAGCAGTTGCCAGGATTAAACAGTTACATACTGATGCTTGCTCGCTGCAGACTGCAGCAGAGAAAACCCCCACTTACCTGTATCCAGCTGGCAGCCTTTACACAAACCAATAAAACAAAAATGAAAAGGCAACTGGTCCCAAAGAGGTCCAAGGGGAAAAAGGAACAGAGTGTACTCCTCCAAGCTACGAATAATTCTCATCGCAAGAATGCAAACAGGAATAGAGGGACCAAAGCCTCTGCTGGAGACCAGTGGGAGTCTGCATGTCCTAGGCAATGGGAAATGGCAGCACCAGGGAAAGCCAACTGATCACAGCCATCTGGACTTTTCAAAAGAAGACATGTTTTTTGTGCTTGTGATACCTCCATTGGGACAGAGAAATTCGGCGAATAAGAGAAAGAATATTAGGAGCTACCATCTTTAAAAGTCACTGATGCCTGTGGGTGACAAATTCATCCAACGATCTATTCAGAGATAGCTCTGCTATCTCTCACTTCCCACCTACATGTACACCTTTTATTTTTAAATTACTAGAGTCATTTGCAGAAGACTGCCTGCAGGATTTATCTATTACTGCTGCTGATTCAGCCCTTAAACTTCTCAGGATGAGATTTCTGTTCTAACACAGATTCACTTTGCGTGGGGGGTGGAGGAGACATTTAAGTGTGACCAAAGCATGAAGTCAATCCAACTGGAGTGCATACAAGACTTTGCTGAAAAAGATACGCTTTAAAATAACAGGCTCTCTGAACCCGAAGGGTTCCCTGTGAATAACTGAGGGAAGTCCCATCACTGGCCAAATAAGCTCAACTCAGTAGTTTTAGAAGATTGTTCCAGCTTACTGCTGTATTAGCAGGAGACCAGTCTGCTCTCCTCCCAACATCCCCAGACTAATGCTTCCTCAGTTGCACTGATCCATGATATTTTAAAAAACAGGAAAAAAAAAAACCCAAACACCTGCAAAATTACATTCTGGAGCGACCTGATCAGAAAGTAGTCACGGGGGGGGGGGAGGTAAGTCAACATAACAGAAGGGGCACTTCCCATGGCTGGGGATAGGATGGATGGACCAGGCTGCTTAAATCACATCTGCTGCCAAAGGAGCAGAAGAGGCAGAAGACTTGTATGAGCTCTGGCAGAAACTGATTTCCAGCGCTTTCCACATCACCTCTCGAACGCTGGCAATGACGGGTGCAGCTGGCTAAAGCCTTGGGTTAGCGCTGGAGAGGAAGTCCATCACCATAGAAACATGCAGCAGATTTCAGATGGGAAAGGTCAACACTGAGTGAGACTCCGGTCTCATCAGATCAGACAGGATGATTCAAATTTATTTGTAATCAGCTCCCCAGCTCTGATTGCCAACAGGCCTTCAGAAACCGCTTATTTCAAGACAGCCAATTACAGAGGTTTTTTCCCCCCCATGCATTTTTTAATTCTCTTTCTGTTTGGCTTGACTCCCTTATACGCACTGGAGCTTCTGTACTCACAGGAGTCAGGCAAATACACGTGAGGGGAAATTTCACTGGCAACCCACAAGATGCCAGACACTATCAATCTAGGTCACTATGACTATTGTCATAATATACTTAGCTTACAAATGGTTCTCAGCAGAAACACACACTGCCCAAAGGCCTGATCCCTTCAAAACTCAACGGGAGTTTTTCTGACGAATGCAGGGCTTAATACAATGGACTTGACTGCTGTGAAAGAGAAAATACGGTCAGATAAAGACTGAACCAGAGCTCCTGTCTCCTACTTCACAGCCCTCATGACAAACTCCCCAGAGACCTTCTAGCAATATAAACCTAAGACTGTAAAAGGCTTCTCCCAGTCACAACCATAGTTTCATAACAACCTTGGCCAAGCCACCACTGTAACCAGGAATCTGCAGCGCTCTCCTGCTCGAGTATGTATGGGACACAAGGAAGTTTCAGTCTCAAAACCAGGCAATTCCTGTTCACGTTGTCTGCAGGATTTAAAAAAAAAATCTCTGGCCATCCTGTATTCACTAAAAAGCCAACACCGCTCATTCCTAGTTTTGGATCAAGTTTGGCAATAGAGTGGACAAAAGGGAAAAAGCAAAACCCTCACCTGGGTCAAAGCCGTGGCCAGGCCCAGCTCCTGGCCCCACTGCAGCGCGACAGCCTGCAGTCCGGCTTGGGCCAGGTAGATTCGCCGCACCCACACTCGTGCATGTAAACGCATCGATACAGCAGCTCCTTGTCCTTTCTGAATACTGACATTTTTACCTATGGTTTCCTCCCTAAAACAGGCAGACTAAGCAATTGTAAGCCACAGTTGTGCCTCTTCCACAGTCCAGAGCCACAGAAACACGCACGCAGCCGAGGAACTGGCCGCCGGCAGCTGCAGCGCTCGGATGCTCTGTCCTATTCATCAAAAAGATTATCTCTGCATTCCTCCCTCTCCTCCCACTCTCCCAGCCCTTAATCCCAGCTCCTATCAGCTGCTGTCCCACCTAACAACCGGCATCGCACAGAAAGCTCTGCCTTAATGGCATCTTCCAAGCCCCATTAATTAAGGCAAAAATGATCCGATTAAAAAAGTCTTGCGATATGTTTATAGCAGCCAGCATGCCTAGTAACAGCACTGGGTATACGATGACTCTAAGAGGAGATTACTGGTGAGTCACTACGCAGGCTCTAAGAGTGGAAAGAAAAACAGGAAAATTTAACTACAAAAATATCTGCTGCGGATTACGGGGGGCTGCACCAGGCAGCACAAGCCATTTCAGTGTCTACTGGCATCACACCTGAGTGCTTGCCGAGGGAGTACGAGTTCAATTAGCAGGTCCCTATATCCACAAAGACTACAGAGCCTTCCTCGGGTTCATTAATTCCACCTTGTTCTTCCTCACAGATGGGACAGTGAATGATCAGATTAAACTGAGATTCAATTTTGCTCTGAGTGCGCTAGACAGAAACCCATGTCAAGGGAACTGGTTACATTATTCCACCTTGTGCACAGATGGGACCTTACCCTGTTCCAACTGCATTCCTGAGTTTTAATTGAGTTTTAACATGGGTCCTTAATGCTATTTAAAGACCAAAGCCAATACAAAATTAGTGGACCAAACTCATCTCTGAAGTAATTCAATTATTCCAGCATGGCATTATTCCCTAGCAGTCTAAGTTGCTGCGCAATAGCACAGCGAATAACTAGGAGTCTGCTACATTTTACCCTAGAAACAGCTACACCCTACAAAAAAGGAGCAGTTTTACACAGTGCTCGTGTCCCCGGTTATGCAGCGGTCTGTGTGAAGGAAGGTGCTGCACAGACTGGAAAAATGGGAGATGTCACTATGATTTTTTTTTTTATTCTGCCTCCTGGCAGCGGCAAGTACCCATTCCTCCTGCCTCCACACCCAAAGCAAGCGGTGGTGGGTTTTTGCAGCGCAGCAGGGGCGAGCCGCGCTCCCGATAAGAGCCTTTTGTGCGAACAGGAACCAGCTCAGCACAACCACCCGGCACAGGATAGGTGGGGAGAGCCGGCAGCCAGGCAGTGCAAAAGGTCTGAGCACACACCCTCCAACCCACCAGCGGGCCATCCTGGTGGCACTGCCTCCACCCCCTGCAAAAGCCGCTCGCCGCGGCCAAGAATGGGCCACATGACAACACTGCCACGGAAAAAGTCAATCTGAGTAGAAATATTGAAACTAGCTTCTCAGGGTTGAACTATGTCTTAGTCAACGGGTGAATTAACAGTGACTGAAGAACCTTTTGCTTCTATTACAACCTGCTTTTGGGGGGAAAGCATCAATTCCTGGCCTTGCACGCAGAGGGAGACTCTCCACCCACCCGTTCCGCGGTCCTACGCAGAGCACAGCCAGTGCAACAGGATCAATGCACACGTGCTACCCGCTTCTTCCATCAGCGCTTCCGGGGGCAGAAATAGCACTGCCTGAGCTGCATCTAAGTCCTCCGTGCCACAAATAACAGAAAAAGGGACTTAAAGGAGACTTTCCGAAGCGGCTGAAGGAAGCTGTCCAGCTGCCAGTCAGCCAAAGGCCTGTTCAGACGTCCAGAAACCCCAAAGAGCCCTTTCGCACTCATGCAGCTTTTCCTTCGCAGATCCTGTGCTCTGTTCTGAAATCCATGTGTTCCAGTGTCACATACCAGCCTCCCCCTCCTTATCCTTAAAATAATTAGGTTGGCTTAAATATTATGCAAATTTAAGTAGTAATTAAATTTTTTTTTAATAAAGACTTAAACCATTTATTTAAATAATAAAAAAAAGAGATTCTCTCATCTTTTCATGCTTATGGGAGCTGAAACTAAGAAAAACCAGCATTGTTCACAAGACTTCCCTTGGCAATATTAGCAACATCCAAAAGCACAAAGGGAAAAAGTGGCATAAACTGCAAGAGACCGTTCAGAGCACACTCTGCAGGGTTACCTCTACAACATCAACACTGCTCAGGAAGATGGAAAACAAACAGGACCACGCAGATGCCCGATACCATCAGAAGCGAGCCATGAAATGCTGCTCTGCCCTGTTTATTGGAACGGTTCTTGAACACACGTCAGCACAACATGAAGGTGACACCAGTGCTCCAATGGGGCTGTGTTGCTTCCAGGCAGATAGGCTACACAAACTGATTTAAATGGGTCAGGATTCAGGAGCAAATTCCCAATTATTAACTCTTATGTCAGTATGACTGCCCATTATCATCAGAGGGGAGAGGAAGAGATTTCTTTCAAAGGCAAATTTTATTTTGCAGTTGCAGAGGAAAGGAGAGATCTCTTCAGAGGCTTTGCAATTAATGAAAATCAGTAATTAGGGAAATACAAGCTGCTAGATTTTTGGTTTTCCTCAACTGCACAGATTTCTAATATCTATTTAAGCCAGCACTCTGCTAAGCTAAAGCTGAGCAAAGCTCTATATAGTATTTCAAAATTCAGTTGCAAAACACTGTCCCCTTTTCCCTCCAACACGCCTGGCAGGCCCCCCTCCAGGCTTTGACTCAGTTTAAATGCAACACTGTTAGGTCTCATCATGTTATCGTGACTTCTGTGCTATTCAGACTGTGCATTAAAGCCCTGGGCTCCTGGACTCTGCTTTTATTTATTTTTAAATGTGTTTCTACCCCACGGACTTCAAAGTAGAATTTCAAAATGTGAATGCTAAAGGCAAAAAATCGAAAGCAAATAAAGACTATACCAGATTTATTACTTCTGTAAAACTTTGCAACCTTTTGTAGCTTCTCTTGTGATTTTTGATGGCCTCTGATGCCACTGACACGCTTCAGAACTTGACTTTAAGATGAAAAAGGATGGAAATACTACAGGAAATGAAGCAAATGCAGTATTTACTTTTAAAAATGCTGAACAAGACGACCACTCACAACAGAAGACCAACATTTACCCAACATTAACAAAGGGAAAACTATTGAGACAGGCCTGCTGGTACAAGCTATATTTGTTCATATAAAGTATCCTGCGCTCCTCACATGAGCGCTACTACTAACTGAATGACCTAGATGGTACAGGGTGGGAGAAGGAAATAGAAAGAGGAACCAATTCCACTCTGACATGAAGATGCACATCTTCCAGGTTTTCATGCTGGGCCGTAGACCATTCTGTTGGTTAACCCTGATCCCTCCACCTTCGCAGCCCCACTCCCCCCCGAGACACCAGCATTCCCAGATCTGCAGGAAGTTCAAGGGAACCAAGATGGGCTTGGCATCTCTGACACTTCAGTCATCAGTGACATCATTCAAATGCAACCCTTTATGCTTTAGGACTTAAGGACAGCATAAACGGATGCACAACAGAAAGCCTAGCTGTTTCTTTCTGGACACAGAGAGATGAAAAACACACTTTATTCTGGTGTTTCTGCGAGCTATGGGGCTTCTTCCCCCCCCCCATGCAAAATTTTTGGTGCTGCTGTTTTCCTGTAGGTTGATGACCTGTTGGTTGATTGACTGACAATCAGGCCATTAAAAAAGGAGTGGCGAGGTGGTAGGGAGAGAGGGTAGTGCCCTTTCTTTCCACATTAATTATTGCTACTGTATGGATTTTAGAGATAAACACAAGACAGAATGTGGAAGGAAGATGGAAACTGCTAATGCAACAGTTATTGAATTAGCAGCATAATAGCGACTGTCCATGTATTAGTAGAACATTGTATTCCATTAACGCAGCCAGTAAGCTCACAATAGCACTCACGTTGACAAAGAGAGGAAACTCGCTTTTCAGCAAATGCAGAGCTGTCTGCGGGAGAACGCGCAGGGCTCTTCTCTGTCCCCTCAGTAAGACCCACTGCAGTACGATTAAGCCACCATATGTACACCTTACTGCTGAGGAGAAGGCTACAAGTTCCCTTTTCTTTGTTCAATCTGCCTTTTATATTCTGAATGTTCGTCTCTACTACAAAACAAGCTTTATGGTACTGAACTTCATTTTACTACTGTGGATGTGCCCTCCATGGAAATCAAACGAAAACGTGTACGCCAGAGGAGAGCTCCCCTGGCACCGAGGTTTCTCGGCTCTGGTAGTCACATCACATGCCAGAACGCAGGACAGGCCTGACCTAGAGTTTTAGAGCAGAACATGTGTGTACACATTCCTGTATTTCTCATCCTCTCCTCTCAGAGCTGCACTGGAACTGAGGAATTTGTACTTGAGATACTCTGTAAGCAGCTAAGCTTAATCTGATTTTAACTCCTTCCTTCCATAGCAATCACTGCTAAAAAGAGAGAGATCAGTGGAAATCTAATTCCAGGTTTTGGGTAATGATAGCCTCAGTTTGTACCTTCTTTGTAGCTGCTTATTCTAATCCGAAGGTTGTGATTTAGATGAAAACACAGTGTATTTTAAGAGAGAGGACTCCCGGTGGAGTTTCCTTGTGTTTGCGCTTCAGTCCTTGCCTGTTTGTGTTCTGCTAGCTGAGAAAAACTGTCAGGCCAACCACCACCGAGAGACAGATGCTGCCCCCCGCTCCCTCCCCAGGAGAGGCCAGAAGCCTAGAGAAATTTGCTTATTGTTGGCAGACATAAGGGCTCCCCTAAAGCAGATGTAAAGCCCTCTAACAGCATTTCCTGCTACCACAAAATGAGAATGCAATAGAAAACAGCATCACAAGAAAATCCTCCCGAGAAGCCAGGGCACTTCTCCCCAAGAGGCAGCAGCTGAAAAAGCCCTTTATTTTTTCTGTCTCCCAAGAACCCTACTAGCATCATGGAGGTCCCCGAGTTATGACGCTTGCACCCACGCATCCGTGTTTTTCCTGGGCCCAATCTCGCAACTATAAACCATATAAAAAGTACACACCTGCACAGGAAGCTCCTAGGGCAGTTCACCCAATCAGCAAGCCATCGAGCCTGCTTGCATCTCCTCCAACTGCAAGGGCCAACAACAAACACCCAATGAACCCAGGAAGGCTCAGACCCGAGCAACTCCATGCTCCAGTTGTTCAGGATTGCAGCAGATGCAAAAACCCTGATGATTCACTGTCCTTTGTCCCTGCAGTTCCCTGGATAATAAATGGGAACAATATTTTATTTATGCCCAGGTCATCAATTCTAAGGCAGAGGAAGCAGATGAAAGGAGAGTTATTTCCATAAAGAAAGTGATGGGTTAGAAGATCCATTTTTACCCTGTTCCTCCTCCCTGACAGGGAATTCAAAACCATTTTGAATTATTACTCTTTTCTTTCTTTTCTGGAACAGCATGAAATACTTTAAAATCACATAGCAATTAATTGCAGTATAAACACAATTATACAAGGAGGTACAAATTACCTTGGGCTCCTTCCATTAAACAACCACATCCTGACTAAATAAGAGGCCTGTCCCTGACTGCCTTCAGATCCCATTAAGGACACTAGGAACTGAGGGAGCACTCTGTAACTTGTAGGATAAACCCCAGAGGAAGCAATTACACAGGACAGAAAGATCCAATTTAGGTAACTGTGCTATGGAACAGGTACTACCAATACTCATTACACAGCTCAGATTTCAAGATTTCATATTCTGACTTTTTCCAGCAAGGGGCATTTCTGTTTGTTTATTCTCTCTCTCAAATAAAGGCTTCTCAGAGCTGATGAGAGGTGCTCAAAGGACACCCACTCCACTCCTCCCTACCGCAATGCAGGCCAACAACAGCAAGGACAGCAATCTACCTATAAAGGTGTCTTGGGGATGAATTTGAGTACAAGCGTTCATCTCTGCCCAATCAATGCTCAATCTCTTGGTTAAGACACTGAAGGAAAAAGCTCCCATTTAACAGCAACTTTGACAACATGTTGTTTACTGAGAATTGAAGTTCCCTCAGCTCATGTCTAATTTTAAACTTTATGGAAGTTGAGACTTCTAGGTACGTATATACAAGTTCATAGCAATGAAAAGGGAAGCTAAAAACCTAGTGACTTCTTAGAGAACTGCTTTGCTGCTCATCACTTACAGTTTGAACTCTAGTAATACATGCAATTAAAAACAAAGCTCTGGATAATATCTAAAAGTGACAACTCCTTAGCGAACATGAGTGAAAGTTATGATGCAAAAGCTACTGTACAGCTGCTGGAAATGTGCATAGAATTGATAAAACTGGTGCATAAAGAGCTAACAACAAATAAACAGGAACTTACTGTGCAGTGCCAAGCCAGTAAGACTAATGCAATTCTTAAATGCGTAGACAGTAAAGATGTTTCTGCTGTATACTGCTGAGATTGAGGCTGGAACAATCAGACCAGCCCTGTTTTCATTCTTAAAAAGATGTTGAAATGCTACAGATGTAGAAGAGAACCACAAAAATGATTTAGAACTGGAAAAAATAACATTTCACCATGACATACAAAGTTGAAATTGTTTAGCCTATCAAAAAGTGATCGAGAATAGCCTTAATTATAGTATAGCAGTACCTTTTATAGGGAAAAATACTAGGTATTATAGATCTATTTCACTAAAAAAAAAGAGAAAATAATAGCCAATGACCGGAACATAAGACAGCAATTTAAATTCAAAGTCTCCAATTTTTAACAGTAAGGATGATTAACCACTGGAAAAAATGACCATGGGGAGCAGTGAATTTTCCCTTTTGAAGTCTTCAAATCAAGACTAAATGCTTTTTCTGGAAGACATGCTGCAATCACAATGAAATGCACTGGCCCATGCACTACAGGAGGTTACACTCCATGATCCGATAGCTCCTCTTGGCCTTAAAAGTTCATTAGTGCGAAGCTGGGAACTTAAATCTATATCCAGGAAGAAACAAGAACTACTTTTAAAGAAAGAAGAAACCTAACATAAAGCAAAATGGTGAATTTCATTCTTAAAAAGGGAATACTTACCTCAACACATACAGTTTTTTCCCCATGATGGAAATACAAGATTTTCACTTCACTGATCTTAGACACTTACTAATACCTCTCTCTAGTTTCACTAAAGTTTTGAAACAGCTATATCACAATTTTAGGGTTAGTTTTCAGCTTGTTTGCATGTATGCATGTTCCCCCTCAGCAAATAACTTCATGTCTTCCAGGCAAACTGACATGCTGACTTAGCAGCACTGCTGGCCCATGAGAAGTGAGGAACTAAGAACATTATATCCTGCCTTCCCCAGATACTTGGAGGGTGGTGGGGGGGGGGGGAAATCAACCCAGCAACTGCCACTTATCTCAGTGCCTGCTGCATATACTGCCTATGTGCATGAAATGCTTTGAAGTAGCTGAATCCATCCATTACTTATCTAAAAGCTGGCACCAAAGTTTCAAATCCTTTTAAGAACCTCCGTGTGTAACATGGAGCAAAGTCTGACGCTTCCAGCAGGCCGTAAGATCACCAAAAACTGTAACAGTAACCTCAGGCTCCAGCTCTCTGGCTCCCAGGGAAGCAGCGAGGCCACAATGATCGTGAGTGACATTTACTTAGAAACCTTGCATCTCCTTCCTGTCCCAAAAGATACATATGGAGCTTCTAAGCATTCCCTAGCTAACAGTCCAATCCCAAATGTGAGAGTCAGACACACACGTTTGCTATTTCTCCTAATTTCTCTGTGCTGGCAGAGCTGCAGCCTTTTGTGTTGAATGGTTTCGCATTCATGTTCAGAAAGGGTCCTGTGCAGACATCAAAGAAAAACATTACACTTCCTAGGCAAGCCTTGGGCTAACTTCAGAGAATACCTCACTGCATAATGTTTAGCATTTGGATCGCAGCAATTCATGAAAAAAAAGAAACTGCGGGACACCCACAAGACATTCCCTACATACTTCCATAATCAGGGACATTTCTGCTGAATTACTGTTCACATAGCAAGAAAAGTCAGCATCCAAGACTAACGTGGCCGTGTTTGGTTTGCATCTTTCTCTTCTTGTTCCCATTCTATTCCACTGGACACCGGGTACATATGAATTCAAATGGAAAAGGCTGTCAAAGAATTCCCACAGCACAGAGTAGGCAGAAACCAGCATCACAACTGCCATTTTGAGGAAGAGAGATGCTGTCTACACTGCTGAATGCCCATTACATTAATTGTACCCCAAGCCCCACTGGAAAACAGTGAAGCAGCCACACTTCTCAAAAACAGCCCATCCATCTCCCACTTCAGGAGAAATTTTGCCACCATTGGTTATGGAACACACATTTTTCTTAAATGTATCTGAAAACCATAGGATTTTGTGCTTCGGAAGGAGAAATGTAACAAAAAATTTCTCACTTATTTTCTGGCAATTGGAAGATACTGAACTATGCTTTTTAAGCTATAGTTGCCTGGTACAATATTTTTTATTTTTACAGTAAAGCCAAAGAGGATTAGGATATACCGCAGTAATTCACACTAGAAGACAGTACCTGCTCCAAAGCTTTATTTTCTAAGCAAACTGGACAGAACAGCAGCATTTCATTGTACAGTGGGGAAAGGAGAAATAAAGACATTAAGTGACTTACTCGAGGTCACACAGGAATCTGCTGCAGAGCTAGGTTGAGTTCCCAGAGTCTCAGTCCACTTAGGCATTGGAAAAAGCAATGAAACAAGAGTATGTACTAAATTTGGCATACATTTTTAAATGATGCATTGCTACAAGGAAACAAGAACCTCCACTCATGCTAACCCAGACACCAAAGGAATATTTTATATATATATACAAAGGAAAACTAGTTACTCACTCCACCCCATCCATCTGATCACCTTCTATTTCCTAAGTCAATAAGACCTTTCTTGGCCAGACAATCCAACCCACAATTGAGATCTTATTACAAATCAGACATACTAAACCACTTTCTCCCTCTGGCTGCAGAAGATAAAGGGCCAAGTAAGCAGGCAACATTTTGGTAACTGGCTTCATGTAACAGCTTTGGAGTTTCTTAAAAGCCTATGCATCGATTCTTTTCTTTAAATAGCAATGGCTTATTGAGGAACCTTCTACCCACCTTAAATGTGCAAGGTTTTCCTTAAGGAAAAAAACAAAACCAGCCCTGCTGAGGCATGTTTGTCAAGAGTTTGTGATACCAAGTTCTGGCAAAATACTGAGAAGCCAGATTAAGTTAATACCAGTGCTGAAGGGCTAAGAAAGGAAACTCAGAGATGAAGAGGAAATAAACTATGAATTTACACAGAACAAAATTGGGATTCAGCTCCAGCTAGTGCTTCAGCCAACAGCATGAGCCAATGCTGCAATTTGTATGTATTCAAAGGAGCTAAAAGCTCATGGCATGCAAAGCAGCACAGCTCTCATGTGGTCTCTGCACAACTTGGGGCAAGAGGAATAGAGGAATTAATTTCATCAAGCCAAAACACCAACACCCTGCTGTTATATAAAAGCCTGTTTTCTGGGGAAAGTTTCCAAAGATGGTGTCATTTGGGCTGTTGTGATTAAAGTGATATAGTCAGGTTCAAGATGGGATACACTGCAGGCTGAGAAACACTCCAGTTTGAAATATTATCTCATTCCCTTTTCAATACTCATGGTGCTTGTTTCTTTCTTTGGTTTGCTAGATTTTCATATGGAAAACAAGTAAGGCAATTGCACTGCCTGGTTCTCCGATGCTAATATAAGATTGTGATGAAAGAACTGCAGAAGGCCTCAGGGAGATGTTTAAATCCAAACTCAAACGGATAAAAAGATGACTATTTAAGTTTGCCTGGGAAAGTTTCTACACATATTGGAAACCCCTTGAGGCAGGGACTGCCCTTCTGTTCTCAGTTTAATAGCTGGTTGTACAAATTATGATTACACAATTATTTTTATAAGGTTTACAATTATACAAAGAATGTATTTTAATACGGTTTCCGACTCTGAGAAATAAAACCTAAAACCCCAAACCCTTTTGAGCTCAAGTTGCATGACCTGCTAATGCTCCACCAGCCACTGCAATCCCAGCTCCATTATGAATTTACACCACAGTCCACAATGGGCTTTTAGAAAAAGCAGGTACGAGCACCCCAACACACTGTAATTAATACTTCCACAATCCAATATAAAAGGCCTTATTTCATGCTTTCGTATCTTCCCTCTTATGTGCCTATTTTAGCAGTCAGCATTCTTGGGCAGTTATTGTATGCCTCGATGGCTGGAAGCTCAAATTCCAAGCAGTCTGCAGCACTGGCATTGCTCTGCTGGAAGCTACTCTCCTGCAAAACTGGCTGCATTGCACAGCAGACCAGAAGAAGCACGGACAAGGAGAAGAAAGTGTCAAAGGTGAAACTACTGGTTGTTTATAATCTTGTATTTTCCCTGGATGGAGACCAACTATGCCAGAAAAAAAGCACCGCACAAACCCTGATCCGCAATAAAAACAGTAAGTAAAACAAGTCTCCCTCTTTATCCAGTAAAGCATCTTCTGTGCCTCAACACGAAATCCAGCTCGTGACAACTCTCCCAATACCCTGGACAGGCAGGGGAGTGACAGATACCAAACCTGGTATTTTACAGATACCAAAACTGAGCACATGAGCAAGGTCCTGAAGTCACACAGCTGGCCCGAGAAGTTGAAAGTGTTTCACATCCAGACCTGGGCAAACTGCTAGACTGTGCTGTTGACATTTACATTTCAAAACCTCTTTCAGTTGAGGAGATGTATAACCTCTGGCTCTTTAGAAGCTCACAGCTTTACGACCCTCAAGGACAGCACTGCCAAGAAAGGCTGCCATTGTACCAGAAGAGGAACTCCCCTGAGGCCCAGAATGACTAAGAAATGATATCCTAATAGGAAGCTTCTCTATATGGGAGCTGTGAAAAACAAAATTGTTGCAGTCTGTAGTCAGCATTATTCAGAATACTTAAAATTCAATTGTTTGGCATGGAGATAACATCACAGAGGTGCTGATCAACCTAGCCCATACAACATCCAAGAGGAAAAAGGAAGGGAACAGTCTCTGATGGAAGACGACAGGTCCTGGACACCCAACAGGAAGAATCCAAGAGGACCTCCACAGCTGCTAGAATTTCAACCTAATGAGGACCAATGCCCTTGATGCAAGCTGACACTTTCTAATCTTTTCTGTGCAAGCAGGAAGGACGGAAGCACTACACACTTTCCAACAGGTGAAGCACCTCTATCCCTTGCGATCCTGGCCTTTCTCTAAACACTGCTCCAAGAAGCTGAACAGGTTTAAGTTGCACCCTTCCCCCAGCATCGCTCACAGCTCGTAGTACAATTTCCTCTCATCTCAGCTAATAAATCTTGTGGTGTGTCTGCTTTTTCTGAACACAAATTTTACGAGCTGAATAAACTTTATGGAACAGTTGATTGCCAAGCCAGCCAAGACCTGGAAACTTGATGCCTGACCACAGCCAGGCACAGCAGGCTCAGATGGCTGCTCTGAGAAAGTTTAGCAGCAGTTTTTGAACTTCAGAAAAAGATCTTCTTTCTGGCCTCCTCCCTCCACATCAAAGACTCCTGATTTACTGGTTCTAAAAGCTTCTCATTCAGCTTATCCTCAAGACCCTTTCCCCTGTGACCAACAGATCAGAACACAGGACAGAATCCTTCCACCCTCATCAGCTCAGAGTACAACCTAGCACCCCTTGCTTCTTCACCACACAGTTTCTTGTTAGGAGACTGGCAAAACGACAAAAGTTTGAGAAACAACGCAATAATTTTTGGAAAGCTGTCTTACATTTCAGTAGCAGTTCAGAGAAACTTCCCTTAAGTAGGGGCTTTAGGGTAGTTGCTTGACATAGTTCACAGTTTAACAGAGAACCATCTCCAGACACTTCTCCAATTCATGATCACGTGACAACCCTTTGGCTGTGCTGACAAGCACGTACATGAACAAGAAGTATTGGGAAGGTAATTCATGCAGTCCTAGCCACCAGGTACCGCAGTTCTGCAGCTGGAAGTGAGGGGGAAGAGCCAGTATTAAGATGAGACAGACCACCACTAAAAGCACTCCAGAGGTCAGGATTTGGAAACCTCTCCGCTACAGTTAGTTTCAAGGTCACTTAAAACAAAAAAAGAAGCTCACGAGTAGATCCATTAGGCTAACAGCCCATTTTCCAGGCAAAAACTGCAGTGCCAATTAGGCCAGGCATTTCCACAGCAACTGACCTGCAGTGGGAGCGTGCCATTCTGCTCCCCAGGGAGGAGACGTCTACCCAACGCCTGCAGGGTGAGGTCATGCACGTACCTTGGAAATGAGTTCATCGTGGTTGGCAAGATGAGCCCTGCAGTGAATGCAGCTGTAGGTCCTGTGGCATGAAGGCAGATATGCCTGGAAAGTCTTGGACCTTGTCATCTTCACCATTGGAGCCACCGAGCGCTGCGTGAACTCCGGGGTGGCCCAGGAGGCACTCCCACAGGACGGGTCGCACGGGAAACACCGGAAGACACAGGTAAAGGCCGTGGTTTGGCAGGTGATGGGTGTGGGGCAGGCTCCACACACTGGTGACAGCTTCAGAGGAAGAGATTCTGATGGAGAGGACGGAGGCTTCACTCAAATCTAAGTTCAAAAAAAGAACAGACAGCAGCAGAGTCACACCAGGCAAATGCACTCAACGCACACTAGACTAAAACGCAGCCTACCACAGTCTCCTAGCCAACAGAATGATCTAGCATTTGATCAAGAAAGCAGGGAAGAGTCAGAGTAGCTAGGAGACCAGAGTACTGTCTGCTGACTAAATCAGGGAGGATTCATTCTTCCAACAGTTAATGGATTTGGAAAGGATTAGAGGCACAAAGATGTTACGAAAATGATTTTCACCAAACCGACTCTCCCAAATGCCCCTGGAGGACAGCACGTGTTAAGGTCCAGCTCTGTACCACCCCTCGGAGAAACCCTGCTCTATTAGCTAGAGAGAAAGCAGGGATGCAGAGTCAGCACTGCCAGCTGCTGTCCTGGGTGACTCACTAACCCGACACAACGGAAGTCTGTGGGAAAGCTGGGAACTGAACTTGGGTTTCCTCAGCCACTAGGAAAGTGCACTAGTCACCAAACCAGTTCTCCTCTTCATTCCGCCCTAGTTTCCACATGGGAAATGCAGTATTACTTCATCATGTTCTCCTTCAAAGCCTGCTGAAAGCTCTGACAGCAGAGGCTACTCTATAAATTGCATTCTAGTATTTTTTTTTACTCAGAACATCCGACAGCAGTCAAAGGTAGAAGCAGCCTCCAAAGGCTACTCTTGACAGTAGCAGACTGGTTAAAAATCCTATTCAGTATTGAAACATCTTTTATCTAACATATTTGATGGAACTTGCTACATAGCTCATGTTTGGGTCTTTTTTGGCAGAAATCAGTTTTTCAGATATCCACATCTATAAGCCTTACAAGATACAAATATTTCTTCTGAGGATCGAAGAAACATACAGGACAAATAAAGTAACTCCCCTCCCTTCCTCTGCTACATGGCATGCATGCATGCTCTAGAAATTAATCATGGACTCTGGCTGCCCCTCCCAAGAGGATTTTCCTTTCCATAAAACATGTGATTCTGTTCAGTTCCCAAGTCTGCACTTTGTATATCGAGCATTGCAATTGCCTTAACTCCCCCTCCCCCGAAATCCAACATAACCTGAAATGTAAATTTCTAAAGTGGACAAAGCACAAAACCTTAAGAGCTGGTCTGTAAGCTGCCAGGAGTGACTTGCCTGAAGTGTATCTGATTATCTTCCAGGTTAGAATAAAGCCAGCCCAGGTCACTATGCTGCTATACTATTAAAATAGCTCAGAGTTTGCATGCTAAGCTGGTTCTGTCACTGCTCAGCAGGATGAGCCTCCCCAAAGGGCCAGCAATACACAGAGCTCAAGGTGTGCTACAGGTAAATGCTGGACTTGGACCCGTCTAAGCAAATACATCTTTCTTGCTCGCAAATGGGGAAAGTCATACTGAAAAAATGACAATAATTCAGACACCATCACTGCTGCCTGCCGGAAAGCCTGAGGTGTGATCACTGCCACACAGTGAGATCTGCAAAAAACCTAGTCACTTAGGTACCAAAATGCCATTTATGGAAACCCATCTTTAACATCTCTGCTCCTAAGTGTGTTTGTAATTGTTGGAGAAGGGGATTCAAGACATCCAAGTTACTTTATCACTTCTGAAAGCATTAACCATTTCACTTACTGCCAACCGGACAGTCCCTGAGAGCCAGGCGCACTATCTGCAAGCTTTTCAGTAAAGTTACTACCAGCATCATACTGGAGAGTTGTTATAAGCTCGCAAAGGCACCATTTAGTACTGTCAAAGGTTCGTTATATTATGCCCACAGAGAGTGCTCAACAGGAGGCAGACACCAACAAGAAAACAGGACATCTCTGGTTTGGGGTGGGTTTTTTTTTTCTTTTTTTCTGAAACATTTTTCTTCTGCCCTCCAGGAGGCAGCTCTCTCTCAGCCAAAGGGAGGAAGAGTCTTACTCATCCTGCAAACTGCTGATAAAGCATATCTAACATCATCACCGCCGTCAGCACTTACATAGCACTTTTCATCCTTAAAGATCTTTGCACGTACTAACTAATCAGATTAATCTTTTCCAATTAAAGTTACAGTGGGAACTTTGGAAGACCCAGCCTGGCACAGAAGAGCTCACTTTCCAGCTTATTAGAAACTAAACCTGCTCCTATTCTAGTCAAAACGGGTCTTTCATTCGGCCTTGATGGAATTCATCTGCCCAGCTTGCAGCTAAGCAGCCTGCCTGTGCACTATTTGGTGCATAGCTGCGGCTCTGGATTTCAGCAAGATCTGGCTTTTGACACTAATCAGTGAAGTAAGAGAAATCAAATACTCCTCACCCTTATCCCGCCTCAGTTCTTCAAGTACACCAGAAGATTGTCAACAGTGAGTTAAATGTGCATTAGACAGCACTGTTTTCCTCTACAAGGTGAGAAACACTTAGGGGATTGAAACCTCAGGCTACAACAGGATAGGAAAAAGACAAAAATAAGGAGAAACCTTCCTTATTTTCTGCTTATTTAACTAAAAGCAACGTATCCCAGCTTTCCTGAACTAACCAAGTGCCAGCCTTTATAGTCACAAGACAACAGAACCATCCCCAAATTCCAAACCCCTGATTCAATAGCTGATACACTATATCCCATCTGTAACGGATCTCAGAGGCTGGAATTTGTGAGCCATGTGCCTTGCCATCCAAGTGCAAGGAAGCAGGAGACTAAATGTGCTCTTACTTGGGCCAAATGCAATCGGATTCCAAGGCAAACCACCAAGCCCTGTCAGTAAGGAACAGATTACAGTGGACAGACCAGCTGGAAGAAAGAGCAAGGACAGACTGGCAATCACTGTACCTGACTTCTGTATGAGAAAACAGCCTGTGTCTGAACCTTAGATTTCATTTAGTTGTACTGAAACGGTGCAATCCTCTCTCCCCCTTTTTCTGCAGCACAGGCAGGTAAATACACCAACAGACAGTTTTACTACTTTCCTCCCATATTGGCATGCCAACAGATTTCTTCTCCGATCAGCTGCCTAACACAGCAACAACAGCCTAGTGCTGCAGCACTGCAGTTGGAGAAAAAGCAGTCCATAGGCACCATTTCAGCCAAATGGAGACACAAATTATGCCCAACCGGAATAAATATTAGGGCAATGCTGTATGTATCCTTTGCTGTTCTCTCTGCCCAGGCTTCCTAAGCATCAATACTCTAGAACAGCAATGAGTAAAAGAGGAAATACTACCAATGAATTTACCTAACAGAGAAGTGAATTTAAAAATTATCACCTGCTGTATAAAGCTTTCTAAAAAAGCACTTCAGGAGTATTCATTTATTTGACCTCACAACACACCTGAGGTTGGCAAATCCATTTGCCCTTTCAGAAGTGGACAAAAAATTCAAGTGAGATGATACCCAAGCACAGATTAAGATAAACTGTAGTTCCTGTTCTCAGTCCTGTGCTGAAAAGGCCAAAAAACTGATCTCTTTACTTAGGGCAGGGGAGAGAATAAAGATCTATGAGCTATGATCTTGGTGTAAAACCTAGCGAAGATGCTACGTGGGAAACACCTTTAAAAGACTTCAGACAAGCTCAAGTATGGTAGTAATACTTTATAAAGGCACTACACACATATAGCATTCAACCCCATCGTCTGATCGATGTACATTAACTGCTGAGAGGTCTACTCTCATCACAGTGCAGAAGAGGAGGGAAAAACAATAGGAAATGCATTCTTGCAGCCTATGAGCACAGCCACTAACCAGAAAGACCCACTTCCCACTTGAAAATCATCTCAAAAAACATACAGAATAGGAGCCATTGTTCCCAGCAACACAAAAACCAACCTCCTGTATTTTTCCTCTGTCCTAGGGACAAACACATCCAAATTGCAATACATTTAATGGTTAAGGCTGCATTCATTCTACTACAGCACAAAGGCACAGGGATGATGCTAGGCTGTGCCTTTGGCTCCTCAGGATCACATGAGTTAGCAACTGTCAGCCTCACTGATGATGGGCATCTGCAAAGTCATTCTATTAACGATTAATCATGGCACCCAATACTGTTAAAGAGGGTGCATATCTGCCATCAGCAACAGCCCAGTATTTTTCTTCTACAATTCTTCAAGACAACTTCATCTCTGGGACGGACCCACTCAAGTCAATGGAATAGAAATTTGTGTATATGAAGTAATTTGCGAGAAGTCAGAAAACTGGTTTAGGGCAAAAGGAGGGAAGAATTCTAGGGAAAAGCTTAGAGACACCACTTACCGTGGCTATCAGTGAGAGCATTAGCTCGATGTACTGCCTGCACACACTGTGCGTGTGTACATTAGGGATGCCTTGCCTAATCCTGCTAAGTCATAAGTAGATGCCACCTCTCCGCAAAGGATAAAACATGATACATATTTTCCTGTTCAGGCGATGACTTTTTGGTTTGGCAGTCACCTTCTACCTGTCCAACAGCCACTTTTCCATATGCGATTGTTTAGAAATTCAGGAATACAGAAAAAGGGAAATGCTTAGTCTGTGCCAAACACTTGCTAGACGAGGCTACTGTCTGTACACGTCTGTATGCCAAATGGCTGAGAACATAAAAGCCATCAAACAGAAGTCCAATTTTGCATAAAACTCGTGTGCAAAGCAGCTCAGAGGCCACTCTCTTCATTCTGAAAAGGCAGACAGCAGGTCTGTTGAGTCTGGTTTTGTGGATTATTTGCTTTTTAAGATGAGAAACTTTATCAGCTAAATACTTATTAGAACACAACAAAAGCTCTGTAAAGCTGCCTATAAAAGTTTTGAAAAAGTTTGTGTTGAAAGCCAACCTTCCTTCTTTGGTGCCTCTTCTCGTTAATATACAAAGAACTAGAGATGTGCTTACGCTGACTGTAATTCAAGCACAGGAAGAATCAGCTTTGAGAGTCTTTTTCTCCACAAGGTCACAAACTTCAGCATCCAGGGTTACTCTGGGTTGTTAGTGTGGTTTTAACAAAGTGCTTGAGGTAAGCACACTTGCTTATGAGGGGGATTTTTGAAAAGGAAATTAACTGCTTTCACATTTTTTAAGCACTGCAGGTTAAAAGAGAAAGGATAGTCTCTGGATGAGACACTGAAATGGGAGTCTGGGTTCTGCAGTTTTCCCTGTGGAATAACAGTGTCCAAATGTCAGAGCACTCAGTCCTCAGAGGCACCAGAGACACTGGGCTAAAGTTCAGGAGCTTTCGTACTCTGATGATGTAGTACTGCAATAAGAGATCCTGGGCCTGAGGCAGTTTGGAGATCCTCACTAGCACACAGAACTGCAACAGCTTTGGAAAGATAAAGCCACATCACCTGAAGGTATGAGGGTAAGATGTACGTACTGAAAAATCCTGAAAGAAAAGATGGTTATTTTGAATTTAAGTATGGAAAACAAGGGAAAGGCAAGAAAGAGGCTGAAATAGTATTTGGATGTAGACAATGTACCTTTTCTCCTTCAGTATCAAGTTTCTGAAACACATCTATTTTAAACACGATAATAAGATACTCCATGCAGCTCAGAGGTTATTACTGATAAATGAGGCCCAAGTGTCCTTCCCTAAGGCCTGTGTTTCCCCAGCTCATTCTCCAAGACCTTGCAAGCCCGTGGAGACAGGAAAATATCAACAAGAAAAATCATGGGAGACTGCCAGCAGGAACTCACTGCATTTCCTTTTATCTTAGCAGATGCCATGGACACAACTGCAACAGAAATAAAGTAGTATGGAGTAGGATGCTCACTTGGACCACCTTCAAATATAAATGTACTTTACCCCTTTATTCCTCTGCATGTATCTGCAAGCCACTTTGTTTCTGTGAGCCTCAGTACTCTCATCTGCAAAATGGAGATACCACTTCTCACCTCTGTGAGGTGTTCTAAGATTCTGGGGGAAAGAAAGGATCTGTATGGATGGATATAAAAAGGTTGTACCGATGCCAAAAAATATTGCAAACAATATTTGCAACCCTGCAACCACTAGAGGGCATCAAAAAGGGATTTGAAAAGTAGCAATTAAGGACTATTGGGCCACAGTGATTCAGGGATAAGCACAACTCCAACCCTGCTGCACCTGCCGTACTCCACATACCATAACCAGCTTGTCAGGAAAAACATCAGTTGTTATTCTGCTGAGTAGCTATCAATACTAAAACTGTCACTGCAATTATATTAATCATGTTTTAAAGCTTAACAAAAAAAAAAAAAAAAAAAACAGGCAATATGTCCGTCTGTGGTGTATCATAAATCTTCCCATCAAAACAGACTCAGCACACCTACAACAACAATTCTGGTCTGTGATGGAGAGGCTTTCTATGAAGATGACATGGAAAGTGCATGAAAATAACTGGTAATTTAAAGGAAGGCATAAAAATGCTGGGCTGGATTTTTTTTAATGTCTGCCTAGTTTTGTCAGTGTATCCACTATTAAATCCATAACTTATTAAAACCAAAATAATTTGTGAAAATCTTATTTATTTTGCAACTGTTATTTACATAGCTGATTTACCTTCTGTCGATTTGGAGAATAAATCAAATTAAGCAGTTTCACTTTTTTTAAATAGGCAACTTCCACACCAGTGGATTTTCCTGCTCTCAAGTATAGCTCTGTCATTACAAGCAAGTCAGAGGATGCCTGCATTTGAAGCAAAAGGTTTTTTTTTTTTTAATATTGAAACAAGGCTCACAGTTGATTGGAAAGATGATGAACAGGTTAAAGTAATTCAGTGAAGGCCCTGCACAGATACTTCTTGCTTGGCTGCAAGAGACCAAGTGATCATGAGAACTTCCCAAACTTAATTTACAGCTCTAAGACTGAACTAAGACCACTCAGGTCCATGAAATATCAGAACCTAACTTCTCCCTTCCTTGCATTTCAGAACAAGGCATACTGTTTAATACAATCCAATTTGATAAGCTACAGATGCCACACCGGGAAGCAAGGGAGAGAAATCAGTCTGGAAGTCCCCTTTACAATTTGATCTCAAAACAAAGACCCAGGACAGCTAGAACAGACATCATCTTACAGAGCTGGCTTCAAAACTCGTTACCTTTTTTGGGCCTGAAACCACACGAACACGGACTGCAAGATTCAGCCTCTACCAAAAGAATGACTGACACCTCTGACTGAATCCTCTTCCCACTCTCCAAGGAGTTGCCTGGCAGCAACATTTTTGCAACGCAGACGAGCCTGTGCTGCTGATAACAAGTGGCGCTGCAAGCACTATAGCTGCAAGCTGCTCACCTTTGCTTTGCTGGTACGTTCCACACAGTGGAATTCAATAACCACTATGATAGATGCCAGTGTGAGCTGCCAAACTGCCGGAGGGAAGAAATATGCCGAAAAGCAGCATGGTTGGCCTGGAGAACAAATTTGAAACAAACCAGCACTTACTTTTTGCTCCTACCCAAAAATCCCACTTGTGCTGCAAATAAATAAAAACTGCCAAGCTGAACTAATCTAAAACACAAATGGCTCCATTTTCTTCCGTAACATTTCAAGAAAATTCTTACCAACATCCTGCATAACGGGATAACAGTCCTTAATCTGAACTGGATAAATACATACAATGTGCTAGAGATAATAGCAATGGCTCAAACATACAGTAAAATGTAGTTCTTCAAACGATAACCATCTTTCTGTTAAAAGAAGCTACATGTTCAGCCTAGTAACAATTAGAGCCACAATTCAAGGGCATTATTCTCTGCCAAAATTATGCATTAAATTGGTACGCCCTGTCCCTGCCCTAGTCTAGTACCAACCTGAGCTAAAGACATCAAGAAAAAGCTCTTCCCATGCAACTGACCAAATACCACCAAAACAAAAACAATCTTTATCTTCCCAAACCCTCCTCATTTGTTTTAATTGTAGAACAGTCTACCTAACCAAATCATCTATTACATTTGTGTTCCTTACTCCATTATCTTCCTTTTGGCAAATGAAGGTATGACTAGGATTCAATTAATCTGGGCTGCTGGATGGATCATCTGTTCCCCTGATAAGGCTGTGTACTGACAGGGAACATGGTGAGAGCATTTATCCATTCTAAGTATCCTTCCTGCATCATCAAAGTCATTTACACCAGAGACAAGGATCTGCCATAGCTGCCTGTCATGACTTACTATTTGCAAGTTCCCTTTGTTAAATCCTGTAAGTTTTCATCGGCTAACAAAACGTTACATTAATATTTTTTCAGAGGGTTCTTCCTGGGAGTATCTTTTCCCTAACCCTGCATTGCCCAGAAGCAGATCTTCCATGGGAGAGACAATGGCTTTATTTTCTACCCTGATATTTCCATCTCTTTCTGAATAACACTGAGGATAAGATGTTGAATTCTGATCAATCTGTCAGAAACATTTATGTAACAGTTACCATATTAATGAGATATTTACTTTCCATGGCAATTCGGTCATCCCCTCTAGCTTTCACTTCCACCGAAGGTACAGAAACCTGTGTGTCAAAAGGGTAAAGTCAGGTGAAGATTTATAATTCGAGTTTTCACGTGACAGATCTTCCATAACTGAACCTAGTTTAAGATGGTGAAGTCAGCTGTTACCTTGCCAGTTTCTGTCATTAGTTCCTCCTAGATATCCCACTGGCCTACACGTTACTGCCAAGGTATGTGAACTGACTCACCTCTTGCAGCTCTGACGCATGCTAGAGCTGGGAGTTCCTGGGATTCTCATTAGGTTTTTTTCATAGTTAATTATTAACTCCATCTTTTTTGTGATGCTGGACAATCTGTTTTTAATAACATATTGCTTGAACCATCCTTTAGCACTATTTCATCAGCGAAATTTAAATCTTCCAGAGTTCTGTGGCTGAGCTATGCATTGCCTAGGTCACACCAGACTACATTTTTCTCCTCATAATGAAGTCACTGCCAACGTGAAACTGGAGAAGTGAGAGTGCAGCTCTGACACCACTCTGCATTCCCTCTCAGAGGATCAAAAAGTTCCCTGAAGGGCAAATTCAAAGAATCTTTGGCTTTTGAAACTTCTAATAGCCTTTGCTTGATGTGGGGAGTTTAATTCTGTACAAATCACAACTGCAGTAAGAAGACCCAAGAAGCTGCATACTTTGAGTCAGCAAAACATTTCACATTTACACCTCTTCAAGAGCTGTTATAGCACATTAAATATATATATATATATATATCTCTAGTTGGGCACGTAAGCTTGTGTGAAGAGGAGACCGGAAGCCAGCTCTCATGGGTTGCATTCCCATAACTTCCAGTGACTCACATTGCCTGGCACTATCATTTGTTAAAGCAAGAGTGATGTGGGGATAATAGCTATTTACTAAAAACAGGAGTGTGATTAGCTTTAATTAGCATTGTCAAATGACTTGAGATTGTCAGGTGCAAGACGTGGGAGAACTAAGTCTTATTAATTACGTTATTTCCTGCAGCTTCAGGTGGCTTGGCCAGTCCAGTGACACTTCCGGACATGAAGCTGCTCCAAACTTCTGATATATCTTGCATCAGCAAGTGAAAAAACTCTCAGATAAGTCAGGCAGATATGGGCATTGAGTAGAGGGTCACAAAACCAGAACACAAGAACAACCAGCTCATATACTATCGGGATAAGTGTCTTAAGCCACGCCCTGACAAATGAGGAACAAAGTCAAAAAAGACACTGCGGAACCCAGTGCCCCTAAGTATCAGTCCACCAGGAAAACTGCATTTTCTGCCCTACCAAATAAGTCAAGCTGCAGAACATCTTCAATTGGCATCACACCATCAGCAAATGTGCTTATTTTACCAGCTAAATGTGTGTTCTAAAGAGCTGAGAAGGCCTTAGGATTCAGAGTAGTCCATCTCTTCAATGGAATTGTCTTGGCTTCTGGAAGGAAAAGGAAACCTATCCTTAGTCTTTAAGTTACTGTGATTAGATCTAAAAGACAAGACCTCAAAATTAACAAGAACAAAGAAGAGGGAACATCTTGAAGGACCAACCTGCAGGGCTTTGTCAAGGGTGCAAAAAAGAAAGCTGTGTTTTTTGATATGGTTTCAAAAGTGATAAATGCACTCTGCTAACAGATTTCACCTCGAATCTCACTGGTCAGCTTCAAAGCAGCTAAGACAACTGAAGTCCTAATCTTTCAATTCAGGACTCGACTTTGTGATCCTTTTTGAATCCCACTGCTCTAGCACTTCATAGTTGACATCTAATGAAGACCTTGCTTAAGCTCAAGCAAACATGGGCTTGCCACCTAATGACTGAGGCACAATGAATGCCTACCCTTATTGACATTTCTTGAAGAGGCTTCCTCACACATGACTGAAGGCAAGGCCATGATTTAATAACAAGAAATAAATGGTTTTTACTCCTCTGCAATCCTTGCAATGCTTGTGGAGTACCACAATAGATCAAGGAGTTCCCACTTTCTAAACTGCTAGGCCAGGATCCACACCAGAGTGACCAGTTCCTTAATTAAATTCTCTCTCAGCAACAAGTAGTCTGACACCCATGAGTCAAGAAGCCTTTGAGGGAATGTGGATTTACAGGTAGTGATGCTGTCTTCCTCAGTACAACCCTGACACAACTTCCCACTCCAAACAGCAAATAAAGGAAATCACTGATCCAAAAACTGGATCCAGAGGATATAAGGGAGCTCAATGACCAATAAAGTTTTGCCAATACTACTCAGATCATGGCACCATGAAAGAAATACCCGCAAGAAAAGTGTATATATAAAGTAGAAGCACTTGACATCTTCATCAGAAGAAAAATGTCTCTACCTTCCTTGGAGCACTCCCAACTTTAGCTTCAAAGTATGAAGATTCGATTTTAAATGGTCTTTCAGCAGGAGACAAGAATGCTTCAGGGATCCAACGAGAAAGGAAAAACTGTTAATTCCCCATTAAAGTATTACCACTGCATAGCAAACGTTGTTTAAAAGAAACAACAGGCATGGATGCCAACATGATGAGGTCTTAAACAAAGTAAATGGAGTGCTATGCAAGAGTGAAGTGACAAGAAATGTATGTCCTCTCCAGGCAGAATCCTCTCACGGATTACAAGCACAAGTTCTCTCAGTATTTGCTTGTTTACAAGCATCTAATTTAGTAAAGGCCTCTCTGTGGTACCCAGTATAAACTTTAAGTAACAGTAAACGCATTAGCGGAAAATCCTTATCTGGAGCATGTAGTAGGAGTTTGAAGAAGGCAATGTCAGGAAGGCAGGAATATTGCCCACCCCCATGTTTAACTGCTATCTGCAAGTTAAGAACACCATCTTAGTGGACCTTCCTCTTTCTGTATTTTGGGATAGAGGCCAGAAAAAAGTGAGGACAGACTCACTCCTGTAAATTTGAGTGGGGGGCAGGCGATTCAACCTTTTCTTCTCCATCACAAATTTCACATTTTAAACTAGAGCATTTTAAACTCTTTTGACTCCCCAAAACCAGCATTAAAATTCTAAGCTATAGACCCATAACTTGCTCCATGGCTACTTCTGTCATCTCAAACTCCCCTGGCTTTTCTGGATCAAAGTCGAAAACTTCTGTGGAAAAGCCCAAGATGAAGAACACTCAGCATTTCATAGTCTGACCCCAGATCCCATCACGGCTCTCTACAGAAGAAGCTGCCACACACCTAATGAGGGGTAACAGCACAGACCAGCTGAGTTATCCCTGTTCCCTGCAGTGGACTGGTTTTCATGCAGCATGTGCAGCAACTGCCTGCCTTTAACACCAAGTATCATCTAGAGATGAGGATCTTCTCTTCACGGATTGTGCCTAGCGCCCTGCAACTTGTCTTTTGCCCCACCGAGCAGTGATGTCACTTCTAAAGCGCAGAGCCACCGCCGGGAAAGGCCTGGTCTCCAGGGACTCGAAGCAGCCGTGTGAGTAAATAGAGCAGTCGCATGGCACCTCGTCCTGGGCAGCAGCCAGCCTCGGGCCTGTGCTGGCAGCAGCCCAAGGGGTCCCGGCAGACCCCGGCGCCCCACGCCTAAACCTGCCTCGGGCACGGATCCCGTCTGCGATTCGCGATGGGCGAGAGGTTTGTTTGCCTCTAACTGCTGGAGCAGAACGGTTAGTTAGGACGGACCATTCCCCCCCCCCCCCCCCCCCCCGCGCTACCTGGTGCAGCATCCGAGGCGCCGGCCCGCCCCCTCCCCCACCGCGCCGCGCACAAAGAGCCCCGCTCCGCGCCCGCGCCGCCTCCTGTTGATTTTCTCCCTCGCCAGAGGCGGCCGGGGGAGGCGAAGCCTCCGCGGCTCCCCGCGCCGCTCGCTGCCCCCCCGGGCGCGGACCTGTTGCCCTCCCCGCCCGCGGCCCCGCAGACAAAGGCCGCCGCTGGCCGAGCCCGCCTCGCCGCCAGCCCGGGGGGCGCCGCAGGCCCCGGCCCCCCCGGCGGCGGGGCTCCCCTCAGGGGAGGCGGCCCCCGAGAAAACGCTCCCCGCGGGGCCGTTAGTGGCGGGCAGATCCGCCCCGCCGCCCCTCACAGCCGCTCCCGGGCCCGCGCTGCCCCCCCTCCCCGGGGGGGGGAAAGGACGGCGCTGTGGCGCAGGTCGCCGCGGCGGCCGGCCGGTCCCCCCGCCCCGGCCGCGCCTCAGCGCCCCGCCGCCCGCCGCCGGCCCCCTCCCGCCCCGCGGCACTCACTCGTCGCGGCTCGGCCGCCTCGAGCGCGTCCCCAGCGCAGACGGAGCGCGGCCGCCGACGCGCACCAGGCAGCCCCGCAGCGCCCTACCCCTCCCCACCGGCGCCCTCCCCCTTATAGCCGCTCCCGCGAGCCTGCTGGCCCTGAGCGCCACGGCGGCGCGCCAATCGCCGGCCGCTGGCACATAGCAACACCCCGGCGGTTGGCCGCCGCCAGCCGCAGCCCATTTTTTCGCGGCCAATGAGGCCGCGCGGCCGGCGCTGCGGCTCCCGCCCCCCAGCGCGCACACACACACACAAACCTCTCCCCGCCCTCCCCGCCGCTGGAGGAGGTTGCCTCGCGCAGGCCAACAGCTGGGGCGGCGGCAGCCAATGGGAGCGGCCGCGGCGCTGCCGGCATGGGAGCGCGCGGGGGGAACAACAAACAGATGCGTCTCCCCTTAAAGGGGCAGGCGCCGCCGCGGAACGGCTGTCGCTGCCTTTACTTTCCGCAAACAAAACGCGCGAAAGTGAAGTGGCAAGCAGAGCCTTCCTGAGCAGAAACCCCTCCAGCCGAGGAAGTTTGGACCAGAGACAATCTGTACATACTGTACCTACAGCGAACGTCCGCTCAGTAATACACCAAGATGTAATGGGTAGCAGCAATAAAGATATATAAATTCTGTATTTGCATGCAAAAGCAATAGCTATCTGCCTAGAATATATGTGCGTGACAGCAGAAGACGATCACACAACAAAATCCTGCCAAATATCAATAGGACTCAAAAAAGTACCTCTTCCAGGCGCTCTGCAAAATCACAGCCCCCAAGCTTAAGGGCGGGATTTTAATAAGTGACCAGTGAATGAGGATCACAGTTTTTGATTAGCCAAACTGATAAGCCTTAAAATGACCCAGTTTTTCAGCAGGTGCTAAGCTGCTCTCTGAAAACGCAGTTCATTCCACAGTTCCTCCTTTCCTCCACTACTGTCACCCTGCAAATGTA
Organism: Dromaius novaehollandiae; assembly: GCF_036370855.1. NCBI lineage: Eukaryota > Metazoa > Chordata > Aves > Casuariiformes > Dromaiidae > Dromaius > Dromaius novaehollandiae. The sequence goes on from NC_088116.1 coordinate 4,278,359, forward strand.
ATTTGAAGTACTCAGGGTCAATAAACACTTCCAAAATTCCTTTTGGCTTTTACCAAGGATTGCAAGTGAAACGTTGGAGGGTTATAGGAAAAGGTAGAAACAGCAGTTACTTTCTAATACAGTTTTACTTCTGTTTTTAAATGCCAAGGCAATTAGTCTGCACTAACTAAACATAAGGTAATTATTATGACCTGCTTTACACTGAGGTCATTTCAGACTCTCCCCTAAGGTTAACGCCAGCAGCTGTTTAAACAGCAGCACCACATCACGCGATAATCTGAAGGCAGGAAGTAAGAGAGACGGTGCTTACCCGTACCGACAGCTTTTAGGTAGATCAGTCCTCAGCTGGCTCCTGAACTTCACCTAAGATTAACCTAACTCCTTAAATATACCATAGGATTGTAATTAGCACAAGGAGGTAAAAGAAGAGACAGCATGTGTCATCTGGAAATCTCCATCAGTGTCATCCTACTGCTTACCGTGGATTTTTTTCAGTGGTGACCTCGGCAGTCTTGCACCCAAGTGCTCACTAGACCCTGCACCGAGAGCGTGTGTGTATACACGAATGCACGCACGACACGCAGGCGCCCGGCAGCGCACACGCACGCACCTAAGCCAGGAAGAAGTGCAAAGCAAAGTTAAATGCAGTCACCTCCAAGCACTGTAATTACAAGACAGGAAGAGCAAATTGTGTAATTCAAAGGCTTCTTACCGCACTTTTTTCTAGTTTCAGTTCAAGAAAACACAGGTACATCATTGCATTTAGTAGCTACTGATAACAGTAATTCACCACTGTATAAGACATTATTAAAGTCACACTTAACACCTGCCCTTTTCCCACAGAAAGGGATAGAAGCTATATATTAACTGGGATATATTTGATGATTATTGTCCTAAGTGTATTTCTTGCTCTAACACTATATTGCCTTAGAAAATCCATAAAAACATTAACTGATTTTATAGCTATGACTTCTACCAAGAGGATGATTCTCTGCTGTGAATACTACACTTTATTGGTAGTTGCAAGGGCAATGCTCTGTTCCCTACATTAATTATATGGAGAGTAAGTAATGGGTGATACAAAAATATTTCTATTTGTTGTGATACTCTGCTCTTTTTTTTAATATGTAGGTAGAAAAATCACCTCACACCTTGTGATAGAAAGCAGTATCTCCTTTCATACAAGCAAAAGCCCTCAGATATTATCACTAAAATGGAATTTGCATGCCAGCTAGCCAAGGTACTTTATAAACGTTTTTTGCTGTTGTTTATAAACACAAAATGGCATTTTCTCCTGCAAGTTAATCCTACTACCAAGTACAACTTAAATATCCTATTAATGAACATTCAAGCACCACGGTAGTTCTAAGTCACCTATTTGGAAAGAAGAACAACATACGCATTCAAACGACAGGAAATCGTCCTGTTATCTTTGGACTATCTGCTACGAGAGCAACCATACTCTGAAGGCTTACTTTAAGCTTCTTCTTTTCTTAAGATCTTTCCTCTTTAAGCCCAGCGACAAGAGCTAACACAGACTTTTAGAGCATCTCACCAGTGCTAAATGAAGCTGTATTTTACAGATCTGGACAAGCTTATGTGCAGGAAGTGGTGAGAACGTTTGCTTGAACTTCAGATCACCAAGACTCCTCATAACGGGTAACCACAAGTATCCAGAGTTGAAACCATCAGCAAAATAAATTTATACATCCTTAAAGAGATCCTCTGCATAACAGAGAATCTTTTTTCTTTCCTCCTATGTGAAGATGAGCTGCACCGTAGAATTTTCAGTTCGCTAATAGAAAATATACCTTATTTACAAGGAGCACCTCAAAATCACTTGTCTGTATGTATATATAAATATATATATATATAAAATGAAGTTCTCTATTGTTATGAATTTGCTTTAGAATGGTGCTTTATTGGAATTACAGTGATATAAATCTAGGGGATAGCACAACTTCACATTGTGGAAAAACAAACACAATATATTAAAAAAGCCCAACATTTTTTCTTTAAATTATTTACTAGTCTGGCTCATGAGAAGTGGAAGCTTTCCAGTGTTAACAGCTTGGAAAAAATAAAATATATTTGGTCCTAGTTACTTTCTCATTGAAGCTTCAAGTCACACCTTTCACATTTGATTCTGCACCACAAAATCCGGGTTGTAAACCGGTTGCAAGCACAATTTAGCAAGCATCACGAACACACTTTTACCGAGCTAAGATGCTGGGAAACTGATTTGTTTTAAATAAGAGTCTGAATTTGGGGTCTAACCTGCTTGACAGCTCAGCTTTCAATTTAAACAGCTAAGCAGTAATTTTCACTTCTCTTCATTTGCAAACATCCCTTTTTAGAGCCTAAGCAATATATATGGCAAGGATTTTTTTGGTCTTCCTCTATAGTTTCAGAAAAACTTAAATTGATACAGTCAGTGTCTGACATCAGTTTTGGCTTTTATTATAATTTAGACTAGAAGAGTCCTTTCTATTTGATAAGGCATGACTGACTGGGGCTAATTTTTCCTATTCCACTATCACTGCAGTATTGGGGGGGAGTATCAAATCACTCATGGAGATATTGCTTTAACACTTTAGTGCTGTGTTAGAATTTTAAGCAGCACTTAGAAACCTCTTAAACATCTCAGTTTCTCAGCACCCTCAAATTTTATTTGTAACTGATGTTAGGGGCTTTAGGGTAAAGCTAATTAGCCTGATATTGCTTTTGCTTCTTTATCTTTAAAGCAGGGATATCACCAACTTTTTCATAGACATTATGAAGCATAACCATCTTCAAGTACTTCACATCGAATGAAAGGTGCTTTCATATATTAACAGTGATTTTTTTTCCACTGACAGCATTGCTATTTTTGGTCAGACAGAAAAAAAAAACAAAAAAAACCCCCGCAAGTGTTCATAAGTACCTTCCCTCCAAAACTATTAAAATACCTGACAGCAAAGTCATAAAACACTCACTATCCACAGAGTCCTGAGCATCCTATTTCACACAGCACTGTTCAGCGCGTTAGGCACTAGGGCACCCATGAACCCACTGTCCGGCTTACCTAGCCCCAGAGCCGGGCCAAAACTCAGTCTGCAACTGGGCGAGCATCTGCCTCAGATTTCATCTCTGCATTGCAGCTCCTGCATCCGCCTCCCCATCAACTCCCATGTAAACCCACAGGGCCACGCTGAAAATGCACCAAAAACCAGCGGGGCTCTGGCGGCCTCCTGCGGCAAATAGGAGCAGGACAGGTAAAGAGAGGCCCGGCTGTTATCCTGGTTTTGTTAAGATTTGGTTTTGTTTCTTTGAGCAGGGAATTTCACACGCCCAGTAAAACCACCCATTCCATGCAGGCAGGAATTTCCAGGGACAAACCAAGATCTGCAGGTTTGTACTAACGCGTATGATGTTGCTCACCAAGTCGGAAAAGTATATCCTGAAAATACCCCAAACAAATGCTTTATGGCTTTGCATAAACAGAGTGTAAAGAGCTCCTGCATATTCTGTTGGAGGACCAAGTCTTAGTACTACGGATTCACAGCAGGTTACACTATCAGAAGTGATCACACATTAATGCTTTCATGTTAAAAGACATAACAGGACAGATGTGAATACGCATTAATGCTTCCCGGTTCCCTATTCTGGTTTACTAGCCACGTAGCATGCTTAGTAAGAAAGAAAACACTGCCCAGGGCAATTGGGGAAATAGTCTCTTATCAGCCTGCCAAAATGCTTTAAAAGCTAGTATGTGTCGTGACATATGAAGCACACACTTCACCTCTCTTACCTAATGTGAAGCCTCAAAGCTTTAAAATTACACTTGACCTTAAAACCTAGAACTTAATGTAACTTAACAGAAATCTGGTAGGAAAGCTGGAATTTTAATCCTCTAGGACTAGAGGAAATATTAACCTGCTTATCACGAGGAAAAAGAACATAAGTATCAGAGGGCCATATCTGTGGAAGACTATCTAATGAAGGACAATACAAAACCGTTTAAAAACTTGCACAAATGGAGTATCTGCTAACATGAACAGATTTAAAATATAGCTAGCTTGTTGTCGCCGGTTTGGGAGCAGGTATCTGCAGGTACTAGCTGTCAACAGCCAAAGGCTTTTTACATTCCATAGTTCATTGATCACTGTTCTTTTGCACAAGCCTACAAAAATGAGGAGGAGGTAAAAGATTCACTGTGTGGAGGAGACAGTTAATTAGAACAGGTCTTTAAGACATTATGAAAAAGTATTTCAGAATAATTTAAAGGTCACAGTAAGGTTATTTTAAAAATTAAATCTGAATTACCACATATTTACTATTTCAAAGATCAAATAGAAAACGATGGTTCTTAACTAAATTAAAAAGACAGATCAAACTCTTTTACAATGTAGGCTTGTTTCGATCTCAGGCCAGTTCCTGTGGTGCAGTATCTTATATGCACAGAAAATTGAACGTTTTCATTTCCCCCATTCAGTTCAGATGCGATATACATACACAGATACGATACCCTCCTCATCTGTGAGCTGCTACGTTCTGCTAACGAGCCAGATCATCGGGGAGAGCAGATGTCTGGAACCAAGCTATATAAGATGATTTTGTCAGTGTTTTCAAAACCTGGCCTATAATAGTATTTTGTAAGTTTTGCAGTACTGACATAACTGGGCCACCAATCATTAAATTAGAGAAACAAATGATACACTAAAAAAAACAAAAACAAAAAATCCACGTACATACCTCCCAGCCAAAAGCCTGACATTTTGCTAGGCATCCATTACTGTGCTTAGGAATTAAGGATCATGATGTCTAAAAATAATTAATCAGAAAGCAGCTCTGAGGCAGACAGCAGTTTTTGACACTGAAGTGCCAAGCACAAGCCACTGCTCTGACACTCCTGCAATTACTTTCGAGCATGGCTACCCAGAACACTAGTGAGCGTAGTATGTCCAGCAGCACCTCCACCATACTCAAGATATCCACAGAATAAGCAGCATTTCTTGCCTCACTCCAACTTGCTGTTTCGATCCACACAAAACTCCAGACCCCAGTTTATGCAAAGGTGCTACAATCCTAGATCAGTGGACAGAATTTGCACTGGTGGTTCTTAAATGTAAAGGTACTGATGGTGAAAACATACATACAGAATTGGCTCTGCAGGCATGCTAATCTTCATTTCCAGTTATAATTAGATACCAGGGATCTTCATGCTTGTCCTCTTTTCCCCTACCACTATTACAGAAGACCCATTTATTTCAAGCTAAGACATGGTAAAATTTCAAGAGTTGCATATATAACTTGGGCATCTTCCCACTTTTCACCAATCTTAAGTTTTGATTATTTTAATATGCAGATGCATGGACATGCTGCTTTTTTTTCTTTTTTTTATAAAGTATGTGCTGCTTTTTTGCAGACAGACCTTTGGAAGCAACAGCACATATTGGATTATTGAAATAGCAGAATCCTCTACACAGTCTTCTAGCATCACATATGGAGACCACTTCTAATCAAATTTCTGTAGTATTATTTCTTAATGTCTAAAAGAAGTCTATGGATAAATCAAATAGGAATTGGCTTCAAAAGTTTTACTTTAAGTTCATTTGCACAGGGAAAAGGTGGACTTAAATCCTCCCCAGGCTCGATTTAGCTGCATGTAGTTATGGATGCTACAATCGCTATATGACAAAACTGATGTCATATAGCCAAAAATCTCCAGAAAGTTCAGAATATGAGATGCCCCCTTCTTTTGAGCAACCCTGTTCACATAAAAAGAAAACCACCAAAAATTCAATGTTTACTACTCTATAAATACAATATCATAACCTCAGAAATTAAAATTTTAGGCAAAGTTTCAATGAATGAGTATTTAATTTTAGATCTTTTATGAGCAAAGATGTTTTAATGTGTCACATTTCAAGAGCATCAATCTTTCTTTACAAGAAAAGAGAAATCACTTCATAGATTTGAAGCTAGAGAGGTCCACAAGACTTTCCACAAATTAGAAGTGCCTAGAATACATGCATCATCCTTCAAACATAACGTACTTTGCAACAGGATTGAGAACACAGTAAGTTTTAAACAATATTTAGAATTAAAAATACCTGAAAAAAAATCTCTCCTTGGAGAGACAGACTAACTCCAAACATCCTCCTGGACAGCTGTGCAAGATCACAACAAATGCTTTTCTGTACAAGTGGTAAAAAAAATAAAATAAAAAGTCACACAGCAAGTTCTGGAATATCAACAATGAGTTGATAGAACATTCTTATGTGTCTGTACAGTAATCTCAGCTCCATATTATTTTATTACAAACAATTATCAAGGCCTAAGCTCTATGCAACGGTGCTCCAGATTCATGGCCTCATCCATACAACATTCTGTCTCTGTTAAGAGATCAAACTTTAGTTCTCATGCTAAAGTCCAAATGGGTGAATAGGAGCAAATACAGTAGTTTTTCCAGCTCTGAACCCTTCCCTCACATGTAACTTACTATCTGAAATTTGAGTAAGTCAAGTAGTAGATTTATCAAAGAGAGAGAGACTAAATACAAACAGGGTAGTCAAAAGCTACATCACATGTAAGAAGACTAGTGATCAAAGAATGTGCTGAGCATCTTTGAAGGCAGAAGTTTCCACCCCCACTGCTATAAAAAAAGATTAAAATGAAAAGATGAAAAAAATTTGTCATTAATAACCATGCTCTGTGATTCAATAGTGAATATAGCAAAATAGTTTATTTATGCAGTGATGAAGGAAACTCGAAAGAAACCAACTTGTCCCTTGAGAGCTCAAGTTCAGAAATCAAGAGTGTCCAACTTAGGTTTTCCCATCTTAAACAGCAGTTTTATTTTTAAAGTGTGAGTATCATTTGGTAGTATTCTCTAAAATTAGAATTATGTTTTCATCTTAATGAAAGTATGTGCATTGAATATCTGATAGCAATGACACTGAGCAGAAAAAAATCCAAATCACACAGAAACTTACTATCTGGAGCGAGACACTGGATAGTAACCAAATTAAGACAGAAAGGGTAGAATTTTTTCTTTTACCTACTGAGCTACATATGGAGCCTATTCTATAACTATTCTCTGACTATTAGAAAACAGGCAAGACTGTCACTAGACTGGTTATTAGCAGTTATCTGACTAGAGCGTAATGGTCTGAAGGGGAAACAAGAAGCTTAGTATGTAATAAATCATTGCATCTTTTTTCCTATGAACAGTCAGGAAGTTGCATTTTCCTCTCTTCCGTTCAATATGCAACAAGCCTGATTAAATTAAGAGGAAATTGAATTTATGTCTATTTATAATCAGACACATATTTAAAAGTACACCATTAACTCATTTGCCTCCATCACCGTGTGTTCACTTAAACCATAAATGCAGTAGTTCGTTCTACTTCTTCTACATAGAAGTGTCTTAAAATAAGTTAACGACATCACTGAACAATAGCTTTGTTCCAGCAATATCTGATGATTAAATGACTGAGCTTTATATAGGTTATTAGACTAAAATAATCAAGTTCTTTCTGAAAAATCCTAACACTAACATAGCAGCACCAAAAAACAACGGCATTGCAGGCTCAAATCTGTTTGATGTGTACGTAATGCCCATGCACAATGACGGAAGGGTATGTAAGCGTGCAGAAATGCATTCCTATCTACCCTCGTTCTGTCACACTTGGGGTTTCCTGACTTTTGCGAATAAAGTTATTTCCGTGTCCATGTACAAAAACTTCACAAATATTGAATGGACTCTTGTGGAGAGAAAAATACCATAAATTTACATAGATCCTGGATTGACACCTGCTCCTCTGACAAGTATATGTATAAATCTGCTTTGGGTAAGTTACTTTCCTAGGAACCTTCTAAGTCGTTCCTGAATCTCCTGACCAAACTTAAAAGTAGTCTTGGTCCCTCACCCTAAAAACAACTTCCCATCCATCAAGCCAATGGATGTTAGGACAACAAAAGTGCAAAAGACACTTCTAAAACATAGGTTTCCCTTGTGAAAAGACTATTTCAAAGAGTCTATAGAAAGTGTAATCTTCCTTCTGGGAAAGTAGCTGCTGCCATGCCTTGGTAGCGCAGCTGGTCAGGGAAGAACCAGGGGCAAACCTAGACTCTGGTAGAGGTGCCCAGAACTCACAGCAGGTGACTCCAGAATCCAGCTTAAATGCTTAATCTACACCTTGACCAGTAAGTTACAGTATTACCATCACATCAAAAAGGGGACCAAATACAATCACAACTCAAACTTAACATTCTTATCAGAAAGAATTGAGTAAATCTATACTGACCAAGTGAGTTAATTTTGGTAAAAGAGTGACTACCTTTACTGACTACCCTTTGCAGGCTAAACTATCTGGATAACCACATATTCTGCTTCCTATTTCTCCTGTGTGTTGTTTTTCTTTTTGTCCTATGAGTTATCTGAAAACTAAAAGCAACACAAGCAATACACACAGGCTACAATTTCAGAAATTCTTTAGTTTTTGCCCACTAGAAAGCAATTGGAATAATTGTCACGTCTTGATGTCTGCTTAGGGACATGTGACAGGTAAAATAATGCTTATGATCTACAGGTATCCTATCCAAAAACTTTCTTCCTAGTCATCACTATTAGTGAAGTGCACCTGTGCTAAATGAACTATTTACAAATGTAAACTATGCAATTAATATTTTAAAATAAATAGACAATTTTTACATTATATAGCAACTTGACAACAAGGCAACAGACCATCCAATTATCTCTCTCATCAAAATGACTTATGGGTACATTGCTGAGAATGTTTTTGATGAAGCAAATCCTTGGCTCACTTATTCTATTTTACAAGATCTTTCCTGCTTTTTTCCTTTACACTGGATAATTGTGTAAAAACTCCTTAAGCTTTGTTGGATAGTCTGTCATCACTCCAGTGGCTCCCAGATCAAATGCCCTCTTGTATTCTTGTTCTTCATTCAGTACCCAAATATACACCTATAAGATTGAAGAAGAGAACAGAAAGACAAACAAAAATTACAAGAAAAACTCACGTTAAAAATGAGACAAATTTTGACCTAAAATGTTTCATATGGGGGGGGGGGGGAATGCCACATATAAAATGATTACACTGTCATGCCAAAGACACAAAAAGTACCCAACTACTCATCTCCCCCCCTCCCCCGCAAAGGCTTTTTTTTTTTTTTTTTTTAGTGCTGACTCCAGTTTGTGCCTGAGTCTTCAGATAACTCCAAAAGTCAAAATATTTAGTGAAAAGCCCAAAAGAGGATGAGCAGCTTAGCAGATTTTGTAGGTTTAAATTTGAAGTGGGAGGAAAAAAGAAATCTTAAGAGAGTTAAATTAAGGAGTCTTTTCCCAAACATAGTTCTTCCCTTGTAACTACAGAACCGCAAATGTAACAGCATAAGCTATTGTTCAAGAACCAAAAAGCAGCTATGAATCCTAGCAACACAGCAGACTGTTTCAGAATACAGACCATCTACCTAGCATTAAAAAGAAAAAAAGCAGCAGCAATCACCCTCAATAGTGAGAAGCTGAATAGACTTAAGTTTCTCCCAAGTAAATCTTAAGTGTTTTCAGTAACAAAGGTGAAGGAATATATTTATTCTAAATGAACCATAACAAAGTTATATTAATCCTGACTTTGCTCTTTGCACTGAGCTTTCTGAACATAAGAATTTATTTGCAAAACCATTAAAAAAACAACTTATCATTAAAACATCATCGCCCCCCCCCAAAATAAGTTTAAAAGGTAATTATCAAACACAAGGGTAATGACTACCAAAGCCATAAGACTTTGAAGAAACATAACGCTCATACAAAAAGGGCAGAGAACACTAAACCATCTTAAGGACAGGTCTGGCTGATTCAAGTCCCCGCTAGCTACCAAGCGGATTTACTTTTAGTTTTGCCACACTGTACCTGAATGCCCCGTGCAGTGAGGTGGTCAAAAAGTGCCTTACGCATTAGCAATCTGCAGAAAGGAGAAAGATATTATTTGTCCAAAAACTTGAAGTGTACATAAAGTTTTTAATATCTGTTGATGTTCTGTAATAAGTCCTCCACAGAACATTTAGATTCAATGGTTTCCACAACAAAGAACATAAAACAAATTAAAACATAAGTTTAGTCCAAATACTATTCAAGACTACTTAACACAGATATCCAGAAATTTGCATTAGCTGTGGATTTTTGTATTAACTCTTCTGAAGATCAAATTCAGAAAGTGCTTTCTTCACTGTTAAGTTACTCTGTCTCATGTTCGATGAATCAATCCCTTTACTTTCAGAAGAGCTTTTATCCTTCATACACCCAGGGACAAGAAAACTCTGCTAACTGGCCACTCAAGAAATCAAACCAACAGATGAAAGTCACAGAAGCAAGAACCAGAAGGCATTTATCTCAATCAAGTTCAACCTCTGAAAGCATAAGATTAATTTTCTCTGAATCACAGGCACCCTTAGAAACTTAAGTGTTCCATGTAAGCCAAACCGTACCTTCTTCAGCAATATTATGAAACAATCCCATGAAATGAGAAAGCCACATTCTGAATCTACTTACACATGGATTAATTGAGCATACTGAATGACAGAAAATAGACTAATTCAGCATTATTTTGGGTCATAAATAGGAATACTGCCCACTGCTACTGCACCTCAGTATGTTTCAGCATATAACAAATACACACACAGAGGAACAGCTACAGAATATTCAAATATTTGAATATGATGCAGTGACAAAAAATAGAAACTGAAAGAAGTTACAGTGCAACAAGTAGTTATAGCAATAACTAATCTTAGCTGCTTGGGCCAACATCAATATATAGGCAAAATAAATAAATTTATTAATAAGATGTAAATCTTACGTGTCAGCTAGCCAGATAATAAATTTCTGGCTTCTTGTCATCTTTTGTGGTTCTTTCAGCCTATTGAGAAAGAAGGAGAAAAAAAACACTGCAACACAGATCAAAATACTGTTTGACATATTTCTGCAAAAGAAATGTGCAGAATTAGTCTTGCAGTTTCTCAAATCAGAGAGCAGTATTTTCCCTTTGGCTTCAAGACAGTGACCTAGAATTGGGTTACACAGGAGAAAGGTGTTACATTAAAGCAAAGCAGCAGAGGTGAGTATTCAGCAGCATTTTGAGTAAGGTATGAGAAACAAAGAGCACCTGAAAACTCAAACCTGCCCTGATACTAACTTGCCTCTTGGCCTTAATCAGATTAATTTGGCCTCAATTTCCACATCTGAGAAAGGAGGAAAGGTGTGAAAAGTAGTTATTTGTACAGCACTGAAGCAGACAGCACTGCTACATATCATTACTGAGACGGCACCAGCACGAGCTGTGTTGTAAAGGCAGCTGCTTTATCCCATGAAAGACACTAAACCAAAAACAAATTGATATACACAGGTATCCCACAAAAACTGTATAATTCAAAGCTGCCTAAGACAGGTTAAATACAGAGGAGCAAAAGTTTTGCATAGCTTTCATTTGAGAGTATACAAGAGTACCTAAACTAACAAAACAGTAATCTTTTGGGACAGACACTATCGAGGTGTTAAGCACTTGCTTTATAATTGTCCTTTCTGCCTAAAGCGCTTCAACTCAAATGGACTGACTTCTTCCTCTGAAAGACAAGAATCACTAAAAAGCTTTTAATACAATGCAATGAACTATCTGAACACTGAGAACAATAGGGGAATTGTAACTTAAGCCAGTTACTCGAATAAGCCTTAAGACCCCTTCACATTTTTAGGAAGTGTAAACTTTAATCACCACAAATGACTGAGAACTTCATACTTCAGATTCCAGGTAAAACAATACTTCAACACAACTTTACTACCTTATCATGAATTCTGAAAAGGAACTGAGCCACAGTGTACTAGATCACTACCTACCTATCTACTTTAGCATTTAGTTTCTCTTGGAAATGTTTCATTCCACTACACATTCAGCTCGAGGATACTGACTAAATCAATGCTTAGGCTGGCATTAGCATTCACTGGTATTACTATCACTTCACTGCAACACCCACCGAAGGGCTAACTCACTTGAGGATGATTGAAGGCATTGGAATTTCCAAAAATTCTTCCTTGAAAGGAATAAATGGCAGCAGACCAGTGTAGAACAGCCCAACAAGGAGGAGGACGCGTTGCAAACAGAAGATGATGGGAATGTCAGCATTCTGTAGAAAGCAGTAGAGAAAGATTCTAACTTGCCTGTGTAGACTGTTGAGTCTGTTGTAAATAAATTTACTCATGAACGCATGTTTAAAATATAGCACTTGTACCTAAAGGATAAGCTGCCAACTGTTTGTGTCTGCCACTGAATTTAAATTACTCTTCCTGGTAACTTGTAATCCAAGCAAAAGTTTTACACAATTTGAAGGGGCAGCAGTGACCTGAAAAGGTAAAATGTCAGCGATTCCGGTACTGCTTTTGTTACCTGCCTTCATCTTTCCAGACTGCAAGACACTACGCAGCATTTTGTCTTCGACTAGCATTACCACAGAGAAGGGGGTGGTCAAGCTGTGTTTTATCTGTTTGGGACTTGCTACAGTATGATATTGTATCAACTTGCTCCACAACACCTTTTTAAAGATGTTGGTTTATGAAACAAAATACTTGGGCGCTGATGCTATGAAAAAAATGAACACAACTGCTCTTAAGGTAGGGAATGGTATTGTCCTGTTTCAGAGCACAGATAGATCAGTACAATGTCTATACTCTCAATTAGATCAGTATCACCCAGGTGCATAATTCCCTTGGACTAAACACAGTTTTAATTTAATTCCAAATTGTACAATTCCTCGGCACAAAAAGGAATATAATTTATAGCTGTAAATCAGCTTTATACCAATACAACTCTGTAACAGCTAATGGCTACATCCATTATTTTAATAAAAAACACACAATAAGCAATCTGTATCAAAATTGCTTTTGCACCAGATGAATGATATGTGATGTGCAAAAGAGGCTTTCTGTTTTTATGCCAGCAATTCCTAAGACCCCCTATATTACAGAAGTATAAAACAAGATTAAGCTTTTCTCCTTAAATATTTTATTGCAGAGTATATAGGTGTTAAGTTTGCTTGACTTACCTTAATGATGTAGTAAGCAAAATGCAATTGAGGTGCAAAACTTCAGATGACAGCTAAAAGTCTGGCATAGCTCACTATGCTCACTGGAATACCTCATCTTGATTTACAGGCTACTTCTCTGTAAATGTCACCACACAGTGAAACAGAGGTCAAGAAAAACAAAGCTTGGACCCATTCTTACCTCCTTATGACACTTTGATACAACCTCGTAATTGGCATTCCCCCAAACAGTCAAGTGCTCTCGCTTATACTGACTCACCAGCTCTGAAACCTGCAATATAAAACCAAAAAAGGAGAACCCTAACATGCATTCCCTAAATATTATGTTGTGCAGAATTATTTAACTGAAACTCCATTTGCTACTTTCCAACTACACAAGTCATTATAGAAAAGATAATTCTTCTATACTCTTCCATCTTAAGATGATTACATTACTTTGAACAGGAGGAAACAGGTGTTCAGTACAACAGAAAAGGAAATAGCATTATACCTACAAGAAAAACTAGAGAATTTTAAAAAGGAAAATGGCAATGTAGTATCTGATGGAAAGCAGATTTCCTCTTCTGTGACGAGCACTTATCTTTATACTGGTATCATCCGTTTATGATGCATTTGTAGGCAACAGAATCCATATTAAGTCTTCGTATTAAATATAAAACCAAGATGTCCCTAGATACGTGACATCCCTTCATCTGTTTCATGCTGAGACAGAGTCAATAAAGAGCTATTTGCAGAATACCCTGTACTAGTTCTCTTCTGTCTTCCGCATTACCTTACACATGGAGGAAGACCTAACAGATGGAGGATGAAAGAGCCCAAGGACACCTGCTTCAGTGCCTCACACTGCCAGCAACTCAAAAAAGCCCTTACTTTTGGAATTTGAACACCTCCACATGACATTCAGTCTCAGGTCAGTGTAGTTTATCACATACCTTTTTGATCAACACATTGTTGTTCATTTTGATGTCAATGTTGACAGGAGTTTGCGGAAATGCCTCAAACACCTCTTTCAGGAGTGGAATACGGTTATCTTCACCCTCACAGTGGCATTCTGGGGAAACAGAGAGAAAGTTGTCACTGCTGTGATCGTTATTAACATACCGAAGAGAAAAGCTAAGATATTAGAGCACTTTTTATTTTAAAGTCTACAAAAAATCCTAAAATTAGGACATTTTTGAACTGGAAAGAGAATTTATTACACTTGTATGGTTGTAATTAACTGTGACAAGCTCACCCTAGTAATGAGAACTGATGCAACTCACTCATCATTTAGCAACAGTATGAGTGCAGGCATCATTAAAGTCCTGAACTAGCAAACAGGGGCTCACTTACCACATACCCAATGCAATGAGATTAATATGAAATAAGATCAACTGATAAAAGAAGCTTTTCTTTCTAGGAAAATTTACTGGAGAAGCCTAATGAGTAAGGGCAACAGAAGACAGAAATCCCAAATTTTAGTGTCTCGAACTGCTTGTGGATCTAAGGAGTCAGCTGAACCTTCTCCCCACTTCGTTACTATCAAAAAAAGATTTATAAGTAAAGGTAACATATCACAGAGCTAAACTCAGTGCTTATCTTACCAGACAATTCAACTATGGAAGGATTATTCAAGATAGTCACAAAGCCCTTCAGCCATATACATCTGACAATCTCCAGTAGTGTTTTCAAAGCGGAAGCACCCAGTTTTGGCTTGTAAGCTTTATTCAAACATAGTCTCAAGAATCACTACTTTCACAAGACACACTAATCATTTCCTAGGTCTTCCTCTCTTGCAGCAATATTCATGCTGATCTTTAAGCTGTATGTACTGTAACTATTACTCCCTTCATTCATCCTTCTGAAAATACCTATGTTATCTGACATCTTGTGGTACTTCAAGTACAGAGTGCACCAGCACAATAGCACTTGAGAAGTAAAATAAATGCCTTCATTGATTTTCATAATAGTGAATTTTAAATCAATACTCTCTGAAGAGCTCACAAGGGAACTGGAAAGCAGTTGCAAGAAGTAGATAAGTAAACAACTGAAATGTTTATTTGGAAAGAGATGTCTTACATTTTAAATTTATTCACCATCTACTGACATGAAAAAAATATAATCCTAGCCTTAGAAACCGTAACTTCTTTTCTCTTAAAGATTCTCTTATCAAGATCCTGACAGAAGCAAGTCCTCACTTTTCTGTTCCCTTTGATGAAGTAAGAAATTGCCACACTACAGTTACAGAAAAGTAGTTACTGTTACCATAAATTGAAGCAGCAAAAGTCAAAAACTTACCTTTCTGAAATGTGACATCCAATTTGCAGAGATACGGAGGAAGTTCCTTGAAAATAAAGGGAAAAGGAACACTAATTCAAAAGCAGTGACATAATCATGACTTTCCTTGAAAAAGACAAAAAATTATAATTCATAAGCCATATAAGTTATCTTTAAAAGCATAAACGATATTTTGCATATGTTTCTAGGCTTCTTGCCCAAGAAGTGATTTTGTGAACATTCGGTTCCTTCTTACTTGAACTGTTTGGCAGTCTTAGACCCGTGTTACCTTCAGCTGAATAAGAGAAAGAACGTTTTCAGATGCCTGTCTGAAAAACATGGAGAAGCCTACTAAAATATCAGGTGGAAAGACAGTTCTGCAAAGTAGGCTTTTAAAGCTGTCTCTGCAGGTGGGATTCATCTTCCAGCTTTACCCATAAAAAAAAAAAAAAATAGCTGGTTGACCAAGCTCTCCCTGTCATCAGTATGGCAAAACAGGCAAACCTCCAGAAGGCCATTTATCCAAGCTACTATGGGATAGAGTTAATCACCCTCTGGAAGCATGCCTATTTTTCTCCCTTGACCACCCAGGGAGCCTACACAACTTTGTCAAACAAGATAAATACTCTTCTTGGATTTTGGATACTAAATACACACACGCATACATGCACACATCCTCCCCCCAGCCATTCTACAAACACATTCGTACCCATTATCTAGCACTGATATTTTTTCTTCAACTTACAGAATATTTGAGGTCCGATATATTGACATCGACTCCTGTTGATCTCTTCAGGTTCTCATCATGGGACACAACCACTTGCTCATCTTTTGTGAGATGACAGTCTAGCTCCAACATGTCTGTTCCTATATTAACTGCACTGGAAACGAAGAAGTCTGCCTTGAACCAAACATACATTTTGTACAGGTCCAAACCTAACACACACATGTTATTTAATTAAACTAATCCCAAGGAAAGCACTTTAGATGCTTTATGATGCAATGAATCCCTGCAACCTTGTTTTAAAGCAAGAAACAAATAACCTCTGTTGCAGTGAAAAGCTGATGCAAGAATAAACAAGATACTATGAATCAGAGATGGGATTTGAAGGTCGGAGCTTTGGCTCTGCCCTCTACAGAAATCAAGTCTTACTTCCGCCTGTGCAGTCTACTCTCTCACTACTGAGAAACTTCTAAAGTGTTGTCTCAGAATTTTTAGAGTGTGATGCTTATTAGTATCAGCACATTTACCACTAAAAGAAACAAACTCTTTAAAGAGCTAATCATTTCAGTAGTAGGCGACTGTTTCAGGTAACAGGAAATAAATAAGAAAAGCCATACCTTGGAAATCAATTTCCATTAGGCATGGTCTAATGCAGCACAATATACATAGTTTAAAATTCTAAAGTTGACCAAGCACTTTTATTGCTGTAACTACACTGAATTTTTAAAAGCCTTCTCTCTTAACCAAGCACGTTCATATAAGAAATGGAAATCCAGTAAAATATGAAAAATATCCTGAGAGTTCACTTTGCTGCTTCCTGTCAAAACAATGCTAAACTACATGCTTGCATTAAAGACAATCAAACTTGTATTTAGATTATTGTGGCATCTTTTATGTCAGATTTCTATATACTTTAAGACACTACATATGACTCTTTTCAGTTAAAAACAATTATTTTAAAATCTAAAACCACCATACAGGCATTTAAGCACAGTATGAAATGATTACAGCCCACAGAAATCTACCAAGTGTTTTACCATGCAAACAAAAGTAGTGTCTTTGGCACAAAGAACTTATTATTGTTTTCCAGAATATTTATAGGTTATGCTACTATAGAACCAGCTGTTACCACCAGACTTTTTTTCTTTTTTACAGCTTGTAGGATACTTAATACTGTAGCATGATAATGAAGAGAAGTGGCTCTACTAATATTTAAGAAATCACTGTCAGAGTATGAATAGCAGAAGTAAAACTGTTTCCTTTTTAATAGTTTGGGTTACTGTCAACAACAGTAATATACTAAAATACAAATAAGACAAAACTAAGAGGGCAGGTCTTATGCTGCAGACAAGCTTTCTCTTTTGGATCCAACTACACCAATGGCCAAATACGCCTGCGTGCCCAGACCTGCAGGAACAGCTCTGGCAGGTACACCCTATTTGGCTTCATGCAAAATCTGATAGCTGGTATAAACCAATCAATTCAGAACCTATCTGAGCCAATCCAGATGATTTTTCATGATGTGGCTCACCAGCTTTCTACAAATTTTTTTCTGATAGCATACTGGTGGAGGTGGCAAAATGAGCAGCTGGGAGGAACAAAGCTTTCGCCCCTTTCACAGCAGCAGATGCACGGTAATGGCTGGGACTCCGCTTTCTGCAGAGGTGATGTGCTTTTATTATGCAGCCAAAAATCTCAAAACAAGTAACTGAACTTTGGATATTGATAGTTATGAACATTTTAAAAAAATGAATCTTGGTGCATTTGTTACACTACGGTCATAAAATAATTAAAACATAATATGGCCAGAACAAACACCTGCAACATCTCAAAACATGATTTGACTCCTAGTACACTCCTTACTATGAGTACTACAACTTATTCGCCTCTGAGAATGAAATAAAAAGTTAGTTTAAGTTTATAAATACGCTAAAATAAAAATCAGAGAAAAAACCCACAAGCATCTTTCCCTAACCTGTTCAGTTTTATAGACATAAAACCAATACAGATACTAAAAGAAAATTAAGAAACCATTAAAAAGGAAAGAAAAAAGCACTTTCAGAAAAATGTGGTAGCAGAAAAACAGCAGGCTAGTAGGACCAACACACAGAAAGCTATGCTAAGCTTCCATGGAGACAGAAAACACCGCAGCACTTTCAATAGCACTGTTTGGTTGCAGAAGCTGGCACTGCCCAATCTGCAAGGAAATGCACAAACTGATGAGGCTACTTAGCACCAAGCATGCTTTAAAAAAAATAAATAAATAAAAAAGCTGCCTACACAATTTGGTCACTGCTCTTTGGCAACTGCAGTTTCAGACATCCTTCTTTTTGTAATGCTTCTGAGAACTTTCTTATAATTCACTGCTACTTAAATGCTGGAGGTTTAAAAGGCTTTCTAACAGTTTTATACCCTTAGATCAGAGCCTTTCACACACACCGCCAGTGAAGTATATGCTGAAGAAAAAAGACACAGCACAAACACTTTCATTAGCTTTGTAGTGGTATATTAAAAGTTTGCTAACGCTAAGACTTCAGTCACAATATTGCTGTAAGACAAGTTATCTCCTTCCATACAGATGAGGGAACTGAACACTATAACACTGTGGAATAGCTAAGAGAGTTGCTTATGGCCATGACAGCAGTCAACAAATTTACATCTCCTGAAATCCAGCATTGTATGTTAAAGAAGGTAAGAAAATGTGAAAGAAACTGAAGCCTGAAGTACAGTATTTAATCAAAAAAGGCTTTTCCTAGTTTCCTAGTTTGCTGCATTTAATTTCAAAACCCAAGAGCAAAGGAAGGGATTTGATATTTACTCTTTCACCTTCTTTCAAAAACAGTAATTACTAGATAAGCTGACGTGAAAGTCATCCTGCTCTATTACACTATCTTCCCTTAGCTGTAAGGTCCTTCAGCCGTCTTCTGTGCAGCCTCCAAAGCATACTTAATGTGATGACCCACCACATGGCATCAAATACCATTGCGATTAACTAGCGTGCCAGCGTCCCACTCCCTAATACCCTAAAGGCCAAGATTAGCCCCCATGTATATAAGGTGACCGTCACTGAAGGAAAAAGGAATCTCCGTTAAACATGGAAGCAGTATTGTTACCTGTTTTATTAGTTAAAGCAGGAGGAATAAGGGCTCAGGAGTTTTATTTCCAAATGCAAGTTTAGTACATGACTGTGTACAAGCCAAAGCCTGTGGCACCCCAATTTCTTCATTTTTAAATTGTAGCAATATTTAGCAATCCAAAGAAGTTGCTCAAAGGAAAGATGATGTTTAAAAACAAAACACTATACCCCAAAACAACTGCTGGAAGTCCCATCTTTTGTGATTGCTTCAGTCATTAAACACAATGAAAACACCATTCTAGACATTATTGGTTCCATTGTACTCACTGGTGAAAGGCTGCCATTGTGTTTTCCAGGTTCTCTCCAGCACCTGCAAAAATAAGGAAAAATAAAACATGCACAAAATCCTCATCCTCCCCCCAGTCCCAGTGGAAATAAATTCAAAATTAATGGAATAAAAAAGTACATATTTGGAAGAAATATCTGGACAAATGAGAATGAGGCTAGAGTCATAAATCCTAGAGTTGCTGCTAGCCCACTGGGGAAACTCCAGTGACGTGACTTTCTCTGGGCCATCTTATCTAAAAAGAGATAAGACTTATCTTGGGTTTCTGTAACACTTTGAATATACAAATTAGAGTTCAGGTGCCCCGGCTTTGCTTAAAGGCTTTTTCTTTGGCTATGGTAATATGCTCCACAGGCACAGGAACAGTATATGTATGAGATCTAGTTCAGACGCAGTGAAAGGAGTAGTGAGAAAAGATGACGGGGGGAAGAAAAAAATAAAAAGACTCTCTGAAGCTGCTATTCCCTAAACGCATAACCCAGTTGACGCTCAGAGAGGTGAGGACCTCTTTTTTCCATGCGAAGACACTTCCTGAAACAGCATAAGTCAGTCAATAAAGGCTTATTCTGCTGGCAGAGACAGACCTCATACACATGGAATGAAATGGACTTTAATTCCACAAAAAAGGACAAACAAATTTCTCTCAGACAGCAAACTAAGACAAAACCTGCAACTCTTAGGCCATCACTCTTTGCAAATTAATCTTTGCAAATGAACCTGGTTAGGGGCTAGAAAAGGATGTAGTCCCAACCTCAGAAAATATGCAATATTATGCACTGAAGAGATGCATACAGGAAGATACACTTACTGATGAAGACATCTATGCAAATTTTAGCTGCTCTATGGCAGTGTCGAATGACAGACTTTGTAAACAACATAATTATAGAAGCTCTAATAAGGCCTTGCCTATTAACAAAACCTACCAATACATACTTATCTAAGCCTGTGATTAAAGCAATACAATTTTATGCACGCACAATAAACAAATTTGCTGTTACCAGGTTAGATTGCACTGATAAGTTTATACAGAAAAGCTTAACTAACTTGGAATCAAAAGACAAAACCTGTATGGTTTAACATATATCAACATGGTTAATCTACAATAACTTTGTGATTAGACAGTCACTGATATTTTAGGGAATTTGATAGCAGAATTAGCAGATAGGCTGAGTGGCAAAAGTACCTTTGGCAAAAGAAAAGCATGAGAATCTCATCGCGTACTACCAATGCCTGTCCAACAGATGGGAAAAATGTGCACAGGACCTGGATGATGAGTCATAAGACATCTAAAACTTCAATTTTTATTGCACTTAGTTTATCAACTGTGGTAATACAGTCCATGTAACCTGAACTGTAACAGAGGGAAAACATAGAGTCAACCTTTAATTTGGGAACAAAACAATACCCTAATATTTCTGGGCAGAAATTTCAAAAATAAGACTTTAAATGACTGCTGTCAAGCAAGCTGCATGGTAGGTATGGTGAGTCAAACCAGGCAGTAACAGAAAGCCTCACTTGTAATGCCTTTGGGAAATGAAGGAAAAAAAAAAAAAAAAAGAGAGAGACCAGCTGAAACAGGAGTTCCAAATCAGCAACATGGCTTTCAGAAAAGGGAACTACAACAAGCAAGTGAATGGATATACTGAATCATTTTCCTTCCTAAGAGAAAAAGGCTGGGTTTATTGAAAGCCTTTTGACATTTTATTTACTCAGATGCAGCTCCAAAATCACCTATTATCTATTGGCTTTGTGAACTACGTACGTTTCTCAAGTACTCAAGACGAAAATCACCTTCCTCAGCATGCTTTAGCATCCCGTGAGCCGAAGCAGCCATAGCCAAGCATTAAAGCTGCATACTCTAATTTTGAAAGCACTACCATGAGACAAAGGGGAGTCAAAGTCAATCACCGGCTCAAGGACAAGGCCAACAGAGTTCTGGATTTTTTCCTCACGTAAGCAAAGGCAGCCAACAGCATCCTGGGCTATGTTAGGAAGAGCATTGCCAGCAGGTCAAGGGAGGCAACTCCTCTCCTTTACTCAGCACTGGTGAGACAGTATCTCGAGTGCCGCGTCCAGTTCCAGGTTCCCCAGTACGAGACACATGGACATAACAGAGCAAGTCCAACAAAGGCCACAAAGATTAAAGGATTAGAGCACCTGACATACAAGAAGAGACTGAGCTAGGATTATTTAGTCTGGAGAAGAGAAGGCTCATGGAGGATCTTATCAAAGCATATAAATACCTGAGGAGAGGGGGTAAAGACGACAAAGCCAGACTCTTCTCATTGGCACCTAGCAAAAGGACATGAGGCAATGGGCACAGATTGAAATACAGGAAAATCAGTTAAAACATTAAAAAAGAATTACTGTGAGAGTGATCAAACACTGGAACAGGTTTCCTACAGAGGTTGTAAAGTCTTTGTTCTCCGAAATATTCAAAACTCAACTGGACAAGGTCCTGAGCAACCTGCTCTAAGCAGATGGGCTGGACTAGATGATCTCCAGCGATCCCTTCCAACCTCAACTATTCAGTGATTCTACAATAGTCTTGGAGATAAATTCCATTAGAAAGCATAACTTATTAACAACAGACAGGCTGGATACATACACTTACTCTATGTCTGATAATGCTACCCTCTCTCAAAAGACTCTGCAATCCAGTCCATACAGCTGGCAAAGACAGAGGATTCTAGCACAGAACATCAATACTTAATTATTGATCTCAGAAATGACCAATTTATAATTTTAAAACAATGCAGAAGTGAAGCAATAACTCAGGAATGCTTCCACAGAAGAGCTCTAAACTGAGAGAAGAAAACTCTTGCATTAAAAAAGGAAGCAAAACCAAAATCCACAGATTTAGGAGACTTCACATACAAGGCTGCATCTCAGAGAAGAGAAAGCCAAACAAGTGGTATCTTGAACTCTGAAGTTGATAGCAGTAATGCAATAGGAAACCTGACACTGCATGGAAAGTTACAGTAGGACTAAAGTCTGAGAACTTAAGTCCCACAGGAATTACAGTTAAAAGTAAACACTACAATGAGTAAGAAGTAAGTGATCTTCAATCTCATAGTACCTGATGAGCAAAAGGCTACCCAGACGTTATTTAAGGGTTGCACTACTACCCTAGAGGTGCTTCACAGTATATACACAAACAAAGAGCAATTCAAAGACTGTGGACTTTGTCTTGCAATGCCTAATGAATAATCATCCCATTCAGGAAGGCTTTTTTTTGTTATTTTAATAGTACTTAGTGCAATAGCCTAAAAGCTCTCATTCTAGACTTAGGGTTATAAATCTTAACTAATGCCATTACAAAAAAGCGAGAACAAACAAGTATTAAAGAGGTCATACTAGATTCTGACAAAATCATTGGCAAGTTTGTAAAAGCTTTTAAATTAATAAACAAAAAGTTAGCAAAAATTTGTAAATTAAAATATTGACCAGGAAACAGCTAATATACACATTTCAAATCAAAAGGTGCATTTTGTGCTATACTTAAGGCTATGTATTATAAAGAAACTTAATCTGTTTTATAAGTTATCAAAACATTTAAAACTGTTTAAACAGTGGATCCAATACATCTTCAACATTTTTGGCAAGATATTTACTGGAAGACCGATTGGCAATATCTTCATAAATTGAATAGGGCAGCAGGGAAAAGGGAAGAACTGACCTTGACCAGCACAGAATAGGAAATGTAAGATTTGCCACATTTGCTTCCTCCCAATGCTTTAGAAAAGGTAAAAGAAACTTCAGAAATGTCTTTCTATTATGATGAGAAGCAACCAGACTACCCGTAAGGCCTTGGAGCAAGTATATGGAGGGGACAAGATTCAAATAATTGACATCAGATTTACCACGGTACTGAACCACTGTTTCCAACAGTAAGGGGAGAAAGAACAAAATCACAGCAAACTCTGTATTTCTTCTGAATCTAGAAGGCAAAGCAATGAGAAGTATTAGACACCTTGTACACCACTTACCAAAGGCAGTGTAATTCTCATGCTAACATAAGAGCACGAGAACACCACTGATAACTTTCTAAATAAAAAAGACTTCTTACAAAAGCTATAGGCAGCAGTTTTTCTAATAAACAAAAATAATGCTCCTTAGTTGTGCTGTAAAACCCTTTCCTCTACTTGCATTCCGAAAGGTCTTGTTAGGGCCTTAAAATTAAAAAGGCACCTTATTTAACAGCCTGCAACAACTTACTTCAGAAAAAAACCCTACTATTTTGATTCCTAATTTGTCTTTTTTTGCATCATATGACAGTATTTGCATTTAGCCCTTTTTCCTAAGAGCATCCAGAGCTATGGACATATAGAACTAATCTAGTTTTGAGAAACTTGCCTAGCCCAGAGTTTTTGTTGCAAACAGACCCAGAGGCCAGGCTTATCTACAGCTTACCACACATAACTCTACACCTTATCTTTCACTGTGGAACTTTTTAACCAGAGCCAGCTTCCCCATTTTTCCCTATACTTGTTTCACAGCCCAATGTCCTAGGAACCTAGCACCTGCGGAGAGCACTGGGTCAAGCCAAGCCCTCGGCAAGCATCAGCCGCGTGTCTCAACTCCTTTACGAGACTCCGCAGAGCTGCCGAGAGGGTCACCCATCTTCCCCCCATCGCTCTTGCTCCGAGATCTCCCTCTTCTGCCGGCCAAAAAGCAAAGGGCAAGACTGGAGCTAAAAGCAACCAAGTATCTGGAGCATGTAATGAATCGGTAGGACAGCAGCAAGACGGACCTTTGGAGCTGCTCTAAACAACGGTCAGCCCTTCCTCTTACTAGGAAGAGAGAGAGAGATTAACTATAGAATTATTAGGGGAAAAAAAGAGCTATCCGTCTGGAAACCATCAAGATCCGAATCCCCGGGAGAACTGGCTGATTTCAGGGGATGTGCTACGAGTTCGGAGACTTAATTCAGCTCTGAAATCAAGCACCGGTCAGCAGGTGGCACCTAAAATTAGGCTACCGGAGGAAGGTTTATGAGGAGCCCACTGCGAGCGACGGGCATCACAGCAACGGCTCGAGAGCCTCCCAATATAGCCCCGGCAGCACCGCCCGCGCCCGGTACCGGGGAGACGAGCGCGACCCGGGCGGGGGAAGAGCGGGGCAGGGAGCGGGCCGGGGGCTCGGCGCCGGCGGCAGAGGCGGGCTGCCGCCGCCCCCCCGCCCCTCACTCACCGCCGCGGTGCGAGATGTGCCGGCAGCGGAAGCGCTGCCGCTTGGGCCGGTGGAGCAGCCCCGGGCACTTGAGGAGAAGCGCCGAGGTGAGGACGTAGCCGCCCAGCGTGGAGAGCAAGTACAGCGCCGCCGACATCCTGCGCCCCTCGTCGGCTGCTCCCGCCCGGCGCTCCCGGCCCGGCCCGCAGCCGGCTCGCACTGAAGCGGCGGCGCTGCGGGAGCCGCTACCGCTGCGGGCCGCGCAGCCGCAGCCGCAGCCGGCCTCCCCCTCCGCCCCCGGGCTGGGGGAGGCGGCGCAGTGCGCACGCGCGGGGGGCGGGCCGCGAGCCCCTTCCCGCCTCGCAGGGGCGCAGCCGTTAGGGCCGTTAGCCCCCCTCAGCCCCCCCCGGCTCCGAGCGCAGCCGTTAGGGCCGCGCCCCACCTGGCGCTGAGGGGAGCGTCCCCCGCGCTGAGGCGCCGCCCGCGCTCGGCGTTGTCTCCTTGCCTCGCGCCGGTCTCCGCGCTTCCTCCTCGGGGCTGGCGGCGCCAGGCGGGAGCGATTCGCTCACCGAGCCCAAAACGGCCCCTCACAGCCCGCCCGGCCCCGCGGCTCCCCGGGCAGGTGGCAGCCCGCGGCTGCGGCCCGTCTCCGCACGCGCCTGCCGCCGCTTACACTTCTATAAGTAGTTTACAAATTTCGCGAGCGATTAGCAATTATGTGCTTTAATTTCCCATTTCACGTTCCCCGCTGTCTGTAACGCTGCCATTTGACTCAAAGACAACTGTTCTCTGTAGTGCTTTTCATTTTATTGACTGCACTGGAGTATTATGCTCGGGAATCGTTAAGTGCTTTGTAAATCTAAATTCATTACAGCGTGCAGAGGGAGAAGGAGATGCTGCTCCAAAGACACAGGGAAGTATTTTCCCCAGCCAGCTGATGAACAGATACTTCTTACACAGAACAGAAACTGGGTCTCACCTCTGGTCATGCAGTATAATTACTGTATTATTACAAAATTGGCAAACCAAAATTTGTGTGTATGCTAATTAAAATTAATATTCTAGAAATGAAATTAGGTCACAGCATACAGCCATTTTTTAATAATACATCTTACCTCGACAGAAAGTTAGAAGCTGACTTCCATGGTTAATTTTTTGTCATTGACATTAATAAAGCTCTGAGGATTTAAACTATCCTTTCAAGACACAATGTAGTGCATCTTTCAAAAAGGGTAGTATAATTAACAGATTTTTTTGTTGCTGAAAGGAGACATTTGCCCAGTTCAAATCTCAAATTGAGGGAATTTTGATAATTACTACAAGTCAGGCCCTACCGACAACTTAAGCTGTAGTTGCTCATTTTGGACAAATCAATACTGCTTTAGATTTTTCCTAATTCACCAGCAGGTCTCATTCGCAAAGAGATCTGTCATTCCAAAATCTGCAATTAAGTGGGCTTTTATACTTTAATTAGTAAAATCAGATTTCTTTTTAACATGCAATATAAATTTCAAAACAAAGTCTCCTCTATGAACACAAATGCAACAAAATATTTCAACTTGATATGGGTAAACAGTTTCTGGCTATGATGGCATTAAGATAAATCAGAACTGCAATGCCTCTTTTTTTAGACAAGGTCAAAGACAAATAATTTCTCACAACATCACATTGAAAACCTCAAGTTGTTTACATACAGATCGCTTGTTTAGAAAAACAAGAGATTGTGCCCATCATTGCCTCTATGTAAAAAAGGAAATTCTTGATTTCAGGCAACTGTAATTTTCAAATATTCCTAAATATGTATGTAGAAAGATATGATGGGGACAAGCACTATCATCACAATGTTTAGTAATACAGGCTCAGTATGTTAAGATAACCATTTTTATTTTTTACATATGAAAATTGAACAAACAGAAATTTTACAGGTTTCTTGAATTCCTTTCTCCACTTTGATATTCAGACTTTATTTTCAACCTGACTGTGTTCGAGTGAAGCACAGTGTGGCTCACTAGATCACAGTGATGGCTGTTAGGTAACAGGCATGAATCAAAATCCATAATTTGGATTGAAGATAGTTTTTTTAAACTAAATCAATCCACCAGAATAATTCTTATTGCGTAATCGCTTTCAGTATTCCTCGGAGAACTTTGTAACTCATTAATTGTTGGCTTTCTTTTGGAGGAAAACAGGGTCCGCGTTCTGTCACGTATGCGTAAGGAAATCTAAGCACCCACAGTCCATCAGATGGAAGGGTTATCTCCTGTTTCTCAGGGTAAAATACAGGACAAGGTGGTGGCCCTGGCTGAACCTGAAAACAAAACGGAAATGTGAGCAGATAATCAAACATCATTAGAATAAAAAGCTAAAAACAAACTGAATCCAATGAAGTCTAGTAATTCTTGGCTGCAATCAAGTTCCCTACTCATGCAGTACTAAAGGTTGTAACAGCAGACTTAGTACCGTAGCACAGATAACCCTGAACTGTTAGCTTACTCTAAAACATTCAACCAATGTGAGCTTTTAATCTTGTAAAATCTAATCTTGTGGCAATTTCAGCAACATTGAACAGGACTTTCACATAATTTGTATTAAATGACTGAGAAAGTCTTATTCACATGAAGAGCTGTTGCGTGGAACGTGCAACATACAGCACAACAGATTTTCTGAGTCAGAACACAGCCTTAGGTGTTATAAGATAGTGACACAGGTTTAAACTAGGAATGAACAACAAAATAGATATCACATATAGATCCTTCAATTCTTGCCTCAGCTTCAAACAATAAAATGATAAATTGCTAATTGCATTGTTCCACTTCACCCCACTCTCCTCTAAAAAGATAATTTGAAATGCCATCTTTAGGGTCTGATGGTTTCCAGTTTTCACACAAGCAAAGAAACAGAAATTAGTGAGGCTGGAGGACAAGAACACGAAGTTAAATAACTGATGAAATATCTTTACTACTGAAAAAGTGCATGTTTTTATAATACTGGTAGAACTTCAGTGTTAATGTCAGGTTTTGGTCAGTACTCTTTGACCTTGAAAACAAAACAAGTGGTATCCAAGTAGCTGAAAGTGTCCCATAAAAGAAGCCAATTCCATTGTTTCACAGTTCAATAAGGATCTTGTGGCAATTTTCAAAAGCTAGAAGGGTTACAAAATGTTCTAAGTCTGCTTCCCCTCCCACCATTATATGAAATACATGCTGTTCTGACTCTCATTCAGTACCACTACTATACAATGAACACCAATACAATTTTTGCCCTATTCTAACAAATAATAAGTAAACACTTACATACACTTGTTCATATTTTACTGTTTTAAAAACTAAGGGGTAAATGGAGCTCTTTCCTTCTCTTTCTTTAGGACACACTTGGAAACAGGGAAAAAAAATCGCCGATTAAATCTTTTTACCTCCTAAATTCGAAGAATAACTAATAATAGTAATTCATCTCAGCAATGAGTCACTGCTTTTCTCTATGACATTTAAAATGTTAAATTAATTCTTACATAATCATTACTCACTGGTGATCTTTAAAAAAAATTATTGCAGCACATTTATTGTAGCAGAGTTATGTTAAACGTGCTTTCGATCTAAGGGAATGCTCTTAAGTCATCCCTGATAAAGTATTTTTTAAACTTACTTTCTAAAAAGTATGAAGCTGGCATAAGCCAACCTTGACATTTCAAAAAACAGCTGTTTAGAAGACAGGTACAGCACTACGTCAGACTTTCCTGTTCCAGCTATCAGGCCATTTCAAAGCTGAACTGAGAACTCCTACCAAAAAACAGGAGAAATTTGTTGCGGAGGCCCAGTCATTGGCCTCTCCACTAAAAACGTTAAGTGGCAAGATCGGTTTGTCATGAACCCATCTGTCAAGCAGTGAACTCAAACTTCCAATCTCTTTTACCTAGACTACCAACAGTCCAACGTTTTAACTGGTGCTTTTGTCCACTACTGGCTTAAGAGAACTTGACTGAAGTTCTGTTTTGGGTTGGAATGAGTTTCTTGCAGTATCCATCTGACACCTTTTGCCTATCGCTCTTGTGCCTCCCTGCCTGCAATGAATGTTGTAACTCTCCACTCTTTCTCTGCAGTTACCAGATTCCCTTTTCCATTTCTTACCTGAGGTGTTAATGTTATCTGCAGTGGAGCATCAGGAACCACCACAAAGAGTCTCATAAACTGAGCATAATGTGGCTTGAGTCCTCGTCCCTGAGTCGACGACAGGATGTACAGTGGCATGTCAGAATTGAGGGCTTTGATAGCAGATTCCTTTGGCCCCCCTCCCATCACCTTCATGACCTTATCAGGCCCTGAACACATGAACCTCCTACCACGTGCATCTTCATACTCAAACCCTACAAAAGCTCGAGCTATGTCATCTCTCCGTCTTCCTCTTCCCATCACAACTGAGCTTCTTTTTCCAGGAACAGCTTTGTTAGGTGCAGGCCAGGAATTGGTGTCCAAGTCTCCTTCATCTTCAGCTCTCGTTCTGATGACAATGTCCCAAGGCATTAAGTAGTTTGTTCCTGGGATAAAGCCTTGTTGGTCTAAGCCGGTGTGGAAGTTGTAAGCCTTAGCAGGGCCCAGCTTGACCAGTGCCCAACTAGAGAATTTGGGCAAAAGGCCTTTGGGGCAATTAGAATGGAGCATCCCAGGAAGGTACTCGACAGTGGACGCCTGGCGATCGACCATACTTGGCCTTTTCTCACTTTTGGAGTCACCGCTCTGCCCATGGCTTTCTGCGTTGTCACCTCCACCCTGGGGGTCAGGCGGGTAAGTGCCCAAGCTGCCTGTCGACTGACCCAGGCTGAGGGCTAAGCTTAGGCCTGTGCTTTCTCCCTGAGTCTGAGGTTCTTTTTCTTTAAGTTTCTCAATCTCCCCTTCTGGGGGGGCAGGCGATGACTCATCCCTAGCCGGTGCTGGATCAGGTGTGCTTGGCTGAAATACAGGGAAGTTGATGTGCTCCAGTTTCCCACAGCATTTTTCTTCCAGCAGCTATGAAAAGAATGTGATTAATTTTACATCTTCCGTCTCAGCGATGAAGGAGTTCAGTCATAACATTTAGTAGATATAATTGAGTATAACAGATTAAAAAAAAAAAAAAGAAGAAGACTCAAGAGGAAGATTCAAGAACTTTGCACAATGTGAGAATAAAAGCATCAATGCAAGCACAGCCCATGCACACCATGGATTTAAAATTCACATGAACCAACACACTTGAAATGTAAAGATGCTCCTGTCTGCATGGAGAGATGGGGACAGAAACTGTCCATTCTGGTCACCTGGTTATGCACACAGTTTCTGTTCTCTGAAATCTCCTCCCCAAGACAATATCTGCACATTGATAGGGTTAAGAGAAAAACTTAACTCTTGGTCACTTCAGAATACAGGCTTTGTTAATAAAGCAAAAGTGCTGCTTGAAGTAAAAGTAGAGACTTAATAGTTACCTGGTAGAAGTCATAATTAGCTGCTTTGATATCAAAGGGGTCATCACGAGGCGCTTGCTTCCTTCCACAGTTACAGGCACCAGTGGAACGAGCCCGGCTGTTGTGGTACAGAACTGGAGGATTTCTATCTGCTTCTGGCTTTTCCCCTAAAAGCAAAACCAGTCAAACCCAAGAGAAGTAGCTTGCCATTTCTAGAGACTGTTTCCCTTCATCCACTGCCTTCTCTTTGCTATATACATATGCAAAGTTATTTGCCAGCAATGCCAGTTAATTGGGAAATTCCTTCTCCCTTTCTCATATTCATTGCAATGTAAAGTGAGCCTTCTCCGCAACAAGCTCTTCCTAAAAAGTGTACATAGTTCTTCTGCCTGCAATAAATTCATTTTAGACCATTTCTGTTCCTTGCTCAAGTCAATCGAGACACTTAGAAAAAGGGGAGGAGGGAGGGCACAAACTTTTAGAGAGAAATTTTGTCCTCTTTTATATCTCTTGTTAGAAGGACTCCAATGTGACAGCTGTAATTAGCACAGACAGAATCAAAGTTACTACCAATCATGGGCTCACGCCTAAACATTACTCAGCAAGAGTAGAGGTGTTTTCAGTTTGTTTTAAGATCACATTTAGGGGACTCAACAGCACAAGTACATGAGAACAGTTACTGAACATTGCACTTTTATAGCACTGATAACATAACACAGTCATTCATCACCATCTTTTTTTTTTTTTTTTTTTTTTTCATATTTTAAGTCCTGTGCAATGCAAATACATCACATACATTCCCACCACATGTAATAAACTGCAGAGCAGGCAATGACTGAACTGACCATGAAAACCAAACCATTTCCAAATCATAATGGTCACTCCTGATTGGGATTAGGCATCTCAGCAGGGCAACATAAAAGAAGTTGGAACAACAGCTCTACTGTAATTAACCCCACTCTAAGAAAAGGAAGCTTTAAAGCTGTCAAGCTTTCCTCTTCCATAAACGTGCAAGAGACTCTGTGTTCAGCTTAAGACAAGACATTTAAAGTGCAAACAAAATTAAAACATGAGAACCAACCACAAATGAGCTTCTTTACCTGCTTTGGGGAGCAAATGGAATTTATGCACACAGTGCTGGTCAGTTAGACTTCGCTCTTCACAAAGCTGATGCCCATTGCTCCAGAACTTGAAACAGTCCTCATTAAGCTGCATGGCATATTTATGGAAGGCTGGTCCACGGGCATGCTGACTGTACACACGCAAGGCTTGTGCCAACTGATTTTTATGGACTGTCATGGTGTAATTATGGGGCAGATTGGATTGATACGCACTGTGAGCCATGGGGAGAGCTTTCTGGCAACGGTTTTCAGAGAATTTAGTGTCTATGTCTAAATACCCTTCCAAGACTTTGATGCTGCCCATGATTTTGGAACTCAGTTCCCCAGTGAGAGAAGTGGGGTCATCGTCTTTGCCTTCAATGGTCACTTCATACAGTTTTAAAGCTGCAGCAACCCACTTTTGGTAGGTTGGGAGCTCAAAGTGAGAAGGCTGCGGGTTCCTCCCCACGCTGTCATCAAAGCCCTTCTTGCTGAGCACCAGCTCCACGTGCTGCCACAAGAACTCCTTGAGGGTACAGTCCACGAGCTGCCCAGAGGAGCTGGAGCTGCTGCTACTACTCTCTGCATAGAAGGACAACTGCTGCCTGCCATGCCGCATCATCTGGTACCTCCTGGGTCCGGACAGGGTGGGAGCCAGCAGCGAGTCGGTCTCTCTCATGGTGCAGTTGCTCCTGAGTTGGTCAAGAAGCATGGCCACCGGATCCTCTCCATCCTGGGCCCCGCCAGCCACGATGTAGACAAAGGCCTGGTTAGCAGGTACAGTGAACAGGCAGTTGATACTCTGGTTGGTCAGCACCCTGCTCTTTCGGAAGATGCGGTAGATCTGGTCCTCCAGCGCATGCTGCAGCCTCCTCTTAGGGGAGTGCTTCTTGGGGGGTGGCTTTTCCAGGTGACTGCAGGGGTCCTGGCCCCTGCCTGGGAGGGGATCCACCTTCAGGGCCCCATTGAGCTGGAAGAGGAAGAGGAGGCGTGGAGGGCAGGGCCTGCAGTTGAGCTTCCACTCCTTGCCCACCGGGCAGTCTTTAATGGCAGCCTTCAGGGATGGCAGGACCTTCTGCCGCAGCCCATCCAGCGCCCTGAAGACGCGGTCGTAGGTGATGTCGAAGGAGCAGGTGGGGTGCACCAGCAGCAAAATATGGCAAACGGAGAAGAGGTAGAGGAGGCTCAGGCAGTGCAGCTTCTCCTGGTGCTTCCAGAACTCGTGGGCCTCAGCGTGGGGCAGCGGGGCTGGGGCGCCGGGCGGGTGGCCGGGCCCGGGCTCCCTGCCCTCGGCCGCGGCCAGGTCGCTGCAGGCCCGCAGCAGCTGCGGCGTGTCGCAGATGGAGGTGAGCACCAGGTAGAGCACGCGGCTCTCCTGGCTGTAGTAGGCCTGCAGCTGGTTGTAGTCCTTGGCGGCCGGCTCGCCCTCCTGCCCGGGGGCGCCGGCCGCCGGCTCGGCCGCGGGGCCCTCCCGCTCGAAGAGGGGGAAGACCTGCCGGTCGCACACGGTGCTCACCAGGGCCGCCTTCTCCGAGCACAGCTGCAGCGCCGTCTTCCCGAAGATGCCCACCACGCACACCTCCTCCTCGCCGGGGGCCGCCGCCGCCGCGCCCGGCCCCGCCGCCGCCGCGCCGCCCGCCTCGGCGCCGGCCAGCAGCAGCTCCCGCAGGCTCACGGGCCCCGCCGCCGCCGCCATGGCCCGCGCCGCCGCCGCCGCCAGCGGCATGGCCCCGCCGCGCCTGCGCACCAGCGACGCCCCGCCCCCGCGCATGCGCCGGTGGGGGTGGGGGGAACCGAGGCCGGGGAGCCGTCGGCGCTGGCTGCTGTGGCGTCGGGGGAGCGGGAGCTGCACCGCGGCCATTTCCACACAGGCTACAAGAGGTCACGGACAGGAAGCAGCGGTTATAGGATATGTATCAGTGATATTCTGCAGTAAGCCAGTAATAACCATAATAAAATACAACGGAGTAGCGGTAACAGGAGTGAAGCCGCCGTTGGGGACAAATGAGTTGACCGTATCTTTTAGCGCTAGAGAGGAGCTCTGAGTAGAGCACATCATCAGCACCGGGAATCTCAGAACATTGCCCACGACCGTCCCGTTCTCCCCAGACGGGGAAGTCCATCGTGCAGTGATTCTCCCCAACGGTGTGGGGCGGACTGGGGCACCATGCCATGGCTGGGTTGCAGCACCAACGCGGGACTCCCCAGGAAAGCAGGTCCTTATCCTGGGCTGGAGGGAAGGGCCGCAGGTACAGGCACGTGGTCTCCGCGCCAACTCCGCTACGGAGGCAATGCCCGTAACTGGGAGAAGCTTCCGTTGCAGCTGTTTGTGAACTTGACTTGAAACTCTAGAGGGTTTTCAGTTACCTCTCTCTTTTCCCATGATGGGTGATCCAACACCAGCCAAAAATGATACATACATTAATTACTTAATACTTTCTTAGGCACATAACTGCATCGTTTGTGGAAACTTGCAGCCCTGCACTATAATACTATTACAGCACCAAATTGCTTCTTTTCTTTGAATCTTTATAACTACTCTCAAGTTCTTTTTTGTTAAAAAAATATAAAAACAATATTAAATTTAAGTGAACAAACACACCTATATTACAAGCAGCAGCAAGCCAGGAACATAACAGTCCCTACTTATTTTTTGAAAGTTTCAGCAGCAGCCAAATATTAAAAGGACTCAGGATATTTCATTCAATTCTGTCCATTAACAGAGAAGATACAATCAGATTGAGACACATTATAAAGATGCTGCCTCTAAAAAGCAGAATTCTGCTAAAGGGTTTTCCACACTCCCCCTTCTCATATGCGTTAGGTTTACTTACAAATACATTATGCCTGAGTGATATAAAAGTGGGGTTCAAGTGGCTTCCTCACCATAACTGAATAAAATACATTGTTCCATAAATCTATTTCTGTTCATCGAAGCTGTTTGCAGCATTTAACTGGGCTGGAGAGGGACTCTTTGGATGAGCCATCTGTTAAAACAAGAACAGGGTCAGACCTTGGAGCATGAACTTTGTACCAATTGCTACCCAGATAAACTATAGTGTAATTCTTAACTGATACTTCATAAAAGAAAACACACCTAGCAAATTGTTAAAATAGAAGACATTAGATTTTTTTCCTCCTGGAAGCTGGAAGCGTGAGGTGAGAGACACAAAAAAAGCAACTTCTAAGCATTGTCAAACAACCTGCTGAAAGGCAGGGCAACAGCATCTCCATTCTGTAGTTTCCTTACCAGTAAAATGGGGAACAGTAAAACAGGCATATGTGAATGTATATGTGAAGTATTAGATGTGAAGTACTTAGCTCTTCTGGATGTCAAATACTGAGACAGTAACTTCCATACTTAGTAGTAATTATAAACTCAATAACACTAGTTCCTGAGGATTTTCACTTTCCATTAAGGTACCTTATGTTCTCAAGGGACCACACATATCAATGGGACTGCACTGCAGGAAAAAAATCTGTATGAAATTCTATGGTATACTGAGATTTTAAAGCCAGCTTATTTTTCCAGAAAGAAACACCGTGACTTGCCTGAAATTTGCGTCGTAGTGCCTGTGTCATTATTGGTGTCAACCCAGTGCCACACTCGATGTTTTCTTTAGTATTTAGTGGAGTGCCCCCAGGACTTCTGAAAAGATTGGAAGCAGCAAGGGGAGTTATTATTAGTTCTCTAAGAGTTATTATTATTTCTCTAATTTTTTAGAAAAACAAAGTGAGAATAGAAAGGAACTTACCTTTGTATATTGACCTTCTTAAGATGTTTTCGAAGATCTAACTGATTTTTAGCAGGGGTACTAACAGAAGAAAACAGATTATTAAAATAAAACATTCTGTATATCGTGTTCATCATTATTCCGAACATAAAAATCAAGTATCAAAGAAAGGAAGAAGACTTCTTACATTAAGCAGTTTGTAATGTGAGCTGATGGCTTGGATTTAGATCTCAGACTAATGCTCTGTAAATCTGAGACTGTAATTAATGCCCTGCGTGTCTTCGCTGGTGATCCTGCCTAAAGTCAGAAGAGAAACATTACCACAGATGAACTTAAAGGCCTCACTGAACTGAAATCTATTTAATATTTATATTCTGAAAGACTTTTGTAGTTTATGGCTTTCATGCTTTTTTGAATCCTT
Source organism: Dromaius novaehollandiae (assembly GCF_036370855.1). Classification (NCBI taxonomy): domain Eukaryota; kingdom Metazoa; phylum Chordata; class Aves; order Casuariiformes; family Dromaiidae; genus Dromaius; species Dromaius novaehollandiae. The sequence goes on from NC_088116.1 coordinate 4,313,714, forward strand.
AAGATTTAATGTGCCTTGGACAAAAACAGAGTTTATTAAAAAAAGACTTCTGCAAACAAGATATTAGACAGGCAAAATAAACCCAAAATATATTGACAACGCTCACAGACATAAAGCTACATGAAAGCTATATGCCCTTAATCTTAATTTAGGAGAACTGTCATGCACATCAGCCCAGATCCCTCCATGAGATTGGAGCTAGTCACTTTTGTTCGCTTCAAATGCGCATATGCAGCATTAGAAGGCTTATTTAAACTGTCTTGCTGGGTTTTCAGAAGAGAAAAACTTATTTTTTGATAAATTCTATGATTGTATGAGAGGCTGAGACAAGCACTGCAGGAAATGCACTGGTTCTTATGCAGAGTTTGCCCTGATACGCCACGACCCAGCTATCCGTATGTCCTCTGATTTACCTTGTCCATTTTCAGGTTGCTGTCTATTTTCTTTAGTTTTACATTCAGGAGATCCTTGAGAGTGATATGCATCGGCCCATCTTTTTTTAACGATGTTTCCTGAAAATAGAGGGGGGTTGCAAGGGAAATTAGAATTGGCAAGTGACAGAATGTTCCCAAAACCACATTCCCGATGGACCCAGGACCAAAGAACCCAGCCACGACTGAATAAATAGAGGCTACTGCCTACCAGGAGTGCTTTAGAGCTGCTGCCCCGTTGGAGAAGGAGAGGAGCTCGAGGCGGCGGTGGTGGGGGCAGAGGTGGTGGTGGCGGTGGTGGCGGAGGCGGAAGAGGTGGAGGGGGTGCAGATACAGGTTGCAGTTGTACTGCAGAAGGTCCGGATACTGACGATGGCAGGTCCACCTGTGTTTGTATAGGAGCACCCAGAACTGGTTTATTACACCTTTGACAAAGAGAGTTTTCTGAAGGCAAAGTTGCAGTTCCATTCATCTGAAAAAAGTATGAATAAATACGAGAATATTAAATGCCCTGACAAACGTATACGAAATTTTAGAGAACAGAGCTTCTAACTTCATTGGATCCAGAGACGTAAAAATCCTCTTATCAGACTCACCAGCCAACTGTTTCCCTGCAGCCATGAAGTAACTGCAGTTTAGTAATGCTTAATGTGTAAAGAGGTGAAACACTACACAGTGAGAAGGTCTTAAGATTTCAGTTTCTCCTCACTGACCACAATTCCTTACATGCTTACACAAGTAAATATTACCCTGCCCCACTGGAATTGAGACTGACCTGGAGTATTCCTTGTAATCTGGAAAATTCAGTTTCCAACTTTTCCAGCTGCTCTCTGAATGTATTTAGCTCCCTTAAGTAGATTTGTGATGGAAATACAGTGTCTTTAACCACTTTAAAACTCTAAGCATAAAAAGAAACACAACTTTGTGAAAACACTTATTTGATTTCCAGAGACAAGACTACGGGGTATGATTGCTAATGAAAGCTCTGTTGCAAAGTGTTCTCATTGTAATCAACAGAAAGGCACAAAATGAAGATATGCAATTTCACCAAATAATTTAGCTTAGCTCTATAATTTCTGCTTTAAAAACCAATCTTTGAATATTAATTTCAACCTCCTTTACCACAATGGCCTTAAGGCTGGGCAGAAATCCAAAGAGTGGATCCCCATTTAACTTTATATCTAGAGTATAATCCACATTTGACCTGGAAAGTTCATATATTAACACAATCATCTCTGCTATTAAAGACATTTCCCATCATTGCAAATTCTCCTGATACTGCAATAAAAAGCTCCAAATTCATGTTTGCTTTTAATGCCCACCCACAGTGGCCTTGGACATTCTTCTCATACTTGTTCCACAGCAGTAATCACAAAATATACTTCAGATGTGTCGTAGACAAATTTAAGTTTTTAGCTTGGTGGTGAAATCTGAGTGTAAATCCTGCATCTGACTGCTAAAAGCAATCACACACACTGGCAAAAGCAAAGTAGAAAGCATACCTGTGTAACAGTGTTCTGGCACCAACAGTACAAAAACGATGCTGTTGTTGTCAAGGGTTTTACTACATTTTTTACACTGGGCAAGGCTAACGACCAGACTGAGGACAGACGGCTTTGGACAGGTGATGTGTTCCGAGGAAGATCACCTGCTGACCTGGGAGAGAACATTTCAGAATGAAGTCATAATTATATTTATAATTTCAGTTTTTTAAAAAATTAACTGTGGTCAGTCATATGGAAATTACAAGTACTAGCAACAACAGTTGGCAACAGAGTAAACATAAGCATATGAGACCAGGAAAGACCAGGAAACACCGTGAGAAGTGTTGCGGCACTAATAAAGAAGTAAAAAAAAAAATCTCAGATTTGCAATACATTTTTTTCCAAAACATATTTCCTGCACATTTTCACATTAGATAGGATACTAGAAAATGTACAAGATGAAACAATTTCACAGCAGCTAGGTCAGGACCTAGATACAGTGCTTTTACCTCAGTTTCATGTTATATATGGAGCAAACAATGGATCCAGAAATTGAATTAAAGAAAAAGTTCAATGTGAGCCCCCTACCTTGGAGAGGGACAATTTGAGCCCTGGGGATTAGCAGCATCTCCTTTTTTTTCCATTAGAAATTTTGCTCTGGCTCTCAGTTTTCGTCGACGTTGCTTGTACTTTGCCATTGCTGTTAAAAAAAAAAGACAAAACTAATTTATAGAAATATTCCCACTTTCATCAAGGGACAGAACTGTCACAGGATAGATAGCAAAGAACATGGACGGCATCTCAGATCCAGTTAAAAGTTAGTCACAGTCATCTTACTAGAAGCATCACATAAAACAGACAAAAGATTATTACCGCCTCTTAATTATCTCTGATCCACTGGGACATGTTTGCACACAAGAGATGAGTGAAAAACACAAGAATACCATTGTATTTTTTCACAGGTATCAGTGCTTTCTGGTTAGGACTCACTCAAGGGCTTTTGATGGCAGTTTTTCTTTACCCTACACTGACAAACATTGCATTTTGGGAAAAATTATGTTTCTGGAGAACACAGACATAAGATACAAATGAAAAAAAACACAAAAGAAAGGATCCAGGACTTCCAAAAATGTAGATATTTGCTCGAAGGTTCTCTAAACACCTCGGTTGTTAAAGATAACCCCACATCCAGGCAATACCCTTCTTTTTGCTGGGTCTCCCGGGAGGGGCCTAATCGCAGAGGGGGTGCCAGCCCCGCCCGCCCCCCTCCTCATGTTTGGAGACCAAACTTGCAAGCTCCCCGCCCTGCTCCCCGCGGGCTGGCTCCTGAGCCACCTCAGTCTGTTCACCGCACTCCTGAGGGGGCTGGCGCACATTAGGAATTGAAGCTAGAGACACCGATTAGTAGCAGCACTTTTGCCTTTACTCCCAGTCAAGGGTGACGCGACCCGCTCTCACACCGTCTTTTGGGAAGGACCCTGCTGGGAAACCCCGACAGGCCCAGGGCGCCTTTCCAACGGCCGGGAGGTTTCCGTTAGGCGCTGAGAGGGCACCGCGCAACCCGGCCAGGGCCTCCCGGCGGGGGACGCGGCCGAACCCCCAGCCTCGGCGGGCCCGTGTACGTGTGCGCCGCTACAACCGGCTCTACCAGAGCCCCTCACTCGCCGCGCTGCCGCCCGCGACCCCTGAGCTGCGAGAGGGGCGAGCACGCGGCTGCCCCCCTCCCCCCAGCCACGACTCCCCTCAGAGCCCCCGCTCACCTCCCGCCCGCACCCGCCGATTCAAACCGCTCCTCGCGCCGCTCGCAGCCAATCGGAGCGCCGCTCTCTGCTGCCCCTCCCGGAGCCGAAGCTAGCTGCGCGCTGATTGGCCGCTGGGCGGACGCGGGCCCGAGCTCCACGGGAGAGCAGACGGACGGGGAGCGGGGCCAATCACGGGCGTAGCGCCGCTCCGCTTCGTCCTGCCCCCTGAGGCACACAAAAGCGAGCTGCCCCACCATTGGGCAAAGGTTTTTCAGGCCAGCCAATCAGCGCTGAGATACCGCTACGCTAGAAGAGGCCAATCAGATTGAAAGGTGGGAGAGAAACGACCAGTAACAGGGAACCGGAGACGATAAACGAAACGGAGCTGCTCCTCGCCCACCTCCTCGGGAACGGACCAGTCGCGCATCGACCGCTCCCCTTCCAGCCAATGACAGCTCGGCGTTCTCTATTTCAGCCAATCACCGCCGGATGCCACTCTAGGCCAACCACGACTCGCGGCGCTCGCCCGCGCAGCCAATCACTTGGCGCAGTTTTTCTCCCAACCAATGGCCTCCCCCCTACCTTAAAGAGGGTTTACATTCTTTCCTACCCAATGGTTACGGGCCTCTGTCAGCGGAGGGCCAATCGGAGAGGAGCGGTGAGTGACAGCTGCCCAATGGGGACCCCCGACTCTCCCATCCTGCGGAGAGGGGGGTGGGTATCTCTCCGCCGCCGCCTGAGGAATGTCAACTATTCAACATGGAGACGGCGGTTACCAGGCTCGAGACCATGGTGAGTCCGGGGGCGCGGGCGGGGGCCAGGCCGAGCGGCGGCAGGGCCGGGGAGCGGCGGGGCGGCGTGGGGCGCGCCTCGGAGGGCGCGGGGCTGCCGCCCGAAGGGGGAAAGGGGGGGCGCGGGCGCGGCTGGGGGCGTGAGGGGAGAGGGGCCGGGGGGGGAGGGGGGCGAGTCCCATCCGGGCCCTGAGAGGAGGCAGGGCGAGGGCGCGGCCCTCGGCGGGGCGGTCGGCGCCCGCCGCCGGCCGTTTGGGTCAGGCGGGTTCGGCCGGTCCGGTCCATTCCGCTCTCCCCCTGCGGGGGGGGGGGGGGGGGGCGGGGGCGGAGCTTGGCCGTGCCGCTCCATTCAACCCCTCGCCCCGGGGGTTGGGCCCGTCCATTTTCCTCTCACCTGGGGGGGGGGAGGTGAGATCCGAGCATTCCCGGACTAGTTTATTTCCCGCGTTGGCGGGGGGAGAGGGGGCCGTTGTGGGGCGCAGCCGGGCTGGGCCGGTCCATTTTCCCCGTCGCCTTGTGGCGGGGGGGGAGAGGAGGGGCGTGGAGTAAAGCGCTTTCGGACTAGTCCATTTTCTCGCAGCGAGGGTGGAGCTCTCACCTGGGCTGGCCCATTTTCCCTGCGGGGGTGGCCTGGGCGAAGAGGTCGGACGGGCTGGTCCATTCGCGCCCCTGGGCGGGGAGAGGGGGGCAGGAAGGGGCGCGGGGGGTGGAGCGCCTCGCTGCGGGGGCTGCGGCGGTGGCCGCGTCGCTCCCACCCGGTTCCCCCGTGCCCGCGCGGACGAGGCAGGTAGAGCTCGGCGGGGAGAGGGGCTGGGGCCGAGAGAGAGAGGCTGCGAGCCGCCCCCGCCGCCTCGCCGCGGTGGGCGCTGCGGCTGGGCCGGGCCGCTCGCCCTGAGGAGAGGGGCGTGGGGGCTCTGCACCCCTCGGGCGTGAGGCGGGCAGCGCTGCCTCGGGCCGGGCTTGCTGCCGGCCGTGGTTCAGGAGAGTCTCTTCCCTGCCTTTCCAGTCCCTCGTTCTTCGCTGGGTCTGGGATATCACCAGCCTCGAGGAGAGGATGGCTTTTGCTTCAGCCGTTCGGTTTCGTGTAGTTCTGCACAGCTTTTAAGTTGTTTTCAGCACTGTTTGAGCCAGCGCCTGAAGGCAAGACTCGGCGGCGTTATATAATAGTTGCCTTTCTTCCTGCCCCACTCATGTTTTTTTTTTTTTTTTTTTTTAAAAGGCAACCAAAAAGCTCTGCTGTTCTTCCACATATTGACACTCTGGAAAACTGTCTTTTTAAACAGCCAAACTCCCTGTAGCATCCTTCAAATTTCGGTCTTCATTTTTGCTCTATTTCATGTAATCTTCACAACTTTTTTTTTTTTTTTTTTTGTAGGTAAAGTGTTTTGGGGCTATTTTATGCTTCATAGATGCTATGTTTTCATTCCAAAGACCTTACATAAATTAAAATGCTTGTACTGACATAGTTCTGCAAAATACGGTGCTCCTTTAAAGTTTGCCAGGAAACTTCTAGAATTTTTTTATAATTTAATTGTCCTAGCAGCACTCTTTGGTACTTTGATTGACAAACCAGAAATGGTCATGAGAAAAAAAAAAACTGAAAGAGAAGTGAATAATACAATAGAGTTCTTATTTTTTCCTCTGGCAATCTTGGTTTTGAATTCTAATTAAGAAATAAGTAAAAATGAGTTTAATAGTCTCCTAGTTCTCTATCTGTACACAGTATCATCATCACAGTGAAATACTCAAGAGAAATTAAGAGTAGGAGGAACTCTGGGAGGACATAGTAGGGAATGTTGTATATCCATGTTATCCCTTAACATACTGAGTGATTTTAGACTGTCGTTTTGAGACACGTGACTGATGTGCTGCCTTAATGCCCTGTGTTTAAATTTATTTATTTTACTTTCACTTTATTGCTTCTTCAGAAACTTTTCTCTAGTAACAGCATAATGCACCCTGTAAAGCGCTAGCAACAGTGGCCAAGTAAACATTTGTTGTCAGAAGAGGAACAACTGGTTGAAAGTTTTCTTAAATATGAGCTTGTTCTGCTGATAATGCCTTTGTTGTCTTGTTGAGTGACTTGCATTACTTTATTACGCAATAGTAACACACTTCTGAGTTAATGTTTTAAGTTATGTTATATGACTGTTTCTGTTAGGAAAGAAAACTTGTATAAATGCCAAAATACCTGGATGAGCTGAAAGATCAGAGAATTCAAACTATGATACCTAATTCTCAGTTTTAGTGGACTTCAGTAACTCTGTTTTTTTTCCTCTTTGAAGTAACAAGGCATACTTTTTAGGAAGGTGGGGTTATTTTTGCTCTCCTTTAGCTACCAAACTGTGGTAATCATACTCAAATAATACTTAGAACAGTAATAACATACAGTACCTGACTTCAGTGAAAAACTACATTCTTGTCAAAGCTTTTAAGTTTAGCTCTGATTTCAAATACACTACGGGTAGGGCTGCCAGTTTTGAAAGCTTGAGATTTCCCCGTATCTTCTGTTAATACTCTTTTTTTAAAGCCTAGTTTGTTGAGCAATTTTCTTTCTTCTTTGTAGCATGTTCATGTGTTCCCTCCTGTGTGAAGCTGCTTAGAAGTACCCCAGTTAGATGTTGAACTTTGTTACAATGTTATGGTTTATTTCTGTGTTTTAGGGAAAGTCATACTTTTAACATTTGCTGATTCATGATTTTTGTTTTAGGACATAAATAATCAAAGAGGTAGTTTAGCCATATTAAAGTTAACAGTGGCATCTATTTGTGATAGTGGAAGAAGACAGTTACTGGTCACTCGCTGTCTCATGATCTACTTTACACATAGACTAAAATGATCATGCATTAAAATGTGGAGAGCTCATTTGGGTCAATTGTCTGCACAGATGGTTCATAACCAATTCCAAAGTTTCGAGACTGTAGCTTGTTCTTTCACCCTATTTTGGTAAGGATTATTAAATTTTTCTGTTTGATTCTTGTGTTAATTTGTTCCAGCAGAAGTTGGCATGCCTGGCTGCCTTCTTCCACTGGAAGTGCTGGGTGGCATAAGGCAGCTGTATCTTGCATTTTCACCTCTACTTTTTTTTTTAAGAAATGTTGAATTTTAAATATCTCTTGAACCCTTTCACATGTTAATTTCCTGTATACAACCCTTGTCAGATTTTCAAAACTGTGATATTTCTGCTTGCCATTTTTTAAGTTCATCAGAAATGTGCATTGGCAAATATGTCTCATTGCAGCTTTGTGTGTCTTGCTTTTCCTTCTGCTTATTGTTTCTTCTTCCTGTATTTCCTGTGAAGTCAGCTCTCTCCACAGAAGTGCGATAAAATAACAGTTCTTATTTCCCCAGAGGTTTTGACATGCATTTCATGAAAAGCTTCATTTTAGTCTTATAGAACCAAGGATAAACTAATTTGTAGGAGCTTAAAAAGAACAATGCAAATGAAAATACCAGGTAAATCTCTGGTTATTTGAGACTGTTGCTCTAAACAAGAAGAGCTGAATGAATCATAGTATATCAGATGGGATTCAGTATGCAAAAGATGATAAAACTGGCTCTTTAACAACTTAGATAAGAATCCTGGGTGCTGTATTTTAGGACTTAGACATCTAAGTCTGTGCTGCCCAAGTGTTCATTGAAGTCAGCTGGAACTGAAGATCTTTCCAACAGCTTCAACAGGCATTGAGTCAGGCCTGAACACAGTACATAGTAGTTGCCAGTGAGAAATGTATCTTTCTGTACAACCACCATTTTGTTAACATTTATGTCTCTGAACCTCACATACTTCCAGCATGCAGAACTTCAGCAGTTTGTGCTTAAAGAAACTTAAATTTTGTGGATATCCATTTAGTAAAATATTAAAAGTGGATTAACTAGCACATAAACTGAAAGTGTTTTGTTCAGAACAATTTAGTTAATTTTATTCACTTTTTTTTTTTGAGTATAGTAGGCCTACTTTTCTTTGAGTGGTGTCTGTCCAATGCCCTTTTTATGTTGTACTACTAGTGATCATGCACAAAAAGCAGTGCAATGTTAAAAGGGCATTGGCCAGCAATACTATCTACATTGTTTATTATTATTTTATGGAATCACAAGTCAAAAGTCATTCTTATATGTCTGAGACCAGAAGATGATTTGACAAACAACTATAAAATAGGATTGCCAGAGATTTATTTTTTACATTCATTATCTCTTAGTTATTTGTCAAGGAGAAATGTTAATTAATCTTTTAATGACAAATACTATCAAATCTAGGTGTCTGTCTTTAGAAATAAAAGGATCTTCCTACAAAACTGGAAGAACACTGTATAGCATTCGCTTTTCTCTACAAAACACTGTAGAAGATGTCCGAGATACAGAGTTGACTTAGGTTGTTGCTCTGGGTGCATCAGTAATCTTTTATATCCACTCCCTGTATCTTTGCAATTTGTTGTTAAGAGTCTTAACACCTACAAAGCCCAAGAGTTCTCAAACTTTTTCTATGAAGTTATTGGGGTTTTTTAATAATAATACTTTTATTGAGATTTATGAAATACACCCCCACATTCATTGTCGTCTAACATCCAAGTGGTAACCCCAACGATATTTTAAATCCACAACATTGAGAAATCTTGGCATGTTTAAATGCATTTTAAAGTGACTCAACACCTTCAAATTAAAAGAATAAACTTTCAGTATCCAGAAAACATTCCCTGTAATGCAGTTTGAGAATATCAGTCTGATAGGAGTTTAGAAACTTTTCTTGCTGTAAGATGACTCCAAAAGATAGATAAATTTGGAAATGTAATTTTCAGTTGAAAGAACACTAAATTGTTGAAAACTGAATTTCTGAGAGATCTGTTGGTTTTTTTCCCCCTTTTTCCTCTTGGTCAGTGGAATGGCAGTGATTCTAATAATAATGTCTTGAAGTACGGGAGTTCTTGCATGTCACTATCAGGACTTGGTGAGCATTAACCTTATCCCAATCTCCATGATCTACAGAAACCACTATCTTACTCAACCGATTTTAACCAATACATATTTAAAGAGTATTGATTACTTGTTCAGAATTCATGCTGCTAACGAATGCTCTGACTTTATTGCACTACTGTACTTTACAGCTAGCAGTGCAATAGTATTGTCAAAGCATCTGAAAGCAGAGTGCACAGCAATGGCTTGAATCTTGCCTTACAGTTTCTAATACTTTCTTCAAAGCCTGTGAGTAAATTACAAAATCTGCATTTCATAAATGTGCATTTTTCTATGTGATTGTTGTATAATATTCATCATGCAAATGATCCTAACCTAGAACATTAAGGTGAGATTTTTACAGGTGTATGCTTCTTGAAATATAGCAAGAAATAAATATTTCTATCCATAAAATACGGGAAAAAATGATTATAATGGAGGAATATATTTCAGTGCTTATAAACTGTGCTTTGAAATTGTTTTTAATAAATTTTGTTTCTTTCATAGAGTAGTACGCTTTGAGGAAAAAGCAGTGATACTGAACTGTAATCTTTTCATTAAGGACAAGTCTTAAAATTATAGTCATGTGATGCATGAGCATTCAGATTCACATTGAATTTTTAATGTCCTGACTCATAGTAGCAGCAAGGAATTAATGGCTTACTGTCATTCTATAAATTTAAATTTGTCAATATTGAAATATTTTTAAGAACAGGGCTTCGTGGATATTTTTTAAAGCCACCCATATTCTTTGTCTGCATTCCTAATAATTATTAATTTGATAGAGGAGATGGAGAAAAGCAGAAAGTGGCCTGTTTTGGTTGTCTGTCTCTAGAAATGAAGAATTAAAAATGTTTGCCAGTGGAGGAGAACAGATATGGTTGAATGGTTAGGAAAACCCCTCATGAGGTTTTTAAAGAACAGTGTAAAAAAAGTATATTATTCTTGCATTTTTATGATGGCTAGTTTGTAGGGCTGGATGTGGGAAGGAGTTCTGTCAGTTAGGTGGTGAGTTATGGGAGTAATATGTGAGAGCTTTTCCTCTGCTTTATAGATGCTCAAGGGCTTTATGAGATTTTTTTTCTTTCTTTTTTTTTTTTCACTGTTATTCCAAAGTTTTGCTGAATGCATATATATGAAACATCATACAATTTCAGTACACTAGGAAGTGGATTTTGCATGTAAAATATCTTGGACTGAAAACTGTTCCTTAAGGCTATATGCATATCTGAAGTTTCAGATCCTCAAAGGTACTAATGGCAGTTCCTGAAAGTGAATCCCAAGACTGATGGTTAAAACATAAACATCCTTTTGGTATCCAGGCCTAACTACCAAAATACAAATATCCAAAAAGCCTACAGCAGTTTTTTACATTAAATACTGTTATGGTACTGCCAATTAGTACTTTGAGATCCAGTTAACAAATACAGCCTTATTTTGATCCTTTAAAAAATTGTAATGATTGCTTCAGAGTTAATCTCATCTTAAATAGTGGAAGCCACACTGAGTTAAGTAACTTCTAAGCATTTAACTTGCTTTCATCATAGTCTCTTTTGTGACTGTGAATTCCCTAAATGATTATATTAAGAAATTCATGTTTGTTTTGTGAACTGGAAAAGCTGCCTTTTTTTAAAGTAGAAGTCCTTAATAGGTATTAAAATTGCAGGCTAAAATTAATTAAGTAATAACGCTATCAGCACACTGTTTTACAAGGCAATTATCTAATTCTCTGGTGGCTTATTTATCCCAAGAAAAGAAATGTGATGTCATCAGTTTGATTATCTATTTGTTAGTCTGATTTATTGGGGAATAATTAAATGTGTTAAGGGTATTATAATCATCTGAAAGAATACATTCCTAATATAATTAATAACGAAATCTCTATTGATATACTTGGATCCTGAACACTTATTCATAGTCTCTACTGTGTAAATAACTAAGTACTGCAGTTTAGCTAAAAGAATTTTTAAAGCTTGAAAAGAAAAGCGAGCCAATAAAAAGCTGTAAAAATTGATGGAAAATATCTTAATATCTCAGGGAAGAAAATCAAGTGTCTTTTGCATCCTGTGAGAATCAGTTTTAAAGGAGGTGCATTGTTCTTGTCTCTTGATGCAACTTCCCTCTTTGGAGTACTACTTAAAAACTTCATCTTGAGGGGTTTGGCTTTGAAAGGGCATTTAATCTAGGAAGAAGTGGAAATGTTTTCAAGCATTTTGTGGAGCTGTGTGAAAAAGGTACTAAGGGCAAGATTGAAGGGATGCAAAGAGAACAGTTGGGTAATTTGGGTTCAACAAATGGAACAAAGGTACAATTAGTAGAAGTGTGTGTGTGTGTGTGTGTGTGTGTGTAAATGCACCTGTGTGCATAGGTTTTCATTTAATTCTTACGCTTGAAAGGAAAATGCTCATGTCCAGGTCTGCATTTGTACTGGGGACAGCTTGAGTGTAGTAATGTCTGAGCCAAGTAGCTCAGCTGTAGGATAGCACAGAAATTTTGCAAACTAATATGCTAGGGCATTTCTTTTTATTATCTAGACACTTTCCAGCTATTCGGTTGACAGTTTTTAGCTTCTAAAAATTACACAATGAGAAGTGTAAAAGTTTGAGTGCTTTATATTTTTCAGTCTAGAAGTGTGTCAGCATAATTGGCAAACATTAGCTAATGGAATAGACTGGAGGAATAGAAACGTGTGTTTATAGTATATCAGCCTTTAAAATGGAGGCATCTGGCTTCTGCTTTCCTGAAATACAGGAAAGACGATTGGATGGGTTTTGTCTACAGTTTTCATTTTTTAATACACTGTGGCTGATCTTAAATATTTTAGTTCCAGAAGGCAGAATCTGATCTGGATTATATTCAACACAAACTGGAGTTTGAAATAATGAAAAGCCTTCCTGATAATCCAGCAGCAGAGGTAGTATTTTCATATTAAATTAATAGATTTTATTGTATTTTGCATGAAATGTTAATAAATGAATGATAATAAATAGGTAATTTTCTTTAATCCTAAAATAAATGTCAATTCTCTTTTACCTAGTTAGCTTTTTATTATTATTACAAAGTATTTCTTGAATCATATAGCCAGATGACTGGCTTAACATGAATTCAGTGCGGAAGACAACAAAAGCCCTTAAATTCTTGGTATAGTGAAATTCTCACACTTTGCTTTGAGAAATGAGCAGCAGTGTTAACAGCTAATTGTTAGAGGCAGTTTCTGATCCTAGCTAAAATGCACCACTACTCTGACACCAAACATAACCTTGCCAGTAAACCGTGACTAAATTCAGATTTGGGGGAGAGATGAGAGAAAAATAATAAAATGTCAGCATGTAAAGGATTCAGTAAATTTGTCCTCGTCTCCATGTATATTGTGACATACAGTGGAAAAATAACCTTTTTAATTAGAAGTCCCTAATTTATTCTAAATTAGAAAAGCCATTAAAAACACCAATACAGTAAAATCATTCTCCTGCATGTATTGTGGCAGCACAGAGTTGTGCTATTTTATTAACACTTTATATCACTTTTGCCTATGATAAATGTATAGATGAAACTGATGGTCACAGCTTAGATTGTCTAATTACTTTTGTTGTAATGGGTCATTTCATGTTATATATTAGTGACTCTAACTGCCTATACTTTAATGGTGTACGTGGCCAGATTAATTTTCTCTTCTATGGTAGTTTAAATGTACTTTTAATTTCTGTATAGGAAAATCCAGTTACTCTCTTAGAAGAACTCTCAGTGGTGAAGTCCCATTATAAAATGTTATGTGTGCAGCTGGAAAAAGTTTCCATAGAGCAGAGAGAATCCATGAACTGCATTCGTGCTGCTCTAGAAGACACAGTGAAGATGGTCCGGGCACTACAGCAACATACTGATCTTGAGGTACCACTCCTGTAACTGAACATTTATTTGTGTAACCTGTACATAAATGTGAGTACTTGGATTGGAAAATGTGTTACTCCTGGAGACTCTTAGAAAATAAGAGGACTGTTTACCAGAAGAAACATTTGCAGGATTGGGCCTATTTTGGTAAATCTTAAGCCTGATCTGTCACTCAACAGTTAGGCTAGTGATATTCCAGTTTTCAGTTAAAGTAATAGCATAAATTAATAGTGTGACATATGTTTGAATAGTTTCATAGAAATCGATGTCTCTGTGCACAGCTGTGTCCCAGTCTTACGCTAATTTTTTTTTCAGTGGCTACCTTAACGAAATTGGAAGGCAAAGCCAATTTTAAAAAGGCAAAAAAGCTTTTAAATTACAAACATATTTTGACTCTCTAAAGGGAGCAAATTAAAAGCAATACACTGTAACATTATGTGGCAGTACTATTGTTAGTGTAAAGAAATGAGTTATTCTCAATGTGATGATGCCTGTCTTTTTTAAAAAAAAAAAAAAATCACATTTTCCTAACTGTTGCCTTACAATTTTGAAGAGAATGTGAAAACATTAATTTTGTCCCTTTACAAATAAGGTGATTTAGATCCAAAAAGCTGAATGATGGCCCAGTGGCCAAGACAGAATTGGTGTGAGTAAAACATATTCCTGGATCCCAGCTCTCCTTTTAATGTTAGAATAACAGTGCCTCTGACATTATGTTTAATCTGTCAACAGCTCTGGACAAGATATTGGTAACTCTTTCTAGCTAAAACATACTGTATCATGATTTCAAAGATAGAAGTTGAATGTCACAGAAAGGAAAAAAAAAATTCTCCCTGTGTTCCAAAGATATGCCACCAAGAATAATTTTGTATGTAGTATTTCGTTAAAGTGGAAGTCTTGTGTCTCTGAGATACAGAAAGTCTAAATGTATAACAAAGATTTTCTTGTATTTTGTATCTTTCCTAAAACAAAGATTGATTAAACTACTGGGGAGATGTGTAACTCCTAGGTGGAATGTTCCTTTTTATCAAAAAATTTATAGTATTCATGTTAAATGGATATTATAGTTGGATTTTCAGAAATACTCGTCTTGTAAGCTTGCTTTCATTTGAAGGAAAGTAGAAGTCTACTGTTAGCTTCCATGAGAAAAGGGTTAGACAAACATTGAGTTCTTCTGTAAATATCATCATCCTAGGAATGGGAAGCATCAGAATTCTCTCGTATCTTTCTCTTTAGCGCTTGCCTCTGTCAGAAGAAGAACAGGCTGCAGCACAACAGTTAACCTGCCAAACTGTTAAAGAAATGAAATCGCTAGTGGAAGAGGTAATTGGGCGACAGAGTGTCTGTATTTCAGAAACTATTGATCTGAGTAGTTCAACTGAAGTCAGGAGGGCTCTTTTTGTGACTTAATACCTCTGAAAGGAATGGAATTTTTCAGGAATGGGGCTACAATTTCTAACAAACCTTTTTGGTTTGATTGTATGTTGATTACATTGCTGATTTATCCCAATTAAATTGTCCATGGAGGAAAAACTTGTTTTGACAGAAGACTTTTTTCTCTCTTATCTTTTATTGGGAAATGTTTGTGTTTATTTTCAGAGATGCAGTTGGTTGCTCTTCTTGTTGATCTGTTAACACATGTAAGAAGCCTTTGGGTGGGAGTGAAGAACGTAATTGTTTCAACCCCATATATATCACAATGGAGAGAAATTTAATTTCCTGTAAAATATTAAATACAGGTTGGAGTATGAGTAAGAGTAATTGAAGCATATTACAACTATAATGCAGTAGAACATAGATCTAAATAATACTTTCAAAAAGTCAGATATTTTCTCAGAGCTACTCAAAGCACAAAATTCTAATAGTAATAATCATCTGCAAAGACTTGGTCTGGGTCTTATATTAAAAGCAAAATATTAAAGAAGGACTGTAATTATCTTACTGACCTTATGTTTTTCTACATGTCTTCTCAATGCTCACTACTTTTCTTTCAAAGGATGTCTCTCTTTCTGTCCCTTTATTGCCACGGTTGGTTTGCATGAAAGACTTCCAGTATCTTTCTGCTTCATTCATTCTTCCTATGCAAATATCTTCTCTTACCTTGCTTAAATCCTTTCAATTTATGTCTTTCCATTATTTAATTCTAAAGCCCTTAATATACAGCTGGCATAAAACAGGTTTAGTGTAAAATATAGCTGTATCTTGCTCCTATTAAGGGCTGTTATTTGGTGTCAGTCCCTATGTTGTTATCGCATGTGTTTTGAAGATATTCTGAAAGACAGAAAGAAGGAAAAGATACCACAAAGGCCCGCCCCCCCTTTTTTTCCCCAATGCTGTATTTCTGGCTGAAAAGAGTTAGATATAGCTACCTTTAGCTTGTCAGAACTGTCAGCCTCTGAGGGTTGCTTGAGAACAGGAAAGCCATCTTTTTCCTTTGCTGCATGTGCAGTGCTTTCAGCTAGATCCATACTGGAATGCAAAGGAGAAAGCTGAACAGGCTCATCTGACTTGCATATGAATCTTTTTATTTGCATTTTAAACCTATTTTTATTTGAAAGTGGAATTTATGCATAAGATTTTGCTGTTAACTTCAGTGGCTGTGAGATCCTTGGTATCTAATGGTAAAATGTAGTTACTAATAAAGAAATGCAAATTGTAAAAACTGATTTCTAGATAAAATTCCAACAAATCCTGAAATTCTCCCTCATTTATTTTTAGCCCTTTAGTTCAGAATCTACAGTCCCTGACTCAACTGAAGGTAAGTGCTGGGGGGAAAAAAATCTTCCTACTGTTTCCTTTTTTTTCTTGAGCATGAAGACTGATTTCCCCCCCCCAACTCTCTCTCTCTCTCTCTCTCTCTCTCTCTCTCTCTCTCTCTCTCTCTCTCTCTCTCTCTCTCTCTCTCTCTCTCTCTCTCTCTCTCTCTCTCTCTCTCTCTCCCGCCCCCCCCCCCCCCCAGTAAGTAAGCTCTGCAAATAATATCAATCTTTCCTAAGGCTTCCACCTTCAATATTGGACTTGATATGTTTAAATATCCCAGAACTATTAGAGTTACTATCTACAATTCAGGGATTAATGAATTAAGCTGTTTTACTTTCTGAAAAAGACAGATACTGTAAATAACTTTAGATGACAAATAAGGGCTATTTCACCTGTAGCGCAATCCCTATTGCAAATCTTACATTAAATAGGAATAGGCTGAGGCCTAGGTGTAGTTTCTGAGCTCTGATATTTGTAAAATTTAGAGCCTAAGATGTATAGTAAAGTCACTGTTTTCATTCTCTTAAGCACTAGTAACTACTGCTTTTAGATGAAGGGAAGAATTTATATTTTACTGTAAGAAACTGAGAACTTAGTTATACTCCACATATAGTTCCCATGTCTCTGGGAGTTGTTCTTGCTTAGAAGGGGATTTGAGTGGATCCTGTTGTGTTTCTAGTCTGGAGGAAAATGGTATACTAGTTTTACCATAGAAATAACACTTGCTTAATCTGTTCATCCTTATTTACAAAAAGAAATTTTCTAGTGATTTTTTTTTTTCAAACAAGTCTCTAACAGACCAAATTTATTAATTCATATCAGATTTCAAATTCAATTATTTTTCACTAGGTGTGCAGAAACAATGATAGTTTGGAGGGAATATATTCCTTATCTCCTTCCTCCTGCAGTAAAGTTCTTCTTTAGAACCATTTAGGAGTTTTCTTAAAAAGTTACGGAAGTACTATTTATCTTTGTCCTTCTTCTGAAGAAGAAATAAATGTCTTATATTTTCAATTGTCTAGAATCACAATTCAAACCACTGACTGAAGAAATGCTTATGACTGTACCAAGGAGTATCAGAAGTACTGTTAAACTGGCAGACTTGAACAATTTTTACAGGGAGTTATTTAACCACTTTCTTGTAAATAAGAACAGGTAAGACTGGAAGCAATTCATCAGTAAGACTTTTATAATCTGTAAAGAAATTCCAGCCTTTTCAAACTAAACAAAAAGAGTTGTTAACTCTGAAGTTAGTTAACCATTTGCTGCTATACTATAACTTCAAAATTTGATCTCCTTCACTTATGCCCTTACTGGTTAGAAATATATAGCCCAAAGTGATATGCCACCATATGAAACTCCCCAAATTTATTTGCATAAAAATGGCTTATCATTTGATAGTTTTCAAAACTGCATGTCAGGTTCTTCAGAAACAGACTTTTTTGTGGATTCGCTGAACAGATGTCCAAAACTGGGTCTACTCAGAAGAGTTTTGCTGACAGTCATACTGGAAAACCCTTTTATCTTTCATAACCTGGAAAAGCAAAACCCTAACCCAAATTCCTTACCCCAATCCTGACCTCGGACACTGAGTCCAGCCCTTGACCCTGAGCCCTGGCCTCTGTCCGTGATTTCTGCTGCGGATTTCTCACAGGCTGACAGTAAAGAATGAAGAAGCTTTTAACCCAGCAATTCTTTCTTTGACACTAGGCTTGGACTGTTCTTTGAAGCAGCACAGTGAAATTGATGGCAATGTGCATAGGTGTGAAAATTACAGAGCACTTGCAAAAATCAGTCTTTAAACAGTATGGGCTTTTTAATCACTCTCTGACAGACCTGATGTTTGATACCCTGCTTTGCTGAATGGTTTACTCTTGTCTTACAGAGCAGCACTCAGTATTTCGCAGATGAACAAGATGAACATGAAAGCCACTGACTCAAGAGTACGCACCTTGAAAGAACTCTCTATTGTGGAACTTGACAAACAAGGAAATGTTAAATTAGCAGTGTAAATGAAAGCTCAGGCCATTCTTATTTGACACACAAGCATCTTGGTTATAGCTCCTGGATTATTAACAAGCAAGTATTTCTCTGGTGCCTAGGAGTTACCAGTATACTGTTAGAAAGCTGTTAATATTTCTGTATACACATTCTATTTATAAAACTTAAAATTGCAGAGTTAAACATTGAGGTTGAAATTTTATCTTGGATATTTATAAGTCTATAGTAGATGCATTTTTGAAGAGTATTGTTGAATTGAGTATTGAAGAGTATGTGACAGTTCCATATTCCTGTTGACATTCCTGAGTGGGTTTTCATGATGAATAACCCAAACCATTTAATTGTACATACATTCCTGAATAAATGATTAAAGCTAAGGAGGCCATAGGCTTATTTATTTACTTTTTAAATGACTGCCGGCCCTGACCCTTTTTGTTTTCCTTAGATGTGCACTGTCTTTGTTACAGCCCAGTGAAACTACAGGATCACAGAACAGCTGAGGTTGGACGGGATCTCTGGAGATTGTCTGATCCAACCCCCCTGCTCAGAGCAGGTTGCAACTACAGGTTGCTCTGGGTCACATCCAGTTGTGTTTTGAGTGTCTCCAAGGTTGAGTGTCTCCAAGACGTCACACCCTCTCTGGGCAACCTGTTCCAGTGTTTCACCACTCTTACAGTAAAAAAAGTTTTATCATGTTTAAATGGAATTCCCTGTCTTTCAGTTTGTGCCCATGCAACAGAATTGCCTCTGTGAGTCTTAATTTTTGTTCAGTACTGCAATATAGAAAGAGACAATCCCAAAATCAAAGCCAACGCTTCAAGGAAAATCCTTACCCTACAGAAGTGCAGCGATCAACACAGCACTCTGTATTCACAAGCAGCTCTTTTCAAGCACTGAATCCCTTCTATACCTTGATATATTATACTAGTAACATTTTTTTCCCTTCACTGTCAAATAATGACTGTCTTCTAAGCGAAAAATTTGTGTCAACATCCAGCGTACTTGTCCGTTTTGAAGAATGGTCCTGTGTACCCAGATGATGGTTACAAGAGGATTGCCAACTTTGAACCTGGATAGAAACGGGTGCGTTCAGGAGGGTGTTTCTTTTGCAACAACGGCAGGGAGTTTTGTTCAGACCGCTGTAGGAGTTAGAGCGGTGCCCTGTCTGCCCGGTAGGTGAAGGGGTTTTTCGTTCATTTTGTATTTGGGGCAGGTTTCGGGATTGCCAGTCGTGCGCGTTAATGTCTGACAGGACCCCGGCGGGGGGTGGGGGAAGCAGCCCCTCAACGGCCGCGCGCAGCGAGGCGGTGCGGCCCCGCCCCTTGCGGGCGCGGAGGGGGGGGGGGGGGCGAGCGGGCGGCGCATGCGCGCTGCGGCGCGGCGGGCCGGGCGCGAGAGAGGGGCCGCTCGCGCCGCCGCAGGGCGGAGCTGCCCGCGCGCCCCGGCGAACATGGCCGGCACGTAGGGGGTGCGCGGCGCTGTGGCACAGCCTGCCCCGGCGGCTCCCGCACCCCCCCGCATTCCCCCCGCCTTTATTCCCCCCGCCTTTATTCCCCCCCCCCCCCGGGCACTGCGGCGGGGACGTGCTGCGCGGAGAGGGGCCGCGGAGACGCTCCGCCGCCGGCAGAGCCGCGGCCATGGACGAGCAGAGCGTGGAGGTGAGCCGTTGGGCGGCGGTTGGCGGCCGCGAGGGGGGAGGCGCCGCCGGCCCAGGTGCGCATCTCCCTCTCCCGCGGCGGGGGCGGCGAGCGGCGGCGCCGGGCCTCTCCGGGGAGACGGGGCAGCGCATCCCGCCGCGCTGCCGGGCCTGGCTGGCGGCGCGGGGGCTCCGATGGCTTCCGCCCCGCTCCGTGAGGGGAGAGCGGCCGAGCGGCGCGAGAGGCAGAGAGCAGATGGCAGCTCCGCAGCGGGCAGCGCCGGCCGCGGCACGGAGGAGCGGGCGGGCCCCTCAGCGGGCCTCTCCTGCGTGCGGCGGCGGCGATCCGGGTGGAAAGGGGGCCGGTCGCGAGGCGGTGGCGCTTGTAGGCGGCACGGTTACTCCACCCAGCCTGGGCTAGGGAAGGCGTTGGGGGAGCGTGGCGGGTGCCCGTCCCCAGGGGGATGGAGACCCCGGCACTGGCGGAACCCCTTTTGGCATGTGCGAGGGCAGAGCGCTGTGAGAGGAGGGACGCGGACACCTTGTGTGCCTTGCTGTGCCACTGACAGCAGCCGCACAGATAAGGTCTTTCAAATCCTTCATGTGTAGTTTCCTGCAAATGCATCCATTTGGTTTTGCAGCCATTAAAGAAGATACAGGAGATACTGTGATATCCGTAAATTGACCATATGTCTCACCTTGTCCTGGTTATAGTTTTAACTTTGGGGTTAAAGAATCTTTGGCAGTTCTATAGTTAAGGCCAGAAGGAATCTAACTCCTATATGATACAGGCTGCAAGACTTTCCAAAACTTACTGGTTTTTTTAGAACGTGTCTTATAGAAAGTCGTACAGTCTATATTTAGAAAATCTTTATCAGTGAAAAATCCATCAGTGGGCAAGCAAGTATTGTCTGACATTTTGAAATACTTTTCTGTTTTGGGGAATGGAGACAGATGAGGTGGTTTGTATTCTAGAACAAATAGCCTCTGTGTTGGAACAGGTATAGTAAAGCAGTATATTAAACCACATTTTTATTGCCCAAGATTAACTGGTGAGGGGGGCAGAGAAATTGTGGAGCTAATGCTAATGGTAGACCTAAAGTCAAAAAAATAACCTGTCCAATTCAACCCTCCTAGTTAACATTAAGTACCTGTATATATCATACAGAATATATCTTTGAATTAGTTTAATGCCAGTACATTGAAATTCATAGGCTGAGAATGTGCATGTATAGCACAGTTGTTTCTGGCAAGTGTTAACCGTGTGGATATGAGTAGGAATAATATCTCTTGGCTACAGAAATGCCTACTTGGTAAAAGATAAACCGAACAAGGAAACTACTCCTAAAAGATGACTAGTGTTTTAAAATGGATACTGAGTGCTGGTGGGATGTAAAAGGAGGTGAGGAAGAGAGCCATGATGTTTGAGTTGGTAACCTACTCTGAGATGCAATGTATTTGGAATAGGACTCTATTTATTAGACCTGGCATTCTGCCTAGAAAACAAATGGAACTCTACTATGAAGTGTGTGGCATAACAATAGCATTAATCTAACCTTTGCAGAGCATTGCTGAAGTATTCCGATGTTTTATTTGTATGGAGAAATTGCGTGATGCACGTCTGTGTCCCCATTGCTCCAAGCTATGTTGTTTCAGTTGTATTCGGGTGAGTTTGCTTATCATAATCTATTCTTGCAAATGTATAAACTTAAAAAATCAGAAGTACTGGTCTTAAGAACACATTCTTGCTCTTTTCCTGCCCCCTTACTGGGGATTCTGAGGATTCCTTTTTCTTCCTCTATGCTCTTTATTTTCCCTTTCAAAAGCTTTTTATGACACCCTGAGAAAGACTAGGCAGGCTGTGCATTATATACAGTAGTGCTAATTATAGTGATTATCTGGAAGAATTGCTTTTAAGGAACAGGCGTATAATGGCCCCTTTTTTAAGATCTCTTGAGAATCAGTGATATCCATATGGATGGAGGAGGAAGTTGGAGCAGAAAGCAAATACTGATGTTTCAGATGCCAGTATGGAACGCTAAAAGGTCATAACATCTCCTGTCATCTTGGAGTTGTCTTAACACTGTTAAATACATTTTGAAAATAATTACCAACCTGGTATGACAAGAAGACTGTAATAAAAGTAACCGAATTAACAGTAAAAGGTAGCTTGCTTGCACTTCTCACAGTCTCATTTTTAAAAAGTTTCTCCTTTCTCTATAGCGTTGGCTGACTGAACAAAGAGCTCAGTGCCCTCACTGTAGGTAAGATACTTTTAAAATCAGAAATAAATTATCAGACATTGGGTATTCTGTCCTGTTAGTTATGAGTTGTCTTTTCCTAAGTGTCACAAAAGTTTTAAGTTTGATTTTTTTGAAAACTGCCTGTAATATACTATACAAACTTAAACTAGTATAATACTTATTTTAAAATATGTTCTAGTTTTGTGACAAACTATGCAATATCTTTGTTCTTACCTTGTTACACCACTGTTTTTAATGTATATAGTTGATCTAATAAGAAAAACTAGAAGGTATTACTCTTAGAAATCTTCATATTCTTCTTGCAAGATTCAGAGAGCAGAAACTTAATTTTCAGACTGAAACATACTTTTTTTTAGGTCTGTGTCTATAATTTGTGAGACTTACTTTGTGTTGCAGAGTGTCTGAGAGTTTTAAAAAACTGTTTTTTATAAATGCTAAACAGTCCTTTTCCCCTACCCCCAAGCCCTGGCACCCCTTAGCAATTCTAGTTCTTGAATATAGACCAAAAATACATTTCCAGTGGAAGGGAGGAGATTTTTTCTCCAATGGGAGGGGAGGTATTTAAAACAACCAACCATTTGTGCAGAACTTAATATTCAGTTTTTAAAGTATTTAATCAATGGGTCTAAAATGATTTACAGGAAGTAAATATATCTACATCTTACAAGGGGGGAACTGAAGCGTTACCATGGAGACGGTTGAATAGTGGGAGAAATTGAAGCCCTGAGCAATGAAATGATTTGCCCAGTGTTATCCAGCAGTCTGTTAACAAATCTGGGAATAGTTCTTGGGTTCCTCATGTACCTATTTTTTGTCATTGTTTTTACATAATAAAAGCAAATCAACTTAAAACATCACGTTTCTAACCTGTTTT
Organism: Dromaius novaehollandiae; assembly: GCF_036370855.1. Lineage (NCBI taxonomy): Eukaryota > Metazoa > Chordata > Aves > Casuariiformes > Dromaiidae > Dromaius > Dromaius novaehollandiae. The sequence continues at coordinate 4,336,535 of NC_088116.1, forward strand.
TCTGAAATCACCACTCTAGCTTCATCTTCGGTATCTCTGCTTTTGCCTGTGACTTTTCTGATGAGATGAATCAGTTTTCATTGCTGCTTTCATTTGTGTTCCTGGAGCTGTGTTTTTGCTCTAACTTCAGCAATGCTTCTTGCAGAGCCCCGCTGCAGCTACGAGAGCTGGTGAACTGTCGTTGGGCAGAAGAGGTCACGCAACAACTTGATACGCTTCAACTGTGCAATCTCACCAAGCATGAAGAAAATGAAAAAGACAAGTAAATGGAACATTTTTCATACAAAGGGTTTTGGAGTTTGTCTTATATGAGTGGGCATTTCAGTCCAGCTCATTTTAAAATCAGGGACCAAGCTGGTAATTTTTGATTACTTAAGCAACAGCATGCTCTAACTTTTAACAGACAAAAGCAGTGCTGTTTCTCACTGTCTGACTAAAAGTTGGAGTTTATTTCTGTCATACTTAGTAGCAATGAGAAAAGGTCTTAACTGTCTTTGCCTAGAAAACTATACTAGGTCTAGTTTGAGTCCAGTATGTTTTAAATGAGGAAGATGGGAAAGATGAAAGTTGGTGATACATATGGCTCATAGCCTTTCTTAGGAACTGTACATCTAAAGCAAAAGTCTTTTCTCAATGCCTTCTTCATTTGGGAGTACCATTAAGATTGTGGGTGCTGATTTGGTATCTCAGCACATAAAAGTAAGGTTTTCCTGCTCTAAGAAGATGCCTTCTAGTCCCTTTTGAAAATGTAATTGATAAGCCCTGCTATAAAGCAAAGCAAATACATAAACTCTATGCTGAAAGCACTTCTGTTGCTCTGTTACTGCTGTTCATTCTCCTTCCTTGTCTTTGGAGTGTCCTGTGTTTTCTGATATATTCTCTTCCTAGGAACAACTACTGATACTCTCTTTCAGGCTTTTCTTCTGGTTTTATTCTATTGCCAGTGCTATTTTGTCTTTTGAGACATATTCTGAAGATTTGGAGAAGAAAAGAGTGAGCAGAAGCATTGAACGATGGACAGGGACTAATTACATGCTCCATACCTGCCTCCTCCCTAATTTCTGAAACCTCGTGGAGGCGAAAGGGAGAGACGTGCTGGAGGTCTCGTCTGGTCTATGTTCAGTTTGTTGACTGATGCAGTTTAAGGACCTATAAGTGTCAGTTTGGCCAAAAAGCTTATGAGGCGGTGCTCTGTGGTTGCTTTCAGTTGCAGATTTCAGTTTCAGGCTGGTGTTTTAATGGTGTGAGAAACGAACTTCGAGAATTTCAAGCCAGCTTCAGTGATGATATCCTCTGTCTGCTGGGTGTAAACCCAATTTTATTAATGAACTTTCTCTGTAACTCTCACAAACATTGAGAGGATACTAAGAACAGCATTTATTTTACAAAAGATTTCGAATTGACTATAAGTATTCTTACAGAATACTTATTCACAGAAAATTTCTGGCTATTTTCTGCTGATGGTTTGTGTTTATTCTTTGTTTAAGGTGTGAAAACCATCATGAAAAGCTTAGTGTATTCTGCTGGACTTGTAAGAAGTGTATCTGCCACCAGTGTGCGCTTTGGGGAGGAATGGTGAGAAGATACTTGCATACGTTATGTTACAACAGGAGACCGTGTTGTGTTAGAGTATTTGAAGAAATGGAATCATCGTGAAACTGTTGATATGGCTGTTGAATTGCCATGCAAATACTGTAGTTGTTGTATGTGCATAAAAATTTATCTGAACTTTGGGTTTGAAAAGCAGTATCTTCTGTTATTAGCTACAGAAGCAAGTTGAATTTCGTGGTGAAAGGAGGACAGAATTATCTTCCTTGTTACGAATTTCATGATACTTTAGACAAACTGAAGATGGCAATGGGAACGTTATGTGCAAAGAAAGAGATCTTTCTGAGAATAGGGATAAAACTTGTGTAATTTAAATAACATGGGCAGTTATCTTGACTATCATCAAAGCTGTATTAGTAAAACACTTCACCATGCTCTTTATTATCCTTTCAGTTCAGTATTTTGAGGAGAGATGGCTGTCATGCCTTGAAATATAAGTGGTTGAACGTAGCTAAAACAGTATGCTGTTTTTGTTTGGGAAGGGTGTTTTTAATTAAAAAAAATTCTATCTTTGATTTGTTTAAGATATGCACAGTGAATAAAGTGATTTATTTTTGGATGACTGCTCAGACTCTAAATAACTCTTGACAGGAAGTTTTGATATGAAAGCCAAATTCATGACTTCTTATGAAAGGAAGTGAAAGACAGACTTCCTACATACAATCTGCTTTGGAACTTTTCCAAACGGAGTGATATACTAGGAGTCCTTCTTCCCCTCTCTTTCTATAATTTAATAGGAGTGGAATAAAGTTGAAACTATATTCAACATCCCTTTCCTCCTCCCCCTCCTTTTTTAACAGCACGGAGGACATACTTTTAAGCCACTGGCAGAAATCTATGAGCAGCATGTAACAAAAGTAAATGAAGAAGTGGCAAAGCTCAGGAGAAGACTCATGGAATTGATCAGTTTAGTACAAGAAGTGGTAAGAAATTAATCAATGAAAACCTTAGGTTTTCCTGCAGTGTGCCCTTGTCAAAGGATAACTGTGAAGTGGGAAATGGAAAGGGTATACTGTTTCATACAATCATGATGTTTTCTGTACCTGTGTGCTGTTACTTCTGTGAAGGTAATCAGATCATCCCATAGAGAGATGTTTTCACTTCTTAGTTGTGCTCTTGATACTCTTATTATAACTTATGGAAAGATCAGCACAGTCTTGATACTGCTTTTGTAGCTGCCAGCCAGAAAAAGACATGTAAGTTAGCTAGCAGGAAATTTTTCTTTGGGTATATGCTATCTAAAAGCTAGAGTTGTGCAATTCTTTGAGAGATGTATTTTTGTAAACACTTGTAATAGAATGCAGTCTCTTGTGCTTGAGTATGGCTAAACCAGTATAAAAATGCTTTATTCTAGCCTAGCTTATTTTTCTTCCCTTAGGAAAATAAACTAAGAGTATATCTGAGCCCACAAGAGGGGCTATACTCGATAAAGCAGTTCACTGCCTAGACCTGGTGCCACCTTTTTCCTCCCCATGGTGGTATATGTGCCAGAAGTCCCCATATATCTGACAAGTTTGGCTGTGGTGGTTTCAGTTGAAGTTCCAACAAAGCAATATGGATTTTGTATTCTAGGAAAGATGTGCTGAATACTGGGCCATTTATTATGTAGTCATTGTGCAAATAAAATATATTCCAGATGTACTGCATAGATGCATCCTATTTGTAAACAAGTTTCTTTTATGGTTCTTGGCTACAGTATTGTTCATGTATTTGTTTGCAGCATGTACTGGTAGGTTAGCTCTGCCTCAGCTCAAATGTAACCACGTTACATCACCAAGCAGGTTACTTTAAGTATTTGTAAAGTATTTTGAGGATCACTCAAGGATGAAGGGCACAGTTTAAATCATATCATTGCTGTTACCAACAAAGTAACTTCTCTATGCTCTTCTAGTTACAGAAGAGAAACTGGTAGTTGTATTTATGAATTTTGATACTGAAAAGTCTCCATATGGCAAATGTCTCTGTAATGAGAAAATGTTGTTCAAACTTTATTGTTAACCTTTGGTCACCCACCAGAGGGCACACTTCTTATTCATTAAAAGTGGAAAGGTATTTACAAGGTAATAATGAAGTATTTAGACTGACATCAGGAGTAGAGTGCAGTACAGACTGTCTAAAAATAAGTCCCTGTTTTCTCATTCTAAACATGAGAGCTTCTGTAAGACCAGATATTCCTCCCCCCACCTCGCCTCCAATAGAAAAAATAGGGCTGGGGTGGAGGCGGGCTTCAGGAGCCTGTCTAGTCATCTCCCTGCTCTGAGAGAGTGGAGTCAACATGTAAAGTGAGTTAAAAGATGTGCAGAAGTTTGCAGGCTTTCTTTTTGTACGTGTTCTTTCCGAATCCTGTTTTAGGAGAGGAATGTGGAGGCAGTGCGCAGTGCAAAGGATGAACGAGTTCGGGAGATCAGAAATGCAGTGGAGATGATGATTGCCCGGTTAGACACTCAGCTGAAGAATAAGCTTATAACATTAATGGGTATGTATTTGCCTCATCTATTATGAGTGGGAACAATATATCAATAATGTGTAAATCTGTTGATGAACTTTTTTTCCCTAGGAGTATGACTCCTTGCACACTTTTCAGCATTAAGCCAGGAAACTGTATGGGCATCTGGAATTGGAGCTGCTACTTTGGTTCCTGATGCTGTTGCTAGCCTGAGGCTAGTCACTTTAGCTCTCCTTTGGTATAACATAAGTGAGAAGATAGGTGGTACGCTTACAGATATTGAAGCTTGCAGAAGCAACATTTTTTTTTAAAGATTTTAGGTGAATAGACAGCTTTCAATGAATAGGATAGCAGGTGAAGTCAGGAGATCTAGATTATATTCCTCAACTTATTTAGCCTCTGTGCCTTGTATTTTTCCACGTATGCTTTCACTTTCTTAAATGCATCGGTAGAAGCATGTAATAAAGGTGACTTCTTTTGGGATATCAGTTTCTTTAGACACTCCTGAAATGTTATGCTTGTGACCTTAGTTTTGCGAGGTACACAACCAGTAGATCAAAGTGCACAAATAAATAAATCATTGACCTTGTATCTATCAGCTTTTCTCAAAAATAAAAGTAAAGGAATAATAGCTGTGCTGTAAACTTATTTCTGGTACTTGAAATCCTCCCCTCCAACCCCTGACACATGCATGCCTGGAAAATGTACTTGGTTTTGAGGATGCTTACATTTATTCTCATAGTTCCTTCCCGTTAAATTTTTTTTTATTATTTTATAATAATATTTACATATTATTATATGTGTGTATATATATATGTATGTATATCAGACATAGTTCAGGTTCCTCTTCAAATTCACATCAGTATTTAAAATGCATGCTTTAGGATGAATCTAGGAGTCTTGCATATACTTATGCCTATACTGAATACAGTAATCAGTTGCAAGATTTGTTTTGTTGTGTACTGATTGAAGATCAGTCTGAAAGCCATTCTAGAATGTCTTTGTTATTTGGTATGTACAGATTAACATGTTGTACATGTAGCACCTTTTTCCTGAAGACTGCCAAATGCTCTTCAGGTACTTAAAGCATGATAGAAACAAAGATTTCAAATCCCCATTACAGAAAACAGACATGTGTCTTAAGTTTTTATTCTTTCTTGTCACAGTCTGAACGTCAGTTGGAATGCACAAACACTTTTAAATATTCTTTGTTCGTCTTTAAGGAAAAAAATCCTTAAACATCAAAGAACAAGAGAAATGGTGGATTTTAAGAGATAAATGTCAGTTAATATAAAAGAGAGACTTGGCTGGATGAGAGCAAGTTCAGTGAAGTCAAACCTGCTTTTTTGTCCAAAAAAGCACCCCGAAACAAAAAAAAAACCTTATTTCTGGGACACAAAGAATATTTCATTACTGACTTAAACCTCAGGTGATTTCTTCGCTACAGCTCTAATTAAAAATGTAGGCTTGCTTTTGAAATGCTTTCTCAGTCAACCTTGGTATATTTAGAAATCCTTTACCTTATTAGGTTTTGGGGCAGCTTCCAGGAAAAAAAGCTAAATTTCTTAAAATCCAGCAAGTACGTCTTTTATCTTCCTTTCCTTTAAACAGGTCAAAAGACATCACTTACCCAAGAAACAGAACTTCTGGAATCCCTGCTGCAGGAAGTAGAACATCAGGTGATTATGAAAAGAGTTGAAATGTTGAAAGTTGTATAGACACATCATCAGTCAGCCTTTTTTAACTCTTAATTGATAGACTATTTCTGTCTCTTTAAGTGGCTTTAGGTTATATGATTTCTTCTTAAAAGCAAGTCTTCTAGAAATAATGAAAGGTGCTCTCTTCTGTTGCTTGAAAAACTAGTGGAGGGATTACTAGCGATATCATGTAAAGTTGCACAGTTGTGCATTTAAGTTAGCTTAGCATTTGGACCATGTGGGTAATTCCTGTCAGTTTTGCAGCTGCCAACAGCCTATGAATAGTGGTGGCTATAAATGGAGAATAAACAAAAATGTCATGTTTCACTTCATGCTATTGAGGAAAACTGAAATGGTTCTAGTTCTTTTAGTCCTATCCATCTGCCTCTCCAAGAAGTTGATATGTTATAATTTTTTTCTTTTCTTTTTTTTTTTTTTCCCTAGCAACACAAGTTTGGCTTTTGTAAATGGAATATTCAAATTCTGCAGAGGCTGACTGTACTTGCCCTGAACAATTTCTGCTTGCTCTGAGCAAATGGCAGTTTTGTTGTTTTGTTTTTTTTTTCCCCCACAAGTGTTACTGCATCCAGTAATTTTCTTTCAGCAGAATGTGGCATCTTAGGTTTCTGGCAGGGGGAAAAAACCAAAACTTCTGGAAGGAGAGGGGAGGAAAACATTCTTTTTGAGTTATGCTTCTTGTTTTGTATTCCTTCTTCATTCCCCTCCACTACTTTTGTTTCAATAAAAATGCTAAGTTGACTTCATTACCTGAGCAGGGATTATTGTGCTCTCCTTGCACTTAAGTTATTTATTTTATACCCATAATAGAATGTCGTGTCGAGGAATTGTAGAGGTCAGGTGGGTGAATGCTTCTGCGTGCTGTGCGTCAGCTCTTTTTTTTTGCTGTTTGAGCGCCCTTTGTTTATAGCTCATTCAAGAATTACTTTTTTTTTTTACATTGCAACCCAAATGAGGACCTTCTGTATCTTTCTGAACAGTGGTGCTAGTGCATATGTAACTCTGCAGTTCGTCTTCTCTTCTGTAGAAAAATCATTGAAATAATAACAAATTGGTACTAGAGAAGCAAGACTTTTCCCTCCAAAATACGAGGAAAAGCTTGCTAACTAAAAAGCTTCTGTGAAGATGCAGACGTTTGGCAACTGTGTAGACCTCGACATGTTTAAAGTCATTACATATGACTTTGTTAAGAGAGGCTTTGACTTTCATGTTCTTATGGGGGAAGTAATAGAACTATTCAAAGAATTTACAACAAATATGTGTTTTTTACGTACATACTAATCTCACTTAAGTTTGGCAGAAAGCTTGAACAGTAAGTGTAAGATACATTTTTCCAGTGTTTAAACTATAAGTGAGAAGCAGAATAGCTTTGTCTCCTGTAGTAAAGAGATTTAAAATATACAGTGGTAGCTATTCCAGGAACTTATAACATTAGATTTGTTCAAAAGTACTCATTACCGCTTGAACCTTCAGATTTTGAAAAGACTTCTGTTGTTATGCTTGGTCCTGTAGGCCATCTGGAATGAAGTAGATTTAAAGGCATTTTCATGGCCTTCTATTTAAGATAATACATGCTCTTTGCTTTGTCGAAATTCACTTGAACAAATGACAACAACAAAGTATAGCACTTGGCAATGAGGCAGTAAAGAAATAACTAAAATGTAAAAGGACTGTCTAAGGTCAGGCGAGCTTGTCTTACCACATCGTGATGTATTGAACAAATTATTCCAGTATCTAATTAAGCTTCATTTCCAGGTTGATTTACTCTGCTATTGTTGTCTAAGCACAGTAAAAGGTGTGACTTGGTATTAATCAGGCATATTTATACATAAATCTTTTAGATCTAAGCGAAGTACATAGTAGATGCTGTGATTTTCATATTAGAAGTTGAGAGAGTCTTCAGGACTTCCCAAATACGTTGTGCAGCCTTTGGAGTGAGACAGAACTAGAGTATTCATTTTAATTTCTTAATAAAAATTTTAGAAGCGGTGACCATCAGCTATCATAGCAAACTCTTAGTCTTAAGAGCTGCCAGTTTCAAGAGAAATACTGAATTTTTGGATTGCATCCTGGGTGATCTTTCTGAAGCTGTGGCAGGCAGTGTTCTAATATGCAATTAGTTTGTTTCAAAACAAATGCAGTCAAAATCTATGGTTTCTACTAATGACAGAGGGATTTTTATTTTTTTCTGTTTTTTTCCTCATACAGTTACGATCATGTAGTAAGAGTGAGTTGATATCCAAAAGCTCAGAGATCCTGATGATGTTCCAGCAGGTTCATCGGAAACCCATGGCCTCATTTGTCACTACTCCGGTTCCTCCAGACTTCACAAGGTAGGCAGTGTCTTTTCTCTGTGTCGTAGTTTGAACTTGAAAGCTATTTTAGAATTGTTTGGTTTGTTTTTAAAAATGTAACTTAGAGGAGAGTTTTATCTCTTTCCCATATTACTATACAAAAAATTCCAGAACTGCTGAAGATTGTCTCACAGGACAGATTTTGATTGTGTGGAGGATGATGTTCTGGTGATTCTAGAAGGTAGCTGGATGTTGGTATGTGCAAGCCTTTTGTAAAACTACGGCAGGGATGTACTGCTGTATATTAACATGTGGGCTTGGAAGAATGAGTAATAAGTGGCCGAGTTGCTAGAGAGATTCCCTAATTCCACCTCTAGTGAAGAGGGGTCGTGCTCCTCAGCCGTGCAGGCATTGGTGGTGATAATCCATGGGGTTGCATTATTATCTCCATTTCTCAGCGTTAAACTAGATTTCTGTGACTGAATTTGAGTCCAGATTTATACACTGAAAATGGCGAATTGCTTAACTTCTCTTACAACATCTACCGATAGGCTTTTCTATTTCAGCAGAGCTTATTTTATAAATCTGTAGTTTCTGATGGGGAATCAGAACACTGGGCTCCAACTGACTAAAAATTTCTCTCTTTACACTTAGTTTACTGATTTGCCCTTTTTCTTTTATTATTGGGGTCGTTCAGTGTATAATTGCAAGGCTCTAATGAGATGCCTCTGCAGGTTACCTTAATTCAGAAGATATAGCCAAAATCACTTTCTAACACAATTCCTTTTCCTAAAGAGTGGTTTTAGTGCTGGGTTCTGAAAAAGTCAGAGTTTAGGATAGCTGGTTGCAAAGCTTCTCCATAAAGCTGAGAGTATGAGAAATCTTAGAAGATTTCTTCAAATCGGTTTGTGTTCTTTAGCAAATATCAGTCTGCCTTGCTTTTAAGTGCAATCTGAAAACTATTACCTTGAAGTCTTTTCTGAAAAGAATACTTAAAAGTCTCTCTGAGGAGAGTTTAAAGCTGAGTATGCATTTTCCAATGGCAGTAAGCTCTGAAACCTGAACCACTGAAGCTTTGTTCTTTCAGCTGTGCAACGGTTTCATCCTTTCTAGAACTATCAGAGTTTTACAATTAAAATTGCTCTGTTAGGAGATTATTAGCCATGACAGGCAAAGGGGCAAATCCTCTTAACTATCTTTAAATACTGTCTGCTCTTCCTTTCTGACTGTAATGTCTGCTTTGATATGTGGTATCACATGCAGAGGTGCTGGGGAAAAGGCTCATGAGTGGAATTTTCAGAAGTGCTGAAAAAATAAAGTGTAGCCTTAGTGCATTTCAGTGATCCAAATCATCTTAAATGCTTCTGAAGAGTCCAAAAGTTGGGATTTTTAATGTGATGTTATTCAACTCTAATATACGTATTCTTTTTCTTAGTGAATTGGTTCCAGCCTATGACTCAACTACCTTTGTCTTGGAAAACTTTAGGTAAGAATGTATCTTAAGAAATTACTGTGAATATCAGTAAGCTCTTTCTGTTTCTTCTGCTCATGTTTAATATTGTTTAAAACACTGAATAGTCTCTTCTGAAACTGCTAGATACAAACTAAGCAACAGGAATTCAATCAAAATCTCCTATACACCAGGTGAACAACAATTAACCCCAGTTCAACTGATAGTTTAAAAAGATTTTCCTTGATAAAAGTGAACAACTTTTGAAAGATTGAACGATTTTCCAAGGGATATATATATTTGTATGGATACTTAACATTTTGCATGGGCCTCGCATGCTGTTAGGTGCTCTTTGTGCAGCAAGGACAGTTCCAGAGTCTAAGTGTATATACAACTTGCTCTTTTTTGGAGAGTTTTGCTTTCTCTCAATAGCAATTTTTTTTCTTTTTTCTCAATAGTACATTGCGCCAGCGAGCAGATCCTGTTTACAGTCCACCTCTTCAAGTGTCAGGACTTTGCTGGAGGTTAAAAGTTTATCCAGTGAGTTAATATCTTCAGCTAGAATTGTTACCTCATCCAACACACTTAAACAACATGCTTGTCCTGTAAAGAAACATCAGTTAGATTCTTCTCATGAGAAAAGAGATGTTGTATATAAAAAGGTGCATGAAAAAAAGCATAATAAGGTTGCCATTGTCGATCAGTGACCGTTGGAGCATTCCCTCTATGCCTCCAGATACTCAGCATGAGCATTCTCAGTACAGTTAATCTGGCTAATTTAAAAGCAATTAAAAATGGGTCTTATAAACATATCATAGCAACCTTAATAGATATTTTTACTCTTTTGTCTGTTTATGAGTGTTTAAATGTGCTTCTTGCAGAACTGAAGTCTAGATTAACTTACCATGTTTATGTTTATAAACGGTACTTATTTTGGAAGTTGGGAGGAGAACAGAGTATTGTTTGAAGGGGAAGCTGTTTTACTGATTGTCCACTTCTGAAATGTTGATGTTAAAATGTGTGTATTGTACTAATGTCCTTTCAGTGAGCTGAATATTCAGACTTTTAAAGCAGTATCTGTGTCAATGGTGGCATTTTAAGCCTTGAGATGTGATCTTTTTCACTCCACTAGTTTGGTCAGTGCTTCTAGAAAGCTCTGGCTGCTCTTACAGCTTTGTTTGGAGAAATATCTTCATGAGTTTAGTGGTGGAGTACAACTTCTGTTGTTTGTTAGCCATTTAAATGGGATCTTTGGAGAACTGGATTCATATGTCAAGCCCACCTATGCACACAGTAGTATTCCTGCAGAGCAGGGTTGGACCACTGTGTAAGTTTTCAGAGTATTTTAAATTCAGGATTGACTATGTAAGGGGCATTGTCAAAAGGCATTAAAGTTATTTTTAAAGCGGTAAGTTGAAATGTTTCTTCAACCTAGAAAATTCAAGTTGAGCCATTCTTCATCCTTGATTAAGGTGAGCATGATGAAAGTTTTGCCACAATCTTTTTTTGAATTCTGGTGATTCTTAAGTTGTGTTAATTGACCTAACTTTTTCATGTTGCATGTTTTTCTGAAGAAAGCAAATGATTCTTTCCTCTTTCAGAAATGAAGTGGCTTTCAAATGCAGCTGAATGTAAAATATTTTGGAACTAATTTTTAACCTGAGCTGTTTTCATGCTAAAAGTTTTGTGTTGAGAGAATTGGACCATAATAAACTGATGAGTAGGTTTTGTGAGCTCTTTTCACTGCTTGGTCTATGTTCTGTTAAATAAATGTTGTTCCAATACATTGACAAATGTTTGTCTATTCAGTTTTGTACTTAATTGCACTGCTAAAATGTTAGAGTAGCTTAAACTGTGTTCTGAGATGGTGATTTATATCTGAGATACAAATACTAGAGTGCACATCTGCTTCCAGGTGTGAACTCTACCTTGATTCAAGTTACAGTAGGAGTTCTAGGTTACAGAAGACAAAATCAAAACTGTAGCATACAAAATAGACTGCAAACTCTGAATTGATTGAAACTATTTTCTGAAACTTCAAGGGTGTGTGGAAGTGGTTTTCATCTGTTTTTGGCCTTTTTTTAAACTCTCTTTCTCTACCCCCCCCCTTTTTTTTTTCTTCTCCTTTTTAAAGGATGGAAATGGAGTGGTACGGGGCTACTACCTGTCTGTGTTCTTGGAGCTGTCGGCTGGATTGCCAGAGACATCCAAGTAAGAAAACCAATTGCCAAAGCATCTCGAGAGCTTTGCAAAGAGTGACCTGAGTAGTTCTGTAGGCTTGCCTAGTCATTCCCATTGTCCATTGAGCTTTGAATCATGCCCAAAGGTGATACTTTAAAGCTGATGTTCAGTGGCTTGCGTAAGATAAACAGCAAGCTGGTAATAAAACAAATGAGAATATCTGACTCCCAGTATTCAGTCCTAGGCTTGGTTTACCAGACTACTCTCTTTACATCTTTCCTCCATTGCTGTTTGCATAAGTGTTCGATAAAATTTTAAGACTGAATCACATCTTCAGTTGGAAATGCTAGCCTCCCAAAAAGTATAGTTCTCTTAAACTTGATGGATTCAGCACTTTGTGATGTCTCATTTGTTTTGGTATTAATCCCTGTGATCTTCCTCTGCTTAGGTATGAGTATCGTGTAGAAATGGTTCACCAGTCCACCAATGATCCAGCTAAAAACATAATTCGAGAGTTTGCCTCTGATTTTGAAGTTGGAGAATGCTGGGGCTACAACAGATTCTTTCGTCTAGACTTGCTAGCCAATGAAGGCTATTTAAACAGGCAAAATGACACTGTGATTCTAAGGTAAGGAACACAACTTAGTGGGACTTTTTCCTGCTATCATTTCATAAAAAGTATCACACATTGCTAAAATAGAAAGTAATCAAGTAGTTGAATATAAAATAAGCATGACGTGCTTTGTCATAAATAGATTTCAATGTCTGGAAATCTGTAATGTAACAGAGCTGATGCAGTCAATGGAAATTGCAATGTTTTGACAAAATATAGAAACTTTATTCAGCTACTTCAAATACTCTCTGCACAGTGCTACTCTTGCTCCTGTTCAGTGCTTTGTAGCGTGTCAATTTTGTCAGTGTCAGTTTGTGAGGATAACTACTTTTCCTGTAATTGCCTCCTACAAAATACTTGCTATTACCATTCAGTGCATTCGAGATACTTAGTATGTAGAAGTACTCATTGTCTAAGTTTACTTTATTACTAGATTTCATGTTGTATGATGCTTTTTATGCAGGGTTTTTCAAACTCTGCAGAACAAAACTGAAACTTCTCAAATTTTGCTTTGAAGGTTTCAAGTGCGCTCACCAACCTTCTTCCAAAAGTGTCGCGATCAACACTGGTACATTGCTCAGTTGGAAGCAGCTCAGACAAGTTATATCCAACAAATAAATAACCTTAAAGAGGTAAGTGGGATGTATATTGATGTAAAATTTTCAATTTCACCTTTTACTGACCAGTCTCAGGTTACAAAGTTCAATTGGGTAATTCTGTTTACTTGGATAGCTATTGTTAGTTTAACACTGACATTATTAAAATAGTATATAGATAAATAAACAAAATTATTTGATATGATGTGACTCCAATGTTGTCTTCTATATATACTTTTGTGTCCCTCTAATATTTAAGAGGCTTGCAATTGAACTTTCCCGGACGCAGAAATCACGAGGCATTTCACCTCCAGACACTCATCTTAGTCCCCAGAATGATGATGGTTCAGAAGCACGATCGAAGAAATCTGGACAAAGTGCTGAAGTACTACTTGAGAATGTTGCCGCTCCAGGAGTGCGAGATAGCAAGGAAGATGATGAGGAGAAAATCCAGCATGAAGACTTTAACGTAGGAATCATCTTTTCATGCCTCTTTGTTTCTATGTAACTTTTTGCAATAGGATAGCAGTGGAAATATAGGTCAACTTTCAAATTGTGAATTAGATTTATTATTCTCTGTGTGGAAATAGAGATAACACACGTGAGAGGTGGCAGTAAGAGATGACTTAAGGAGAGATGTTCTAGATCAGAGCTGCCCGATCCCACCACAAGGAAAAGCTTTCCCTGCCGCAGTTGAAAAATCCAGTTCTTCTGTTTGTTGCCAGGTTTTACTGTGCCTTTGGGCCCTCCGAAAGTCCTCTGTGGTATCTTGACACTTCTGGGAGGAGAGAGGTTTCTGTTTAGAGCTTTTGGTAAATGCATTAAAGTGCAACTGAAATGCTGCTTTTTATAAAAATCTGTTCTGTTGTTACTGTAGCATGAACTCTCCGATGGTGACCTGGATGTAGATCTTGCTGGAGAAGATGAAGTAAACCACCTTGATGGTAGCAGCTCTTCAGCGAGTTCCACAGCAACTAGTAATACTGAAGAAAATGATATTGATGAAGAAACTATGTGAGTGACTCCAAAAAACGCTTTCCAGATCATCACCTTGTCTCCCAGGGAATAGTCATTGTACTCTGGTGGAAACTGACTCATTCGCTATATCACAATAATGTTGTGTGGGGGATTTCAGTGCGATGTGAGGGATGTTTCCTGTACTGGCAACAATATGTAGTGATATGTTTAACAAGTGTTGAATATTCAGGCAGCTAGTTCCTATCTTTCGATTTATTTAGTATTGTACTCTGTCATTGATGAGTGATACTCTGTGAAGGTTCTTTCCCAAAACACTATTAAGAAGTCTGTTTCTATACTAGTTGACATTTTAACAAAATAGAGCTTTGGTATTAGAAAGTGGTGTAATAGTAGGAAGGTAATAATAATGATGATAAGTTACTTAAACCTAGAGAATTTAAACTTTGTAGCTAAGATAATATCAAATCCTAGGACCTTCAATAAAACATTAAAACGTGTTGTAACACGTACAACTATAAAAGCTTGCAGGATCAGATTTTACAATCTAGAAATGTATGACACTTTGACTCTCGATTACTGAGTCAATCATTTAATTAATGCCCTTTAATTTGTTTAATTTGTGTAGTTTAGAATGCAGAAAATTCTATCTACAATGCTTTGGGTTTTTTGTTTTTTTGGGGTTGTTTTTGAGATAAATGCCATAATGTTTAACAGGAGCTAATAACTTTATTCCCCCTTTTCTATCCCAATCATCTTCTAAGGTCTGGTGAAAACGATGTAGAATATAGTAATAACATGGAGTTGGAAGAAGGAGATCTCATGGAGGATGCTGCTGCTGCTGCTGCTGCTGCTACTCCTGGAGCTTCAGGTATGAAAAGCAGCTTTCAGAATTCCCATATATGTGAGAGGCTGCTGGATTCCTTTCCCTGTTCTTGGAAGCATCACCAAGCTGTGTGTTCCGCAGGCATTTCTATTTTTGGAAATGCTGCATGATGTGGTGTGTACTGATAATTGCAGTGTAGTGGAAACATCTCATCGATTCAACAAAAAAAGGAGGAGGGGAACGCTCTTCTGGACATGCTTATTTAAAAATAGTACATAAGTTAGGAGTGAAGCTGCTCTGCCTCTTTGGAAATCCTTCCATTCCAGTCAAAACTAGACTGACAAGCAGACTTTACTAATGTCTGTGTGGCCTCTGAACATGTGACATATTCATGTAGATTTTAGTGCACCATAAAACCTGATGTTTGTGGAGGGAAAGAAGTGTAGAATCATTAAAAGTCAAGTGGGAACAGTTTTTTAAATGCAATAATGAAAGGATGTTCTAAGATCCCTTGCAGTTTTGAGATGAGCCCAAATTTTGAGCCAGAGGCTCATCTGTTCCTCAAGATTCTGAAACAAATGTATTTTTTTGTTCCATTTATGACAAAGATAACCACAAATGAGACGAGAACTGTCATTTATGCTACTGTGCAAGTCTGCTAGTGCTTGAAAGTCCCTTAACTGCCTTACTTGCTTTTAGTTGGTATTTCACGACTTAAGTCTCCTTGAAAATTCCTTGTGAGTTAAGAAGTTGAGGAACATGTCTGTTTCCTTCTAGAAGCATATTGTTTGAAGAAGCTGCATGGTGGCTGCAGACATACCATTTATTTAGGAGATTTTAAAGAGTAATTTTTAACTACATTTTAAAAGCTAACACAGTGTTTTTAATCTCTTGAGAGGAGCTTCTTGCACTTACCTGCTTGCAGTGTTTTCCAGTTGGAGCATTAGCAGTGTCACTTGTGTGTGTCGGAAGGGAGCTCTACTAAGCTGTCCGATTTAATCTCCCAGATCTATTTTCTCTGAAGATTCTCTTGATCTTTCAAGTGTCTTTGCCACTGTGTAACAGGAACATTATAGCACAGAGCAGAACTTAACTGAAGACCTCTCCTAAAACGAATTAAAAAAAAGTTAGAATGTTTATGTAAGTCTCTTCAGAATAAATGCTCTTTGTATTAAGTGATTTACATAAAAAATCATGAAGTGAAATATTCTTTGGTTTTGTTCTGTGATGCTTTTTAGCTTAAGCCTTTAGTTAAAAATGTATCTGATTGCTTCTGGGGTGCTTTGGAACCATCAATCCATGAAATAATACTGATGTTTTGTTAATTTTCTTGGAATGTTTTCATTCCTGCTCTAGATGAAGAACTCAGCTTTTTTCTTTCTTACAGGGTACTGGAGCTTAATGCATCACCTATGTTATATACATGCACGCTCTTTCTCCATAACTCTTCCTTAGGTACTAGCCATGGCTACGCCAATGCAAGTGGAAGATCTTCAAGGCGGGGAGGAAGCACCCTAGGCTCAGCAGCAAGTAGCAGCTTATTAGATATAGATCCCTTAATTTTAATCCACTTGTTGGATTTAAAAGACAGAAATGGTATGGAAAACCTTTGGGGCCTTCAGCCACGTCCACCTGCCTCTCTTCTGCAGAACAGAGGTAACTGTGCTTAAAACCAGTGTCCGATGTCTTTCCTTTGTAGAAAAACTGTGTGTGCATCACATCCCAAATAACTTGATTCCAACTTGGAAATGTCTCTGAGAACGCAGTCCCAGAGTCAGAAGCAGATTTGAAGAGAAGAAAAGGATGGTGGGCGGTCCTTTTCATTGATAGCTAGACTTTCACATCCTCAGCTGTGCTAGTCAGTACATTGCATCCTACTGCCTGCTCTACCACACTCTGTCTTAAGGATTGATCTCAGTTTGAAAACTACAGATGACTGGGCTAAAACCAGAAGTGTGCCTCAACGAGGGGCTTCTCATCTTTTTGGGGGGATGTGACTGAACTGACTGTCTAGTCTGTGTAGCAACATTGTTGTAGTAATTCAGGCAGTTTCTTTAAAAGCTGTGGTGGGAGATGAGTGAAAAGCCCTTTTTTGGAAGGAGTTATTATTAAAAGACAAAATAACACAAAACAGCTATCTGCTGAGAAAGCAGTGACACCTCTCACTTCACACCATTTGTACATTTAGTGGTTGAGAGTACTCGGAGGACAGTGTATGCTAATAAGAAAATAATTCTAGGAATATGGAAAGATTTTTAGAACAGAACTAGAAAAATTTGTCTAGTAGTAAAGCTTGAAAAGCAAGTAGAGGGCAAAAGGAATGTAGGCTCAAGGCAGGAAAAAACTAAAGAGCGACAGCTCAAAAACAGACTATGTAAGCACTTGTGGAAGAAAAACAGATCAGAATGGCAGGAGAAAAAAATAGTGATGCTATTTAAATAACTAAAGATTCTGAGAAGTGTTTGTTACTCAGGATCTATCAAGCTAGAACAATAATTAACTTCATGTGCTGCAAAAGCAAGATAACTGGCAACTCTGGCACCCACAATTATTATTGAAGGTCACGTGTTTCTCTTGTTTCGTTAGTGAAGAATTAAAATGAAATCAAACATCAGTAATACATTTATCATGGTTAATATTCATTTGGAGCTAACTGGCCCACTACCACAACAGCCTATTTCGGGTGATTCCGAAACAACTATTTGGTGACTTAAAGATCAGAAGAGAAATAATGGTCTATGTGCTACAGATACGTTCTTTCTCTTGCTACAGCAATGACACTGGCATTATTGGAATCTAAAAGCTAGCTCAAACTGTTAGTTTCCTTTGTTATCTTAAAAGCTAGCTCAAACTGTTAGTTTCCTTTGTTATCTTTAAACCTAGTCACATAAACAGAGTTTCAGCCATAGTCAGGTAGCTTGCACAGTCAGATGAATTCTCAGTTAAACATAATGCACCTTTCCAGAAATGGAGATCAGTGCTGTAAGTAAAGAGGGGAAAGCAGCACATGAACTGTAGGTCTTGGCTCTGTGTTGCTTGGTTGCTTGGGAAAGGCCTAGATGAAAGGACCTTAAGAGAGAGCATTGCATTTTGGGCTGTGCTACCCAAGCTTATTGGTGTGCTGAATGAGTTCCTGCTCATCTTTAGCTACTGGCTACACAGTTGAAATGACCTGTTTTGCTGAGGTCCTCCTAAGATTTGACTGTTTCCAGAGCTTATTCAACCAAGTAAGAGAAAGCTCCTATTATATTTGGAATTTGCCAAACTTCACCTCCTAAGGTGAAGGTTTCTAAGAGCCACTTGGATTTACAGCTGTGAACCAGCTGAGTTTGCAGTAAAGCATTTATAGATTCTGTAACACTTGAAATAGACATCAAAGTTGATGTACTTGCTGAGCAGCACATAGGCTTACCCAGGTATTAGCTCTTCAACCTGACCTTCTGGAGTTAGATACTCAGGAGAATTCCTTCTCTAGGTTAATATTTCTTTGAGTTCTACGTTAACATGAAATGTTTGCTATATGAGGATTTTATAAAAACTTATATTTAACTATTGACCAGGCTTGTGAACCTAAGCTTGTCTAGCAGTATAGAGTAACTCAATTATAAGAACTGGTGCAATAGTATCAGAAGTCTTGCTTCTCCAAAGAGCAAGTTTTGGGCCCTTCTCCCGTGGCAGGCAAAGAGTGGAAATCTGCTGCTTCCGTGGCTCTGCAGTACTTGCAACCTAAATATTATGGTGTCATACTAGTACAAGGGAGTGTGTCTCTTTTCCACGTTTTTATAACAGGGCAAAAGGTGGAATCTTCTTACAGCTGTTAAAAATAGATGTGCAGTTTTATTTGAGATGAATTTTACTTAGTTGCTGTGTTCTTTAACTTTTCCTTTGATAAAGCATCGTCCTATTCTCTGAAAGATCGAGATCAGCGGAGACACCAGGCAATGTGGCGTGTGCCCCCTGACTTGAAGATGCTGAAGAGACTGAAAACTCAGATGGCTGAAGTCCGAAGCAAAATGTCTGATGTAAAAAACCAACTGTCAGAAGTAAGAAGCAGCAATGCCAGCACATGTGATGGACAACCCAGCTTCTTCTCTGTTGAGCAGGGTGCTTTAGCTGCCTGTGGAACGGAAAGCTGCAGCAAGTTACAAGAAATAGGAATGGAACTACTGACAAAATCTTCAGTTACGAGTTGCTACATAAGGAATTGTAAGTGTATAGAGCAGGGGGGGTTTACATGTCACTCCTATAGATGTCAGTTGTATAAATAGATTATATATCCAGGCATCTGGAAATAGACCTCTTTGCTCATATTCAAATTCAACCATAACAATCCAGAAATATAAAACCTTTGAATAAGTAAATGTTTTTTGAAACTCATTTCAGCCTTTTCCAGCAAAAGCACCACATTTGCTCCACAACCAGTAGCCTAATGTAGTGAGAGTGTTTTGAAGCCTGCTGAGTTTAATCCAAAATCGAACTGATCCTAGCTGAAGGTCATTTCTTTTTGACTGCTGCTCTAGATGCGGCTCATCTGTGAAGCTTAATGATGCTTGCTGGTGAACAAAATTAAAGAATTCAAGACTTACCATATTTTAGTAACTTGAAATCTTGTTAAAATTTGAGCAAGCCAAGGTTACCTTGCAATAGGCAAAGTCGCTCCAAAGAGGACTTCTTTCAAAGCAATGCCAATGTCTCAGTCTCTTCAAATGCTATCACTGAGAGTCCTGGTAGCAGAACTGGTAAGCCAGTGTGGAATCTTTCGAATACCAGTTTCAAAGTTGTGCGAGTGCCCTTTGTTACTTATGCTCCTGAATAAAGGCACAAATGATTCTCAGTCCTCCCTTGCTTCCCTGTTGCCTGGGGAGATGCTTCTCCAGCCTTCTGTGTTTTGATTCAAGTTATTGCTTGCTGTTTTGGAACCAAGATGAGTAGGAAATCTATTGTGGACTGAAGAACGGATAGTTAGGTTTTTTTCTTCCTCTGTATCCCCTTCAATACGTGCCTCCAAAACAAGGTTTTTGCAGCTCCAGCAAAGGCCTACTTTGCTTTTCAGTGTTTTCATAAAACAGAGAGTTTCTGCTCTGGTGGTACACATTTGGAGGAAAAATAATTGCATGTTTAAAGTTTGGAGCCTTCAACGGTGCCATCAATAAACCAGGAAGGATGAAGTCACTTCATTGGAAGCGCTAGTTTTTGTGTTGTATGGATAAATCCCTCATCCTGTGAAGCTTACTAAGGCACTGGGCAGCCTCCTGAGTCTGCACCAGAACTAGAGAAGCATGCAGTGGTGTTCTATAAAACTCACATTGTAGCCCGGATCTGCCAAATTTATGGGGTGGGGTGACAGCAGAACTTACTGTTTTGCTGTTCCAGTTACCACTTCTCCATTCCTCTGTCTAGAGGAGTTTCTGTAGGAGGATCCACCCTGCTCAGACAATGGTTAATTTGGGAAGCTGTAAACAGTGCAGGTCACATGCCTTCCACCCTTGCTTTTAGAAGTCCTCTGTTATGTTGGACTTTGAATTTAAGAGCTGAGGGATGGTTTCGAATGTCGTTAGCCTTTCTACTTTCATGCTGGAGTATGAGGAGGTGTAGTCCTAGGTCCAGTGGACAGTTACTCAGAAGTCTCCTATCTTGTGTCTGAAATGCACATGTAGCTATAGCTGGAGCTGTCTGGATGACGGCTTCCTGAAGGATCTCTTACCGTACGACATGTGTACGTTATTTGTGTAATTTTGACAGTGACCCTAACTAGTTACGCTCCTTTTCTCTTCCTCCTCTCTCTTTGGTAGGAAGGATGTGGAAGGAGTTTTGTGCAGGACTGGGAGTTAGTGAGGAATGAGACTAATTTGGTGTCAAAAAGAGAAGTAGCAGCTCATATAGCTTAACTTCACTTAAAACAAGCATGAGGACAGAATGCTGCAGCAGTTTGAACACTTGTCACATCTTAAAATATTTTTGCAGCTGCAAGTAAGAAAAGTAATTCACCCAAGCCTATTCGGTCTGGAGCAGCAGGTAGCCTGTCTCTACGAAGAGCTATGGACTGTGGGGATGGTAATCTTCGTTCAAAAGCCGATGGTCAAACTTCTGAAGGTAAACAAGGTCATCTTTGCACATGTGGTGTGATACATCTTACTATCTGTACAAAGCTTTTCAGGAAGTCCTTTACTTGGCAACAGTCTGAAGTTTCCCTGAAACTTGGCTGTGTCCTTTCTCAAGTATAGTTAGCATTATTGCACCTATGGAGATCTTGGATAGTTAATTTGCTGTAGAGCAGTGCCGCACAATAGACTTTCCAGTAGAACATAAAAGTATGTGTTGTATGTCACTTCTGGTCTTATCACAGGTGTTTCAGGAGCTACATTTGTGGTAAAAGGGACAGATGCAGTGGACTGACCCAGGCTTAAATTGTGGTTTGACTTGAAGGGAATTCAAGAAAACCGATACATGTGATGAAAGAATTGTATGGTGTTGCTGCTCCTGAGTTTTACAGTGCACTTCCTTGAGTGGTAATGAAATTAAATACCTAATACAGGAACTGGTATTTTGCCGCTCTATATTTAAGTGCTTGGAGAAGTTATCAGGTGTCACAACTGTTTTCTCATACGCTAAATAGGTGCAGAATGCTCGAGTGAGATACCGGAATGCAACAGGAAGGCACAAAGGGAGACAGTAAGCTTTGTGCCTAGTGTCACCGTTTTCTGTGACTAGAAAGGCTGCTTTAGTGCAGTCAAACAACTCCTTTTTTTCTCAACTCTAGACTTGGTGAAGAGGGTGTCTCTGTCACTAGAAGATATGTTTCAATTGCACAAGATGGGGAAGGATCAATCTATACTTTTCTGACTCCCGTCAGAAGTGGCAGCTGTAAGGGAGACCGTGTGTGTGTGTTTAGGAGCATATATAAAGTGGTATTTGTTGCTCAGACAGTGACTTAAAAATGTCAGGTTTTAAGAGTGAGGATGGGGAAGGTGTGCTTGTGCATACATGTACCTGAAACTTAACTGGTGATATAAAACAACTGCATGTTTAGTGTATAAAATAAAACTGAATATGCTTTGAGCTGCTCTTCCTGTCTTCTCAGGTGGCATAGGAAGTTCCAAGGCAAGCGGCAGACATAACTCCCCCAGGCCCCTGACCGGCAGCAGTGCTTCCGAGGCGCTGCCAAAGCTCGAGGAAGGACCTTGTGAAGGTTCAGATCCCGACGTGGGAGTTTCTGGCTTAAATGGCTTAGCTGCTGTAGAGAAGACCAGAAAAGTTGGAGCTCTAGGGTAAGGGGCTGGGGGGGGAGGTTGGTTGTTTGGCTCTTTTTTCCCCCTCTTGTTCTCTCCTCTCCCAGTTCCCTTCATCTAGAAAGAACATAACCAAGCTACTAAAGCCGGGTGCTTGCAGCAAGGAAGAGAAATTGCTTTGAAGTTTACTTGGTTGCTGTTCCCTCTGGATATCAATTTTTGGCTTTATAACTAGGTTACAAGTCCTTCATGTGCTGGGTTTTTTTAATTTTGATCATCAGTGGATATAGTTTGGCACTTTGATTTGAAAGGCAGCCTTTGTCTGTTTTGCCACTATTCCTTACAAAATATTCTCTTAAAAAAAAAAAAAAAAAGGTTATGACTATTGATTTTCTCCTTAAGAGAGTATTTTTCACTGTGACTCTACTTTTGATTAATTTCATACTGACTCTGAAATAGCTTAATTAGCCAACAGGCAGCTAAAGAGCAATGGAGTACTCAGGGTTTTTTCTTTGTTTTTTTCCCCCTGAATAGCAGTTCTCACCATCTTTGGAAAATACTCATCATAAACTTTTCCAGTCTTTTTTTATTATTTATTTATTTATTTATTTATTTTTAAGATCTTAATATTTTTTTAAATTAATCAAAGCTGGATGTTTAAGTGGACATGCAAGAGACTTAAAATGAGTGAAACTAGATGTGGCACTAAAAGGAGTTGTCTCCGTAGCTGGATTAAAGCCACATCTCTAATAAGCTTTTCTGTGTGTCTCCTAAATTTCTTCTTAAGATCAAATTCTAAAGGAAGTCGTACAGAAGGAATGCAGTCAGCTGATCTGGAGAACACCTCGGAAACGGGTGAACTGCAGGGCATGCTTTCTGAAGCTGCTTCAGCTGGGGCCGAAGAAGGTAAATCAGAGATTGTAGGTAGTAAACGTAGCGTTACAACACTTCAGCGTATGATCATCCCTTTCTGTGATGGAAATAGCTTGATGGGGAAGGAAAAAAAAATGTTTCCATGGTTGTTGAACTTTGTTGTAACACTTGGCAGCCGTAGTATAGTGAGGAGAGAATCTCTCTGTTGCACTGATGTCTGTGGAGAAATAGTGATGTTACGATACAGTAGGAATTTGAAGACCTAGCAGATACTGTTGTAGGAGGCCGTCTCTTTCTTTGGACTGCTGGTTGCTTTTCTGCTTCTGATTGGACTCCACATCTTTGCTTTACTGTTCACTTGCACGGTATTGAAAATAATTTCTTCTCTAAAGTAATAGTCAGTGACCTTGGCTTTTCTTAAACCTTCTGCCTTCAGGGACAAACCACAGCGGTAACCACCTGCACTCCTGCACTGGAATCTCTCTAATGTCTCATTTGTATTTGGCTTTGCAGTACGTAAGCCAGTTTCCTTAGAGACTTGGAGGAAACTTCCCCCCTCCCCTCCTGCATCCTTTGCAGGCTGGAAAAAAATATTACTGCCTTTCTTCTTGAAAGTCCACGTAGAAGAGTTTTTCTTATCTTGCTAAAACTCTCCTGCCTCCCACCCCTGCACTAATTTGAATTTCAATGACTGAATTGTAGCGCAAAGCCTATATTAAGGTGCCAGCATCCATCTCTATCTGCAGTGTGCAGTATTGTGTAGGAGTTGGCATTTACAGAAGGTCTCTCAGTGACAAAACTGAATTTCTGCTCTTAGTCACTGCAGCGTGATCGTGATGTGCTCCTGCAGTTCCCTGTTATAGCAGAGAGTCAAATAGGAAAATGTTTTAAAAACTGAAATGCTTCATTGTTAAAAACTGTAGGAAATAAATATTACAATTATTTTCCTTTCAGAGAAGAAAAACTATAGTAGAGTTAGCATCTCATTTAGCCACTTGCTTTCTTCCAGCAATGACTATCAGCTCTTAGGTGATAAAAGAACAGAGCAAATCCCTTCAGTCACCCACAAAACTGTACAAGTGGGTGAATTTTCGACTGCTGCCAATGCATACCTCAGTTATGACAAAACAAAAGAAGCTACCTTGATTCACTACAGCTGTGGTTACCTTATGTAGGAAAAGCACGTTCTGTTCAAGTGTGAGACTCAACAGAATATTGCAGCTTGACGGATCTGGCAGGTACATCTGCTGAAAGGGTCACATCATCTATTGAAAAAGCGCTCCTTCATCCTCTGCCCTACTTGTAGAGGTGGGCTGAGTGGCTGGCTGAGGAGTGCAGCTCAGAGAAGAGGAAACTGCAGATATCCATGTTCACACTCGGTGTAGTTGGAACTACTCCTCTTGAGCTGAGCTGCATAGCAAAATCAGACTGAATGTTCTGTCATTCC
Organism: Dromaius novaehollandiae; assembly: GCF_036370855.1. Lineage (NCBI taxonomy): Eukaryota > Metazoa > Chordata > Aves > Casuariiformes > Dromaiidae > Dromaius > Dromaius novaehollandiae. Next base: position 4,360,788 of record NC_088116.1, read on the forward strand.
TTAGTGCTTTGGTAAATACATTTAGCTCTAAATGTGCTCTCTCTCTCTTGTTCTCCTGCCAGCTTGGTATTTGATATTGGTAACTTTTAAGTGTGGAAAAAGTTGAATGCTTGAGCTACACCGATCATACAGCCATCATATTTGCTTTGTGGGGTTTTTGTTTTGTTTTGTTTTGCAGCTGGGCTATGTCAGAAGCATGTCCTTCATCTGCTACCGGGAATGAGCAGTGATAGTGACATTGAATGTGACACAGAAAACGAAGAGCAGGAGGATGCCACCTCCACCTCAGAGGGATTTAACCACGCCTTCTCTGTCCAGTCCTCAAGTGAAGGTAGGATTGATTATTGATTGAGCACATCTCTCCAAACGCTTTAGGCTCGTCTCATGGCTCTCATGAATACAGAATATTGCCAAGGCCGAGATTACTAACGATGCTATATAGGTATTAAAACTCAGCTAAGAGCCAGTGAGATTTGGAACTCTTCTCTTGGGTTTCTAATTAAAAATAGATCAAAACACGAGAGGGAACTCTTTCTAGCCTTGAGAAGTCAGTTTAGGATAGTCTCCCAGAGGAGATGTCGGAAAACCCATAGCCCTAGTTCTTCTGAATTGGAACTCCCTGTGTAACCGAATCTGCACTGTAACTAGACCAGCTTTAGGGAGGTAACCGCTGCCTTAGTTGTATCCTAATTGACAGGAATGTGCTTTGAGCACTTCAGTTTAATTTTAAAAACTCATTTAATATTTCTTTTGAAAAGGTTTAACCTTTTGATCAAGTTAAAAGCTTGAAGGTGACAGCCGATGCTGGATGAAGTTAACTTTTGGCCTGACAAGCTGTCCCATGCTGCATTAGTGGGATGGCCTAACAGCTCAGCCTAGTGATTCGTTTGTTGTTTAGTGCTTGCTGCAGACACTAAACAAAAACTTTATCACTTATCAGAAAAATCAAAACATCACTCGTTTCTCTGCTTGACTAAGTATCTTAATTTAAAAATCCTAGAGCAGTCTTAATCCAGAATTGAGCATATCGTATAGCTGTGTTAGGAATGAAGTACAACACAAGTGGGGCTTGCAGGTGATGGACCTCTAACTTGCTCTGTTTTGGATGCTTCCCTGGTAAAGGGTATTGGGTTGTTTGTTTGTTTGTTTTTTCAGCCTTAGAGCGGTGCTCAGTATTTCCAGAGGGTGATCAAGTAGGTCCCGATGATCTCAGCTTTGTTACTGGAGAAGACAGCACCAGGTAATTGTAAATGTTTGTCTTAGCTGAGGTGTGAGATCACTGTAACCCCCGAGACGCAAATTCTCCTTACTGCTCCCTGAGTTGCAGAGATTAAAGAAACCATTTACCTCGCTGGGAGCAGGCAGATGGGTGTTTGTACAGTCCGATGTGTGGCAATCTGCCAGCAGGAGACTTGTGCCAGATAGATAGGTGAGCACCTGGTCTGCTGCTTTGCGGCTAGTGTGCATCTTCAAGACCATTGGATTTTCTGAATTTTTAAGGCGTTTTTAGAAATCACATAATGCTGAAGAAGGACTGGTTGAGGCTTGTATGCCCGCGTGATCATTAATAGAAAACTCTTGATTGGATTTAAGTAGCTGGCCTAGAATTTTAAACGTGGGGGTTATATCTGTTTGAAGCCATGAACCTGTCCTAACGTGAGGGTTTTCAATGAAAGCTCACTTTCTTTGGACCAGATAGAGAACTGTCTCGGTGCCTGAAGACTGGCCGGCTTGTGTTCCTGGGAGGAGGCACGTTGTTCACTGGAGCTTAGTCCAAGACTGCTGTTCTTGGTTGTGCGCACACTCCATTCTGTCAAGGACCATTGTGCAGTAGTGCTACAGTCATCTTTAACCTGTAACTAGGGCCAAGTGACCTTGGGAAGCCTTGCAGTAAAGGCCGCATTCCTGCTGGCTCTGCCAGACAGATGCACGTGCTCTGAAAAAATGTCCAAAAGGTGCTGCAGCCCCCTTTCGGGATGTTTGTCCTGTTACGTCATGGGAATAACGGAGAATGTGTGAATGTCCCCATTTCTAATGCTATGAGCTGATTGTACAAGACTGCTGAATCCCACAGATGCGATGGTTTAAAAGTTGGGATAAAGCAGTTGGCATGAAAGTCATTTTCCTCAGTCTGTAATGTGGACCAACTGAACACATTGCCAAACTTTTTGCCACTGTGCATTGCATTTTGAGCTGCTAAACTACTTGTTGAAGCTACGATGAAAGCTGAATAGCTGGTTATTGAAAAAGCATGAATAACTGTAACTGATAGTTGTCCTTGTCTCAGCTGGCTGTACTTAAGTTCATTTTTGTATGAATGTTCCACAGTGTAAGTGCTGTACAACTCATAGTTTAAAACTGTTTGCACTTTGTTAATAAAATGAATGGTGAAAGCTGGTGTGAAATTTTGGACATTCATGTGTAAATGAGTAAAATGCTAGAGAATGCCTGTTTGGGTAAGTAATACACTACTACCAAGTTTGACTTAGTTTTTAGTACTGAATTGCTGTAATTCGTGACTGCTTATAGAAGAATTTTTTCCTGCCAAAATACATTGCCTTTATTCAATGAAATAGCTTAAATCTGTTTGGGATTTTTAAAGCTACTTTAGCAGCAGCTAGACCAAATGCCTAACCTAGTGTACATTCTGACAGGAATCAAGGAGGATCCCCAGCTTCCACCCATAAATTGGTTCTTTATGGAAGAAATATTTCTGTATTTCTTGGCTAAAGGAATGGGGGAAAAAAAAAAGTCTAATCTGGCTTGCCACAAATGAGCAGTAAAGACAGTTTATGGCAAGCTGCACATTATGATACTGAATTGGGATAGTGTTTACTGTTTTACAGGACTGCATGTTGATTACTGCTAATTGAGCTGTGTATAATAATCAGAGACCTGCCTCTTCAACACTTGCAGCTGCTTTACTCTTAATATGAGGCCCAAGCTGAAGGAAATTATTTTAATTAATCACATTACCTGCTCTGAGTTTAGTGTCCAACCTGTGCAGGGACGAGAAGAGCAGGTACCATCATGCTTTGCTTACCTTATGAAGAAATTATACGCTTCAGTTTTTTAAACAAAATGCAGGTAAATGGGCTTGGAAGCTTAACTTGTATCAACTAACTAACACTGAAACTGGTCCTAAAAGTGACAAAGCCATAGCAGCAAGTTCCTTTTCTGACTGTAAAGCAGATCGTACAAGGGCTGTAGGGGGCCTTTTCATTCCCTGGCTATACTGATGAAAAAGTTAGCAGTAAATTCACAGGTATCGTACAGCTCCATGCCCGAGAGTCGTGTTTTCTGTTATGCCTCAAGCAAAGGAAATCTGCTCTCACTACAGAAAGACACTTAATACAGATGTTGGTTGCTATCATTTTTAGCTTATAAATAAACAGAATATCTGAAATAGGTTTTAAATTACTGTTTTATTAAGATACTGGTAAAACTTCAACAGTTTCTGTATAAACAGCTTTCATAAATAAAATATGGATGACTAATACATGATAACTAAAGTCATATGTGAACTGTGGAACAAGGTTGCAAATGGAAAAGTCCCAACACTGTTAAATGATTAGCTTTAATTTATTCACTTCATAAAGAATGTTAGTTTCATAAACAAGATAATACAGGTATTTTAACAGGAGCACCCAGTGTAGCAACCGACAACACACCTGGCTATCTACATAAGTACTCATTTAGGAGTAGAAGTACTCAGGATGATCTCAGCCAACTTTCACTATTCTTGTTTCAAAATACCTTGTAGAGTACAGGAGAGGAAAAAAAAAAACAGCCTAACAAAATGCAGTTATGACATACAAGAGTTGTACTAAACCCTCATAGGTGGGAGTTTTTTTCTTTAGTTTTAATGCTGGCAAGTATAGTGCGATCATCTGATTAACAGTGACTGGAAAAGGATAGGAACATTTAAGTCAGAGGTTGTGTTATACTTCATTATTACTTATTGCACATGATACAAGGGTAGAAAGTTTTGTTCCTGGTGCAAGGAGGATATGAATTGAAAAAAGATTGCCCTAAATTATAGGCATGAACAAAGCTGCAGTATCCCCCTTCAATGGCTTTGTCTATGTGACTAGTGCTGAGTGAATAAGTTGTGCTAAAACAGCCACTAATTTAGATCAATCTTTCTCATTTCTTTTTAGCAGAACATTGCCAGGGTAGGGTGTATTTAGTGAAAAGATAGTGGACCTGAACTACAGCAGTCATGTCTGTAAACACAGAACTCTTTATGCCTCATCCTCTCTGCCCGTAGGACAACGCATTTCTCACTGACACACAGTGTTCCAGAAACAGAGTGGAGTTTCTATGACAATGTACCACTATAAATGTGGCGTAAGTTAAAGTCTGCTTAGACATTGTCCTTCGGTGTTACAATGCAATCTAAATTAAACACTGAATGATTTTAACTTGCAAGGACAATTGATGGCACTTGTAGGTAAAGAAAAGTTATATACATGTGTTTCCACCCACCTTTAGTGCAAATTGAAATGGGTTAACAGCTCCCTGGTCTGGTGCTATACTGCTCTCTGCAACGCAGACATTCCTCAGAGTTGCACATTTAGAAAGTGTACACAGGAAACTATTAGAGTGGGGATTGAATGAATCCCTCTACTACTCACAGTGAATAGCTTACGAGCAAGTTTTGAGCAGCTTCAGACAAACAGCCTGAAGTCCATTTCTCAAAACCAACATAATTAAAAAAAAAAAAAAAAAAAAAGTTTTCACTACCTACCTCCTAGTTCTGCAAACACGTTTAACACGTAAACTGAAACTGATGCAGGTTATGTTAACTTGAAAAAGGGATACTTCAGCTCTTTATTGGAAAGATTTGTTTTACAAATTTCACCACCACTAAGATACACAATAAAAATACAAAACACAGGTCACAGACTGAATCTCAGTATCAACAATTAATAAATACAATTAGATACTTTTATATTAGCCTAATATTTTTACACTGTCACCAGATAGACAATAAAAATACAAGATACAGAACATTTAGATACCATTAGAGGGGTATTATTGCTTACGTTAGCAAGCAGCAAATAAGGGCACAGGATCTTGAACTGAAGAGAACTACTTCCTATCACCAGTGGCATTAAGAGAAAACACTGCATTTCACAAAGCACTGCTTTTTTGTCTAGTGTGTAGAATCAAGAGCAGCATATATCAGACCAATAACCACTACTTTTAATAGTATAGAACTTTAAAGGACTTACCTTACAAATGGTTCCTATCTACTCTATAAATATGCATTTAGTGAAGAAATGAACATTCGCTATCTATACAGTATTTTACCTGACCACACTGGAACTACGATGGTAAATTTTTCTCCTAGCAAGATAAATGTTATGAATACCAGAATTATCATTTGTGAATCCACACCTAAAAAGCTATGTCCTTCCCAAAACAGCACACATGCAGTCCAGTGCTCTTCAACTATTCTTGCAGACTGGGAAGAAGTTTATCATCCATAACATTTTTCATTCTTATTTACTCATACAAAGAATTGCACTTGTACCACCTTTCTTTCAGAAGCATGACTGCCAACTAGAAGATGGACTTTCAATGCATCATTATTACTGTGAATAATTTAAAATAAAGGCACCACAGAGATGCCCCAGAGTTGCATATTTTACTGTTTCATGATTTCTCAAATTTCCTTAGTAAATCTGACTTGGAACATATGCTGCATCTAAAGAGAATGTTGACAACAGCTAAGGCTTAATCAGATGACAGGTAAGAGCCAATGATCCCAAAAGATTTTTTAAAAAGTCTCAAAAAGATCAAAGGAATCTAAAGCCACACTTCAACTCCTGGTTACTCACAAAGCCTTTTGCTATTCATCAAATTGCATTTAAAATAGTGCATCAAAGATTAGAAGAAGCAGAAATTGGCAGAATTCAAACCTTGCCATCACTCATTATGTTGAATAATCTCCTGACTACTTAATAGTAAAATACTTTGCAAATTCTAGCTACATACTAATACTGATATTAAATTGTTACTGCTAAAATGATATGAATGGTACAGTAAATGCCTGCGAAGAATCATTTTATTCATACTCTTCCAAATGCCTTATTGCAACAAATAATAGTAACAGGATGTGTATTTAGTGGAGCTGACTGGCCTGTCTGATGGGAATAGTCTTATGTTCTAATTTACTTTACGCTTATGTTCTAATTTACTGCTCCTGTAAGAGGTTAGCATCACCTCGAGAGTAGGGAAAAGCTGGTGGGTACCACGTGCGCCTGGTTTTGTTTGTTAAATAATGCTCTGCTTGTCAAAATAAAGGGCAGCTGACATTCCTCACTTCTCTTTACGAATCCAAGCTTAACTAAAGGAAAGCCCTGGATCGTCAGTGAGTTCTACCATCCCCACTAAATCCAAAGCACGTCCCCTGTTCACCTGCATCCGTGGCATTCCCATTCACTTTGGATTGCTCTAGCAGCCTTGCATCCATTTTTAGACACTCTGGAAAATACCAAAATGCAGCAATAATGCTACTACAGAGGCAGCATCTTACCATCCTTAACACTACAACTTCATATTAAATTACACCTTTGCCACCTAGAAATCCCTACCAAAAACAAACAGCTCACCAAATTGCTCATTATTCCTGGCAAGCAGTTCTCTGGTTTGACTGGTTTGGTGACAGTAGTATTGTACTGAACATCTCCACAGACTTGGTTTCTTTAAAGACCTGAGATGAAGTTACGGTGGAAAGAGGTTGGCTTGAAGCATTAAGCACAATCATATCAGATTAAAACTAATTGAAAACAGTTTTCTAAACTGACAAACAAGAAAAATGCCACTAAAAGCACCAGAGAGATACGAAATCCCTGTACACTGCACCTCTAGCCATAGGAAATAATTTTTTTAAAAACTACAAAAAACAGTTTTCTTCATATTCCACACTGTATGTTACATGAAAAAATAAGTAAATTGTGACTATGTACCTCAATGCGAGTCTGAGAACAGAGTTACAGGAGCTTAGTTTTTCCATTCCTAAGTTACCTGGTAAAATCCTGTATGGCTTTTAATCTTTTACCTGCAAAGTGGATGTAATTTTTTATTTCATCTTAATATTAGCCTGAAATAAACTGAAAGTAAAACATAAGAAAAACCCCACAACCTGGACTTCTATGGAAACTTCCCCCCACTCTAAAAAATTTGGCTGTTCTAAAACAGAATCTTTCTTTAAATATTGCTCCATAGACTCAGGCAGGTTCAGCTTTCTGCTTTTTTAAAGACTGTTCCCTAACAGTGTCTATTCAGGTGAACCAACTAGTCGGCTTTCACTAGTGAATGTGACTAGATACTTATGTGTGCAGGTGGCTGGGTGGCTGTGGCATTGCTTAAGGTGGCACCACCAGCAAATTTTATCGAGATTGAAACAACTACATTTGTTAATTCCTAGATCTATTTACACATGATTTGACCTTTGCAGGGGATTGTAATACACGCGGTTCTGAAATGCCCACCTTTTTCCACTTCCTGATGATGCCAGTTTTATTTTGGGAATGTCTGTTTTAGGTATCTAAAGGGGAACACAAGGGAGACAGTTAAATTTTACAGCGTTGATGAAGGTATGAATCTGGTATACAATTACTTTGTCTTCGCATCAAAAACATGCTCTCACTGTAAGCTTTATGACTAGCCAGCCTCCACCACGGGGAGTGTCTTACCAACAACCTCGTGTTACCGCGGCCTTGGACAGGCAAGGACAGACTTGATCCTTCTATATGGGAAGGCTCATGAGCTAAGAGCGGCGTGCGAAACTTTGGTTTGAACCTGGATCCTCGTCGCCTCTTCCCATTACAGAAACGCAAGCGAGAAAATGCAGAAGCTCGTTTCCCCAAGGATTTGAACTGTTCATCTTCCAGCCCCAAAAAGATGGGGGAGAAGCCCTCCACCCTGTAGATGCTTTGCCCTGCAGAACCCAAACTAAGAGGAGAGTTGTACTCCCTGGGGTCACTTTGTCCATAGACTGACGATGTGGTGCTCTCTGGTGATTTGTTCTTCACTGTTAAGCCATTAATCAAATTCACACTCTTTGGTATGCCAGGACTAAACACTTGAATCGGTGGCACATATTTGGCACTCTTAGGTTCACTTGTTTCTGTGTTTGTCAGGTCTAAATAGCCTTGGTCATCAAACAGGTTAATATTGGACCCTATGCTTAGGCTAGTTCTATCAGTAAAGGAATCCACTCGTCCTTCATACCCTAGATCTGCAGGTGCTGAGCACTGATGCTGGGGCCATGGCCGTTTGCAGTCTCCGTGGTTTTCCTTGTCTTCCCCACTGTCTTCTTGCCCACCTTGAAAAGAATTCTCTGTCCAGTCCGATTCCTCACTAACATTGACTGCTGCATTCATGTCCCTGAGAAATACCACAATGACAGTAATGTTGTCGCTGGAACCAGCATCCCGAGCGGATGCCACTAATTTATGTGCTACCATGCTGCTGTCCCCGTTATTCTCCTTTAGATGGTCAGCCACCACTTTCACTGCCTCATCGGGGTTGACTGTGTCATAGAAGCCATCACAGGCTAAAATGAGGTAGTCTTCAGAGCCATCTAGCACAGTGGAGGCAGAGTCTGCATCCCCACAGATATATGGCTTGTGCTCAGCATCCCCTGGGGAAAGACAGAACACAAAGATATACAAGACTTTGGGTTTGCAGTTGCAGCATCTGGGAGCCCTTTTACTAACACAGCATGGAGCCTCTTCCCCAAAGTAATTATTTGGAGCAGCCCCTCAAAATGTAATGAAAAGACAGAGGTCATTGTTCAGCGTTCCATCTTCAGCTGTATTTCAAATTTTGATCAGTAGAAAGTGAAAGTTTCAATTAAAAGGAAAAACAAGGATGAGAAAGGAATTAAAGTCCATTCTTACCAATAGCTCTGGAGACTGACAGGCTCCCGTTCACCCTCCAGGCTCCAAACCAGACCACGCAGCCACCAAGTGCCTCAATGCGCTTCTTCTCATCCTGAACAGCAAGGCAACACAAGAGTTGTTCAGACAGAATGCTTAGTGCTGCTGCCACACTCTGGACACTTAAATAAATATTTGGTGTTTTCACAGACACAGCATCATGGAGCCTGCAAGCCTCATCAAATGAAAACAAAACATTTGCACACAAATTCATACTCAGATCTGAACCAGCCAGAATAACTAGAGCATGCTCAGCCACTCCAAGAGACGTGGGCAAGCCAGTACTCAATGTCCAAGAACGCTATATAAAGCTGATACTAACCAACTTCAATGGTAAACGCCACCCGGCTGTATTAAAACAGGCCATTCTCACCTCTCTATCCGGTTTGTGGGGTTTCATCAGTTCCACAGCTTGGCCCCTCCTCACAAGCATAACCTGGGAGTCCCCAAGCCAAGCCACGTGTAACATATTTCCTCGGATGAAAGTCACCACCCCAGTGGTTCCACAACGCAGACTCTGGATGGGGGAAAACACCTACAGTTTTAAATAAGCAAATAACTTCCAAAGCATTTTCCTATTTAACTCAAGGTCAGAACATGTTGACATTCTAATGCACAGGCTGTTCTGGGAGGCAGACAGGCAGCATTTTTCTTACAGTTATGACTGTTCAGTAACAGCCCCTCAAAGCTAACTTCACTAAATACAAGTCATTGATTTTGTCCTGTAATTTCCCTTGAACTGGAATCACATTTTCAGATGCTGGGCTCTGCTAGTGAACTGCTATACGACTGTTTTAATTGATTACCTGTGCCTGTTTCCTAACTGTTGATAGAAATGCATGCATGTTAATGATCTTGGAGAGGGATTTATTTGTAAGCATCTTGAATTGCCAACACTTACTCAGCCCTCGCATAGGTTTAGGAGGCCTAAGAGGCAGTTATCCATTTACTCTTGCTTTGTGGAGCAAAAAAAGACTTGCGTTGTAGAGAGGAGGAAGAAAAAAACCAAAACAAACAACAAAAAACCCCAAGGACTAAACCTAGTTAGCATGTGAACATTACAATAGTAGCATCATCCCCCCTCTCCTTCTAAATGAATCCGATGCTGCAAGAAGTGCCAGGCTGATGTTTCGTGGAACATTACCGAGTCCATCAGTGGGCACCTGCGCTGTGAGCTGTCATGGACGGCTCTGCGCTGACCCCGGCCTGTAGTCAGCACTGTACTTGGTGCACCCTTGCTAATGAACACACCAAGAAGGTTATCACCACGATGGTGTTGGGTGCTACACACCTCCGTTAGTCCAGCATACCACAGTCAATTTACTGATGTCATGTATTCTATTAGTGTTTTTTCAGTCATCATCATTTTTGTCTTTAGTATGCATTTCTGGGAGTAAGAGGTGCCTTCCACCACTTTTTTGGTTCCCTGATCTTCATCCAATTGAGGAGCTTTTGAGCTCTTCAAACTGAGACCTTGCCTTATTTGGTGCCCTACTGCCCCACTGCACTGAGGTTCAAGGGTAAAACTAGGACTCCCGCCCCCCAGATCTACTCACGGCTGCAGAAAACGTGCCTTCAGTGTTTCTAGAAGCTAGCTATGTGGCTGAACCAGGCTGAAAAATCAGTGAATTCTGACCGTTCCTGTCAGATCAGACACGTTCTGATAGCCTGATGTGTTGGAAGCTTGATCTGTGTCTATCAATAGTATGAAATTCACCCGATCTCTGTTTTTTTCATGAAGAGAATTTATAAATTAATACTTCCAGGGTTAAGCCCACTTCCCTTCTTTCCCAGATAACTCCTTCACCTCTCTGGCTGCCTTCTGGACAAAACGCTCATCCGTCACCCGGAAGGCTCGGCACAGCGCCTCTGCTGGGTCGTGCTGAAACATCTCCTGATGGACTAGGTTCACATGGAGATGGATGGAGGCATAGATGGCAGCATCCACTCCCCCATGACCATCAAATACTGCAAAATAAGCTTGCTCTTCTTGGTCCTGTTAAAGGAAACACATTGAGAAAACAACTAAAAGAGAAAGCAATATAAGCAGTTAATTGAACTGTCTTTAAAACTTTTGAACTTGAAATTTCTGGTGTACTCTGTGGATGTTCACCAGGTAGCATTAAATTGCATTTAGAAGCAGATTCTCCACTGGAAAAACAAACTACTCAGGCCACCTTCACTTGCATCAATGGGAGATGTGCACTCAAATTCCCACTTTACTGCAGATGAACTCTACCTGCAAACTACAAAAGATGCCTGCAAGAATCATCCGTATAGCTTTCTCAATGCTCCTTATGTCCTATTTGTTACAATTCCATTACTCAACTCAAATAGAAAGTGCCATTCCCATCAAATTGTGCAGGAGTTTTTGTGACTGCGAAATTTGTGTAGAAAGAGAAGGACATCCAATACAGTTTGCCTGAAGTCTACATCAAGATTGGAATCCCCTAGTGATAAAATACCAGTACAGTTAAAGTGTGAAGCCAGCTACCCTTTGCTTTCATTCTTTTTTAAATCTAACATATATCACCTTAGTTATCTATTTTTAAAATACCTCTATGTACCCTCTCAGCAGATAATTAAATGTGATTACATTCACAAATCAAGTACAGCAAAATCACTCATCTTCAATTCAATATTCTCAGCTTCCCCTTATCTGTTTAAACAGAGAAACAATGCTCCAGTACCAAGAGACATAGCTTCTGTGCCTATTCATACACACAACACACCAACCCACTGTCAGTGCCAATTCAACCTTGACAGCCATCTCAACGACTAGAATATTTATACATTGTAATTTTTAAGTAATGGGCTCCAACACAAATTGGAATGAAGAGAGGTGACAATTGACAGGCAAAGGAAACATCTGCCTCTGTTTGCATGAATGTAGTTTAAAGGCAAGAATTTGGATAGGGCACAGAAAACGGTTATTAAACTGACAGGATGTGATAAAGAATCAATTATGCAGCAATTTGATCCCAGTGGCAACATTCTTGCCCTTTTCTTCTATTTGTCATTCCTCAGTGTCCAGTTTTATTTCTGAAGGAAAAGCAAGCATAAGCATTTGAGCAATGGCCACGTAAAGAAATTAACGGAGTTAAGTCCAGCCCTCATTCCACCAAACTACTAGTGCTGCCAGATACTCATGTAAACTGAACCCTCTTCTATTTTTTCTTTCCTTCCTTTCCTTACTCTTGCTTTTGGCTTCTTCCTCCCAAGAAAAAGGGCAGAAAAGCGGTACAGACCCACCCCTGCAGACAGCTGGCATCAACAATGAACTATAAGCTGAACCACTTCCTCATTTCTGTTGGCAACTCCCTTCTACACCTGGGCATCTTCAGCCACACAGAGGATCCTACCTTGATTTATCACATAATAATATAATGCATCAGTTGCCTCTCACAAAAGTAGGACTGTACTTTTTGTAGGATAGCAGATCAGTTCTTCAGCCACTGCATTAAGTGGCTACATCAGGATGGGGCAGATACAAACTTTGTTTAGTTAGATGACATATCATCAGACATCTGTGAAAATTGCTCTTTCATCCTATATAACCTACGTAGAAACTGCATGTTGTATTGCACCTATAGTTAGAGAATATCAACTGAACTAACTTAAGATCAGGTTTGTCTCCTGACAGTCAATCCTTCTTAGGTCCATCACAGGTATGGCTGTCGTTTTCACAGAAAAAGAAAGTCCAGTTACCCTGAGAACAGAAACTGTATCCAGCATATGTATTTATCTTCCATATAATCTCTTTTTACCTCAAGGTTGAAGAGCATGTTGAAGTCTGGAATGCAGACATGCTTGTCTTCCATCTTCCTGCGCATGTTTTTGATGGCATGGATGGATGTCTCATAGTAGCGGTGGGGCTTCCATTGGAGTGGAAAGTCTTTCACCCAGTTGCTGCAGATCTCATGGAGTTTGCTGAAAACTAGGCGGGCTAGCTTTACTGTCTCAATCTCTGGGGAGGACAAGAACCACAAATAAAAGGCTAAGAGTGTTAAGTGAGAATTTTTCACTTGCCTACATTATAAAGATAAAACAAAACCATTTTAGCCAAGCAATTGAGATGGATGTCAGCAGGGAAATCCCAGATTCTGAAGCACAAGAAGAGGAAGACAAACTCACCATAAACAGCATTCATCAGTGAGCAGCTCATTGTCTTTTTAACTCAAGTATTCCCCTGTGCTTTTCAGGAACTCATTTGCAGCATCAGGAAAAATGAAAAGCAAATATGTTACCCTCAGTGTTTGATCCTCGGGACAGCTCCACACAAGGTGGTGCAGCCAGACCACAAAGGCTCCGGTAGGGACTTCATCATGGAATGTTGCATGACATACAAAATGCACAGGGAAACTACACAATCCATTACCATGACGTATTGGTTTTAGACCAATCTGTTCACCACACTGCAAAACTGATGCAAGAAAGTGGCAAATAAGCTACCAAAATTAATAGCATTAACTTGAAGGCGTTTCAGCAGTGTACACATTCAGTAGCCCTTCCAGCCTCACCCATTCTGCAATTCTGTGATTGAGTGCACACTTTAAAGTACCTTCTAAGTTTCATACTACTATTTCCAGATTCTTGAAGTGACTGAGTGTCAAAGAAATCTGCATGAGCAAATGAGAAAACCATAGAGGTCTTAAATTTAAGGAAATTCCAAACTATCACTCCTGATAAACAGTAATTTTAAAATCTGAAAACTCAGGCACTTGACATTCATTCTGAAGTTTAGGGAAGAGAAAGACAAAGTAAACGTCAGAGAACTGAACGCATCCAAATGTCTTTTTTCATCATCATCAGCCAAAGGTTTAGACTTCCAGTAACAGCAATCCCTGAACGTCAGTCATTCCTGGAGGAGGAATGGCCCAACTCTAGGGAGTAGAGGGGAGGGTGAGGACTCCCTTCAGTTCACAGAATTTCTGTGAAGAATCTATAATCAGCATTTACTAGTTTCAGTGATAGGTCTACACAAGATGTAGATGTAGGTTATAATGACCAGAAAACCAAGATCCCTAGGAATAGGTATATTTCCAGCTCTGCTGATTATAAGTGGTTCAAGCCTCATCTGCAAGATCAGCCATTAAGCCTGGAAATAAGATATCTGCATAATCAAAAGGAGGAGTCCAACTTCTTAATCGCACAGCTTTAAGAACAAGTGCTAGAAATCAGATAATTGGGTCACGTAACCAACACCACAGTGATGTGAACCAATTCTCCTGCAATGCCTATACTGCTCTTACTAGTGCCACCAGAAATCTCTTTGCTGGATAATATATTAAAGGAGGGAAAACATACAGCCTGAAATATCCAAATAATATTTTCCAGAAGGGAACCCCACAGACTTCCTCCTCCATTTTTTCTAATAGGCATGTTTAAAAGGAAAGGGCGTACATTTCTGTGTCACATGGCTGCTACAATTCAGGGTGTCACTCTGAAGGAAGAATGAAGTGAACCCATTTGCTGTGCTGAGATACTAAATAACCTTCCCCTGCAGGGAATGTGCGTAGTGTCAGCATCATCAATAATTGTTGTTCAAGATTAAAACAGGAGAAAGGCCCACAACAGTCAAACCACCCCCTCACAGCTGTAAATTACTCATCAACCGTTAATGCTGCAGCACTGAGCCAGAGCTGACTCAGCTGTCATTGTGGTTGTGTCATGGAGAATTTCATTTCCCTCCTGCTGTTTCTTCAATGCTGCTCTAAAATCCCCAGCACTGGCAGTAATGCTTAATTGTACCACAGCTAGTGGGAAATCCAACTTAGGCATTCTTGTTGGCAAAGATGGTTGACTTCTCCTAGAGCAAAATTCGTATAGAGAGGATACCAGTAACCAGATTCTGGTTTTTGGTACGTGGTAAAATTTAAGACCTCTCTTGAAAATTTGGGCAGTGTGACAATAGAAATCAGAATTCAGGTTTGTAGACATTTCATCAAGGTAATGACCAATGTATTCCTTAATCTGAGAACTCTGGTTTTTGACTAGTCAACAACCTCTTTGTGTCTTCATTATAGAAATCCCATTTCTGCTCTGACCTGAACCTAAATTGTATTCTGGTTATTCCACAACACCTAGTATCTGGAAGGACTGTATAATGGGACTTTGGGATCTGCTTTGTGAAGTCTGCTGGATATTTTAGATACCTTCAGCAAGTAAAATGGTCCATGCCTCCTTCGGAAGTTCCTCAGCAATGCTGAATCCCCATGTGAACATCTTCCTCCACCAAAAATAAAACTAAACATCCTTAACTCCTAACCTGACCTTTCAAAAAGGAAATCAAAAGTCTTTCAATTATCTTTGAAGCTCTCTTACTCCTCTTCAGTTCAACTGGGAGAAAAAAATTAGTTATGGCCTATGCCTCTCAGATTCTTGATTTCCAAAGATGCACGGTCAGGCCTGAACACGGCAGGTCTATATTCTTGCATTCCTGCATTTGTGGGCTCACAGCAGTTTTCTTTCTTTAGAAAGAAAGATTAGCATTCTTTTTTCATGAAGCTTCTACTTTCCTTTCCGTCAGCACACCAGTAGCTTGTTTTACCAGTCATAAATGTGCAAGGTGATTTGTCATATTGCACTACTCAGCGTGAAATGTGTCACAAAGGAAATCTGGGTTCTCTTCCCCCCACACCCAGCAAATTCAAAGTCAAGGCAAATTAGGTAAATGTCTCCTTGCATTATACAGAGTAAAAATCTTGCTGGACTCCTAAGCAAGACTGACATAAAATTGGATATCCAAAACATCAGGCTAAATTCAGCTTGGTTTCACATTCTACAGCAGTCCAAAAGCCATAATAATAAGTAGTGCTTTCTGAACACAAAACTTCAAGGTGTAGAAATCCCAGTTCCATCACCTGCTACAGTATTCTTGACTTTCTTTCAAAGCATGAAAGTCCTGCTATATGATATCAGTTAGAGGGAACCGTCAATCTCATTCATTAGCCAAACCTTGCACTTCTTGAGCTAATGCTCTGTTTAGAAAGTTATGATTTCTGGTATATTTATGTGAAGTTGCAGCATTCATATGAAAACATTGCTTTACTATGGTTCAGAAAATGTGCTCTATCTTCCTCTCCCCCTTCATTTTCATATTTTAATGCCTTACATCACATCTGTAAAGGTATATATTATCTTCAAGCACTTTCTATATGACCAGTCACCTCAACATACTGCATCTGGAGTCCCATATTTTTAGTGCCTGCTCTAGCCTGTAGGCATATCAATCTATGCTTGCTCCTTTGTATTGCAGATTTAAATATATTTAAATGAAAATTTCTGAAGGTTTTCTTTTCTCTTCTTTTTTGAACTCTTTAAATATTCTGTGTGGAGGCTTAGTCAACATTTCCTTGGAGACTGTCAAATATTTATGGAAGTCTCAAAGATCTCAATTTGAAATTAATGAAGGCTGCTCAGCCAGAACAATGACAAATCTATTCTGTTTACCTGCTCAGCAGGAGGAGGCAGCAATATGTACAAAAAGGGAGCCCACAGCATACTCTACTTTCTCTCAGATTGGCAAAGGCCTCTTAGAAATAGACCAGTATCTCCCTCTTCAAAGAACCAGATTTATATCTCTTACTTATTCCCAGAATCATTTACCTCTTTTTATCAAAAAAAGGCACGTACGCAGTGGTTTGGTGATTATGTATTTTCCAGATGGAATGACAGAATTCCTGTAAATACATGCAAGGAATATTGTTCTTCATCATAATGAGCATCCCAGAAAGTTTTTCAAGGCTGTTTAGTCAGCAGAATCCTGAAATGATTTAGGATGCATGGCTTTGCGCTGGATGATGGAAGAATCATGTTAGCCAAGAGAAATAAATGGGGAAAGGGAAATTTTCCTTTTAAGCACAAAACATCTTTATAAGGGATAATGTTATCTTCACTGAAACTATTAAAAAAAAAATAAAAGTCCTGATAAAAACTCTTCTGACTGAAATAATTTAAAATTAAATTCTCCCCTCCCATCTGTATTTGGCTTTGCTGTAAGGATGAAGGAGGCACAACTGGTGTTTGCCAGCAAGCAGCAGGACCACACAGTCTCAAGTCCTTGTAAAGAAAATCAGGGTCACCAGATACAGTCCTAGGCCTTATGGAGATGCACTTAAAAGTAAGGAGCGACTTCTACCTGGTCTTAAGGAGCAAAAACTCAATAAAAAGACCTGGGTACAGCCAAAGAAAAGCAATTAAAAAAAACCAGTAAAAAAGAATTCCATGGTAAAAGCTGAAACTAAACAAATCAAAATTCAAAAATAAGAAAGCTTTGACTTTGAAAGAAATTAGCCACTAGATCTATCTAGAGGCGTGGTGAATTCTCCAATGATCTCTTTAGATTACAACAGGACATTCATTTACAGAAGCAGCAAGTCAAACCTCATAACTAGCTGGTAGTAGGAACTAATGTGGGGGAAATCTCGTACTATTCAAGAGGTCAAACTAGATGGATCTCTGTAGTCACTATTGACCTTAAAATCTATGAATTATCTGCAAAATATACATATCATACTGTCTGGTATAGAGCATAAATGAAAGATCCACACCACATAAAATTATACGTTACTATGCACAGAGGTACTTACGTATGATCCCATCTGTACTGTCCACGTGCTTTGGTAAGTAATGCACTGAAAGATCACTCTGAAGGACTTCATCCGAAGTTGCTCTAGCTAAAGCAGCAGCCAAAAATGAAGGACAATTACTGGAAAAACAAGAAAAAAAAAGAAAAATGAAACCCACAAGAAGGTATTTTCATCTGATTTAGCAAGGTAAGTTGCAATCAGGATAATACATAACAACACTTTTCTGCAAATAAACTCAAATATGAATGTTGTCCAAGACTTGTAAAACTTCCAATTCTTATTTGTTAGATAATGTTGCAATTCTGCAAGCAGGACCTTCTCAGACTCACCATGCGGATTTTAGTAGCCTTGCTTCACTTTTGTTTCCTGTGTCTTAGGTTTTAATGCTCCATTTGATATCCTTTATTTGCTTTTCAAACCAAGACTTGAACCCACCTGCAGAGTTTATCATGCAATACTTGCTTAGCATGTATTTTCTCTATGTGCATTATTCACTTTTATCTCAAGCCCATTCTGTCCAGTTTCTTAAGTTTCTCTTTAGAAACCTGATTCAAATTCTTAAGGGTAAAGAAGCCCTCGCTTTTCAAAGTTTCCAAACCTTACCAAGGGGCACTGAGGAAAGTTAATGCAAACCCACGGGAGGTACAAAGTTGTTGTGCATCAGGTTAAAAGTGAATTAAGCTCCCTTGTGAATGATCTGTCAAGAGTAAAGTGGCTTTAACACACTGTAGCTTAATTAAGCTTGATATCTCCCAAGGTTAATTAATCTATAGCAAACCAAGGCCACTTTACATGTACATGTTCTCACTCAAGAGGAGTTTAATACCCTTTACAGCTTCATATTTCCTATCAGTTAAGTTTCCTTAACTTTTCCAGGTGTCTCTTGCTGACCTAGCCTGAAACTTCCAGTTTCATGGTTAACACTGAGGGTAACAATGTTCTGCCTAAGACATATCTACCTTTGCAGAACCGCACAGATATGTAAGCCAATTTTAGTCTCAGAAACAGTACATCAACAACACAATTCTAAGCCAGCTAATTCACCTAGCCAAGAAACAGGCATTGAGCAAATATATCTCCTTAACCTATTTCCTCTGCTTAGGCCCAGTGTGTTGGTTCTTATGCATTTACCACAGCTGGAGATGAGACAACAGTGTAGAAACACCTCCAACCAGATCCAGAATGGACAAACATCTATGCACAAAACACACACTTGTCAGACTTCATTCTGGAGCCCGACAAGCACATGGCGATAGTCATTTATATTCCCATTTGGTACGCTGCCCGGGGAAGAGAACTGTAGTCCTAAATGGGCCCACGTACTGTCACTTTAGCAGCAAAAACTGAATTCCAGAAAAAAACTTCAATTAGATTTATAGTACTTGGTGTTTTTTTGAAAGGCCATTTGCCATAATGTTTTCCAGATACTTGATACCAAATGTTGTTATAAACAGTAGGGTTATGTAACAGATTTAGAAAGAGTACACAAAATAGGTCTTCCAACCCTCATTATTTACTATTCAATATATCTGCAAATTATTTGAACACAGGAATAGGAACAAATATCTTTTTCCAAGGGGTACATTATCATGAGACAAGTTCTGACCCTCAAAGTTATGCAGAAAGCCACTCGTTCTGTTATTGCACGATCAATAGGAATATTTCACAG
This sequence comes from Dromaius novaehollandiae, assembly GCF_036370855.1. Taxonomy (NCBI): domain Eukaryota; kingdom Metazoa; phylum Chordata; class Aves; order Casuariiformes; family Dromaiidae; genus Dromaius; species Dromaius novaehollandiae. The sequence continues at coordinate 4,380,002 of NC_088116.1, forward strand.
CAGTAGCAGCTGAGCACGCACGCAGCGCTGCCAGACCTCAGCAACGCGCACGCTAATGAGGCATGACTGCGTGAGGAAATCAGCTGTCTTAGGACTGGCTCTTCCCAGCACAACAGGAGAACTCTGATCCTATTTACATACAGCAATACTTGGTCGTAAGAGTAACGAGTAAGAAAATACACTGAGACCTCCTTTACTTCTAGTGCATGTAGAAGCTGATTTTCTGTCTAGTCTTGTGTGCCTTTATTTAGCTCACAAAGAACAGGTTTTTCATTTCTATTATTAGCTCCAGTACTCCAGAGCACTGACGCTGGTTACTGTTCGTGCTACATACGATTTCCATGCTACGACAAAAGCAAGAGGTTGTTATGCCTGGGATAGAACAATTATCTCAACAGAGCTAGCAATACTGTAAGAATAGTATTCTGAAAAAATCCATAGATTATTTGTTAATGTACAGCCTAAATAAAACAAAGCAGAAGAATCCATGCTGAAAACACAAGCCTCTGTCAGACTGAGCTTGCTTCAGACAGGAATGTAATAGGCTGTAGTAGCACCTGCAAGAATCTGAGCCTGTTTCCCAGTCCCAGGCTTACTCTCACCAGTCAACTCAGAAACCTTTTAGGAAGAGCAAACTTGTTCCCTCGGACTTCCTTGTGTCACTTATAAACAGCCCCTCAAGAGTTTCCACTGATGGGCAAAGAGGGAACCTTGTTAAGAATTAAGCCAAACACAGTAGCTACAGTGGAGACACGGGACCTAAAAAGCACAGGAAACACTGGGGACCTCTGGTCCCTGGGCGGGTAGGAAGGCCTCATCCGTGAAAACAAGGCACACCCAGTCATGAGCATTCATACTTGAAATTTCAATAATTTTCAGTTATTTTAACTTTAGTGACAGGTCAGAAAATTGGAAGGTGCATTTGCAGTGTACCTAGCCAGTCAGAGCATTTCCCCAGTCAGCGTGCCAATGCTATTTACATGTCCCTGCAGACTACTTAGGTGATGCTAGCAGTTTCACACAGGAGCTCTTTATCTAACCAAAGCATGTATTTCCATTACAATACTAAACCTACACAAAAAGTCACTAAAGATGTTATTAGATAAATTAGAGGTTTTTAAGTACATCCTTCCTGATTCTTTGGCAGTGTGGGTGTGTTTGGAACACCCACAGTTGCATTGCAGCAATCCTGGGATAACTTGGCTAAGGTAATAAATCAAGCTTAGAAGTGGGCAGTTTCCATCAATTAAGGTTGAGAAAAAAAACAGTCTGAAGTAGGCTTAACTCAGCCCACATATTATTATGTTACCAGCTTAACACACAACTCTTTTCCTTGCTGATAGCATTAGAGTGATGAAGACTTTCCAAACATTTTCCCTGAGCTATTCCTCTGTGTTCTAAATCCAGTATAGGATCTCCCACTAAAAAAAGAGAAGACAAATTTAAAATTACTATTGCATAAAACTTCACCATTGGGGTTTGAGTGAGTTATCAATTTTGATGGAAAAGACAGAGAAAATAAATCAGGTGAAGGCTTTCCTTTTATGCCTGGCCATTCTTTGTCCTAATAATAACAGCTGCTTGCCAAAGAATTAATTGCCCTTGACATTTGTTCATCGCAAAGCTTCTTATGCAGCCTTTATAGGACTGTGCAGTGTAAGCAGTGAAGTGACCAGTTGGAGACAGATGACTTCCTCTTCCTGATTAGCACAACACAAAATTCAATTCTCATACTTCTCTCCTGAGAGGACTTTAGTTCAATTACTTCTCCCTTTCAATAACAAGGAATAGCAGACTGCACAGGAGTTTATAACTTCTTTTAAAATGGATTAGATTTTGAAGTCAAACTGCTGTCAGGACACTTGCTTCATTGTTGTTATACTGAGGGAAATGAAGAATCAGGTCTAGTAGCTTTGTTTTTATCACAAAAATGAACATTCAGGTGAGAACCTACAGCATCCCATAAAATAACAAAGACCCATGCTTGAATGATAAAATACTCTCGCATGAGTAGTTCTCAACTGTCCTCACATCATCTTTCACATAAAACAAAAAAGTGACAGACGGGATTTGTTGGGACACTGGAGGTGTATTGTGTTCTGCAGCTGGCATAAGTAAGGATTACCTGTTTGCTGGCTGAAAATAAGTTCTTCTGTCACATTCTAGATGTTCAAATGTGATTAGTCATTAAGTTATGACAAATAGAAATCGGGAGGGCATGATCTTGTTTAGCAGAGAGCTGAGAGCTAGAATGCCCATGTCTATTCATAGCCACGCCACTAATTCACCAGTTGACCTTGGACGAGTCACTTCACCACTCAGTCCTTCAATTCCTCATCTACAAACAAGGGATGATAATGTCATTTCCTGGGGGGAGAAGGAGGAGGGCTGTAGGAGGCTGAATTCAACATTCGCAAAATACTTTGAGATTTCTAGATAAGAGCACAACTGAAGGGCAGAATATCATGATAGTGGCAGATGTTTTCAATCTATACATGCTTTATGGAGCACTCATACTTTTTTCTTGCTCCATCTTGTCTGCTCTCACATGATGCCAGAAATTCTGAGTGGAATACAAGGCAGACGAGCTCTAGGCAGGCAGCTCTCATCTGATGCGTGCAGCTAATGTATGCCATAACAACTGCATGAAGTATACATTTTTTAGAAAAGTTAAAGCATCTCAAAAGGGAAAAAACATGAGAGAGATCTAGTTCTTAAAACTCAGTAATGCTTGTGTTAGAGCATTAGACATACCACTGCTGATTAAAAGTCTAGAAAAAGGATGATACAGGCCCATCACTGCCACTTCCCAAAATATACAATAAAGTGTTATTGATGCTGAGCATACTTACACTATCCCAGTCCAGTGTAATTGATGTGGCATCACTAACTCAAACAAAGCAAGAAAAATGGACCAAAATGTACTTGTGGCTTTCAAAGACAAAAATGGCTGGTAAATCACAAAACATGTAACGTTCCTATTACCTCAAGAGTCCCCGAACTATAGAACACCATTGTTTTAGTTAGAATGAAACATGATTTAAATAGAAATGCTATTCAGTCTTCTGAAACACAGAACAAATCCACAAGCAAACAGTATAAAGCATTGTATATACTCAAATACAGGAATCCAAGACCAAGAACATGACTTGAAAAGCAGCAAGTACAGCGCATTCCCATAAAGACTATAATTTACTGTGTTAGTAACAGACTTTACAGGGATGACAAGCTAACTGCATCCTTCCCAGAACATGTTACACTAGTGATACAGTTTGATGAACACTCCTGTGTTAATGTGGCCTATTGCAAGTTCTTTTTGGAAAATAGGTTTTGCAAGAATTCAGCTAAAAAACACTCATTTGTCCCCAGGCTGTATTCACAAAAAATACCAAAGTCTCATGAGACTTCTTCCAGATGGAGCTTCTAGCACAGCCTAGAAGCTCTTTGAACAAGTCTTTAAAGTCTGCATCATTGAAAGATCTCACATGGTGAACTGCAGCAATAAGGAGCAGAGAAATTATTTGGGCAGATCTTTTTGCATTTACTTATCCTTCTTTTCAGCTACCTTGTGTTTCAGTGGCCATCCAGGAAGACAGGGTACCAGCTCAGGATTTTCTGTTTCTCTACTGTAGGTTGGACAGGATTCAGTGGAGGACACAAAAAGGAATATTTTGTTAAGCAGTCCTTACACCCTGAAATGATTACTGCTGTATCTTCTAATTATGCCAAGAACATGTTATTTCCAGCTCCTGTCACCGCAGGTTGCCCTCTCCTTACTCACAAAGCACAGCTCTCTCCTGTGAGCGCACCAATCTGATCTGACCTATGCTGTTTTGTCACTTCTCACAGCTGGTGAAAATTTTGATGTTATTTAAAGGCTGGCCATGGTGGACAAACGGTGTATTGCTTTCCTGACCGGCGGTGAAACCCTGCACTAGATTTTAGCTGCTGCAGAGAGTTAATTAAAAAAAAAGGGGGGAGAAAAAGCACCTTTTATAAAGATTGCATAACCAAAGCTCCTTGAGAAGTCATTTGAGCTGGCAGTGTTGAGACAGTAAAGATGCTTGATAAATCTGTTTCAGGGAGCTGAAAATGTGCTACACAAGGAAGCTGCTATCTATAGGCTTTACAGAGACAGCTGCCTGGTCAGATTCAAAATGAATCTGTCCTTGTGGTGACAGTTGTAAGGAACACTCATACAGTACGCAACCATTACAAAAAATACACCATTTCTCATGTGCTCCCAATGCCCACATTACGCATAGACAATGCAGTGTCTCTCACATTGTACTCACTGCAATACTCTAGAGATCACATTAAAATATGATCAAGTTTACATAGACACTATCCTGCAGGTAAGTATATCTTAACTAGACTTAAAAAAAAAAAAAATTACAGAGATGCACTGCTTGTCAGATAATGTCTTCAACAACCGGATTAAGATGCTTCAATATACGCATCATATTTTCAGTATTTATCACTATATTTTGTAACATCTGTATCTTGCATGACAAAGTATCTACAGAGGCTGTGATCTCAGAAACATTCAAAGGTTCCACAGTTGAAAACAGTGAATGAGAATAAAATTGACTTCATAGGGACAATAATTTCCCTTTGCAATTTCTTCTAAGGTTTGGAGATTTTTGCTGATGGTGGATAATAAAAATTCTCAACTTATTTGCAATCAAAGTCTGTCTTATAAAATAGAATAAAACCTTATATTAAGCTCATCTTCAACAGATAGCTATGACTCAGATAGCTAAAAATGCTTTATATTCTCCATTTCAAAGTAACAAAAGAATACAAAAAGAGCAACAATAAAAAATGCCCTTAGAAATAACCCATTAACTAATATTTATTACCTACTACAAAGATAGTCATAAAGACATTTGTTTTGACTTGTTCACAAATTACCTACACTAATTGGGAATTAAAAAGTTTCTAATTCTTTATTCAGAAATTTTTTTAGACACAGTAAGAGTCAACAAAATGCTCTCTCTAGTAAAGGATACATGAAATAGGTAAGAATGGAAAACTCTAGGAAATTATGTTTGGTGATCAGATGGGAAACATTTATGAAAACACAGAACAGTTGGCATTGATCCCACTAAGGGCTCAGGTGCTACACTCATCTGTCAATTTTTTTGGTAGGTTATGATAAGCAAGGAAGTAAAGAAAGCGCTGTGCTGCATGGCGCATCAAATTATCTAATTAAAAAAAAAAGATCGGGGCAGAGAGCCAGATTAAAATACTGACACAATGCTGAAAAAAATAAAGAAAAAAATGCTTGTGAAAGATGTCTGCAAGAGCACAGCTTATAAATTCTTTTATGTGACCACTTGGGAGACCCAACTGCAAAGGGATATCCCAGCTCATTTGTCCAGTCAGCTGAAGTGGAAGGCAGCTCACATTCCCAGCCTCCGGGGTCCAGCCGCAGCTGGCACTAGATTTATCAATGGACGCCAAAGCTCAGATCAGGCTGCTCTGCAGCTACACACACACTCACACACTCTCACACTCTCCCACACGTTTCAGAACCCGTCTAGGGCAGAATTTCCGGCACACTGTTGCAAACATCTTTCTCACTAAAAGTTAGGCCAAACAGGAGACGCGATACCACCAGCAGCAGGAAGAGCGAGCCCTGAGCCCCCGCAGGCGTGCGGGCTCTGCCCCTTGACTCTCCTCTGCAACGCCACCAGTTCCCCCACTCCCCCCCCAGCTGTGGCACCATCTGTTTCACGCAACGCACAGCCCGGGCCGGGGCTGAGCAGACACTAGCTACGTGCCGACTGGCCCTCTGACGCTGCCGGACAAATCCATCAGGGTAAGTGCTCCCTTCCCTACCTTTACCTTGGAGGGGCCATTCGCGCCCACCCTGCCACCAGTTTCCAGAAAATGTACAGGTGTTTAATTATCTTTCAGACTCCAACCCATCTTTCAAATTTGACTGAAATTGGCCAGCAAGGTTACGTTTGTTAATGAGAGGGACCTGACAAGTGGGCAGAACGTGCAATCATAAAAGTCTTGTTCCCTTACAAACCAGACTTGTGAAATCAACTTTTCAGAATGCTATTACTAAAATTTTAGCCTATGATGCAGATCACTAAAGGAAGCCCTTGACTTTTAACAAACCATCTTCATCATATGAATTAAATTGAGATCTCTAATCTCTGTGATGAGACAATGCCATGAAGGCTATTGTGTAAAAAAAAAATTCTAAAAATAATTAAAGTATTAAAAATGTGTATTAAAAATAAATGGTTACTGACCACAAACCTCATCTAAAGATTTATGATTTAATTTCCGATGATTATAGATGAGTCCCACTGAAGGGATGAACTGTGGAAAAACCCAAAGTACATAAAACAGCTCATACCAAACTATTTAATTGAATAGATTATCTGTATATTATCTTTGCAACCTATTTCTGTGATTCCTCTGACTCATTCTCACAATATGGCAGTTGCGAGGTTAGTTTCATCTCTCAAACTAATATTTCAATCTCTGTAGAGCTGATGCTACCTGCATTAAAGCTGCTTTTTAAAATGACAAGAGAGGTCTAACATACCAAGAACAACTCTTAAAAAAACAAGATGAATTTTCAAGGAGCTGAAAGCAAAAATAATGCAAGTGGACTTTCTAGAGGTGCCTGTATAATATTCTTCATTACATCAAAGAGTTCAAGATACAAAGTTAGCTGTTGAAAATCACATTCCAGGACTGCAGACCTTTAGAGACATATTTTATCCATCTGTTATTAAAAGAAAGGTAAACTAAGAATTTGAAGGAATGCAACGAGACTTTTTATTACAGAGAGAGAAAGACCAGAATCCATGAATTTCAGTTGCAACACAGACTGTATCAATATATCAGTCTCGTCTCTTCTCTAAATCAGAAGCTTTTCTGTCTGAGCAGCAAGATTCTGAGGGATTAGATAGTCTTTTATTAAGTTTTAGTTACTGTTATATGATGCATTTTACAAAATTGTAAAAATATTATTATAAAATTGTAAAAGCACTGAAAGTCACATATTCAACTGGCATTTATCAGAACGCTTAGACCATTAGGGCTCAACTGTGTAAGAGTGACCATATAGTCAAATAATCTATATTTATCCTATCATTAGTCAAAATCAAAATCATTTATTGGAATCACCCATAAATATGACTTTCAGGATTTTAGATGAAGTTGAAATGAGATAAAAGATCCTTCTGATCTTTGTTGTTGTCGTTTTACACAAATTATTTTGCTTATTTACATGGTGCATTCTCTGCTCAAACAGAAATACTTCACAATTCAGTGACACATATATATTGTATCCAAAAATCTGACTACTGTTCCAAAAGCCCATCACTGCCTACTTAGCACCCCCAGTACTTGGAGCAGTAATGAAGTCTGCATCTATGCAAGATGCATGCTTATCCAAAGAAATACATTTCTTAACTGGAAATCCAATGTCAACAACAATCTTCTAATAGTGAGTCTCTCTGCTAGAGTGGGACTTATTTAAAAGCTCTACAGGATGTTAAAAGTTTCACTGATTTTTCTTTCTTTGGCTCTCAGTCAATTTGAAAGTTAGCATAATTCAATATCTTTCTACTAGCTCCATTAGCAAAGAAAGGAATCCATGCTTCAATCTGTGCTGCCTTATTGGAAAAGTAATTTAATTTTACATCTGAAAGTGTGCCAACATCAGCATAAAACCATATACAGTATACATAAATTTTAATTTATAAATTCTGTATTTTGTCAGGCTGGAATGAGATGCCTTCTAAAATCAATGAGAGCATGTCAGCATTTGCTCTGAAGTTGTTTACATATATTCTTTTTATTCCAGGATTTTATGTCCAAGTTGGAGTTTTTGATGATTTCCCTCTTAACAATGCGATATTAATGAAACACTGTCTAGAAAAATTCACGTTGCAGGAGAATTTGTTACAGCAGGCAAGCTTTGCCCCTAAAAGTTTAGACATATCATTTACTTACCACTTACCATACTTACTTCTGTTTTTTCTGTCAGTTAAAAATACACTTTCACTGTTATGTCCCTTAACCTGAAGAGATGTACTGTACAAATTAAATGTGTCCAGAAACGAAAGTTCAATAAGAATCATTCAGTGCAGAGCATCTATTTTATTTCAGATTAAATTAACATGTGTAAGTCCTCTGACTACTAGTCAGAAAGAAAAATGCATCATACTCTGTTACAGTTTACTACCTGATTTCAAACAAATGAAACAAAACACTACGCAGAGGCATGTGCTGCTCTCTTCATCAGTATCTCCACTGATGATCATCATCGAGGCAAATAATTATAGAATGACTTTTTTTAGAAAAAGGATGAAGACAATGCATCTACAGTGCCCATTCAAACGAACAGCTTTCAGTAACACCACACTTGAGTGAAATCTACAGAGCTATTCCCCAAATAATTGTGCTTGTATTGTAATACTTGTTTTTATGTAAACTATAAAAAAATAAAGGCTGCAAGCTAGGATTTTCAAATGACAGTTGATCGCTTAACTTCTTTCAACCCATTGGAGAAATTTCAAATATAAAGCAAAACGCACCCCAGAAGATTTATGACTGCTGAGTCAGCAGAGAAAGTTCTCTCCCTTCTCACTCTCAGGAAATGCAGTCCTTGGTACAAATGGCTTGGGCGTTTACGCCAGATGTAAGATTAGATAGTTAGTCATCTGTGTCCTGGATGTCAACTCTTTTGTGGTATAAAATTTGTTCCAAATGCACCATTTATAATCACTTGACTTGCAAAAGCAGTTTACTGTTATAAGGTAATACATCTGACATGTATAGCCAAATATGTGCCACTCAGTTGCAGCGTATTCCATTTCTGATTTAGCAATACCCTGCCTGATCAGAGTCCTTCCTTAGACATTTTTTTGTCTGTAAAATGGGGATAATGATATTGACCCTTGGAAAGCAATTTCAAAACTAATGATGAACAATGCCAAGAAAGGCTGGATATTATTAGTTAACCCAAAACCAGGACTGGAGCAAGAGAACTGCAATTCAGTCACTTTCTCTGATCACCAGAAAATACTGTTGCTCTTTTGCCCTACCTTTCTCTTGAGCACGACATGCAAAATAATCAAATTTAAAAGCAAATATGAAAAGCCTACATAGCATATTTAGAAATGGTTTTATGGATAAACATATAACAAAAAATGCATTCAAACATTATACACTAGGGCAAACTGAAGGTATAATTGGAACCTCAATTTTAAAATTACTGACATTGATGCACACAGAACAAAACACTGGAGGGGAGAAAGGGGCTCTAAGATCAGTGTGTGTGCTCTGTTACAGGAATAAAACTCTACTTACTTCAAGAGATCACATCCTAATTCCCACTGTCACTTGTCCTTTGCAGAAATGCACAGAACATTGGCAGTAGAGTTTTGGGTTTTTTCTTCAAAGAATAATCAAAATGTTTTAGGCACTCTGTTTCACGTTTAAATCCCAAATGTATTCTATTCTACTGAGCTATATAGTTATTTCAGTCATTCTTAATAAATAACAGTTGCCAGTAGTAGTTAAGCCAGCAGAACTGAATTATTTATAGGATTGAAGAACAGAAAGACAAATAAAATGCATTAGGGCTTTCAGTTGTTCTTGCCTGAAAGACATAATGGTAGCTTTTAGACATTTGTCCACAGGCCAGTGCTGTAAAATATTCTGCTTCCAATCTTGGTCTAAAAAATTTCTGAACCTATACTACCCACCTTCAGTAATCACATTCATGAAGAGCAATTAAGAGATATCCTCCCAAATATAGCACATTATTTTAAAAATTTGGCATGGAATTGGATTTCCACAGGTCATATTGGAACTACTATTTAGCATTATTAACCAATATTTAGTTATTTAGCACAACTCTATACCTTCTAGTTAATGACTTAGAAGTAAGTCATAGTGTTAAACTCCTTAAATTTCCTCTTCTCCTTTGCCTATATTTCCTCCTTCCTTATGGTGGAAAATAAAGTACAGCTATCATCTTCATTTTACGAAATCCAGCTTCACTTTCAGAGTGGAATGTGGAAATCTCAAGTCCCGTCTCTCCTCTATGCCTATTTCTTTTAAGAGACCGCATCACAAAACATTGAAAACATGAAAAACAACGGGGAGAGAAGTTATCTTGACAATACTTGACAAAAGTATGTCAAACTGTAGTTGAGGTTATGCTCTTTGTGGCTTAAAAGCAAGATACATCCACAAATATCTGTCTTGACTGACTGATGGGATAACATGCTTCTGCCTACCTATCTACGGGTACAAATTTAGAGAACATCTTGCTTTCCCACTATGTACCGACATCATAGGGAACCGCACCAACGTGAAATACATAATCGATCACAAAGAGAACAGTGCCCACAAATGATGAGGAGAGATTTACACTCAAATGCTGCAGAGAGAAGGACTGGGGGAGTAGTTATAGCAACACAAGCTTAAACCAAACAGCTTTCCTTTTATATTTCACCTTTCACTTTATATATGAATCTATTTACAGTAAGAAATGCTGAAAATTGTACCATCTCTGGGGAGTAAAAAGAAGAAAAAATTGAAAACCTGGAGAGGTTAAGGGGGGGGGGGGGGGAAAGGAAAATTATCACTTTTAGCTCCTGTCAGGGTATAAGGGTATCAAGGCATCTGAAACAGACTCCATCGTTTGCTAGATTGTAGGAAGGAGCCATAATACACAAACTGTCAAGCAAGCTCAAGTAACACAGTCCTTTCTGTTGTTCTCTACTCCCCATTCCTTGGCTTGTCTTCCTAACTCTCCCAGTTCAGAGAATTACTCAAAATTTGCATTATGATTTTACTGAGTGTTATATTGAATACTCCATATGCCATATGAGTGACCAAGCTCAGAATAAAAATATGGCTTTTGCTTTGGGTAAAGCAGGTCCTGAGCCTGCATAACATACAGCTTGCCTGCAGAATGCATCTATATATAGCTCTTTCTGCGCACAAAGGCTATATGGATTGATTCTCAGTCAGCTGAGGATTTCAAATAAGTCTGCAGTGTGCTATAGAGTCTGCAAGGTACAGGGAATTATTTAAAACTTGGAAAACATGTTCTAAAATCATTTCCATCACAATTTAAAAACGAATCCATATATATACTCCAATCACTGTTATAAGGTCAAATGAAAATAAAAGCTGTCACCTTTTATAGCTGGTAATGACATTACAAAGTAAATCTTATAAGATTTTAGAAACTGTTTTTCTACCATGGACTTTTCAACACAAGTTCTACATGGCCTTTCACCAAAAATTGGAACTTTGTTTATGTACAAGACTCAGTCAATTTTTTTTTTTAATCTTGCTTGCTGCATTTTGTTTTGTATGAGCAATGTTGGATTAACCCATTCATTTGTCCCGTATCAGAGGTAATACTGCTGCCTCCAATCCATTCCAGCTAACTAAGAATAACCCAACACGACCTCTTCTTTCTCCCTCAAAGATACCAAAGAAAATTGGTATCTTCTCCTATAAGTTTATTATCATCAGACTGGTGACCATTTCAGCAGGCAGGCAAGCTCTAAATATAAGAAAGAATCTGTTACATAATACCTCAAGAAATGAGGCAGCACACAATAGCCTATAGACAACGCAAGCCTGAGTAAAATGAAAATGGAAACATATGATGAAAATCAGTGTCATTGTTTTCCCTTGGCCTACTGCCTGGACTTAAGTCCATCCTGCATACAGTTAAATATTCAGTGGAATATGGAACCACATAACGTATGTGTAAAAGTTTGGGTTTTATTTTTATGGAAGATAAACAAATGCAAACAAACGACATTATCTGGAGGTTAATTCAGAATCTGGCAAAAACATACTCAGATCAGAAGATATGTTCCTCAAACACAACAGAACTTGTTTGAAGCTGCAGGAACTAGGATTGTAAATAATACACTAGCGGGGACTGACTCACCGGCAGTGATGAGTAGGCTCAAAGCTTCTTCAAATGGAGCAGTGTCACTGTTATAATCAGCAGTTAAGAGAGTTACTTAAGAGTCACACTATCAATTACAATAGTAATACATATTCAGGAAGTAACTGATATGCAGACAGAGAGAATATGAAATCAAACCATTAACAAAAACCAGGGAACCTTTGGAGACAAATGATTATATTCTATATACACAGTGCTTTATACATTCCCAAATGATTTATAATCTGAAAATAAATGATTATTTCTACCAGCCCTGCCTCGCAGGCTACCTTGGATGAAAAGCAGCAAATCATTAACAATGGACAGAAACTTTACACAACTGCTTTGGACAAGCTGTAAAAAACAGACTATCCTAGAAACAACAGTGGAAATCTGCATAGGAATTGAAGTTATCCAAGCCAAAATTTAGCCAGAACAATATTGAGTATTGTCTTGGCTTACTATACATACAATGGGATTTTCAGGGAAAATAAGAATGGTTAGAATCATCTATCCACCTTGATATCTCATTTACCAGTCTACATCATCATCTCTCACCACTCTCCAGCATCATACTGAGACACTGACTTGAAGAAGAATACTCAGTGTGGGCCTCTTGACCAACTGCTGGAACACAACACTTCCTGGCCTGTATTCATCTGACAGCTGAAGTTCTAAAGTTTAGTAGAACATGCTCAGCTGCTCAGCATAAACTGGCAACCCTGCTCACAAGCACACCAGCAACACTATAGCTGTGGACCACAGGAAATCGCAGGGCAAGTAGTCAGACTATTCCTGAAGACCCCTCGATCATAATCAGGGCTAAGTATAGTTGAGAGACTTCATCACAGTGGAATATAATTGTTTGCTATTTATTAACAAATTAGCTATGTTCACAAGGAGGCTTCAGCCTCTAAGAGAAGCAGAAGACCTTGTACTAAATGTACCGCCTGCACCTAAATCTCAGCTTTCTGCTTTATATAATAAGCATAGTTTCTTTCCCGTAAGTCTGCTAAGGTAACTAAATATAATCTATTTTATTCAAAAGATGCAGTTAAGAAAATACCCTGCCGCCATTTACTGCCACTCTCTTCTCTGTATTAGACGTCAAGGGTATCTATTTTCAGTTCCTACAGAGTGATCATGGTGTCTGGGGAAGATGCACTACACAGTTAAAACAGGCACAGGACAAAAACTTCTTTTCTTAGCACTTACATGCATTTTAAGAGGAAGTTGCACAGATTGCAAAGCAAAGCACCTGAAGTTAGAAAATTGCAGACTTGCAGCAAGGCAATTTTAGACTTGTGTAACCTAGTGATATTGCAACAGATTCCATGCTGTCCACTTTTCTAAAGTGTTGGCCAAGTAAAAGGCCCCATATGTATCTAATCAACAATTGGCCCCATTCTATTTGTAGCTAACACCATTCTGGCTAACAATTACATTAGTATAGAATTAAGGGTATTTTTCAAACCAAAATGCCAGATATATGCAGACAAATCTTTACATTTCAACTTCTGCAGTACATGATGTAGATCACTTTCAGTGAAAATCATTTATCACCAGTGGTTTCATGTTACAACATTACTCGCACATGGGTGCAGACGTGCTGAAATCCACATAGACCAGAAGAACTTTAAAAAATAATGAGACACAATTGAACCAGAGAGTCAAACCACAGCTATTACTTGTGGTCATACTCCAACAGTGCCTAACCTTATGAAGAGGTCAAACATGTGATACTACTTAATATATGATGGACACTTTTAACCCTCCTGTTTCCTACCAAAATAAATTCTGTATCTTTCCGTGGTACCACTCAAAGAAAACACTCCTCTCTTTCATAGTTTAAGCCAAGAGGAGTTATAGAACACAACTGAATTTAATACATTTGTAAAATCTTCCAGCTCAACGCTATACATACCGAGAGTTTAAGACAGCATACAGAGAATCAATTCTTATCGTTAAGCAGCCACAGTGCAATACAACTACACAGACCTGAATGTTTGTGTTTAGCTCTTAGACTCCTCACACAGCATACATCACTAAAATGTGCATTAGAGTAGTTGGGACAAACATGCTTCGTTCCCTCAAACATGGTTAAAACAAATACTATAGGTTAGCACAGGGCAACAGAGCCACAAGCACAACCTAACCAAGGAGTCTATTGAGGCTATTTTCCAAGTCGTGACGAAGTTGCTAACCACAGTCATACACAGAAAGAGAAGGTAAACACATGGGACCTATTATCAGCCTTGTTAGCAATAAGGCAGGCAAATAAAGCCCACAAAGCAATATTTGGCGTGTAAAACAAAAGAAGAATAGCAGGAAAGGATAATATTTTCCAGTTGCATAATCAGCAATAGGGCTAAATCACATTTTTATTTTACTAGAAAGAGCCAAAACAATATATAGGTGAAAACTTACCAGATGATTATGAAAAAAACACAACTTCCATTTAATCAAAGATCCTTTAATTCACTCCTCAGCATTGCCTTTTATTTAAAATTATGCAAGTTATTTTATGTAAAATTATGTACTTTTTAATTCAGCACTGGGACAAAACCCAAACTTTTTCTTAGAGAAAGGCGATGAGGAAGGGAGGCAGCGAGAGGATCATATGGAGGACAGGCACTGATTGAAGGTCTTGCTTTGCCTGAATCAAAACAGGGACCCAAAATTTACTCCCTCACATCCCAGATGACTGCTCCTGTTCTGGTCAAGAACCAGTCTCCTTTTCAAATGATAATGAATTAATTATGCAAAGTAAAGTAGCTGCAAAGAGATATAACACTTACCAGAAAAGCTTGACTTCAGATAAAATTCTTGGCTGGAATAAGGCAGGTCAGGAACTTGAGACACCTTCATCTGAGATTAACATCTTAATCACTGAGTCGTTATGGGGAAAAGATGGACTACTTAATACCTTGCTTATAAAAACCTACTGTATGTGGCACATAATGAATGCGCAGCAGCAACAAAATGTGTAATAATTAGCAATACTCTGTGCAGAATTCATGACAACATCTGTAACTGAAATATTTTTAAGAGTCTGAATAATCACCACAGACTCCTTGGAAAAAGGACAAAGGAAGATTACCAAAACAGAAGATCAAGTGTCACACAAAAGCAAGTAACTAACACAGAATCTGCATTGTTAAAACACTGTACTATTTTGTAATAGTAATATTCTGAAAATAAAGAAATTCAATCCATTCTGCCCCAAAACCACACAGCCAAACTCTACCAATGACAATGAAAAACTAAAGGAATATACAGAGGCTTCTGAAAAGCAGAGTTCTGGAATAAGTGTTGCAGTAAACTAGAATAGTAATCACATGATCACAGAAGAACAAAGTCAGAGGAAGGCAGTCAAGTAAAGATGAAAACCAAGTATGTTTTCTAAGTTGGTACAGAGAATTTTGTGAAAGAATTTAGACAGGCGATAAGAAGAGCCATGAGAGTGCTAAGAGTTTTAACCGTCAGCAAGCACCAAATGTAGGGGAAAAAAATGTGTATTCTAAATTCATACTGAAAAACAATGAATTATTTTTGTTGGAATTAGCTGTAAAAGATTGCTAATATCTTGCAGCTGAATTTATTAGAAGTACAGTCAGACAGCACTAAGATTGCCTCAAGGGCAGATAGCTTTCAAAGAAAACTACAGGTGGCACACCAGGGCTCGAGTGAGCTTTTTAATGATGCATGGAGTCAACATAAAAGACAACTGTGATCAACAGCAATTTTTTAGATTGAAAATAATATTATATCAAGAAAAGAAAGATTAGGAACACCAGCTGAGCTCGGAGATAGTACAAGGAAAGTTACTGTTAAAGCAAGATTTAAGTTACAATAACACAGCAGTAGTAAATTGGAAGACGTAACATGACGAGACTAAGCATTGTTCCCAGTTCTGCATCTGACTAATGACACTTCTTCCAGCAAATCGTTTAACCTCTAGACATCCATCCATCTAGCTGTCAAATAATTTTATTACACCTTAAAACTTTGGAGAGGTATTCTGAAGCTTAATTCATTAATACCTGGAAAGTATGTTTAGACCCTTGGATAGAAGGTGCTGGGAAAGGACATCGCATTACGAAATGAAGACGACCTAGTAAACCAAGCGCCCATTTTGTAACAAGCATTGCATAATTCCTGTTGAGTACCATGCACAGAATGATCCATCAGGTTTTACGAGGAGTATGGAACTAACTTTTTTTATACAGTAAAATGAAGGTACGATTACAGGATACATTAACTTACAAATACTATCAACATCTAGCTAGAATGAAAAACAGCAGCAGTAAAGACATGGCAGTATGATGCTTAGCATAGGGTAGCAACCAGAGTACAATCTTTCCAGGGAGCTAGAAATACATCCTTGTTGCTACCAAAGGCGTAAAGTCAAAGCATTCAGACCTATGCTTTCCTGTAATAGGATTTCTGCAGGAGCAAGCACAAAATACATCCCAGGAAACACAACATGCCAAATAGGAAGAAAATGTGCTTATTAAAGTTAAAAATACCACCATGACACACTTAATTCTATGAAACTTCTATTGCTTACCTATAAAATGTCAAAGGCCTTTAAAACCACATTTCATCATCTATTCAGCAAAATATGTTTTAGGTGTCTTTTCCACCTGTTCTTCCAGAATATCTTCTGAAAAAAAAACCATTCAAAATTCTTTTTGGTGCGCTCCTCATCTCACTCACTTCTGTTCTAACTCCTGGGCTCCGCAGTGCCTCAGGACTTTCTCTTTTCCTTTGTCTCATATCAGTAAAATGAGAGTTGTGGTCATAAACCAGGAACATCAGTGCCTCAGGTGGGATAGACAGTTACGCAGTTGCTCCAGTAATATACAGACAGCATAGAAAGAATCTCCCTTCATCGATGCAGACACAAATATTGTTCTAAAAATTACTGAAAAAACAGATGGAAAAACTACAGGGGTGTTGAAGGAGAAATATAGGTCCTAATCTTTTCTGAAGTCACTGGGAATGAAAAATTAGGGGCTTGATTTGGCATGAGCTGAAGCTGACCAAAACTTCCAGAAAGCAAAATGAATTACCTTGTATAATTAAACTCAAGTCTTCCCTTCAGTACCAGAAAAAAAAAACCCTCAGAAAAGCTTTACAAGTGTAAAATATCATAAATATCTATATGTGTATAAAAAGGCATGTTCAGTCCTACTCTGCTTTTAATAGTTAGGCATATATTTATTAGCTTTGCTTTCCCATTTCAAAACTAAAAAACCCATTCAAATTAGATTAATAAACTGTAGCAAAATCAAATAAGGAGGAATGCAAAGGCAGCGCTGTGAACTCCTCAGGGATCAGGGATATTAAATGAGTATAACATTTTAGAGCTCTGCTATGAAACAATAACGGACTGGTGATAAAAATCTCACCCTTTTACCAAAGCTCTCTGTTTTTTCTAACATTCAGCCTGTTCCTTTTGATCAGGGCTAGGTTATATAATCAGCCATGCCATGTTTTTGCTGAAATCATTCATTTAAATTACAGATTTTTATTAGTACCTAGGACAGCTATAAAATCAATTGATGATGCCCAAATAAAGTACAGCGAGGTTGGGGCCCTGGCATTCATACACTTTAATACAGGCTAGATGGTGGTCAAAGGATGCTTCTAACAATAAAATAGATTAATAAGCTCAAGTAACTGCAAAACAAAGAAAGGGAAAACAAAGCACATAAGAATGCAAATCCCCTCTCCTCTGCTACTGAAAGCCGAGACAGAAGGCTGTCTTGCACACAAGGACAGCCTGTGGCAGGAAGTCTGAAAAAAAATCTAATAAAAGAAAACTGCCTGGGTCCCCCTCTTACAGTTATATATTAATTCTTGATATTTAGCATAGCTTTTAAAGAACTATGCAGTATTATTCAATTCATGTGTCTCTTCTGCCTTTTAGCTATGAGTCACCATTATATTAGGGAAAAGTGAGCTTAATTTAGAAAACCCAGAAGAGTATATTACATATTTTCTTCAGGTTTCTGATCCAGTGGGCTTTATTGTATTTTCTTTTCTTAAGTCACTATCTTGTCTGTCTCTTCTTCCCATTTTTTTTTTAATAAAACTATGAAGATTTTATTAATCTGCATCACAGCAGCCAATCATAGTCGAGGATACAAGGGAAAGGGGGTTCCACATTTGATGGAGGACTTCAGATCCCTACTGTGTCCACTCTTCCTCAGGGATGACTTAGAGGAACAAAGAAATATTCCTTAAATGTACTTCACCTTGCAAAATGTATTGCCCCGATCTTTCTGGCAAATGGCAAGAAGGAAAATGGAAAAAAATGCAAACAATATGATCATTTATAACATTTCTTAAATTCAGAAGTAGTCCTGTTACAAAGAAAATGCCTATTTTGACAGCAAATTTCATTTAGGCTGGAAAAGGAGGAATATATGTGCCCTTTTCGGTACATATGCTGAGCTTAACGTGATCTCAACTGAAAACAGTGCCAAATCTTACTGATTTTAACACATAAGTGATCAAAGCTTTTCTTTGATGTTCAGTATGGTTATAACGACGTCTGCAAGGAAAGAGAACTATAGCATGTAATAAGACAAGTAAAATCTAAACTATGAGTTATTCGGACATTTCCAAGACCAGCTTACTCAGCAAAAATACTACAAAAAAAGAGAAAAAATGTACATTTTTGAATAGAATAATTGAGATTAATTTGTATGCTTTCTACTACAGTAATAATAAAAAATATTTTTAAATAATGTGACTAAGGCATTTCCTTCATAAGAGAGATTAACATATGGATATATTTTACTTTCAAGTTAGTAGGTATTTCTCTTTCATTATAGCTATTCTCTGGAATTCATTAAAGCAAAATAATGAGAAAGACCAGTAACAGAAAGAAATGGTGAGTAGCATTAAGTCAGGACAGCAAATACTTCTGCATCCTCCCACAGCCTTTGATATGGGACCAAGATGACAGAAAATAAACAGACATATATATTTCTCACCCCTCACTATCTGATATCTTTCCCCTCACACCCACCCCACCCTCTAGCCCATACGTATACAGTGCAAACTGACTCATCTGATCTCAGTTGTAGCTTGTGTTGTCCAAGTCTGAAGAAATGATTATTAACAGAGAAGACCTCTCAAGATTTTCTTTAGATACCCTACAGGGACAAACTATTTCCTCTAACAGGAGTTGCTATTATGTGAGGGTGCAGGGGAGAAAAAAAGAAAGAAAAAAAAAGTGAAATGGAGAGGAAATACAGGAAATTAGAGAAAAGAGTCCTGGCTGTACTCCTGGATGCTTGATAGTCTATTTTCCCTTCAGAGTTTTACTATTGGAAATGAAATGTCAGCTAATGTATCATATTTCAAAGAATCTAAAGCAGCAACCAATTAAAAAAAAAAAAAAAAGATTTCTCATTGCATGTATTTATTACTGCGTCATTCCCTGAATGATCCCTTAATAAGTGGGACAACTCAAGGATACACAGCAATTACACATATATAAATTTGAGACTGAAAAATACTATTAGACTAAGTTTATCCCACTGCATAGCTGGGATACAGTCTTCCAGTGGGAGGTGCAGCAGCTATCACACTGATACAATATTCAATCTTAGGCAAGACGTATATTTGAACTTCAGAAAACATTCTTAAAGCCATTCTACTGAGCTATTCCTTCTACCATCAGCACAATCTTTAAAAGTTGTTCATGCATAATATGTAAACTCCAAGTTATAATTTTAGCCTACTTTTAAACAAATAAAACATGCATAAGTTCATTCTATCATTGTTTCATGAATTTTAGACCTGTCTATGTGCCATTTCTGATGATCAGATTTTTACTTCTCTTTTAAAGGGAACAGTACGCATAGCACAGAAACACTCAACAGTAATATAATTCTATACAAAACCAGGCAAGATTAAAGAAATGCATAGTGTAATTGAACAGCTCTGCTAGATCAAACTTGATATAACGCATCATCATACAGTGGGCTAGGTACTGAGTACTTATGATCCACACACACACACACGCACACGCACACTGTGGCCAGTAAATTCAAACATTAATAACTCTCATAAGAGAAACTTCATCTGCTAAAGATCTAGGTGAAGCCTAATCCATTCACCAGAGCATATCAGGATTCACAGTTTGACAAATACAGAAGAGATTTCTAGGTTTCACCCATTTGCTTTTTTGGCATATAAAACCAAGGCTCCACTACATATACCTGTGTTTAAAAGACCCAGGATAGAAACAGCAAGAAGCATGCACCATAGCAGTAGGTGAAAGCAGTCTACTAAAAGGACAGAAAAAAACCTTGCAGAACAAAATTCAAAAGTGCACCACAATGTTCACATCAAGATGACTCCTCTACAAGGCATATTCTTTCAGCCATTCCTATATTCCTACTGGTTGTAATTTAACCTCCCTTGGGGGAGGGAGGGGGCAGGGGAGACATTCAGATTTTGATAGAAAAATGTAAGATCAAAATAGGAAGAAGTTGAAGGCTGTGATAAAAAAACAACAGATGGCCAAAGACTGACTATACGCCTCAGTTCACTCCTGGGCCTCTGGTACCATTCATAAGCTAATGACATCAGCAGAGCCCCTCAAGTGAATTACACTCCTGCATACGCTCAAGGGCCGCTTATTATCCTATACATGCTGAAAACGAAATGTCTTGCAAAGGCAGTAGTTGCACACTGAAAGAATACTCGAGCTGCAGCCATTCTCTAGTACCTGCTGAATTCAAGGAATAATGCCTCTTTTCTGATTTTTTTTCCTCCAATCAGATAATACACAAACCACTGCAGCTGCAATAGAGATCTTCATTTAAAAAATACAAATGTCAGAGGAAAGCAACCAGAGGAGGGCAGTGAGAACGATAAAAAGTTTAGAAAATATGACCGATGGAGAAATGATGGCATATGAGGAAACATGATAGCTCACATGCAAAAGGATGAAGTAGACGAAGACATGATATTGTTTTCTGCGTTAAAAAGGAACGGACAAATAGTATTCAGAAAACTTTAACAGGCAAGATTTAGATTAGGCAGTAAGGAAAACTTTCCACCTGTAACTAAAATTATCAAGAACTGGAATAGAAGACTGCCTAAGGAGGTTGTGGGATTTCCACTACCAAAAAATTAGAGAAGAGGTCAGGAAAGTACCAGTCAGGATGTGGTTTAGATTTAGCTAGTTCTACCTTGAGGGAGCAAGATGGACTAAATGACCTCCTGAGTTTTTTTCAGCCCTATTTTCTATGGTTTTTCTATTCTATTAAAAACATGTGAAATTTCCCTTAGCTCTTTTCCTTAAAAGGAAAGAGGGTAATTCAAGAGACACAGTATCTCCAGAGCATAGCCCTTATTAATTAACCTCGTAACGTAACCTGCAGTAACATTGTGCAATGTTGTGTATTTCTCCAGTGCCTGTCCTACATAAGAGAGTGTCTTTTGGCTACAGAATTTAAAGCTTGATCACAAAGATATTTGTGTGTCCTAACTTTCACTGAAATCAATGGAAATTTAGATAACTGGTGAAGAATTATAATCAGGCCCTTAGTCCAGAGCAGTAGGAAGGCATGCTTTCAGAATCAGATCTCGTTCCTATTTCTTAATCATTCAAAACCGGCACTAAATAATATATTGACTTCCTGTGAAATAGGCATCATATTCTCAGGTCCAGAGCCTCCCCATCTCATATTTTCATTTAACAGCTATGGAAAGAGAAGCTAACACTCTACCAAAGCAGAATTTACCAGGCGTTCACACTGGTGATAACATTTTATGGTCTTCTCTCAAACTTCCTCGTGTATGGCTGTAAAAAGACATAGGACTGTGAAGAACCACCCCTTTTACATCCATCTGTACAAAGTGATTTTGTAATGATTTCAGTTCCTATGAAGCTGGTCTACCCAATTTAAAAAAAGACTTTTTATTTTCCCAAAGAAGCCTCTTCAATGTAGACAGATCTTTAGGTACATTGTACTGGTAGCCTTTTGCCTGAGCAAAATCCTTTTGCCTTTGCACTGTTCTCATCACAGCAGGTAATAATCAAAACTCAGAGACTTAATTACTGTACCTTTCAAATAAGTCTTTAATTTTATTTTCGTTCTTTCTACTGCAAATGCCCATGAATCAGAGGGTCACTTTAAGCACAGAATTCAATTTAATTATACTCACAGGCATTTTTATCATAAAACAGGTCAACTTATTTAAAAAAAATCTTGATTTTGAATAATGGAAAGTCTGGCACTCAATCCAGAAGAATCGCACTGAAAAATCTCACATCCATTTATTTAGATTTGTTTACTGAGCTTTGGGCAAGGTCCCACTGAATGAATATGACAACATGAACTGAAACTGCATCTAATATTTAATAAGTGGATTTTAATAACAACTTATTGACTGATTTTACCAGAAAATTTTCCAACATTTGTAAACTGGACTATTATTCACTAATAGAAGCAAGGAATGAGAAAACCAACGCAAAAGGTCATGATTGAGAATATGATCGTCTATTCCTCAACTGAATCTGACCAAATTATTCCCAAGTTATAACATAAAATAATTTCATACAGTCAGGTCCATTTTTCAGATAGGATAGTATTTTAATTATGTGCCAGGGAGGAAGTATCTGATGGACAACCGCGATGCAGATTAGATCATAGACGCTGATGGAAATCTTATAAGTTAGTCATAGTTTTCTGTTCTTACTCAGGTTTCCTGTACACTTCGAGAAACAGGAAATCGTTAAAGCCTAAAGTCCCAAACCTACTTAAAGTTTAAAAAGAAAAATCCATGCTGTTCATGAATGATTTGATGAGGAGCATAGAAGCTAGTAAAAATTCTGGAGAAAAAACATTTTTGTTAGCAGAGGATAGAAGAGGCCTCCTGGAAAGCTATGTCCACACCCAACTTAATAATTACACTTCCATACTCATCTTGGGTTTTTTCAATGCAATCCTTTTGCATATTATGCCATTTTTTCTATGAACCTATGCTTAACATGAGTATATGTTATTTATGAAGTTGACTATTCAAGAAGTTATATATCCTGTGCATTTATATACCACCTTCCTTTATGCTCTCTGTTTTCATCCATCCATTTTCATTTTTTGTTTTGTAACAGCTCAACAGGTCTAGAACTTTTTATCTATTTATTTATTTAACAGTAAGGTCAACACCAGCTCAAAAATTATCTGTTATTTTTAACAACTTGTTCTAGATGTAAAACAGCACCAATTCACTCATTTGAAGCTGAAGTCCTGAAAAGGTAAATACACAACAAGGATAAAATGCAAGAGGTGAATTAAACTTTTTAGCAGCTTCAATCAGAGAAACTGCTTACTGTCATCTTTGTGCGCCAATGATATAGGAAGAAAATCAAATTATTGTGACAACAAACTGTTATTAAAGATTTAGCTTAAAGGACCATGACCATAGGGATTTTGTTTGACATATGTTGTTGCAGATTCATCATACTGCTCTTTAGTGACCTATTTTTGCTCAGATGATTCAGGATTAAAATAAATTGAAATGTATTAACTATAAAGATTTCCAAGACAAGTTGCATATGGAAACTTGAAGTCCAATGAACCAACCAGTACAAATACACAAACTTGCTTCTGCAGTGTATGTTACACATATGCAGAACTGAGATGAGTTCAATGGTTTCCAGTTAGTCCTCATACTGCTCATGCTAATTTTCCAGGTATCAAGTATCTGTTCATTGTAAGTCCAGACAGAATAGCAGGGATGTTCCAAACTAGAACTCAGATCTAAAAAGATAAGGGTCCTTATGCTTTCTAGAAATGATAACATTGGAATTATTTAATCAGTCCAAGCAAGGATGAATTTACAAACTTAGTTGCATGTAAGAAACTATCTTTACTCCAATCAACTGACAAATGTAGATATAAATCTAAGGTATCTCTGAATTACTTTAGGACAACACTATTATTAGTAAAATTGCTTTCAAGCAAATCAAGTTTCCCTTTAAAGCTTTGAAAAATAATATTACAACTTGCAATCTACATGTTTTGATTATTCTTACAGACAGAACGTCTAAGGATTATTTCGGTATCTATCAGTCCCCCAACACCTCCCACCCCCTTGGGTCTCTCAGTCACAGCATTACAGTGGTTGAATATTTAACTGGAATTCTCTATATGAATTTATCGCCTCCTTTGTTGCCAATTTTACAGCTTCCTGAGGTATCTTCATAATTAAGGTCATCATGAAGAAAGTACACCATTTACGAACAAATAGAACAGTGTTTGGTTCTTATGCTACCCCTCCACTCTCCTTGCATACTGCTCTATTTCTGCATCTGGCTTCACACAGTTCGTGTGTTCATGCGTTGTTCCTTCTGCAACTCCATCATTTAGTCTGCCAAGTGACAGTGACTAGAATCCTGATCGTGTCTTTGCTGTCACTCAGCACTTCCGAGGATAGCATTCTAGTCACTTCCATGCTAGTGAAAGCACACACAAAGTAAAAGAGCTAGGAGGCAGAATACAAAGACGGAGCAGGATAAAGAAGTGGCAAAAGCAAAGCACAGAGCAATGGATGGTGGTAACAGCAGTGTGGTTACTTCACTGGAAACAAGGGGCTTACTTACCAACACCGCCAGCGACAATGCTTTTACTCTAGTCCCCCATGAATGCACAGAAACATGCTGATACGTATTAGAAAGCTTAGTATCTGGACTGCCATTTCTTGTATTCCAGGGGAGTTTCAAACGATAGTTACTGTGCACAAGGGAATATGCTCCCTGACCCAAAGAACCTGCAGTTTAAATATTTAAATTGTCAGTCAAAGGGAGAGGAAAGAAAGGCAAGAGAAGTAAAGTATTAATAGCATGAAAAGAAAAATGATTTATCACTCAAGTTAGTTCCAGTTTGAGGGGCAGATTTTTATTTAAATGTTGTTTTTATTATTACAGAATTGGGACAGATAAGAAATCAGAGAGAAGATAAGTGAGGGACAAAAAAGGAGATGCAGAGCAACTTTTAAACACAACTCCCTAAAACATATGAAGATGATGATAAAAATGAGAAAGATCCAAAATGATAAGCTTTTCTAATGAAATATTAGTCTTACTGCCATACATGTCAATCCTCTGAATTTAGTAAAGAGAACCATGGGGCAATACACAGAAGTCAAATTGCGCTCAATGCAGAAACTGCTGCAAAACAGAGTGAGCTGATTTGACACTTGCTAAAGAAATTCATTAATCGCAAGAGAAATATTTATGTTTTCAAGTCAGAATACTAGAAAACAAAGCAGCTGAATAAATTCCTCATTACATTTCCAGCCTTTCGGCATCAACACAACTATTTCCTTGGAAAATGTCATTATAAAGTTTCAAGAGAAGTTAAAAATTAGTGTATAATGTAACACTTTGCTCTCAAACACAAACACCTCCCCCTAAACTTGGTACTGGAACAACAAGGACACAACAAATCTTTTAAAATGAGATGTTTGATCTCAGAAGATACCTCCTTCACATTCTAAATTTGTCAAAAATTTGGCAATATAAGACAGCACCAGGTAGCAGACTTGCTATTTTCTGTACAGCAAAGTGTGCCAGGCAGCGAAGAACAAGCAGCATTCAGCAGAGATGACCATTCTCATCCTTCACTACAAAACACTTCATAGGCTCTTTCACATACAATAAAAAATGGCAGATAAAAAAAGCGATGAACTTGTAGAGTTCTCCAAAACAACATGAATACATATATTTAAAAATGTATGAATCTCTCAGAAAAATCAGGAAATTTAGACAACAGTTTGCAGTAAGGAATGAGTTGCTTCTCCAGTGGATTCAATATAATTCTCAGTATTTGCTGCTGGGAGTCATATCAGGTCAGTAAGGTGAAAGAAACGGACTCCAAGCAATTATACAATGGATATTTTGAAATGTTAAGATGTTTTAGGAGGAGCCAAAGAGTAGTATGCATTGTCTTTACATAAAAGTAGAGAAGTTACATATCTGAAAACTTAATATAGTAGCAAGCTTATATTTGTTTTTTAGGATTCATTATCTCAGTAGGCTTCAGGAAAGTCTTCTCTTCAAATTTTAATATGAACACACTGTATTTCAATAGATTTCACGTGCATAGTGCAATAGAAAATAGGGAATTTCAGATTAGTATATATGCTAACAATGAAAGCCAACCAAGTGCTTCTTTGCAATGCTAAGTTTGCATTAAGGAGGTGTGAAACTCACAGCAACAGAAACTGAGGTATCTCAGCACCTTGCAGCATTAGCATGTCCCAAAATCATAGCTATCCATAAAACTGGAAATAGAAATTAGAAGATCTGATCATAATTCTTGTGTGACCTAGTAGACAGGTCTTCATCTGATGTATAATTGATATCTAAAGATGACAGAATAATTTTATTTCAAAACTCACCTTCATAATATGCAGCAATGTGGTTACTATTATTGCATCATAATTTACAAAATAATATCATTATAATGAATTACTGAAGCAGACTGTTCATTCCCTGGGAGGATTAGGAAAGTATGAATTACATCCTAATGTTCATTATAAACCACTTCTGCCATGCATGGCATGGTTTTGAAGAGCCTGGTAAAACTCATATCCCTACCTCTCTTAGGGAGAGGCAGGCGACAGTAGTGCAAGATCTTTTAGAACATAAGTCACGAAAAGCTATGTGGATCCCTGAAAAATTCTACCCTATGGTTTTCATAGAAACCTGTAACTTATCAACTAAAATCATAAAGAAATAACAAAGAGACTCCATTGTGATGCTGGAAAAGTGCAACGCATACATTCGACAGTGGTGGGGAAGGGGGAATAATTGCACATATTCCTGGTGCACATATATCACGAGAAGAACATTTGTTTTCTTTCTCAAATGCAAAAGAAGAGGGCAGGACATTTTGTGAACAGGATCCTGCATCTTTTTTCTTTCAGTTTTCATTTTAGCTGTAAATACGTAATTACTGTAAATGCATCCAACGCCTACATCACATCTAAAACAGCACAGAATTGTTCGTATTGCATCTGCTGATCGATAATTACTAATGTCATGCAGAGACAGGTAAATTGCCAGTGTTTTAGCCTAGGACACTTCATGTTCACATAGACACCTACTGCTTAAGACAACAGCTATACAAAAGGCAAAACTAGTTTCAACTTTTTCCTAATAATTTGCTTCTAGCTGACTGCCCGACACTTTAAAATGTAATGCTATATCCTGGAAAAAATTAATGAGTGTGACTCAGATGTCAAGAAAATGTACAGCCCAGGGGCAGACAATAGTTCCATTGACACGTTCTAAACTTAATTTATTGGAGAGCTTCCTGGAGAAGAGAGAAGCAGCATTCAATTCCTTAGTAAATTGCAGAGAAGGTTTGGTGTTGCCCTTCCTCCCTTGGACAGGAATTCCATACTCTGGAGGGTGACCTTTCATGAAGACCTATTAGAGCCTGAATTTAAGCCATATGCTGGAGAACTGGGAATAGTCCTGATCTTAAAGGTGATTTCCATGCTGCTTAATACACAATGCATGAGGCAGCACAGAAAGCATAGACCAAATGGCTCAAGACCATACTTTTTCTGCAAAACAAAGAGCAAGACAAGACAAGACAAAACAAGATTAAGAGCAGAGATCTGAAACAATTGAAATCCAATTTCTTGAAATTGTACTGAGATGTCTGCCAGCATGCCCTGGTAGCTAAGTTACTCTCTGAACTCTGCAAGACTAATGAATGTACCTAGGTGCTTTGTTGTTGTTAGTAAAGAAATAATGAAAAAACACAGAGGATAGAACTGTCTTGGAATGAAGCCAGGACAAAGCAGAACATTTCTGGTCCAGGATCCATGTGAAGGCTAATCTGAAAGGCCACTAATAAAACTGGAGACTGCAGTGTACTACATCCATCTTCATGATATGAGGCCAGCGTACATGGCAAAGCATACAGAACTTAGAGGTGTGACATCCTAGGCAACCTACTTATAGAGGATAGAAAGCAACATATTTGTTAGGGTATGGCAAAAAACAAGTAGTTCAAGCAACTTAAAGAATTTGAGAATGACCTTGTCTTAATCAGGTTAGCATACCCAAGGGAGTGGGAGGGAAATCTCCTTACTTAATAAGATCAGTCTTGATTTTAGAGATAATAGGGACATAATTACAAGTTGGCGAGGATGATGTGACCTCCAACCCATCTTTTTAATCCTCATCTAGAGACACTTAATGAAGCCAGTGAAAGCAGCAAATAAAATGGGGTGAGGAATAGTGATCAGTGCCAATGTCCAGTATTGAAGGCTTCAAAAACATGGTAACTTAAATGGCAGCTCTATAGCAAAATTTGTGGAACTGCAAGAAAGGAAGCATTCTAACACCACATGAAATGATCTGCATCGACTGAAACTTTGCAATGCATTTTGTTAAACAAAAAGCCTCCCATATTCTTGCAGTTTAACAGTGTGATTTGCAGCTCTGTACACCAAAACGAGAAGGAAGTGGACAATAAATGGACTAGCCGTTCTCTGTAGTAACCTTCACGTGCAGCATATATCTTTCCAGGTAACTTTCCAAAACAACTAGCCTTTTTTGTCTAACACTTAATATTTACTGTGACTATTATAAAGTTTTTGGAAGTAAACTTTCAAAAATCAGTCTTCAGAAACAAAATAGGACTTGGTTTTTGCACAAAGGTACACATCTGTACTTTGCAGTTGTTACTACCTGCTCATATATTTGAATTTGTACCCACAAAAATCTGTGGGGAAAAAGCTCTTTCAGCTACTACCAATACCTTCATTTTAACACTTTGATAATGTTATGAGAAATATTTCAAAAATAAGGAGCAAGAGATATGCACTAACATCAGGAAAAATACTGCCATATCAGCTTTCTGAATAGTAAGCTTATGTTTGATTTTTTTTTTTTTTTTATTAAGAATATGGTACAAAACAGACACTATGGGCTAGAAGATCAACATTTATACTGATTTGTACAACTATTAAAAATTAACTCAGAATTAAATACTATCAACTTTTTTATTTTTCTACTGCTTAATATCAAAAGTTAGGGAATTGCAAAGGCAGTATTTGAGTCAGCAGTGACTGACCTTGAATTAGGGCTCAAAATGAGAGAAAACACTTCAGAATTTTTCAGCAGCTACCTATTTCATTTAAAGACTATCAGCATTCAAAATACATAGTGACACTGATCCCCTATGGGCTGAAATTCTAAAAAATTACTTTTAATAATCAAGATCAGTTCTTAATGATCAAAATAACACTAAAACATTACTAAATCTCTTAACTACTTTTTTCTGGGTGAATTAATAAATATCAACAACAAAAACATTTAGAACCTAGTGACTTCAAGATGATATTGCCCTCTGTTCATAATTACTATATGATTTCTAAGCTGAAATCAAGAGCTGCTATATAAATTTTATGATCTTTACCACATCTAAGCTTTAAATAAATTCAAAATAGAAATAGCAGTAGAGAATTGCTTTGGAAAAAAAAAAATCAATGAAAAGCCATGAAATTTGTATGTGCTATCCTTCATGTCCTTAACAATCTCTCTAGAGATATACACACACACAAAAATTAAATTAATGCTATCAAACTGACAACCGTGGCTAAAAATAACAAAATAAAGCCCTTTTAATCAGAAAGCACTGCCAAAAGGTGCATCAGCTGAAACCTGCCGCTGATACCAAGGCATGGCCAGTCTGACAGTTAAGAATATGACTTAACATGCAGACAGTGTTCCTAAGCTTATCAAGTCTTTCCCAAGCAGTCACCCTCGCCAATGCTCAGAGCAGTGCTGGCAAACTCCTCTCAGTGCTCTTTGGCTGAAGACTGGGTTACTGTGGTATATGTCTACAGAATAAGAAAAAACAGTGGAAAATGTGAAGATCACAGGCATATTCCCCAGAAAAAAATGGATATGATTACAGCAAGTCAGAAGCAATCCTGACCTATGAATACCTTACTAACACTCTATGATGAGAGAAAAGAGAACTGTTCTTCACATTATCTGTTCCAATTTGTACCCATTTCAATATCAATCCAAAAGAGTGAAGAGAGTGGAGACAAACCATGTATTTTACTGGAAAATAATAAGGCACTATAAAAAGTGTTTTCCTGTTGTTATGGAAACACAGAAAGCAAAGGCTAGGGAAAAGAAAAGTGAATAAAGAAGCAATTTGAACTGCACATATAAACATGTTCTTGCTTCCTGGAAAAAGAGCCCTTCCAAAGGATTTTGTTGCTGCTGAGAAACTAAGCGACTGTAAACTAGAAACTCTTCCACACAGAAATGTCCCAGATAAAAATACAAGGAATAAAACACATGGAGAGTTAGCAAACGAGCATTTTCTCACACACACATACACCTTGTTTGCTGAAAATGTAATAATCTCAGACCCTTGCCATTTTAAGTCATGAACAGATTGGGGAAAAATGGCATGATTTTGCATTCAGCTGGAGAAAAATATTTCTTTGTTCCTTCCCCACATTTGTATTTGTATTGCATACATGCTGAGCAGGTAGCCAAAGAAATGACTCCATTCTCTGAACATAAGTTACTTATTAAAAAAAAATGTAAATCAATTAAATTGCTTTATATGAAGCCACTCTGATCATACAGAATGGAACGCAAAAAAATACTATTACCCTATAGTCCTTTTCACATAAAAACTTAAATTAAAAATACTTCCTGTATAGACACGCTCCTAAGTAACACCAATAAATAGTAGTAAATAAATGTTCACATTAACTGATATCAAAATTTGACTTCATAATTCTCATCTCATTGTAGTTAATGCCTTAAGAAATGGTACAAATAAGTCATGCTAATGATATAATGTTCTTACGTACCTGCATAATCTACATTCTTGGGGTGTTATGGAACTTATCAGTAAAAATGAGACAATAGTCCATGATAGATCCTTCATTGAAAGGCACAGAATACGGGCACCTGCGCTACAGAAGGACAACAAATGCAAGTACCTTTGGATCTAATTGATTGCACCTTGCCACCATGTTAGAAAGAAGAAAGTGGGTTTTTTACTTGATGGAATGATCATGTACTTACGGAAATGAACAATGAGAGACTATGGTAGAGGGCTTTTCATCATTCCCAAATATTTGAGAGGTAAACTGCAGGTGACACCTCAAAGGTTTTAGCACCTATTTTTGGTCAAATATCCTGACTGTGCATATTGAACTATTATTGTTGATGAGTGGGTAGGAAATGAACTGCATGTCCAATAAGCACTTTCATAAAGAAGTTAAGCCTTCAAAATAGTTTCTCTTCCTCATGTGATAAAGACAATACACCACAGGCCTCATGTTACGGACCTAATGACTTCCAAATTCACTGTGGAAAGAAAGCCATTTTTAGTGTAGCCATCTATCATCAGCTCAGTAGCTTTTTAGTCCCTGCAGGGCAAGGTCTCTTCATCCCTACTTCTATCATTTCAAACTGCAGAAGAGAACAAATTACGCATCTAAGACCACTGCTATTTTTGTATTCTTCCTCAGACAAGATTTTTTCCTTTCAAATACATTTTTAAATCATTTTGTGCCTAAGAACTCTGAACTTAGCCATCTGAACTGTGTTGACAGTAATGTTACACTTTAAGAAAAACATTAAACTCTTTACACATGTAGATGCATAACCAAAATCAAGCAATACTTCATGTAGATGTTACCATTGTTATTTTACAAAGAGAGTGAGAATTGCATGGAGCTACTAGTGCTGACTGGCTTTCTGATTGCATGCACACTGGTTTTAACTTCAAATACCTGTCAAACTCACTAATATACTTCAAAGAGAAGTAAAACTCAGAAATAGAAACACAGATCTTAACAAGGTCTAATAGGACTTTCTGGGGGAAAAAAAATCAGGTAAAGGAAAACTTGTGATTTTTCAAAATAAAGCGTTTTACCTGTTTTTCTAAGAACATCCACAGAAAGCTACTCTGTACTTTTCAAAACACATCTATGTTATTTCTGACCATGGAAGTGAGACAACATAACTCTATTTGACCCACTATAATTTAAGAAGTATAATTTAAAATTCATGTTGGATCCTTACTTTCTAGCCTGCAGTGGAATTCACTCCAGAAAGTCCCTGTGGATGACTACTGGACAGCTTTATTCTTAACCAAAGGAAGGATAATCGCAAAAAAGAACCCTGGAGGAAACGGTCACAGAACATGCATTTTATTTCAGCAAAGCGTGACTAGGACTTCAGAATCACCAAAATGATACCCATGATTTTCTCTCTCTACTGCACTTTTCTTTGATGCAAAAAGTCAGTTATAATCTCCGCATAAGACATACAATATACTGATTTATGCCTAATTAAGGGTGAACTATGGAAACAACATTTGATTGTTGTTTACCTTTTGACATCTGTTGGCCTCTTTCAAATACAGTGATTTGAAAAAGGGGAGGAAACCTCACTAATTGCTCTTAGAGCTGTGTGAAGAGTTTAGGCTTTCTGTTTCTGGGCTTTTGTACAGATGAGCTATGTTTCAGAAGTAGTGTGTGTTGCTATGGTAATTATTATTTTACTGAATGATATACATTCAGAACTGATTTCATATTGTCAGACAGCAATTATACAGATTAGACTGTGTATACTCACAATTCTGAAATATTTCCAATTTTCTTTTAAAATTTAAGGCATGTGAAAAAACTGCTCTGACAGTCCTGGAAAATGAAATATTAATTCAAAGGGCAGCTCTAGCTGCACAGGTTTTCTCTTACCTGCTCAGTGGTCTATCCACAGACCAGTGCATCTCAGGAGCAGAGATACAGAGGGACAGTTTGGTGCCCAAAGTCAAGCACTCTCAAGCTCTTCACAGCTACAGCCACCTCCTGTTTACCCTTCTGCTGCAGACTTGAAACCTTTTTCCAGA
Organism: Dromaius novaehollandiae; assembly: GCF_036370855.1. Classification (NCBI taxonomy): domain Eukaryota; kingdom Metazoa; phylum Chordata; class Aves; order Casuariiformes; family Dromaiidae; genus Dromaius; species Dromaius novaehollandiae. The sequence goes on from NC_088116.1 coordinate 4,412,909, forward strand.
TGACTATATCAGCAGCCACAGTAACTAGTAGAGACTGAACGTATTGGCTTCTACCTTCTATTACTACAGTACTGGTGAGAAGGAAATTTTCTGTCTCTAATCATTGCTAATCACTGAGAGAACCTATGAAAGGAAGATCAATCATGTTCTTCATCCTGCAATTTCTTCTGCCACCACAGAACCTCAAGGGATAGAACACCATTCTGAAAACACACAAACATCCATATGGAGTCAACCACAGCTTGGCATCCTAGTTTTGTTACCAGGATGCCTGTACAACAGAACCAAAGCTTAAAATACCAACTCTTATTCACAAACTGGTGATCCATCACTTTTATTCTAGATCCAACATGTATTTCAGATTGACAAGAGTTTTCAGATTTACCTAGCTATCCCAAGTATCTAAACTCTAAACAAAGTAATACTAACATGAAAGCAGTTGAAGAGAAACAGGGAGCAGCATGATTTAATTTTCCTGGTAGCTTATAAATATCTCAGAAGAAGTAGAGAGAAAGTATTTTTACAATACAAAAGTGATGTTGAAATTCATTTAACCAAAAACATGATACCCTTTGGAATTTTATTGGCTCTGCCTCAGCTAGGCAAAGGAAGAAATGATAAGGGCAAGAAAAGGAAATCAAGAGAGTCCAGGTTGGTGCCTAGCTTTATTACAGGCTTTCTTTGGTAAATCAATCAATTGCAGAATCTCATTTTTTCTTGTGTTAAGAACTAATACAGGAAAAACTTAATATACATGAATAAGGATGATGAGAGAGATTAAATGATGAACCAAAATAGCTTGAAAACACATTGTTGAAAAGCACTAGAAAAATGCACAGAATTATCAGTAAGGAAAGTAGCTGTGTAGCTTCTGAACAAAGTATAATGATTTCTAAGAGAACAGCAAAATTCAGTGTCTGCTGCAGTTTTATAGACCCACAGCTGGATACCTGCTATCATGCAGACAAAAATAGGGCATCTGTAAGCTACATAGGAAGGAAACCTAAACCGACACAGAACAGAAAGGGGAATCATAATATATTCTTTTAACAATCCATATTTTTTGATCATTCTTATTATCAACTAAATTATTTTCATAGGTTGACATATTATAGTTTGTGGGAACAAGTCAGTCAAGAGAGCAAGAATGAGTCAGCATTAGAAGGCTGATGGAAACATTAATCTTGAAGAAAGAGCTGAAGGTTGAGAGAAAAACATTGAATCATTCAAGATCAGAGAAAATATTATGGGCACAGAGGGTCTGAAACGTGAAGTGCTACTCAAGGGAACATCAGACCAAGAAGATGGCACACACAAGCCATTAACAGAGAGGAAACTAAAAGACTCAGAGTTAAGGTAAAGCCTTGAAAAATTAAGATAAAAGGATTTTGGAGTCCAAAAGGAGATCATAATTTACCCAAAGGAGGTCCTCCCCACTACCCAGGTCTATGCTGTCTAGAGCAGACCGTATTGTCTCCATCTAGCACTTGGCCTGGTTGCTCTCTGAAAACATACTGGAATTTCAAAACTAGATCTGCTGGGATGGTATTGGAGATCTGTCCAGAGCAGATGGAAACAAGTCAGGTATAGTCTCGCTTATATTACAACCACACATAGATCTCATCTTGGCAAGAATTAGGCAGTTTACTCCAAAAGAAAACCCAAGAGTCAGTGTACAAATACATAATGTGAATAATCAAGGGACCAGGACACATGAGTGAACTGTGGAGTTAAACCATTTTACAATGCAGATGCATCCCAAAGAGATAAAAAAAGGAAAGGAAATCAGGAAGCATGTGAAAGAAAGGCTAAAAAGGTAGGACCACTGAGAGGACAGGAAAATGAAAACAGGGATGTTCACGTCAACCAGACTGGCAACTGCCAAAAGAGTTTGAGAAGTGAATCTTAATTGTAATTTCTACATCCTGAAGACAGTTACATAGACACAGGATTTCATAATACTAGTTTGGTAAAGCCCATAATACTCAGCATTCCCAAAAGGGCCATAATGTTAAAATTCAGTGGTGGATTGCTAAGTCATTCTTTAAGACAAGACCAGCTGCTGAAGCGTTATATACGCTGTAGTCATAACAATGTCCTAACTTTCTCCTTAAAATAGTTCTAAAGATATATTTCAGCCTTTGCCTAGTTAACTTGCAGTTAGCACGTGTGAGACGGAAATAAATATGCTAAAAGTTATTTTAGGAGCAAACTGGAAAGGAGATTCAGCCTTTTAAAAATTGAATTGTTTTCTATGGTTTAAGACTGTTTCCATGGAGAGACCACAGCACAGAAACATCTTTAGGCCAAGCGCTTTGCTGCAGGCTTATCTGAATGAAAGCACCACAGCAGGAAGGATAATTGAGGCCAGTTGTTTAAAATTCGTAGGCATTCTCCTATACTTGACACACAAGCAATTTATTTTCACTGTTTTGATTTGTTTAGCATTTGAATGTTATTTCAAAGTTAAGCAGTGCTGTATGTACCTTCTCTTAAATGATACATCTTAATATAATATTTATTTAGGATAGACTAATGTTAGTTGCAAGGATGTCATGATATTGGTTGATGGTGACAAAGTAGCAGACAAAATCACATGTAGATAAATAAAGACAATGCACATGGGGAGAAAATATCCATCCTAACTTCACATACAAAATAATAGGCTCTGAACTGACCTCTCAGGAGCAACGTCTTGTGAGCTATAATAAATAGTCCTATTAAAATGTCAGCTTACTCTTCAGTAAGGCAAAAGAAAGCAAATAGAATGGTAGCAATTATTAGAAATGGAAACATTATTATGCTACTTTATAAACGCTGAATGTGCATGCAACTTGAATACCATATCCGATTTGGGTCTTGGTCCCAATTTCCCCCCTCACACCTCTCACTCAATACACATGCACACAAACACTAGAATGAGAAAAGGTGCAGAAAACAGCATGATTTTTCTTTTCTAGAGAATGTTGAAAAAGAATCCATTTGCACCATTACAAGTTAAAAAAACCTGAATCAACAGTGACTTCCTCGGCTAGCTTCTGACTCAAAGGCAAGTGAATCAAGAATATACTGCATCTTTTTCAAACTGCAGCAATTACCCCAAAATGGATTTCACACATTCCAAAATACATTTATGATGCCTCATTAACTTGGCATGATGAATGAACTCCAATAATTGACATTTACTTTACTAGATTTAACTTCTATTACCCTTGAGTTGAAAAGGAAATGAAAAATGCTGTAGGCTTGTAGGACCTATTAGCCCAAGGGTTTTGTTATGGGTGAAGAATTTCAAGAGGTCTTTTTTGCTTTGGGCAGGGAAGAAGAATTATTTGTCTGTTTCAAATGTTCTAGCTAACAGACTTGTATCTTACTGCTAGGTAAGGATATAAGGTGCTGTAGTCTTTCCAGTAAGAATGTCAACAGTTAATGGCAGCTGTATTGAGAGCTGAAAGTGATTACCATCTACTCATTTGGCAAAGAGCTAAGATGACATGAATTGGTAGCATTGGTCTGGTGCTTCATATGCATCTGTCACTCCCACACAAATCACCATCAAAATTGCCAGCAGCATGAAATTACAGACAAGCAATGATGGGAGGAGTGAGGGTGGAGAACAGAGCTCTGAACTAACCCCTTTTCTCCACTAGAATTATTTTCGCTGTGAAGATACCACAAGGAAAACTGGTCCTGCAATTGGCAGATATAGTTCTGAGAATAAATACAGGACTTCAGTTTTAAGAAACTGTCTATCAGCCCTAAATTAAAATATATTTCTTTACAGAGCATGTGTATGCACATGCATGTGCATATTTGTTTTATAAAATAGGAAGCAGACAGATGTTGATTTATAGGGAGTTATAATTAAAATAGCCTACTTGCTGATGACACCATTCACCATTAGGTTGCTTTGCCCCATTTGATATTTTTCATTACTGAATGCTATAACATTGCCTCATCCCCAGTGTATTTTAATACCATTTTCATAATACCATAAAGAAACTAATAGATCAGAACATTTCAACAGCGTGCATATTAAGACTTTCATTATGCAAGAATAACCAAAAGAAAAGCTAGGTTTTTTGTTGGTGATATCTACCTGTAGGTAGGTAGTTGAAATCCCAAAAGTCTCTATCTTTTTATCCGATCTCCAGTACAACGGCTCTGAAATGGCTCACGTTACCAATTTAAAAAAAAAAAAAAATCTGGGTTTATATTACGTCATATTAAAACTTCGGGATTTTTTGATTAAACAACTACATTTGCCTTGTTTGATACTCTATCATAGACCTTATTTTTTCTGACAGTACATAATCCAAGATAGTTGGCACTCTATCAATAGTTCCAGACTTGGAAGGATTATAGATGCACTGACGGTTAAATGGAGTTAGAGTCCTCTGCCAAAGACAGATAAGTAGCATGTAGTCTTTGATAAGTACTATCAGAGGCACAGTCTGACAGGAATTCCTTTGCAATGCTACTAAATCTTATGCTATGAACCTCATTGCATATGCTGCCATTCGCCCCACTCAAAGCTGAACTCCCTTGCCATCAATAAGTGTATTCCATTCCTTTCCCCAATTACATGCATAATACTTTATATTCTAGATCCAAAAGAACTGATCAGGCATGGTGGGGAGAGAAGATAGAATGCTGTTGTAATAGCACAGAGCGATCTAGCTAGAATGCTTAATCTGGTTAGCATTAAGACGAAAATCTGTCTGGTGGCTTTGTGACAAAGGAATGAGGTTATGTAGTACAATGCAAATACTTTTTATTTTAAATGCTTATGATCAAGCAGTAATTTCTGTCATATGCATACAGCTAGTCATTTGAAAGAAGTTTCTATAGAAACATTAAAGTTGGGGGGGTTAAATTTTCTCTAAATTCACTTAGAATCATGAGATCTTCAGTCACAATGATTCTCCTGCACACCAGATTTTTACGGCATAATTATCCAGGTACAAAAACGTGCAGGCCCATGCGGAGCATGAGGATACTTTCCAGTATCATTCAGTAAAAGTAGATCTGAGTTGACTGAACTTGCTTGTATGAGTATCATGATACTAACTTCTGTAAAATTTGGTCATACTTGTACCCACTTAGCTGGACGCTGCCTCATCACACATTCCATTCTGAAATCTCATCTTCAGTATCATTTGGTAAAATAACAGAACTCTAGCAGCAAAAGGATTACTGTATGTCTAATGAAGAACGCAGATCAAACATCTCAACAGCTTCATTTAGAGTAAGTGTACAGTAATTTCCTAGATTATTACCTGCCAAAGCTCAGTGGGTGGTCTCTAAAGGCCTACGCAGTCAGGATTCCCAGGTTCTTAGAGTCTTGTCATATCTGTCTGCATCCACCCCCTCAGTGTTTCCAGTTTCCCTTCTTCTGCTTCAAGAAGTAATTCCCTTGCCAGCTGTCACATTAAGACATTGGGATAGAGTCCTTTTGCTGCATTTCTGAATTCTAACTTAACCTGATTGTCAAGTTCACTAACAAAATGTGAGTGCATCCTACTGCAACGTCTTGAGAATAATTTGCCTTCAGCTAATGAAAGTCAATTTCTAATTTCAACCCTTAATTGTAATCAATAGGGCTTGAATTAAACGTTCATACAAATAGAGAGAGGTGATAGGAAGAATTCATATTCAATGTGGCTATTTAGAATTAGATACCATCTAGATTTGTTGCTTCATGTTTAGATATTTCTCACAAAGAGGGAGACAGCTCAGTGTGTTATCACATGAACAAATGTGGCAAAGTTTAAGAGCACAATCAGACCTCTCAAAAACAGGACTTAGATTTAGAGTCATTTATACTCAAACTAGCATTTAACTTAATGCACTACATATTAGATAAAAAATATAGCTACACAGTGATAAACAGGCACTCAGTAAGGTGCATCATAGACCTTCTTGAGAGAAGTCTATTCCCTGAAAATCTTAAGGCCTAACTCCAGTCATTTTCAGTGAAGACAGAGAAAACATCTCTGGCTCTTTACTCCCTATTTTATACTCCAGTGATGTAAATCACCTGAGAGCCTGTAAATTTTATTTATGTTTATATGACACTCTCTGAAACATGACTTAGAGGAAAATTTTCCGCTTACTCAGAATTTTCCTCCTAGCATAATTCCGAACATAACAAACCAGCACAAGAATTTATACATACATATATACACACACACACACCCCAAAGTATCAATTTACTCATTCTAAACTTTTGTCTGTTTAAAAGTATGTTATTTAAACCAAGTAAAGAAACTAATTTTATCTTGTGAGCGTGGTCAAGCTTGTTTACTTTCTTGGATTTAGGTAAAAATCTGTCTTAGGCATAAACTAGCCTGTGTACTTGTGTGCCTTATGTCTTTTTATTGGGCTACTAAACACCATGGCTTGGCCAGTAGTTTGCAGAGATAAAATCATCTGAAACATATTTCCAATCATGATATCAAGAGTAACACTTCCAGAAGTGCTTTTTCTATGGTGACTTTTTCTGAAACTTTCCGGTTCTGATGTTCCCCTCAGTGTTACGACAAGGGTAGCAGTTTTAGACTCCTCACTAAAATTTCTTTATCACATCACTTAACCTTGCACTAACTGAGACTAGCTGCTTGTATTTTCTACTCCTACTAGCACTAGTATTCTCTAGTGTTTTCAGAGATAGTACTGTAATTGTTTTATAACTATGCATGGAAAGCAATAGTAAAAGTTACAATAAAATTAAACAGCCATATATCTAACTACAACTGCTGTTTTTAAAAAAAACTCATAATTTTAATCTGAGGGAAAAAACATAACAAATGAATAATTAACTTTTGCACGCAAATACAGAGAGTGGCATCATCCTCACACAATTAACTGCACTCACACAACAGACATGCAAAAATTAAATTCTCTATTTGGAGTAAGGAGGGGAGAAAGGACAAATTAATTTGCGGAGCAAAAGATTGCAAAAAGCTTTCTTTTACATGCTATCCAAGTGTGCAGGCTGGAACATGGAATTTGGGTAGTTACAGATATATTTAATACAGCTGCAAGTTCTTTATTTTGATATTGAGTCAACATATCACTCCACACTTAAATTTAGTAAACTAGGGTACTAGATTTCATCAAGTTAAATAAATTTACTGAAAAGTAACTAGAGTACCAAATCTCTCACACAGGAGAAAGAAGATGATAAATCTACTAATTACTGATTTCCTCCAAATTTATCTACTTTGTGGTCTGGAATTAGTAGATTACTCATAGTCTTTGACCTTCAAAACTATATACAGCATCCACCTCCCAACCTCTAACAAGCAGCAGTCAAAGTTCATTAACATTGGTTTCTTGGGCAACTGGCTATATCAGTGTTCTTCTGCCTTTTATGAGACTTCTAGACAGAATGATAAATTCTTGTTTCCCATTTATAGAGCAGTAAAATAACATAAGGAGGAACTGATAGAGAATGATAGATTTATCCTTTCACAGAGACCCTAGAAGTATAAAAGCATTTATACCTGCTTTGAGTGCAGAAATTGTGGTTGAACGAAAGCATTTGGACCATCCATCTACCTTGTCAGAATTTCTTTGTCATGGAAGAAACATTCAACATTGATTTAGAAAAAAAATTACAATTCTGTAAAACCATAGTAATAAGGCTGAAACTTTTGCACTACAGCTACTTTTGGCAGTTATATTACCGAATAAATAGCAGAATAAAGTTAACAAAATATGTGCACTGAAGAACTAAGAAGAATAGAAAGTTTTTCACTTTGGAAAGGGAGAAGCACCACCAATCCTTTAGTTTTCATTGACTTTGGCTGTCCGGAATTTAAATGGAACTGATCAGGTTATCAGGGTCAATCAACATTTTACTCAGATGTTTAACCACAGTCCATTAGGCATGAAGTTAGCAGGTAGCTGACTAAAGAATTAAGCATGCTAGCAACTTCTTTTCACCATGTTTTAGCTGACCTGATGTTTCAGATGATCTAACCACTCTCAGGTTTTTCATTTATTTATTTATTTTCAATTGACATAATGTATGTCTATTAAGTTTTTTTTAATTCTGTCTCCTTATTCTGAAAGTATTAATCAGTGACCTCTATGTTGATTTGAAAAATAAGCCCACTCAGATTTCCTTCATTTTACATTCTATCACCTCGAAAATCTGTTTTATCAGGGTTTGATTTGAGAGATGAGAAGTACTTCACTTAGGCATGGATAAATTCTTGGAACAAAGTACCAACTGATTTCAATGTAAATGTTTAAAGGACAGAACTTGGATATCACAGATGAAAAAACATTGCCCAAGAGCAGTCTAGAAGACCCATACTCGTAAAAAAAATAAAATCTGAAAGATAAATGATTAAGTATTTACAGTGTAACTACCAATGCTGAAATGCAGACAGTCTCTTTTTCAGATAGAATCTTTTGAAAGACATCACACCATTTCTTTTCATCACATTCTGTTCATTTGAAATAGGTCCAGGTTTCACCTCACGGTCTCCGTAATGTCCTAGAAGATATAGCAACACAGACTGAATCACTGACTGCAGCCCATCTTCCCTAACCTTTTCTTAAGAGACAGGAGAAGTATGTACAGTTGGGTTATGGCCCAAAGGAAGCAATGGAGAATTTTGATTTTGAAGGGCACAATTTCATCCCTTGATGCCAACTTGCATAATTTTAAAACATCAAATACTATGAAACTTGCTATAATTCAAAGTCCCACTGCTCAAAACAATCAATTACTTTAAAATTTCAGATTCTTCTTCTTGAAGGAGGCTTCCAGGCTTCTTGCTTACAAGGTAAAAACAAGTCAAACAAAACAACCAATTCTGGATTTTTATTTGTGGCAGCAGCACAATATAATTGTCTTTGTATTTCATAACTAAAGTGTTTCTTCCTCAAATGCAAAAAAAAGAAACATAAAATTGATTTGGCATTTTACATCTTTATACTATTGAAAATGCATGTACCAAATTATGAGACATCTGAATGAGAAAACTTCTGTTTCTGTAAAGATTACATATTTCCACAGTACAGTTAAAATTTGCATTCTATTCTTGCAGATTATTTTTCTTATAGAAGTCCTTTGTGAAAACTGTCTATCACAGGGTAGAAATTACTTCACTATTCCTAAATTCTTAACCAATTTTTCAATCATTAGCCAAAATGTTCATTATGTTAAACTCTACCACTCAGCTTTTCACTGTTTGGACATTACCCATCATGGCTTGCTATTCAAGATCATCCCAACTTCCATCTTGTTCAGAATCAAGTTTTACCACCTTCCTCTATTTCTTCAGTACTCGGTAACATCACTTACATAAGGCAGTAACTGAACTTCTATCTATTTTATGAATAAATGCCAGAGTCTAACTGATAACCTACAGATGCATGCTTCTTCTGTATAGCTCTTATTTAGAGGAAGACATGGAAGCTTTTTGATTGGGGGAAGGAAGAAACAGAAAATGAGGAAAGAAGCTGAAGGAGGAAATGGATTTCGCAATGTGGAGATGAATTTGGGACTTAATATTTACTCTTAAATCAAGACAGATCTGCTTTTTATTTAATTATACATTTCTTCTGAACTCCTGCTCTGTTTTATATATTTATTCTTCCTTATTCATAGGAAAGAAAAGTAAAACAAATCTTTCTCCAAAAGGAGCAAAAAAAATTAATTAATGCACTTCTGAAACAGAAGAGTTTATGGAATTACAGGATGCATTAGTTTATTGTGAATTTTAAAGTATCAATTTTTTGAGGGCCAGATCCTGTGTCTTTTTTTAGCCCAAACTTCTTTTGGCTAAACTTAGAAGCTCTTGGTGTGCAGAGAATGCTGAATTAAGCTACATATGCATTGTCTATACTGACTTTTTTTTTCCGGCTTTTGGATGGCTCGTACTTTGTTAAATGCATTTTCAACAATATAAAGATGTAAAATGCCAAGTCAATTCTATGACTGGATGATTTTTTTTTTTTTTTTTGTGCACATTTGTGAGGAAGAAACACTTCAGTTGTGAAATGCAAAGACAATTACACCATGCTGTTGCTACAAATAAACTTTCCAGGTTTGTTGTTGCCACTCGTATTACTGCAAGGGTAGCTATTTTAAACACCTCATTGTAATAATTTTCATCATATCACTTAAACTTGCAAGTGAGACTAGCAACTTGTATTCCCTACTGCTTCAATGACTAGCATTGTTTTGTCACCAAAAATTATCAACTGAAAAATAAATACAAATTCCTGTTGTACACATTTCAAGAGTCTAGAAAAACACTTTAGCTAGATACAATTCTACAGTACTGCTTCTAATAAAAATATCTCACTGATTTGTGTTCCTTTTTCTTGACTATCTTCACAAGAAGAATTTTACAACAATCTTATCGTAGCAAATTCTCCGAATCCTTATTTCTATTACAAGTATTAATAAACTCTTCAGATTCCTATCTTTCCAAAAATCCCCAACATCACATTACAGAATACACCAGGAGACTACGAGAGTAACTTGAAGACATGGCATTTTAATTTTTCGCAGTAGTGAGCATATTAGAAACAATGAGGAAAACATTCTCCTGGCAAATAGTAATTAAAATGGTGTATGATCTTATGCTACTATTTACTTGTTTAAAATTAACAAACCTAATTTCTGTTTTTCCAGCCTACAGAAATTTTGATTTTTTACTCCCCCATAAAAGAAGCTTTTTAAAAATCAGTTTTTCTCTGCATATTCAAACACTATTTGACACCTTTCGAACAGTCTTTTCTACATGCTAGATGGCCACAGGCATAACAGAATGGCGTTGTTTCCTTTTACACTGCTAAAAGGCAATAGCTGAATTGTTTTTTCGGTATTCCCCAAAAACTTAGAGTGAAGGATAGAAAAAAAAAAAAAACCTGTTCCTTGAGAAGTGTCTGCAAGTAGTAACAGGGTATTAATAGCAAACACTCATGAAAGCAAGAAGGTAAGAAAGTATCAGATCATTCTCTAACCTAAAAGTTTTAAAGTGATGGCAAAGTCCTAATATCTTACAACAAATTAAAAGCAAATATAAATACTCTAGTGCATAACAAATTTTTGAGATCTGACACAACAAAACAGGGGTTATAAAGAAAAGAACTTTCATGAGTTTGTCCACTTTGTGTGCCCATTTCACAGACTGACAACCATTCCAAGAAATGAATGGAAGGAACGTGGGTGGTCACTCGGGCTGTGATATTAATTCATTCTTTCTTCCTCTTTCTGTTTTATTATTACATACTACCTGATTGGTTCTTTTTCATATCTTTACAAATATAAAACAGACTTCCTCAAAGTGCTTTCCTTTTTCTTTCTGCACTTCCTCAACAGGTGTTTTTTATTTCTATTTCAGATGGCAATTTTCTCACAATTAAAAACAGAAAATAAAACCCCGACACAAAACATTACTTCAATTTAATATTTTGTTCCATTCCACAATAAAAAGGATGAGACTGTGAGACTGCTTTGCCCTCCCTTCTTATTCTGAATTTTTGTTTGGCTAGGTAATTTGGGTACATAAAGGAACTGGTCAAATGTGGGTGTTTAAGACAGCTTAAAAAGAGACAAGTGAAAGTAAAATACATACGCACAAATCTATCTTACTGTAACATCTTCTGAGCTGTGGCAACCTTCATGTTTTTATTTTGTCAAGCAACAATATTACTTCATCAGTTTTCAGAGGATAATAAACTGAATAGCTTTCAATGTACTAATGCAAAACTCAGTTTGAAGTACGTATTTTATATTTTTACTAAATTCTATGTAATGTAAACTTACACTAATAAAAATATAAAAACACCTACTTACAAACAAATATAATCAATATCTTTAAATTGCATTGCCTTCTATGTTTATTTTTCAGTTAAAAATTTAGGACACGAATTTAGTTAGGATGAACATAAAAAGTGTTTTTCAGGTTTAAACACCTGTTCTTGCTCCTTGTTGACACACCTCTCTTCTCATTTCACCCAAGACATAGGGAGAGTTTGGAAGATGGGGGGGGGCACATATTTTTGGATATTTAGTAATTTTGTAGAATATATTTTCTTTAGTCCCCGCAACTAGATTTATAACTTTGTTGTTTACCTCATGTTTTTAGAAAGGACTATATTGTATGTCATAAATATCATCACTTATAAAGGCAAAGTGGATGTGAATTTGACCAAATCCATTTTGTGAGGTGCTAATGCCAAAAGTATCTAACATCCAAAAATGTTATTCTAAAATTAGTGTACAATGTAATTAGCAAGATTTTAAATATTCTATATGATCATTTGGGTCATTCGTAATCAGTCAGACTGAAAAAGGTTAACACCAATGAGGAAAGTTTAAACCACTTAAAATTCATTCTCAAAAGAACAATGCACTGGGGAAGAGGATCAGATTACTTAAAATAGGCTCAATTCTCCTCTCCAACCAAATATCCCAAGCATACATCCAGAGCCAGAATCTCTTGTAAACTGCATATTCTTTTCTCTACTTATTTCAATGGGGATTGCAGCAGCGCTATGTAACGATAAGCATAACCCTCTGTTTAAATGGAAGAGGATTCTTTTCATGGATTTTATGTGGTTTCTACCATTGAGGTAAGAAGTTAAAGGCAAGAGAATAGAGCTCACTATTTTAAGTATTTTGGCAGGGGAGAGCAGAAGGCTGTTCTTTCTCTCTTCTGATCCGATGTCATAGATCTCACTTCTTCTTAGCTTTTCTAAGGCTTCAGTAGACCTCAGACTTAAGTACTTTTGGGGTACATTGGAACTACCATTAGTTACTACTGTTTGCCATCACAGAGCAATCATATGCGCAAGCGATGTTTTGTCATCACTTCTACTTGTCAAAATGTAACAGATGCTTATATGAAGTTAACACGGACTAACCTTACTAATGCAGCCCAGCATTTATTTCAGTGCTCACTTCTGTTAGGGGGACCTTCACCAACAATTCACTTTGACTGTTTAGGCTAGGGCCAATCCAGTTTCTTTTAAAATCTGATTTAACGAACATTTTGGGGGTGTCAGGAAGAGGAGGGTTTAAATTCATCTGACAACAGATCTTTTATTCTCTATGGAATAGATTGCAGTGAAAAAGCAGAACTAAGAACAACTCAAAGCACCAGTCTTCTAAAAACAGAAAGCATACCCATTCACTGAACAATAGTTTGTTTCTGATAATCTCTAGAAATAAAGAGCTTCTGACTTCTCATTACCTAACACACAAGGTTTTCTGCAGCTTTTAAGAAGAAAGTGGTAATAAGAGCTGGGAGTAAATTCTTTGAGACAGGAGCCTTTAAATATGAATACCTGCATTCAATCAGATTTGCACCTCAACCACGATGATCAGATCTTTTAAACACAATGACACTACTTATAATAAAAGCTTTAGTTTAATATATTTAACACTGTAATCATTCACATTTACCTACATATACAACACAAGATATAAACTCTTACTTTTTAATGCAGGTAGGAATTCAAGATATTTTGCCATCATCTTCAACTGAGACCATAGATTTCAATAGGAACTGAACAAGATTTCTCCTGATTTTCAGGTGATCTACTATAAACTAACAAACAAAATACTTTATTTTAAAAAGGTAATTAGCATTATGAGTTTTATCACTATTATCATCTAATTAAACCTCTGGTAAAAACTGCAGCTCTTTGATATCAAACAATGGTTAATGCAGCAAAAGCTCAATGCATGCAAAGCTGGTACACTTGGAAAAAATGAATTTTAGTTACCTAGTATTTTCTCTGTTAAGAAATAGAAAAAGAAGAAATGTAACTATTTGTTATATTCTAAAATAGAGGGTGGAGGTTTTTTGGCCATCTATAATTTCAAGTTAGGACTGAAAGGAAAAGAATCATTTCAGAAGCTAACTAATGTAATGTACAGAGTACACTGTTCATAACACTAATGAAGAATAACTTGCCACACTCATTTCAGAATTTTGAGCCTCAATAAGAAGGTCATAGCCCAAGGTGAAAGGAACAGCCCTAGAGACAGTGCCAAGGAGTTAAAATGCCAAGCCCTATGTTTATAGGTTGCTTCTATTTTTAGTCATGATGGAAGTACAGACCTTATAAAAAAATAACATTCACAAATGCGAGAAGGTAGTCAAATTCTGTATTGTAAATTAATACTAAAAGAAACTAGCCTTGCAAAAATGTTAGGTACAATCTAACAGACTTTACTAGATCATAAAGGGCCAGCAAAAAATCTTCAAAATAATATTACTTGAGAAAGTGAGCTTTAAGGAGCTGCCCACAATTTTACCTAATGAATAGAATACTCCTTTTATTGTGATTACAGCTACAAGAAAATGCAAGTGTTTCCTAGTTCAGTATGGTTCTCCGCAATCAAGCACACTTTTCCCATGATCAAAATTTAGCAGTCAACTTCTTAACCCTACTCTACCACAAGAAATAAACTTTTCCACTGATTGCATGCAGAGTTCAGAACTGATGAGCAGTAGCAGAGCTTAAAACATGGGTTCAGTTACTCAGTCACTAGTTGCCTTCAGCTGTTTTCCATCCAATATAAACATAAACTGAAGTAATCCTGCAATCTAGTTAACTCATTTAACTTCAGTATTAATTATTGAAGTACCCAAGGGCAGCTATTTCCCTTGCAGTTCTAATTTATGACTCTGATGATTACTTCTTTATGAAATGCCTTTTTAGAAGTGGGTGATGTTTCTTCTTCCTAATAAAGTACAAGTGTAGCAGAAATGTTTCTGTAAAACAAGCCTACAATCTGCATTCATTTTGTATAATCACTAAATGTTATAATAAAAAAAACTAAAATATTTATTTGGGGGTTGATTTCAGCTAAATCAGAAATAGGGTACTATGTTACGATATGTAACAATGACCATTTATAGTTCAGTAGCATGTCATAGGTTATAACATGTCATGGACACATATTGTCCAGAACACATTTATTTTTATATCCATCTGCATTACGTAATCATGATTGCATTGCATAAGACAGACTTGCAGTGTGGTTCAAAGAACATCTAATGTTTTAAAGCCCTAATTCCATTTCATCTCATTTTTCACATATCTTCCCTAGCCAGTGAGAATACTTCCTGGAAGAAGACCAGTATGCAGACAAAAAAAAGAAAAAAGAAAAAAAGAAAGAAAGAAAATTATTCAGAACAGCCATCAATCATTTTGCAGTGACCTTAAATATAGGAATAAATAGTGTTCTTATTATCTGTTTACTACATGCGCTGTGATCATGTACGCAGTTTAGCAAAAGTAAAATAAATAAAATAAAATAGTATACTCCAGTGATAGGGCAGTCAAACAGTCAGGACACTAAAACATCTTAATACAATGCAAAGCAAACTGGAATTTTAATGTCAACATCAAGAAACATACATATATGTTTTTAAACCTTCTATGAAAAGCACCACGACTAAGTGGAATATCATTTCTTCAAAGTGCTGGTGGAAAAATACTCTCCCATTGTTAAAGGCAAATACAGTAAGGAATTTTAAGGATAGGGGTATCCTGTGCAAAGAGTTCTTTGTGCAAAAAGGCAGAATTTTTGTGGGGGAATTAAAAATACTTGAAAATTTTGAAATTATATGAAATCTGCTTTTCATAACACAAAGGAACATTCCAAAAGTGTATGAAAAAGTACCAAAGTGTAACTGCAGGCACAGTTTGCATAGGAAGAATACAATTGCAATGCAGTTATCTGGGCTTTGACATGGACAAAAGTCTAAACTTAAAACTTACTAAGCAATCTCTGTAAAGGAATGAAATCTAATGTATCCTTATCACATACAAAAGATAGAGTCAAAAGTCTGCATAGCTGGTAAGATTTTGGTTAGTGAAAGGTTTTCAGGTGTTTTATAAATAAGAAATAACGAATTACATATAAAATTTATTATACAGTCATATATACATTGCTTCTTGATAACCCAAACTAGTTTCAACACGGTTACACAAAGTCAAAAAAAAAAAAAAAAAAAGGCATTAAGACAGGTCTATTTCTTCAATCAACACCCCTGCAAAGGCTAACAACTTTGCTGGGAGTAATAGGATCTATGCAAATTACTCTTGGACAAGAAAAATCTCCGTGCGAAAAAGCACCTAACAAAATTATTTCTCTGTGCTGTACCACTAGAAAATTTCACTGGAATTATTATATTTCCAAAAGCTGTTTACTAAGAATGAGGTTTTTTAAAGCAACACAAAGCAACTTTTAAGCGTAGTTACCATGGCACTTGAAAAACTCATCGTTCTGTTAATCATAAATTAGTAAGAAGTTTTGAAATGTCACTACATATAATAACCATTACAAAATGCAAATCTGGAATTTCAATAGCTTATGTTAGCCAATAATCCTCTTTTAAAGGAGTATCAAAATATCTGATTTGATTCAGTATTTTTAAATGAGTGGGAGCATGAACTGAAGATGCCTTGAAAGCAACTTAAAGAATCTGTGTAAACCAATAGTTAGGTTTTGAAAGTGATCATCACCAAATGCCACTATTTGTAGACTATAACGATTTCCAGCCTAAAGTTTATGAAACATGCCCATCTCTGAATACTAAATCACCATCATCCAATTTATGAATTGAATGTCATAGTGGATAATAGCAGCTTCTTTAAGAGAGTAAGAAAGCATTAATAACAATACAAAAGATCTCTTATTTGGAATTTCTCCATACAAAAGCATCAGGGGTTCTAGCACCAAAATCCCTCAGATCTGAGGATAACAGTAGCAGCCAACCACATCCACACAGTCCTACATCTCACCATGTGCTTCCTAGCACATGCCTAGCAGCAGCCAGCTCAAAAACTACCCTCAAGACGAGATTCCTGGTCTTGGAGGGGGCTCCAATGAAGCAGCTAAGCTAAAGTGAAGAACCAAATCATCAACAGAGCTGGAGACGTGGGAGGGAGGAATCTAATGGTCTCTGTCAAAATCTTTAACCATTTGAAAATTCCCCAAAAGAGGTGCAACCAGTATCAACCTAAGTTGTTTACTGTGAACATATGCCAATAGTATCACCATTGCTTCCACTGTGCCATCATAAAACCACACGAAAGAAGATGAAACAAGTACCAACTTAAAAAGGATAGGGTTTTTTGACAGCCTTTGTGCTAAATAGTTAGAGATGGCAAATAGCATTGTTATATTTCCTATAGAGGTTTTCAGATTGCAATCAATAGAATAGGTTATAAAATACTATAAAAAATAAAACATCACACCCTATTTTATAATGTTAGAAAAGCCAACACAGTATAGTGCATGAACTTCACTTTACAGAGTGACAACAATGCCAGCTTTCATACAACAGTGATTAAGAAAGCAGGTTAAAAAAAATGTACATCTGCTTTTTAAAAGGAGAAGCAGCTACGTCTTCAGTCACAACTGATGGAGACAGGAGGCAGAATATGCATTTTCAAGTGAAGAGCTTACTTTATGAAAAGACTACTGCTTGTGTAAGATTACCACAAAAAGTTCTTCCATTTTAAATTAAAACTGCAAGTTGAGAGGAAAAAAAAAGTCACTTTCATTTACTACCTGCATTTTACTTAAGTCCAGTATTAAATGGCTGATTCTATATTACCTCTCTTGTTTTTTTCATAACAAGACTTTAAGGAATATTCAAACCTAAATAAAAATATTTTTTCTGTTTAATTTTTAAACTCTCTCTCTCTCTCTCTCTCTCTCTTTTTAAGTCTTGCATTTTTTTTAATCCTAAACTTGGGGTCTATCATATTCTGGAGTGCCGCATAGTATTCTGCAAAGGAATCTAAATGAGCCATGCTTATAAATTTCTTTCTTTTCATGCTCTGAGTCAGAGAAAGATTTCTGAAGTCCTCAAAATAACTATTTGGTCATCGGCACCTTAGTTAAGTTCTGAAGGTAGCATAACATTTAGACTTTTTAATGCAATTTTTGGCAAATCTTGGGACCGAAGAAGTAGGTCTACTTTAAGTTCACTAAAGGTGTTTTTGAATAAATATTTAAAAACAAAATCTGCTCCACCAAAAGCACTGAAATTAAATCTGAATCTACAAGTGACACTGGCTATATTTATTCCCAGCAAAGCCTGAGATGGAAGCAAAAAAGCAAGACACGTGCAGAACAACATCCAACTGTATTTTTCTTAATTATTTCCTCTGTACTGAAAGAAGTGTGACAGCAAGGTAAATTTGTTCCTCCCAGTGACCCGTCTTCTAAGGGTTTGCTTTTTAACTTTTCTATGAGGGCACATCTGTCACACCTCTTAGTAGCCCTACATCTTGGAATCAAAACTAGGATATTTCATTAGAAATTAAAATCTCTAACTAGAGATTAGAGATTTTCATTTTTTTAAAAAAAGAACATTCTTTAGAAGTGTTATCTTCCACCACAAAATTCCAGTAAAATTTTGTCAATAAACTCACTGAGCATAGAACAATCTGGTGCTTTTTTAGTGTCCTCTATCTGGCCCTCTTCTCCCTTCACAAACACAACTTTGATTAGTTTTTCAAATGTCTTGTCAAGAACCAGCTTTTTAAATACATTACATTCACTAATACTACACTAATACTAAAAGTATTAGTAGGAAGAGGAATAAATCATTACCTATAAGTTTGTTAAACTAAGTAACTTCTACTATTAAAATAAATCAAAAATGAGATCTAATCCTGACTCCATGGAAGAAAACAATGGGGTCTCATATTCAACCGATGCAGGATTAAGTCCTTGATATATTTGTTTCTATATAGAAACTATTTAAAAGATACAGATAACCACAAAATAAACTTTCAAGCTATCAGCAGCATTCCAATACGGTTGCTTAAAAGTTATTCTTTTTAGGTTCTTTCATATCTTCTCATACCTCCTATTGATCAGTTTCATTCTGTTGTGGCTCATTGAGAAAACATACACTACACATTTTGTGGCATTTAAATAGACTTAAAGATCGCATTAATCTAATTTTCCAAGCATATACTGTCTCTAGAAGGAAACCAGGAACTGGAAATCTCAAAGGGGAGTATGAGTCTTTTGGAAAATAACAGGAAAGCTTCATAAATAGGAACTCTTTTGATGCTGACGTAGACAATGGCATAAAACTATTATATTTTTTTCATGATTGGCAGTGTGTTTTCATTTTTGAGATAGACTTACTTCCCTCAAAAAGAACTAAAGCGGTGTGCTTAAAATAGCTGAAAAACAGCTGTTGGATTTTTCACAGTAATGAGTTTTATCTGCTTGCAACATATATATTAATCAAATGACTGGTTTGCATTATAGTTACAGAAAACATGCTTTCACAATATACCTTTCCTTGCCAATAGCGTACCAATAAAACATTCCTCTTCACGTGAGTTTTCATATGCACTTTTTTTCGAAACACTATCATAACCATTTGGCACAAGCGTAGCTTTACTTGCATGCACAAAGTTTCTCATCTCTGGAGTCACCTGACCAATTGAACCCTTAGCTACAAAGAGAGGGACTCATTCTACTTTTTCAGTTCTATAGCATTATGAGCTTTAAGCTTCTTTGGTGACTGGACAGTATACTGAAGATACAATATTTAGACCTGTAGAACACGTCTATATATGTGCCCTTACCTCATAGTTTATCATCACTCAAGAAAAAGTTATTTCAGTTTAGTTCATGGTACTAAAAGTTATTAAATTTGGCTCATAAGATGTTAACTGCAAAAGGTAATTCTTCAAAATATTTTAAAATATTAACTAATGATATATAAATCAATGCCAATGAATCTTCAGTTAAAAGATTAATTTACTATTTGACAATGCATTTTTTAAACATTAACAAATAAAATATTTAGGCCTTTTGGAAAGCAAGAATTTTCTTCCAACATGATCTCCTCCTCCCTTAATTTTGAGGCAGATGCTGCTTTTTGCTTCATAATGTAGGTGCCTATCAAAGGAAATCTGCATTTGTTTCACCAGAAACAAAAACAAGGAAACACTTCACTCAGTAGCCATCAAGAGATGTATAAAAAGGCTGGAAAAAAATCAGAAAAAAGATACCCCTATATACAAAATCCTCTCAGAAATGTCTTTGCCTAATTTCATCCATGAGGAAGGGCATCAGATACTCAGAAATCTAAGTCTGCCTGTCCTGGAGTATGGAAGCATGTAGAGAGGAGAGGGGGATCGGCAGGGGGGAGGGAGAAAGAAAAAAGGAGAGAGCACAAAATCAAGCTCAAAATCGTTTAATATAGTTTAAAGAATACTTCGAAATAATCTATGTCTAAAAGTTTATTGGAATTAATCTGACTTTTGATTTTACAAGTCTGTTAAAAAACAAACAAACCCGAATACACGTAAGGGACTTGTCACTATGCTCCCTATCGCATCCTATGAATTTGCTGCTAGGCTCAAGAGAAAGACTTTCTAAATGTGGCAGGGTGAGCATGTGTGAATAGAAGAGCTTTGTCCTTTACAACTGTCATTGTGTTGCCCTATCATCCACAAACGCAGAGGGTAGATTAGAATTGAACAGAAACAGATCGTGCAGTTGTAAAACCTGATTCTTTATTTATTTATTTTTGCGGCTGAGTAACACCTCTCATTACAATTATCAGCTCAATGGCAGAAAGCTCCCCGGTGTGCCATGCATATTTTCACAGGTTCATTTGTCTCCTCCTGTGGCAGCAGTTTTGAAAGGTTCCTAAAGAAATGCCACTAACGACCATTTCTATTTCAAGCCTTCAAAGCCAAAGCCGAGCGCAGTACAAAGCAGTGGTAACTGATCTTTAGGTTTCAGTCCACAGACTTTTCACACTGGGAATAGATCCCATCTGTTTCCTCTTTATGCACCAGCCTTTCAGAAAGCACAGATCTGGAAACTGCCTCTGTACAGAACACACCAGAGCTGGCTTCCCCCGGCTGACAGCAGAAATAGCCCCAGGATCACGGAGAGCTTTCTCCTAAGGCTTTCTACTCCTCTTTCCTCCTGATCGGTAGACGCATGGTGCAGTTTTCTTGATTTTTTTTCCTTGGGGGAGGGGGGGCCTCTCTTTCCTTTCTCCTTGTTCTCCCCCTCTTTATTTCTTGGCAGAGGTTTCCCCATTTACGAATGCTCATGCAGGGAACATTTCAATTTCGAGCCTCGATACAATCAGCCACAGCCAAGCCCCCTCCTGCTTTGGCACCGGAGCGTGAGACATTTCCCCCCCCCACTATTCCTCCCCGAGCAAGCTGCTCTCCAGATGGATGCTCACGGCTCTCCCTTGTCTGCTCGCTTCCCCTCTTCGCTCCCCGTCCCAGGGAGAGGGGAGGAAGGGAAGGAGTAGGGGCGTATTTGGGGGAGGGGGAAACAGGACACGGAGAAAGGTTTTGATCCCGAACCGCTCAGCATCACCTTAGTCTTCAACTCCTTGTCTCAGGGACCTTTCCCTCCCCAGGCACCCTGCCCTCGCCTCAGCCCCACGCCCTGCCCTCATCCCTGCGGGGGGGGCAGGAGGGGGTAATACCCTCAGCCCCACGCCCTACCGCCGACCCCCAGCACTGGGGGGGTCCCTCAGCCCCACGCCCTGACCTCGACCCCCAGCACTGGGGGGGGGTCCCTCAGCCCCACGCCCTGACCTCGACCCCCAGCACGAGGTGGTCCCCTCAGCCCCACACCTTTGCCCCCACCTCCCCTCCCCACGGCGGGTGCCTGCCCTCAGCCCCACACCCTGCCCTCCGCCTCCCCCAGCCCGGCACTCACTACTTGTAGAGCTGCTGCAGGCAGAGGTCCAGGCACTCGCCCTCCACCTCCTCCTCCGTGATGTACTCCGAGAGCGGCCGGGGCAGCGGCGGCAGCGGCGGGGGCGGCGGCGGCGGGGTGGGCGGTTGAGGGTCCCCGGCGTCGCCCTCCTCCGCCTCCCCGGCCGTTCCCGCTTCTCCTTCTGCCCCGGGGTCCTCGTCAGCGGCGGCCGCGGCGTCGGCAGCGGCGGGCAGGGGAGCCGGAGCCGGCGCCGGCTCTGCCCCGAAGGGCCCGCGGAACTCGCCCAAGAAAAGCTCGAGGAAGCGGCGGTAGCTCTTCTCCTCCGCGCTGCCGCCGCCGCTGCTACTGCCCGAGCCGCCCGCGGCCATTGCTTCGCATTCCCGGCTGCCCGCCGGCGGATCAGCACTGCGCCCGCAGAGAGCTCCCGCCCGCCGCCGGCCAGCCGCCCGCCCAGCCCGCCCTGCGCGCGCGCTCCCGACGCGGGCCCGCGCACGCCGCGGGGGGGGGCGGGGGGGAGCGCGCGCCCCAAAGGCCGGCGCTGAGGGGGAGGGGGGAGCGCGCGCTCTCCAACGGCCGGCGCTGGGGGGGAGCGAGCGCCTCAACGGCCGGCGCTGGAGGGGGCGGGGGGAAGTGCGCGCCCCAACGGCCGGCGCGGGGCGGGGGGCCGGCACGCGCCCCAACGGCCGGCGCTGACGGGGAGGGGGGAGCGCGCGCCCCAACGGCCGGGGGGGGGCCGGCACGCGCCTCAACGGCGGGCGCTGAGGGGGGGGCGCCCCAACGGCCAGCGCTGAGGGGGAGGGGGGAGCGCGCGCCCCAACGGCCGGCGCCGAGGGAGCTGCGGCGGCGGCGGGCCGGGACGTGCCCAGGGGGTGAGAGCAAATCCGCGGTGGGGGAAGGAAGGAGGCCGCGAAGGGAGGAGAGGGGAACCGGAGGGAGGCAGGCGGGGGGCAGGCAGGCTGACAGCCGCGCTGATGTGATGAGTCATGCGAAGGCAGCCAGACGCGTAGGTTCCTCACAGGAACCCGAAGGAAACCTGAGAGCAAATTCCCTATTACCTAATCTCTGCCTCAGGATTTCCCTTGTGTTCATCATTTCCGGCGCCAGTGTCTTCTCCGTGGGCTCTCCCCCCGCTGCTGGGACAGGGCAGGAGGGTAAACAGAGCGCCGTTGCCATGGCAGAGGGCAGCCCGACTTGGCTTTCTGGTGTGCCGAGCATAATTACCCCTCGGAGCTGGCAGCCCCGGCCTTCCCGTCACCGACCAAGTCTCCTAAGAATGTTTTGGAAACCCGAGTAGATTAGCATGAGGGAAATGTGCAATTAAATACACAGCATTTCAGCAAAAAGTCCTCTTTGGAAGCTCGTTGCTGCTGCACATGCAGCCAAAGGACCTAATGCCTTGGTGGGACTGTTTTGTGGAGCCCAGTCTAAGCTCACTGAAATCAGAAGAAAAATTCCCCCGAACCTCATTAGGCTGAGACCCCCCAGGCTCTCCTGTGTTATTTTCTGAAACAGTTCCTCATATTTCTAGGAAGGGGAGCTTTGAGGTCATATCTATTGATTTCCAACACTTAGCAACAAAATGTCTGATGTTTAGCTGTTGTCAGGATTGACATATGAACAGCAATATGAATTTATAAATATATACATTATATCTATGCATTAGATGTTCTGGCAAATGGGAGTTCATAAGTAGCTGAAGATGTTACACTGAATGAAACTTAAAAGTTATGGTTAGTTAGTGGGAGACAAAGTGTAGCTGTTATTCTACTGCTGTCTAATAAATGTCTTCCATTTGTGAAGAGCATTTTAGTTTATTTTATTCATTGCTACTGAAAAGCTATTTTCAGAGCTATCAGGTCCATAAATATCAACAATAAACAGGTATAACTGTCACACATTTAAAATAGCTTGTACACATCAGAGGGAATGATATCCTTAATGTCAGAGAGACCTTGAAAAATAGCCAAATTATAAGTCTCATATGCAAAAATATTCCAAGTTTTTAACGGATTGTAGTAAGAACAGTAGCTTGCTGGAACCTGTTGTTATCTGCATTGTAGTAATTACCTCTGCATGTCAGGTGCTGCTGTAAATCTGTCTTCTGTTTGGTGGATTATTATTTCAGAGCCAAACTAATTTTAGAATATTTCCGGCAACTGCATTGACTGATCATATTGCAATCTTGTGAATATGTAAAAGCCACGAGAGTTAAAAATGAGATTTTCACAGTTGGTCTTAGTCTTTCACAGCCAAAGCTATTAAAGTGATACAAAATTGCATAGCTTCTCCTGAAAGTATATATCTCTAAGTAATCTTTTTCAGTATACCATTTATACACTTTCAATTTAACATTCATTTATTTAAGAATGTCATGATGGCTTGAGGGTTAGAAAAGTAACAGTGATTTCTGAAGAGATAGCTCATAGTTGCAGCTGATGATATCATTGCAGGGTTTCATTTTTGTTTTTTTAGGTTTGTGTATACTGCATCATCAGTGAGTCAGAAGCCTCAATAGAATGCATATCAATGTAAGCATCCAAAAAGGAGTTTTAAGTTCAACATTATTCATTTTTCACTGGTAATTCAGAGACACTTGCAGTTTCTAAGAAACTATACTCCTGATAATCTTAGTTCATTGTGATCTCAATTCAGAAAATTCCTATTGCTACAATATCTGAGGGAAGTAGCAGTTACTTCAAAAAGATGTGTGACCAGCTTCGTGCTGTATGACAAATATCAACCAAGGCTATCCAGGAAAAATTTCAAAAAACATTTAGATAGTCTCTTTCTTAAATTTTTTTAATTGTATAATAGTATATTTCTGGCTTGTTTTAAACTGCACCTAAGAGTATCTATCAGCAATACCTGCTCTGTTTCATATTGAAATGCTAAAGTTACCAGATGTCCTTGATTCATCTTGGCAGTCCCCAGGTGCTTTTCATCAGTTGTCTAATTGCAAAGGACACTAATTAAAATGAAATAGAGTAGAACTTTGTACTCAGGATACTTTGTCAAGTTTTGGCACTATTGTCAAGTTACTACTATTTTGCTTCAATATTAAATAAAGAGCTTATGGCTTTAAGCCATTGTGACATTTGTTTCTGGGAGGGAAGGTGAAAAACCATTCTTATTAACCTGCAACATAGAACATATGGTAACTGTGGGTGGTATGGCTAAGTTAAGCAGCCAGGAACCTGCTATCAGTTCAGTATGTGGAGACAGTGGGGTGGGCAATTACCGCAGAAGGTAGCCACACTGATATTTTACTGCTGTCCAGAAAAGGAAACTCTAAATACAATTTATTATCAAGTAAAGCGCTAATCTATAAGAGGCATGTTTGGTACTATTATGAATTTTATTTAGTGTTCAGTAACTCTGGAAGCTAAATTTAGAATGCTTTGATGCATTCTAGCTTGCTGGGTAACAGCAGTATGAATGGTTCTTATGTGATAAGGTTAGGTATATGGAATAAATTCACAATTCATAAGATTTTGAGTCCAAAATCATTGGTATGCATCACATTGTCAAATAGAGACAAAGTAGAGACTTCCACCTGACTTGAGAAGGAAACGCAGGTGTTTGTATCCTTTTTGGCTTCACCATGTGTTAAAAAAAGATTTTACAATGTTGTGTTGGAAAAAGTCTGTCTTATTTTAGCCTTAAAAATATGTCTTCTTCTTCCTGATTTTGCTGGTGAGGAATAAGCAGGCTTTAAGCAGGCCTTGGGGAGGTGACCTGAATTGTATGGAGTGTAAGATGAAGCGCTTTATAAATTTTTTTAGCCTTTGGAAGTAATTGTTGTACACTGACAAGTCAAAAAAATTTAGGGGCATTAAGAAGCATCTGGCAATACTTTAATATACCTGTGTTATACTTTCTAATACTACACAAAAGAGTAAAATGGAAAAACGCGATGGTAAACAAATTGCCCTTCTGAAGTGATCTCTTTAAAAAGTAGGGCTTTTGCAATAAACCAGAAGTAATTTTAGAAGCTGTGTTCTGTTTTCCTGGCCAGATGAAACCACCACAAAAGCAAGTATTTCGAAGCCTTTGGCTGTTCTCATTTTGAAGGCACTTCTACCGTTGAATTTCCTGTGGTGTGGTATATGGGATAATATATGGTATAATGCTTGTAATATACTGTTGAAAAATAATAAAATTCTTTATACTTGTTCATATAATCAATATTGGTCACCTTGTGAATGTGAAATGAAAACATCAGTATGTAGTTGTTGATAACTCTCAAAAACATATGAATGTGTAACACACACTGCAAGAGTGGCCCATAGTCTAAATTTTTGTTATAGTTCTTAAAACTCAGTGAGACAATTATTCTTCTACTTCACTAAAATAATTATTTAAGAATAATATCAGCAAGAATTTGAAAGAAATACAGTGAAAGGGCTCTTGTTTATAAGCTGTATCAAACTCCAATTAATTTTGTTAGGTTCAGTCTTTTTTCAACTGCAGTCTTAAAAGCACAGTAACTACTGTCACTGTAGATTGACTGGCTCCTTTACCATGATAAGCACTGTATTAGGATGTTCCTAAACACCAAAGTCCATATCTTTATTTCTCTCTCTCATGATTTTTGAGGCCAAAACAACTTTTCAAATTTCATATTCAAAGATTATTCTGAAATATCCACATCCATTGCAAAACAAAAGATTTCAGGCCCAAATCCCACTTCCAGCTGTCATGGAAATTTCCAATCCCATTCTAAAGGAAAATTCCATTTGCAACCTTCCATTCAGACCCATGTTTAGGAAAGGAGGTTCTATGAATAGCAATAGTGAGAAACAGGATATCGGTCCATGACTATTTAGTTAGATTTGGAAATCTGTTTCAGAAAAGTATACAGAAGAAAGAACTAATGAAAATAAATACTGTGAGAAACTAGCCCTTCAAAATGACTGAGAATAGGTCTGGAACACTGCAGAATCAGCTATAGTACAAAATACCTTGTTTCCCTTTAACAAAGGCAAAGATGATATTTGTTATGTCATAAAATCTTTGACTGACAAGACTGAAGTGTGTCTGTAGATTAGTGCCCATGGGATTGTCTCGACAAAACACAGCTGACCACATAACACTTAGTAATGTAGTCTGAATGTCGTCAAATTGTGAGATCATCCTGCAAGCAGGCGCACACCAGAGTCCAATAACTTCTCTTTAAGGCTGATCCACTTCAGCAATCAGTCACTCCTTGTTATCATAATTTCCTTTCAGGGCTAAATGGCGATGAGGGGTGCAGACGTCCTGGGTATCAGCAAACACCAGAGCTTGCTGCCTGTGTTACTGTGCCAGGCCCTTCCTCTGTACTTTCCATTTTCGTAACGTTTCATCCGATGCTGAAATCTCACAGTACCATGCTCTGTGAATATAGTACTACTGGAATTCCTAAGCATGAAGTTTGCTTTTGTTCAGAGGACACAGTGAAAGGTTTGTATACCATTTAAATCCCATTTATGCTTTGTTCTGGGATTTAATGGTGTGTGCATATTCTGCCCTTTTAAGGTGGATTCTGTGATATCTCACTCCAGGCACAAGATCTTGAATTTTACAGTCACCTACTTAGAAATGTCTCTTCATTAAAAAAAGATGAAAAAAAGTCATTGACATGAGTACCAGAAACCAACTGTTGTGTCGACTATTATAACATTTATGTCATAAAAATAGTGCCTAGAGTAGAGACAAAATAGGATGGTAGGATTCAGTGACACAGACATTAAAATATGTATGTGGCTGATGTTAACTTCCCTTGAACAGTCACATATGCTATGCATTAGCCACTGAAATTTGGGTGTATTATAAAACACAGAATAAATTGATAAATGAATGACTGCTTAAAGAGATTAATATACCCTGATACGTAATGTGTTCCAAAAACATTTACCAGGCAAAAATGTACTAAACCATGATAGTGAAAAAAGTTGTGAAAAACTGTGTTATAATCTCATGTTGACATGCTATATTTTATAGGCGCAATTTTCTGTGCTATAGAGACAACTTGTTCTTCATTGAAAAATATTTTGTATTAGCAACATATATAAGAAAAAAAAAGAATCACTAAGCAAGAGCACCTGTAACTTTGTTGTTAAAATTGCTGTGGTTCATACTAAATAAGTTAGAGTATTAGAAGTATATGTATTGTTCATTTAAAACTCAAAAATAATGTAATGTAAGATACCAAACTAAGTTCATATTCAAACATGTCTAGAGACTTTGAGAAAAATATCTAGGTCTAGTTAGAGCTATTTCTTGAAGTCTGGAAAGTTTCCTTTTTACTTCCCTATATACATTACTAGATATACTTTAAACATTCCCCATTCTCATTGTTTGAAATGGAAATGTGTTTTTTTCTATGCTGACGCTTCTCTAGCTCCACTTAAATCAATGGCAAAGAGCTTTTTTTTGTAAAAAAAAGAACAGTATTAGCTTTAATTCTTAAAGAATGACTAGTAAAATATATACTTTACTATGCATCCTTTCAGCATATAATCCAATGTTTGAATTGCTTATATAGTAATTCAATTATTGCTTTCAATACCAGTTATAATTTCTACAGATTTAGTTACAATCATGTAGAACTTAGCATCTCTATTAAATAGATCAGAGATATTGTACAAATATTCCTTGCTTGTAGGAAGCAAGATAGATAGTAGTTTACAGTTTAATAGTGGGTACATTCGTGGGTGAAATTCGATACTGGGAAGAGGGCCAGTTCCTGGTGATTTCATTCTTTAGTACAGAGCATCAATGCAGAAATCTTGCACTAGCAGAGGAAAGCCAGCTTTCCTGACCCTAATCATCCAAAATCGTTATATGGCCAGAAGCCACAAGACATTGGGTACGTACCTTGGGGAGCCGGGGCGAGGAATCTCCAGGAAGAAGTAGCAGTTGGCACTGGCTCCTGGAGCCGAGGGGGGGACTGGCGTGCGCAGGACTGGGCAGGCAGCTCAGCAGTCCCAAGACACTGGCAGCTTCAGCACCTGTTGGCTCAAGCTCTCCTACAGCCAGGCACTCGTGCTGCTCCCAGGCCACCACACCAACCTGCCAGCCCTGTTACACAGTCCTGGTGGGGTGGTTACACTCCAGCTGGCTGAGAACCACAAGTTATCTTCCCTTGTTCTAGTCCTCCAAAGAGAAATATTATTTCCCTTATGTACGGTGTTGTAATATTTGTATTAGTGCAATGTAAGTGCTCTATTTATTTAATTTCCCTCAAGGCTCTCTGTCTTGGAACAAAAGAACATGATACCATACTTGATAACTTCATAAAACATATTTCATATAGAATTAGAATATGTTAAAGCAGTGTAATACTGCTGAAAGTGTCTTTCAAAGTAATTATAATTCTGAGCATAGTAAGACAATCTCTTCCAACAAGCTGGAATACAATGATTTACCTTTCTAGCTTGCATATCTTCTTTCTTTCAGAAAAAGGATGGAGTTAAAAAGGCAGGAAATAAGGATTTTGCCTTCGTCATTAATCCATGAAATGCCTTAGAATAAATCTCATTCATAGTCACCGCAAAATAATCATAGAAACAATAACTTGAATTCAACAGAGGCATGGATATCTTAAATATTTTTTTTCTCAACACTGTATTCCACATTCAGGTTAGCAGCTGAGCCTGCTTTCACGTTAGTCAACCAGTTTGTAATTGACTTCAGTACAAGACAGTTTGATTGCGTAACTTTAACTTTGGCTACAACTTTACATCTTTAGCTAAAGCTATTTCCTCTCCATGTTTTCTTAAATTTATTCTGGTTGGAAGCTAGTTGGTTTTGCAGTATTTCATAATGGGAAAGGCAGAGAACACTTAGAATCAGGAAGAGATAAATTGTTATTTTCTCGTGCCAGACTAAAGAGTTTCAAAGCCTGTTTCTGGGCTTGAGAAGAAGTATATCATAATCACAGTGTTTTCCTGTTGCCAAGCCCTGTGGTAGATACTGTATCCTTGTTGTGTAGCAAGCTACTTTGTCACCACAACAAGCAAATGTTGTCAGTATGAAATTGAATAATATTAAACTCAGTGTGATAGTTAAAAGTTCTTGCATTTCAGAAAACTGGGATTTAAGCATCAATCTAAATGAGCTATTTTGCTCTGGATTCAGTGCTGTGAAATTGGCTAGTTAGAATCTTACTTTTTGTGTAGTTATAAATTCTCTCGCACCACTCACTACTGTGCAGATGCTGTGAAATGTGAGAGAATTCCGGACTCATGCAAGAAAATACCAGCTTGTCACGGAAGACTTACTGGTGAGGGAATGGTCAAATTCTTTCTTTATATGCAGTTCTAAGCCTGGAACAGTTTTCTTGTCTCCAGCAGATAAGAATGAAATCTGGCTCATTTAATCTAATTTTGTCTCCACCAACAGATCTTTCTCTCTAGTTCTGGTCTGCAGAGCTGATTTTTATAATAGCTCCAATATGAAAAACAAAATCTCAGCATAGACAGCTTCTAATATTTCCTTTGGAGGTTTTATGATTGCCACTGTTAACCAATAACAACATTATTTTTTTATTTTGATAATGACTTCTGGAATACTGAAAATCTATCATTTATTCAAACAAAAGGATTTATCTTGGCATAATAGAATCAGCATCTCAGCTGGGGCTCCTGGATGCTAGGCTGCTACAAATAAAATAAAGAAACAGTTAGCTGAAATTAATAGTACATTAGAGACCTGTCCTTACTCTCCTTGAATATGGAAGAATATGGAGAATATTAAATTGGAACACAAGATATTGACAGAAATGGATTTTTCCATAAATATCAAGTATGTTTGATAGTAGCTATCATTAGTAACCAGCAATGCTTCTTAAAATATTGCTACAACATTCTTAATGGATGGTTTTCCTTGTAGCTACGTAGGCATGTATACTGTGCTAGCTCCCCCCTCCTCTTGCACTGCAATACGTAGGAAGCTATTATTCCCAAATGGAGCATTTGCTTGCTGACATCACATGCGGTAGAATCCTTTTGTTTGCCTATGTCTCCTGCATTGAAATGTTTGTCTGAGTCACAAATCCCGCCGTCTTTCTTCCTCTATGTCATGCTTGCTTGAGAGCTCTCCCTGACTCACGATTTTTTGATTTTGACAAAGCCCAGAGTGCTGTATGGCAACTGAATACTTTTCCTTTCAGTATTTTATTATGTAAATTATATCTAAATACTATAATGATCCAAATATCACTGTCACTTTTTTGCAGCTTTTTTAATAGAGAGGTTTTGTGACTCAAATTCAGCACTGAATTTTGTTTTAAGGCACAGTCAGTTTAGTGTTACTACATTAAAAATTAAAGATACTGACTCCTATAAGTGGAATTCTCCATTTAGTCCGCTGGCTAAGCTTCTTCAGCTTTAACATTATCAAGTACTGTGCCAGAAAGGGGTCATAAGTGTACATGTGCACAGACAAGCACTTCTTGTGCTTGCAGTAATTACTGTTTTGCATTGCAGTACCTTCCTTCTTCTACAAGAGTCATCTTACAGATTTGTTTTCTGTTAATAAAAGAGGACACATCCTTGCTCTGTTTTCAGTGGGCATTCATTCTTTCATTTGGTTTACATTCTGGAGCTGCTAAAATCTTGCTGGTGTCTAAGAAATCTGGGTCTCCTGTTTATTAAATTAAGCCACAAACAAAGCAGATCTTGATTACAGAATATTCATTCTGAATCCTTTGTTAAAAGGGAACATGGAAGCTAAGGGCTATGCAGCAGTTCAGTTCAAGCTTGAGTGATGGTAAAACATTCTTAGTCACCAAGATAGGAACATGAAATTGCCATGCTGGATTAAATTTTTTGTCCTTCAAATCTAGTCTTCTGTCTCTACGGTTACCGCTACCAAATAAAGAAGATGTTGGAAACAGTGCTTTGGCTGCCCTTGATCAAGGACTTTGCAGCAGGTAAGGGCTAAAGCCCCAACCTGGCATAGCATTTAAGCATGTATTTATCTTAAAGCATTATATCAGAAGCTCCACTGCTTTCTGCCCTGGCTTGAGGCATGTGAGCAGACTGCTGCATGGAACCTTGTTAAAATTCAACTGCACACAGAAACAGATGAATGATCAAGACCTACATCATTAAATGTATCTTACTAGATCCTCATATTTCATTGTTTAAATTGCCATCACTTTTGTACCCAGAGTAAAAGTAGTTGGTGCAGTCTTCATCCCCCAAAAGCTGAAGCCTCTTGTTGTAGAAAACATTTTAGATTTTTATTAGAAAAGTAAAATTGTGTCATGCAGGAAGGAACTTCCTACCATGGAAACTTGTATATTGTAATTTTAACATTGATGTAAAGTTCAGAATTTTAGTTAAACAATCTCTTGTGCTACCCTTAGTTGCATGTTTACGATGCAAATGTTCTCATGCAACATATCTTTTTAACATTCCACTTTTGAATCACTGTTATTTTTCCTCTTCTCTCCGCAGCCGTTTGCGAGGGTTCATTTCGGTACCTTCTGGGTTTTGAGTGACAGCTGGAGGCTGCACATCTCGGAAACCATGAGGCTGTAATATAAAAGCAAAATCATGAGATAGGATATAGGATATATGCTAGGATATAAAACATGAGTAATTCTAGTACCACAAGATCAGAATAAGGTACGAGGCTATTGTTTATTTTAGATGAGTGGCCAAAGAATGTTTATAGACTTGGCTAATCACAGAATTGCAAGCTTTTCAACACACATGCAAACAAACTGTCCCTACTCACTTTATTTTCTAAAAGATATTTTCTCATCACCAAGCAGGCTATCATTTTCATGTTATCACTAATCACCCCTATGGCTATGGAGCACTGCTTCTCTGTAAATTAATTTATTTAAATAGGCAGCATAAGTTAAAAGCCAAATCCTTCAGCCTTACTCAAACCAAACTTCCACAGAAGAGAGGAGGGGACTGGTGGACTCACTGCCTCAGTCATTTTCAGAAACGCAACTGCCCATTTCTAAAACCTAGGATATTTTTGTTTCATTTATCTGTTTAATGAACTGATAATGAGCATATCTGAATCAGTCTATCCAGACCACAGACTGTCCTAGCACAGTGATTTATGGGACACAACGAGGTGAGAATTTTAACTGCCAAAACCTAAATGTAGAAGTGAAAACTAGATTCTGGTACATAGCGGAGAGCTCAAAGTGTTCTATGTTGCTTAGTGCCACTGGTATTTTCTGTTAGCTTAGCTCAGCATTTAGATTACTGATTTTAAGATTTAGAAATATGAAAGATCTGGAAAATCAGTTAAAGTGTCATCCGGGCAGACAAAAGCATTGGGATGTTACACTGTGTGCAGCCTCTGACTGTCCTCCCATCTCCAGACAATACTGTGTAGGGAGCATTGTTGACAGCTCATTGAAGGACTCTCACAGCAGTGCAGAGACTGAGAGGAAAACAGGTTATCAGAAAAGGAAATTGTTTTGGCGATCCCAAATGCTCAGGGTAGACACAATGAGGGGACGATAGCAATTCAGGAGAGCTGACATTTCAGGTCGGTGCAGTATGAAAAATCAGGTAGAATTACTATCAGATATGCGACTTTTCTAAAATGCCCATGCATCCCAGAGCAAGATCAATCCAAGACAAAATGAAACCAGTCAAAATGTTTTATATCTCCCATCTCTATATTTGTAATCTATCTCTAAATGCCTCACCTCATGCAGCCTGCTGTGCTTTAAAGAAATAAGCATCAAGGAATGCCACAAGGGCAGAACTTGTACAGTCCCTCTGCTATTTTAAGCAACTCAAGTGTTATTCTAAATAGCATAAAGGGAATCTTAAAGTTTAGTGTTTCACTGCTGCTTGCATCTAATCTCTGCCATTTCCCTGAGGCACAAAGGTGGATCTGTAGCCAAGAATCCACTTAATCCAGCATGCGAGACTCCTAACGAAAGCATTCCAATGGTTATAAAGGCTGGAACATGATGAAGTAGGCTGTTCAGTATGGATGTTTTGCGTTTAGTTAAAGGCATGTATCTTCTGGGCATAGCCTCTCTCTAGTGACTGAATATACAAGAATTTTGTACATATTTGTGAAGCTTGTTAATGGTTTTTAGATGGTGACAGCATGGCTAATGGAACTAGGGCTTAAAAAGGTTCTTCAGGCCTGCAAAGCTCAGCTACTCAATAATCATTTTGAGTTGTTCTTTAATATTTTCTGGTGACTACAGACTGCATCAAGATTGACAAGGCTAGGTGGCTTTATTATTTGAAAGGTATTCTCATGGTTAGTTTGGCAGACCCTCTAATGTTCAGAGAAACGCTGACAATTCTTATCTGGAATACAGGTTCTGGATCTCTGTCTTCCACTATCAAATAATCAGGTCACATTACCTGGGAAATTTAGGTAACCAGATGATCTATTTGCTCCCTTGTGCTTAAATCAATTTATACTTCTATACTCTGCATTTAAGAATGACTCCACACCAGCCTCTGAAAGAGACATTATTTCATCTCCTTGGTGTTCTACAGCTTCCTCACTTGCTCAGAGTGGTGACTGACCTGCCAGGACGCTGAAAAGGAAACAACTGAAAAAAAACTAGAACTTGGTCACTAAGTTACATACTTCTCCAGCTTACAGGCACTCAGAGTTTTTCAAAGGTACCAATGTATCTAATTCACATCAAAGTTAACAGCAGTTATAAGCCTAAACGTCTTTGAGGAACTGGGCTCCCTGAAGAATCTATAAAATTTTTTTTTTGAATGCTGGATATACATAGATGTGCTAGATCATATTTGGAAGCACTGAACACATATTTACAGCTTCCAGTTTAACTACTGAGATGGTAATGAGGAATGATAACGGAAGACAGTTACGATCAGACCTGAATTTCATGAAACAAATAGGGATAATACATTTTTTCCTTTCAGAAACCATCTACTGAAGCAGCTGAACAAGATTAAGGGAAAAACACTAGAATAACTTAAATTTTAACTTATCCTTGATTAGAATACATTCTCAACTGTACTTCAAGATAATGTGCATGCACACAGAGGAAGAGAGCATTGCTGTTTTGTAATAAGTATAAAACTGAAAGGAAAAGGCAATTAAACTGCCTACGATAAAATCAATCTGGTGGCTGGAGAGGGAGGCCTGCACAGCTATATCCTATGACCCAAATGACCTTGGGATATAGTCCCACTTGCCTTTCTAAGTCTTTACAGAACTAAGAATATATGTGTGTATGCGTGCATGTGTGTGTACATATATGAGTATATATATTTTTGCAGTATTTATTCTATCCAGGTAAATACATTCAGGAATGAAAAAAAATCTGATTTCTGTTCAGTAGTTTGAAAACCTCATTTTACAGGCAGCATTAAAATCTGGAGGAAATGCTATGGCAACGTGTTTCCATGAGGACACAGCAAACAGTTATTGCATGTACCTATGTATGTGACATTTGAAGATATAAGAGTGTTTTTTTTTTTTATAACCTAAATATAGCTTAGACACTATGTATTATTATCAATATGTCTCTAAACACTTCATAAAGGAATATAACCACAGGATTTACCCAGGGATGAATAAGGACTCCAGCCCTAAGTTGGAAGCACATCATATGGTAGTGACAGGAAAGAAAAATCTGTATATATTGGCTGGTCATTAGGCAGTACATTGGGCAGCCAATGTACTTAAAGCAGAGATGGAGAAATACGTGAGTCTCAAGCACTGTTGAGACGTCTGCAATACCATGTATGATTTTGGTCACCCTTGTTCCTGAAAGATAACCCCAGAATGAAACGGACGCAGAGAAGAGCCATTGTGGAAACAAATAACCTATCTTACAAGGGAGAAGACAGCTTGGTTTGCTCAGTCTCCCAAACTGAAGACCCAGTGAGTGCATGATTGTCCTCTGTAATTACACTTAGGCCAAGAGTTAACATCAAGGGCACATAAATGAACAGTACAACAGCACAAGAACAGATGGGAACAGGCTGCCTGTAATTGACCTGGAAATCAAAATGTTTTAACTGTAAGAGGACTGACACAATGGACCATTTTTTCAAAGAGAAGCACAGGGGGAAAAATATTCATAAACCTGGAGACACCCCAATATTATTGGCTACTTTCAGTGTTGCTTTTCAGTTGCCTTCTAAGAAAGCAAACTGCATTCTCAGATTTGTCTACAAATCTCTGAAAAGTTCTTCCCAGCTAACACTTTGCTGCCATCTCTATTTCCACCTCGAAAGAGATACTAACTGTAATGTGATATGGTATGGTTGACTCCTTCTGACTTGGTGATTTGTACAGTGTTGCCAGCCTGGTTAGACAAAAACAAAGAATTAGGATTAGTGAATACAGATAATAAAAAAAATTTCAAATAAACAATATAAGGTTAACCAGACCCAAGTTGTCCCACAGTCATGGGGTAGGTGACCAGTGGAATTCTTACATGTGTATAGTTGTACAGGTCATTCAACATGTGGATGTCAAAATCCCATCCCTGTCTGACCAGTCAGCTCAAATACAATACAGACCTACTAATAGAGAGCGAGTGATTGATTAGCCTTGTTTTATCACTGTATTTTATCACGTTTTCAGAACAATATCCATTCTGAATTAATTCCAAATGCCACTTTAAAATCCAAACAAAAAAGCGTTTGAGCACAATTCTTCTCTATTCCATTAAACCACCATTTGCGGCTTGACCCCTCAAAGTTGGAAGATACGCCTCACGAACTCGGAAACTTCTAGGGAGTTTCTTCTAGAGATTTCACAAAATACAGTGGATGGAGAATGTAAGTAAGATGTTCAAAGCCTGACCTTGCCACTGACATACAGCATCACCCTGAGTAAATCACTTCTCTTGCGTAGCTCCTCTTTTCTTGATTTTGTGCATTTAGGCTCTAAGCAATGCATCTTGATTTGTGCTTATACAACACCTAGCCCAATGGGTGTTTGTCCAATACAGATAAAAGACAGCAAAACAGCTGAATGTCAAGGGATTTTTTTAACCAGTCCTAGCACTGCTGGTCTGCTCCATGCCTACCTCCCCCAAAACTTGCACTTATGCAAAGCCTATATATAAAGTGTTCTGCTCTCTGCACCAAGACACCCTGCCAAGGATCCTGTTAATTATTTTTGGTTTTTTTTTTCCTCCCTGAGGTGCCATTCTATTAGAGAGCACGTAATTACAGCCTGAGGAACACTGCCACTTCATATTAGCTACACAGGGAATTCCTCAGAACATTTAAGAGGTGGGTTATACTTTACAAAATAGCCTAAATGTGAAGCTGCAGAAGCCATGCTTTTACAAGTGCTCAGCTGGAGCTCTGCTGCACGCCTCTGACTCAACAGGATCTCTCCTCACAGCAATGAGACGAGACCCATTGTAATAAAGCTCTGACACATTCCAGTAGTAGAGAGAAACAAAGAGAGAGAGGGACAAGTATCATATTTAGCCAAAGCATAATAGAAAAGGAAAATGACCTCAAACTTAAATGATCATCTCTGCACCTCAGTAACAGCCTATAAAAACAAGAACACCAAATCATGCAGGATCATCAGGTATAGGTAGTTCACCTACAAATGCAACAGAATCTGTCCATTTCTGCTTTTTACAGATATTCAGAATTCCTGTGCTTCTGCAGGCCCCATTCCATATTACCTGTATATTTAGAACAGTAAATAAGAAATGCTTTTCTACCTTTCACCTTTCATTTTGGAACCTACACCTACAACATTCCTAGCCGTGATGTGGAAAGAAAAAGCTCTTTACTTTCTGTATACAAAATTACCTTGTGTTCACTCTGCAATTGTCCTGTTGATGCAACTTCTTTCTTATAAAGGCTGTTAATTAATCAGTGTCATTAATTTAACTCCAGACTAAACAGCCTGCTGTAATCACTCTGCATTGCTTTCAGACTTAGAATTTAAAAAACAAAGCCCCACAAGAAAGTATCACCACATTTTTCTTCCAAGTTTAAAAAGCAAAACTATGCACAACAACATTCCAGTAGCATTCTTGCTCATTGTTTGAAAGCCTTCCTGGACAGCAAAGGGCTTTGTATTGCCTAGGGCCTAAAAGTCAGACTTAAGCAAAGAAATTCTTCCTGCTTGCAAAATGTGAAGTGTGAGACTGATTTTTGGTGAAGCTTGGAGGTCTGTGACTGAGGACAACCGTATGTGCCCGCAGTTGGGTTATAAAAAAAACCACAACTTTTGTTTTGTTTTGTTTTTTACCTAATCACCAGTCCCCAAATTCTTGTGTCTGAGCAACTATCAGGATTTTTATGAGACATGGCATCCTGTCAGAAACAAAGGATAGCATTACAGCAAGCTGACCGCTGCGAAAAGAAGGAGCACAACAGTTCAGCCCACACTATCTCAGGGCTGAACTAGATATTTCCTCTGGAGCCTCAATAGCCTAGGATGTGGGAGACCACGGCCTGAAGTCAAATCCAAATTCCTCCTTGGCCACTAGGTTCAGCCTGTAAAAGATCCTCCAGTGTCAGACTTGGCAGTATTACTATGTACCTTACTGGCCTACATTTACACTTACCTTTGATTGTTGTCCCAGTGAAAGATTAAACGGACGGTAGCAGCATGTCCCCAGCTTTCTCCTGGGTGACATAAAATGACAGACATTTTTTATCTCCTATAAAAGCAGCAGATTCAATAAATTGAAGTGAAATTAGATCAGTCTTCCAAAAAAACCCCATGATTAAAATATATATACCTTTCTTGCAGTAATGAATCACATCTCTTTTATACATGCAAGGATTTCACAACTACTTTATCAAATATACTGAGACAAGGAATAACCTCTGTATTCACCCACAATGTGTTTTATAAAAAACTTGACGCAATACTTCTGTATTTGTAGAAAGATTTTATATACACCTAATAAAGGGCAGGTACTAAACAAATCTTGAAAACAGAGGCAACATGAAGAGAAAAATTTTCTAATTATTACTGAAAAAGTCTAGTGAGTATGTCTAAATCCTAGTTCAAAATTGTGATATTCTGTCTCTCCGACATAATTATGAGCAAACATCACTCCCTTTGGGATACAAGCTTTGGGAGAAAGTCAGTGATTATTAAAGTACTAAGGGCCCCTGAAGCAGTCTTCCTTTTCTGACAGCAAAATGAAAACACAACTGAGAGAGGGGTGAAAAAAAAAGAAAAAAGAGAGAAGAAAGTTTGGGCTGTTATCCTGTTTCAGGGGAAACAGTCCTACTGTTTCAGATCACATCTGACCACAAGATCATTCAATTTATAGACAGCTCTATTGTGCATTTTCCTCTGTTTATCCCAAGAGACATTTGGTAGTCAGAAGATGGATTGAATTTTGAAACAGTCATTTGGTTAAGTACTGCAAGGCTCTCCTATTCATCTGTACACAACCTGTTAACTTCTGAATCAGTTACTTGTTGGTCTCCAGCACACCACCACAGCCCGACGTGCTCTGGCCCTCATTATAGCACGGAGAAGAAAAATGTAATGAAGACCTAGACCCTCTAGGCATCTTGCCAGACCCTGGTCCATTATATCTTAGCTGAGATTTAATGTTTTGGCCACTGGATATAGTTCTGAGTCAGAGATCAAAACGCATAATTTACGAATGGACCCAAGTTCCACACCGGACTCCTTCCAACTACACTGGATACAAGGGAAAAAATGCTACTGCAAAATGAGATATTTCTGAGTTAAACTGGCTGCAGATTAATATTTGACCTCCTTTCCAAATATATCAAGCAGAAATGTCTAGGAACACCCAGCTTAGCTATCACTAGTGGGAAAGAAAGCTGCCCCCTTCATAAAGCTCTTGACTTAATACCTTGCAGCATCTGTGCTCTTTTTCATAATTAAGGAATTCCCTTCTGCTAGAAAGCTGAATAAGAGTTTAGGGATTAATGCTCTTGTGAAATCTTAGAAAAGGCTGTTTCTAGGCCCTACTAATAAGTAGGGAAAAGACACCTATGTAGGAGAGGCAACTGATCAGATTTTACTTGGGGTTTTGCTGCTCAGCTACTGCTCAATAGTCCCTTTGGCTACAACCAACCGTAGAGGAGTAGGAGCTTCTTCTGCTTTATGATGAGACTAGCATCCCTTCAGAGTGGGTCATAAACCCACCCAGTAACACACCAGCACAATACTCACACTGAGTCTCTGCAATAAATTCACATCAAACTGCAAACAGCTTTGTACCACTTTGAAATTCTCAACTTGAGATATTGCTGTTTAAAATTAAATTTGGATGAGCAGAGTATCTCTTTCCTTGAATATTTTACCAGCTGGTACAAACTTTCTTTTTTGCAAGCAGATATGCTATTCAGTTCAATGAAACTGTGGCTACATGCACATTCTGATGAGAGTCACAACCAGTTTATGGTCTCCTCAAGAGGAGGTTATGTCAAATTAAATGCTCTTAAGAATAAAATTGTGTGCAAGACAATATGTGATAATTTAGGTTTATAACCTGCACTGACTCCTTTAGCATTCTTTACTGTCCCTACAACTCAGTAAACACAACAGCTCTCAAACACTGATGGCTATTAAAAAAGTCAAGACAGAATCTATTAGCTTTAATTCAGCTTGTAGCCAGAAAGGCTGCCAAAAATAACCAATACATCAGAGAGCAAGATGTGAAAATGACAAAAACGGTCGGATACTGAAAGCTGGGTCTTTATCTGCATGCACAGCTCAAAATTTCACATTCTCCAAGGAGACGATCTGTATTTGTTCATTTTATCTTACATCTGTGCCAAACGGTTCAATGCCTGTACAGACACTGAGAACATCTTTGCCTTTGTACTGTCCCCTTCTTCTCCCTCCCCTCCAGACCAAGGGAATCATTACTTAGTCCACAGAATCTGAAGCTATGGGCAGAGAATTTTTGCCCTTTAACTGCGTCATGAAATAATATAAAGTTACAACCTGAAACAAGAAAAGGCTCAGCATTTAAATCTTAATTTGGCCAAATCTCTCTTTCAGATGAACTATGCTAGTTTCCCCCGTGAACAGAGCAAAACAGTCTATATGGGGCACTCTGCTCATTACAGAGCAAGCTGGAGCAGCCGGTAAGAAACACTTAAACTCACTACGGGCAGGCTGTAATTCAGCAGCCCACATAGATTTTCCCCTACATTATAACTGTAGACAGCA
This sequence comes from Dromaius novaehollandiae, assembly GCF_036370855.1. Taxonomy (NCBI): domain Eukaryota; kingdom Metazoa; phylum Chordata; class Aves; order Casuariiformes; family Dromaiidae; genus Dromaius; species Dromaius novaehollandiae. The sequence goes on from NC_088116.1 coordinate 4,453,758, forward strand.
AAGGATACATAGTTCCAGATAAGCACCAAATATGAAATACCTTTGCAAATAACCAGTGGAAACAGCTTAAACTGTTTATTTTGCCATTACATTTGAACATGTTTTGGAGGGGCAATTAACAGTTCTCAGGGAATTTAGGAAATTGCAGCATGGTTTGAGTTTCACAACCATTAAGCTGTGGACACATGTCCTCTTCTGTTATTGATTCAGCCTGCTCATCACCACCTTCCTGCTAGAGGCCTACTGCCTCCAGTCTATTCCTGAATTATTTGTCCGATCACCAGCCAGTTTCAGTCTAAATTACCTGATTAGCAGAGGCTTACTTATTATTTAAATTACTTAAGCTTACCTGGCTCACTTTTGACAGAAATGTTTTGGGAGACAATCACATAAACAGCTCAGCCAGCATGTAGATTAGGGCAGTGACCTCCAGCAGGGATAGTGGCCTCCTTAGCTGGCACAGCTGCAGCTGGAATAGAGGTATCTCTACAGCCTAAGATCCTCAGGGGAAGACTGCAACATGTTAGCTGCAGGTCTAAGAAACTAGTTATTCAACAGCGTGTTCTTAGTGTTTCCCCATAAAGAGTGATTCAATCAGCTTCGGTAATAGTGATAGATCTAATTTAAAGTTGAGTATTAAATATTCAAGTTTAAAAAAGGGAAAAAAGAAATTCCAGCAAAATTCTCAGCCTCCAAGTTTCTGCAATCTTAAGATATAATGACTTTTAAAAATATTTGTAATATCTTTTCAAAAATCTAACTAGGATTCTAACCTACAAGAAACATTTGAATTTAGAATAAAATTTGATAGTTGCTAATAATAATTACGATGCTGACATGAACAGGTACTACTGTAGAGTTCCCCAGTGCTAATAGTTCAAGGCTAATAGTTTAGATTTATGCTAATAGTTCCACCGTGGATCCTGCTATACCACAGAAATTTTAGCAGACAACTTATTTTTTTTTGTTCATGATGCCAAAAGAAAGGAGATCATATATTCAAATATTTTCAGTTTTCAATTCACACACTAAACACCTACCTAAAGCAGGTACCAGTGTGGACTGGCTTTGTCCAATTCTTGTTGTCATTTGATTTGTTAGAACTACCTAAAAGAGGAAACAGAAACAAACAAAAAAAACCTCCAGGAAGCAATCATAATAGGGGAGGGGAAAGAGACAGATTTTTCTAAAAGGTTTTATTGATAAAGTGCTTCCTCACACCAAACTCTTGCCAACGGAATGAAAGCTTTGTGTTAACACGAAGAAACTATAAAGGTGCCTCATCTTTTCTCAATAGCCAAAACAAAATAGGAGAACTCTGCAAAATGTATTTTCAATTTCAGTGGGAAGTGGATTTCTTTCATTCAAGACTTACAAAATGAAATCTCTCCCTACGCAAGAGATAGAAACCCAACACAACTCTCATATTCCACTGTGTATGTACTAAAGAGTTTTTGGATCTGTATTTAGATGCACAGGACTTGTATTAGCTCTCTATATATGGATAGGTTTCACCCACTGTGGCATAAACAAACTTGGTGGTGCTGCACAAAGCATACATAAGCCTAATGATTAACAAAATTTCTGCACCTTGCAGTCTAAAAATGTGCAAGTGGGTACAATACAAAGCAGAATGAGAATGAACAGACAGAGCGGGGGAGTGTTTTCGCAGCACGAATCATTCGTAGGAGGTTCACAGACAGTCTAGGTTAGATCCTTGGTAGAAGTGGGGGTGGGTGAGACAAAAAAGAGCCAGGAATATTAATTGCAAGGTTCATTAAAAATGAAAAATAAAAAATTGTACCTATCTTAAACCCTAGGGTTTTTCAGTGTTTGACATGCCTGTATGATTCTTGCTTGAACAGTTAAAAAAGTGCACTAGAGCAGCCAATGCCACTGAACATATGGGGCACATACCAAAACATTTACATAGCTGAAAGCCCCAAAAGATACACTGTGTATTTTGGAGAATTAACTCATCACAGATCAATGATAACAGCCCCGCAACAGCCCCACATCTCATTGCTAGAGGAGAGCTTGACTGGGCATCCCAGCACAAACCAACGAGTTCAGCTTTAGAAACTAAAGAAACTCACTTCCTCCCATATTAGACCATTCAGACAGCCCAGCTCTGCTGCCAGTCAAGCAATTCCTGGCATGCAAGCTTAATTTAGACTGCTTGCAAGCTACATGCAACTAACTCAAAAACTAACAAGAGGGCCACTCTGAGCTAGACCATTTCTGAAGCTCTGTGACCGATCACTTCTTTAGCAAGTGTTGATTTAACAAACATTTGTACTAAAGTGCTCACTTGTTCGACACTCAACTGAAGAAAAAAGACTATACAATGACAACTGCTGCCTTTCAAGGTCACTGGGCACCTAACGTATGAGTGAGAGCAGTCAATAAACTGGACGTTGTGCAAATCAAGAAGTCATATAATAATTGTCTCCTTTGGTGCCCACACCAGAAGGAAGAACCTTCATAATTCATACCGGGGGGAGAGAGGGGATTTGCTTTCAGCGGCAAGTACAGTTGCCTAACCCTGGCGGAATACAGAGTTGTGCTCCTTCCCTTCCTGCAACTATCAGAGGAAACACAAGGGGAGGCTTACTTTTAGCAGTATGAACAAAAGCCAATCGCGTGAGAGAGTTGTGGGTGACAAGAAAGCAAGTCAGCTGGAAACAGTTACAGAGACAAGCACCATTTTGAGACCCTGTAGGCTCTAATTCCTGAACAACGCTTTCCTGTGCTGTAACGGACTTGCCAAGCAACTTCTGTAACAGACGTAGCTTCTGAGTGCCATCTGCTGGCTACACGGCTGCACGTTTGCAGGCTTCCACATTGGCGTGAATGAGGTAGAAACAATCCCCAGGCAGGAAGCTGTGGGTTTCCATGGATGCCAGAAGAGCAAGCCAAACTCTAGCAGATAAAGTGGTTTTCCTCCCCAGGAGCAGTTCTTCCACTAACACAGTAGCTTATTTTTAAATGAAGAATATAAATTTATGCTGGTACTGCTAAATATTCTGATGTATTTTAATGTGTGTGCTTTGTAGGTATGAGAAGTCACCAAAGGAACATTCTTTTTCCAATCAAATCACAAAAGGAATCTCCTGTGAAACAGCATGACAAATTGATATGTTACCATTTAGCTAAGATTTACAGGATGCTTGTGTGAATTTACTTATTTGGCAAGTCCAGGAACTTTCTCTCTATGCTGTTTTGCCTGTGCAATCCCTCGATATTTACTGACAAAACTGGTAAATATGAATGTAAAGAACATTCCTGCAGTTTTATTTTGCTGTCTACAAACAATCACACATTCCATTTGCTTAATCCTTCATAAGGCATTGATTCCAAAGTAGCATCATTCGCAATTTAAACTTGCCCCAGACTTACCGCTGCTTTATGGTCATTTGCTATGATGATCAGCTGTTGTGCAAGACCATTTAAAAGCCTCGTGCGAAGTGAGAGGTCCTCAAAGTCATGGCGAAAGGGAAATGCAATTCCATCAATTACCACCAGTCGGACCTAAATACAGAAGAAAAGAAAAAACTACCATCAGTATTCTAAAAACTGCTAACAAAAAGTAGTAAGATCTTCCAAATGCATCGGAATCTGTTTCATACAAGGTGATGTCAATCTTTTATTTTATACTCAGATGTTCTTGACAGTATAGCATCTATTGTCTGTCTCTGCATATTAGAGACAATCTGCACGGCATAAAAGAGTGCAGGGTGAAGAGCCTCAAGCTCCAAACTACAATAGTATATACTAGTATAAATCAGTGTATTTCTTAAGTGCAATACTGCATTATACATAGATACTATCTCACACCACAGCTGCATTAGCTTAGACAAAATGCTGCACTAAGCCCTTCCGTTAGTTAACTCAGCACAGAGCTGCCCTTCCGAATGTTTCTGGTTTCAGAGCTCTCTCACTTACAGCTAGCTGACTTATCTCTGCAGCACCTGACACAGAATACCAAAGGATAAAGCTGGTCAAAAAAGCCTTGTTGAATAGAATCTGAGGAGAAAAATCACTAAACATCAGAACTGCACTTTAATCAACTCTCCATGAGCACTGTTTTATTTCATTCTCTCCCTCAAAAAATAAAACCAAAACCAGAAGACACACTGTCTGCAGTCACTGTTAAAATAACTCATCAGATACTGAGGGCCGTATCAGTGGTCTATCTTAGAAAAATGGATTTTAACAGATGCCTGACATATTCCAGACACCTCGCAATGGAGCCGAATGTGTCTTTTTTGGAGGTGTTTGCTTTGCTGCTTTTACAGCAGTCATTAGCTGAAACTAGAGTACAATATTGCTGCAGGCTCATCACCCTCAAGCCACTATATAAACATGCATTTGAGATTTTGATTTATTCTAACTTAATTTGCTGCGGCCGTTCTGATGACCCAAATTCGCCTGAAATATAGAAGGCAATAGTCTTATATTGTATGTGTGTTCATTTGTCACTAAAGTCCTGGGTATCTGCAAGTTTTTGCATTAATGCACAGGATAACAAATTGGAAACAACACGAGGAAACTCTGCTTTTTCTGTATTATTGATTTAACTCATCACTGGAAAATAGCTTTGGGGCTGGAACATATAAGCCTGCAGCAAACACCACTCTGAAATGGCCCTGGGGCTTCAAATGGAAAAAAAAAAAAGTATTTTAAAAAAAGATCAGTTAGAATTAAAATAAGATATTCTTCTGCTCTCTCTCATTTCTTTCCTTCATGCAAATTCTTTTCAATGAGCCTTTACATTTTCCTTGTGCATAATTTTTTGACTACAAAAATAACCAGTTTAAGAGCATAAAAACAACTCATGCTAGAAAGGAACATATACATAGTTATACAACTTTCATATCAGATGAACATGTCCAGGTAGGATGTAATTTAGTTTATTTGCTCCATGCTGCACTTATAAAATAGCAGGTGAGTAGACTTGTATTCAAGACTGGACAATATCAGGAAAGCTTGATAAACTCTGATAAGGAGAAGGCATTTGTTATCTCTAATATACCGTAAGGAATTATGTTTATTATGACAAGGATATTTTCTTAGCATGGTCTTTTTCATCTTGTCAACCAAATTTCAAAATAATTCACATTACTAACTGTCAGAAATATCTGGGGGGAAAAAAAAGAGCCTGTACTTCTCATAAGAAAACCTAAAATCTGGGGCATTTCTATAGTCCCAGTCTCAGCTTTAGGTCTCGTCAGAGGGATTAGAACAATTTTCATGAGAAATGGACTACAATGAGGAGTCTGTCAAGTCAATTGTGGACTGCCCAAGGAATCATCAGAAGGTCTTATGCCTCTCCTGTAACCTTCAGTATTTCAGGCTCCAAGCCAAGCACAGATAATCAGCACAGATGGTAGTAGAGAACTGCAGCCCAATGTAACTGTGCTAATGAAGCCATGTACTTTCCACAAGAGCAAACACAACAGGGCACTGTTAGTACCTGGCAGAGGAAGGCAAATACTCTCAGACTACATTAAACAAAAGTAAGATTCCCATCTGCACTTTCAAGCTCATAACTGCATCCAAAAATGGAAACTATATCCAAAAGATAATCTAACTAAACAACATTGATTTCTGCTCTCTTACAATGAAGCACAAATCATCTTCCATGAATCCTGTTTAGAGAATGATCTGCCTTGCAGAATCTAGAAATCTGGAAAGGAGGTAGAGAAAATCTGCACTACAATAGCATCTCACTAAGACAACAGGCAACTTTTTGGCTGTAGTCCACCCAAGAGTTAAGCTGCAGACTCTGGTTGCTTGTAGCAACAGAAGATATATTGGAAAGAAAAGAGTCAATTTCTGGATGCCAGGAGCATGCAGGATGCTTCTGGTCCTCAATGATCTGCTAGGAGAAAGGACTGACACTAGGTCATTCTGATCCCCCTACATCATGGTCATCAGACGCACACACGATTCACAGTCTCTTCTGTGAAGTAGTTTTGTGATGATTCCTACGTCGGTGCTCACAGAAATGTGCATTCTTACTGCATCACATGAGTGTCACTCAAAATCTTTAGTGTGAAGATGAATGATATCTTCAGAGAAGTCTGCACAAAACCCTTACCTTTGAATGCTCTGAAAGGAAGTCTGGAAGGAGGTAGACCTCTGCTAGAAGCTCTGTGTAGTCACGGCAACGGAAGTAATATATGTGAGAAAGGATACTTTCAAGAGAAAAAGTCTCCAAAGCTTTTAGATGATCTGAGAATAAATAAAGAGATGAATAAACGAGTCAGAAGTTTATACTAATGTATTGCCTCTTCCATCATTCTGCCAAACTATTTCTTCCACACATAGCAACAACAACAGCGAGACACCCAGAAACTTTGCTAAAGGAACAGAAACAGTCAAGGTAAAGTGTGGAAAACATATTTTCCACCTGGCTTGGAAGTCAGGAAGGTGGTGACTAAACTATCTCAACACTTGCACAGGGATTCACTGGAGCTTCCAAAGGAGTGCTCCAAAAATGAAAAATTAACTTTTCAAAAAGGACTTTTTCAGTAAGTCACTTTCAATCCAGAACACCACCAGATAACAGTCAGTATCAGTCAAGCACTGTTTAACGTACAGGCAGTAGCTCACGTAATAAGGTGTCCTTTTAACTCTGTTCAAACCAACTTCTTTGTACAAAATGCTCTGAGAGCAACATAAGATTTGTGTACCTAACACACTGACAACTTACAGATTAAAATTATTAAATTAAATGCAACCTGTCTATATTGACCTTTGGAAAGAGCTGGATTGCAGCTACAGTTTTGCAATACGGGGCTTCCACACCAACACTGACTTAAACAATTCTGCCTTTCCTGTTCCCTTTCCTAGGCTGCTCTTCCCGTTCCTGTGTTGCAGCACATTATCCCTCAGTTTTGCTGACACAGATGCATTTGGGTTTTGCTGGAAATTTGATTACTAAAGTGATCTGTGTTAAAAACAAAACAAAAAAACCCACAAAACACATCCCTGAAAAACAACAAATAATCCCTTACAAAAGATTTATTCTTGAACTAGATCAGCTCAGTCTGTAGCATGGTCCCACCATCATATTGACACAGTTCAGGATGTGATGCACTAGGACATTCAGGTGGGAAATAAAAGGCTGGCAGCAAAAACTGCTTAAGCCAGCACTGCTGCTGAAACCCCCAAACTGTAAAACCACAGTCTATGAGACACTCACTTCACCCAAATCCTAGCCTAGTAGGCAGAAAGAAACATGACTTAGCCACATACCTTCTTCTTGGTGAGCTTCAGCAATAAGCTGGCAATGCTGCACGCAGGCAGCTGCAATATCCACGACTCTGTCTACCATAAAACTTCCTTCAGTGTCAATGAACACTGCTTCTCCAGCGAGACCCCCAAAGCACTCTGGGATCTGTACATCTACTGCCAGCTGCATGCTGCCAGGGGAAGCAGAAAGATAAAAAGATAAATACATGCATTACAAAGCTCTCTCCTCCCAACTTATTCCTAAAGAGCCATTTCTGCCGAGGAATATACAGAGTACGAAGGAGTATGACCATTATCAAGACTATATTTCTAATGGTGTATAAGAATCAGAGATTGCAGCCATGACAACAAGAATGAAGAACTGTCATCGCAGTTCAATTCGGACAAGAAAAGCGATCCTCAGTTGCACAAAAGTAATGTAAAAACAGGATACCATAGCTGTGTTTTCCCAACACCGGGTGCTCCACAGATCTCAGTGATTTTTGTTAGTTGCACACCACCCCCAAGAACATTGTCTAGTGCTGAACAAAAGGTGATGATGAAGCCCTGGGCTTGCTCTTGTTCCAACAGCTCCAGCGCTGTGCACTTCCTGGAGGTGCCGGGTGCCCCAGCAGTCCTTGTCGCATCACTGTGACATTCCTGCCTCACAACCTGTAATGCTTCTAGTGCCTCTTCTTTGGAGATGCCAATTTCTAGAAAGACAAATGCATGGAATGATATCTTACTTTTATAAACAGCAATAGATTAAATTATAAAAAGAGAATTCATCTTGCTTATCACAACCTTATAATTATGCAGCACAACACAAAAATAATAATCCATATAATGTAATGATGCACACGGCTTGCCAATGTTTCTGGAACTAACGATCAAATTTTCAAAAGAACCGAGAGCGGTGGTGCACTGCAACCAGAATTCAGGTGACAGCAAGCTATCTGCAAGGAAGAAGCCCAAACTGCAGCTCATGGATGCGGGTGGCATCTGGGAGGACACCTGAATGTACTACTACGAGTAGCACTTGAAGGCAGCGAGGGTCGGTAAAAGATGTCATGCCACAGACTAGTAAATGCCAGCGACATCCAGTGATCACACTGAACGCTCACTGCACACCAAGCACCTTAGGGCATTATTTTCACCCAGATTTGAAGCACAGCCCCAGTAACAGCAATGAGATACCTGCAAACACCTGCGTGTATCTTTACGCACAGGTATCTGCCATGATCTAGTTATTTCACTTTGATCTGCAAGGCCAAACTGTAACAATGTGTTATCTCAGATATTTAAAACTGCCGCTAAGCACGGTGCATTTCTTGAACCAGCTGTGGAAATCTTACTTTAGCTTCTTGAAAAACGCAGTTTCCTAATTTCAAAGCAGTTTGTTTAAAACAAATACAGCCGGGGAAAGAGGAGGAATGAGAGAGAGAGAGAGAACTGACTGGTTTTTCTTTTCCAGGGTCCCGTTTACACTTCTGACTAGCAGAAGGATCTCCCGTCTCTTTTTCTTTTGCTCCGGCACACATGAGGATTATTAAGCATTTACTTCGCCCATTTCCCCAGGCCCGCTGGAAGTCTGGGCGAGACTTCGCAGGGGAGCTGCCCGGAGCCGAGCCGCACTACCTAAAAACCGCTTTATCTGCCCAAACTGCGGGCCGGGCTGTCTTCCGGGGGGCAGGAAGGGCGCCGGGGCGCGGGCCCTCGCCGGGGGAGGCGGAGCAGAGCGGGCCGGGCTCGGGGCCGCCGCGGGAGCCGCCCCCGCCGCCGGTACCTTTGCTCAGCCCGCAGGGCCCGGTCTCCAGCACCTCCTGCGCCGTCTGGAAGCCGGCGGCCACCAGCCGCGCCCGCAGCGCGGGGGCCAGCGGCAGGCTGCCCACGTCGCGCTGCATGGCGGCGCCGTACGGCAGGCCCCGCCCCTCGCGGGCAGAGCCCGCCCCGTGGCCCCCTCTGCCGGCGGCTGCGCACCAGGCGCGTGCGTATGTGTGCAGCGAGCGCATGCGCGCGGGCGGCGCCCGCAAAGGTGTGAGGCGCGCGTGTGTGCAAGCTGAGCGCATGCGCGCAGGCGGCACCCGCGGAGGTGCGAGGCGCGCGGGCGGGGGGCGCATGCGCGGTACGTAGCGCTGCGAGACGCGTGGGCACGTGACCGCCCGTCGCGGCCGTTAAGGAGCGGGTGGTGGTGAGGCAGGTTGTGGTGTAATTTTGCTGGGGTGTGCGGGGGGGGGTTAGTTGTGGAGGTGCTGCAGTAGCTAAAGGGCTGTTGTCCCTGAGCAGCTGTGATCTGGAAATGGTGCTGGCTTTGTCCTCCTTTTGTGTTGTCACGGTCCTTCAGGGATGTCCCTTGGCCCTTCCTCATTGGGACTTCCCCCTTCACCTCCTGGGGCTGCGTCTCCCCGTGGGCAGGCCCTGTCCACTCATAAGGGCTCTTGTCGATAGGTTTGAGCCTCCCGTGCAGGCCTGCGTTCAACAGGCGTGATGGCCTGTGCGGGGTAGACCAGATGTGATCAACCAACTGAGTTGCCTTCACCCTCCACTCTCGGGTTTCATCAGGAACACTCACTAGTGAGTGGGTCAGCTACTAAAGTTTTGAAGCCTAAGGGAAATTCTTTGAACTATGGTATTTTGTACCTTTGTTAGGTTTCACATCATTTCTTATTTCTGTCCAGGAAGGAAGATGGCTCATGCTGTTCCTGTTCCCATTCCCTGTCCAGTCCAGCTTGGAAGTATAAAAAATGACTCTCTGGAAGCTCAACTGCATGAATATGTCAGACAAGGAAACTATGTGAAAGTGAAGAAACTTCTGAAAAAAGGTAAGGGTTAAGTTAACTACGTGGGAACAGGAAATGTTTTAAATGAGACCTAATATTTGATGAAATTCTATCTTGCTGTCACTGTTTCTAATAAAACTGAAATGCTTCCCATTCAGCTGATTCTAAAAGCAGAATGCTGATAGCATGAAAACAATGACTAGAAAGTAGTATGTATAGTAAATGGAGCTTCAGATGTGTCATTTCTCCCTAAATGTAAGAAATATGACTATGTAAATATTAATTGTAGCTGCACATGCAAATTTTCCTAAAATACTATTGTTTGGGGAACCTAGATAGCATGTGCTATTCCTACTGGTGTGGTTTCTCTGCGGTGCCACTAACGGATATGCAGCCTAGGATGTTCCAAAGCTGCCTGAGACTAACCTGTGCCTCTGGGGAGGATAACTGCGGTGGGGTTAGCGAGGGGCCACGCGAGACGGCACCCGTCGCACCGCGCAGACGTGCGTGGGCCGGGCGGGTGCGCAGGGGCCGCTGGGCGGGGCGCAGGGCGGGGCCTGCGCGTCTGCCCGGGCGGCGGCGCGCGCGATTGGCCGGCGGCGGGAGTTGATGCAGACGAGGGGGCGTGTCCCGCCGCGCGCTCCGCGCCGGGGGTCGGGGGCCGCGCGCCGGGCCGGGGGCGTTGGGCGGCGGCGGCGCGGGGCGGCGGCGGCGCTGGGGCGCGGGCGGGCGGCGCTGGGCGGTGCGGGCGGGCGGCGGCCGTGTGCTGGGGGCGGGTGCGCGCGGGTGGGGGCGGTGCGGGCGAGGGCTGGGGGTCAAGACTATACTTTCAGGGATCATTTCTGTAGTTGGTAACTAGAGGAGTGTGATCGAAAGTGTCTGGTCTCGCAAGCCACGAGGAGGAGCGGCAGTGTTCTCTCCTGAGCGCGAAGCGGGCGGGCGGTGCTGCTGGTGGCAGCGGCCGTTGGCCATTGATGACCGTTCCTGCTGCTCTCGGGCAGCAGGAGGGAGAGAGCACGGGCTGAGTGGTTTGCTTCTTTTTTTACAGTGGTAAAAAGCAGATGAATATGGCTTCTAGAAATTGGGTGTTCAGTACATCATGAATCTGCTGTTCAGTTTATTAGAACACAGCTTGGGGAAAGCTGTGAAGTTTTTATAAAGCTGTTGAGTTGAGAGACAGTTCGGCAGGGGCCAGGGAGACCCTCCTCGCTCTTCCCTTTCACGCCATGCCGTCCGTGGAAGGCCGCTCTTTCCCTGGAAGTCCATCTCGGGCAGAATTTGGGGGCCGGGGATGTTGCCCGTAGGCATCTGCGGCGTTTGGGGAGAAACTGCTTGCTCTTATGAGAGTGTCATGGAATAGCGTAGGTGAGAGTGACAGGGACTTCGGGGCTCCCCTGGTCCAGCCCCCTGCTCTTTGCAGCGTGCGTTTGCCGTTGATGTTGCCCCCTTCGTGCCGCGGTGCGCCGCACTCGGTGGGTTTGGAGGTTCAGGGAACCGTGTGAGAAGGGCGGTTTGCGGGGTGGCGTTTGCACCGGTCCCCCGAGGAGCGGCGCCGGGCGCCTGGCTCTGCGCGCGACGCAGCCGCTGGTCGCCGAGGCCGGGTCCCGGCTCCGGGCGGCAGCGCGGGCCGAGCGCGTTGTCTCGCGCGGGGCGGGGCGGGGCCTGCGCGTCTGCCCGGGCGGCGGCGCGCGCGATTGGCCGGCGGCGGGAGTTGATGCAGATGAGGGGGCGTGTCCCGCCGCGCGCCCCGCGCCGGGGGTCGGGGGCCGCGCGCCGGGCCGGGGGCGTTGGGCGGCGGCGGCGCGGGGCGGCGGCGGCGCTGGGGCGCGGGCGGGCGGCGCTGGGCGGGGCGGGCGGGCGGCGGCCGTGTGCTGGGGCGGGTGCGCGCGGGTGGGGGCGGTGCGGGCGAGGGCTGGGGGTCAAGACTATACTTTCAGGGATCATTTCTGTAGTTGGTAACTAGAGGAGTGTGATCGAAAGTGTCTGGTCTCGCAAGCCACGAGGAGGAGCGGCAGTGTTCTCTCCTGAGCGCGAAGCGGGCGGGCGGTGCTGCTGGTGGCAGCGGCCGTTGGCCATTGATGACCGTTCCTGCTGCTCTCGGGCAGCAGGAGGGAGAGAGCACGGGCTGAGTGGTTTGCTTCTTTTTTATAGAGGTGAAAGATAGAATGATCTGGTATTTAGAAAAGGGATTTCTTCCCCAGAAGAGGAAGTTTTTCAACAGCCTGCAAGTGAGCCTGTTTATGCAGAAGGGACTGAAGAATCACGAGTGAGCCTGATAATCCCCCCAGGCTTTTGAGTGAGGCCAGAGGCCAGCTGTCTTCTGCTTAGAAAGGATGGTACTCGCTTTCTCCTGAGCCCCTCCGTGGGCTGTGGGTAGCAGTGACCAGCGCAGGCCTTTCACAGGCAGGGAGGGGAGCAGCCACTCTGATCGGGGCTTTAACGTCCAGGGGAGAGGGGGTTGTCCAGCAAAAAGACATACTTTGAAAGGTTGTCAGTGCCTCGGTGCATGTCAGGTGGCGGTGTTCTTCCTGAGCTGTCAGTTGTCCAAGAAAATGCTGCTTGGTGTGTTCTGTGAAATAACGTTTGCTGCTACCGAGCAGGGGGCTGGTGCTAGAGCGCGTTGGAGGCTGGGGAGGAAGCGTTCGATATCCCACTCACCTGCCACCATGTGACAGCCTGGTTCAGGTCGCTCTGGAGCCGGGGAGAGCTTTCCAGCAGACTCTGATTGGGGTTAGGGAGAAACTGCCTGATGTTGTACTCCTTACGCTCTGTGATGCTGTGGAAGACTGGGTGAGTCGGGTTGGAAACTGAGGCCACGGGGTATCTCCTGGAGACAGGGACTGGGAGAAACTGCCTGATGCTGCGTTCACGTCACGGTGTTGGGAGCCCATAGTACTCGGACGGGATGCAGGGGTGTAAAGGATAGTGTTGAGATGGCACAGAAGTGTGTGGCTGGGCGTGCTGGGACTTGGTAGTGACGGGACGGTCCAGGCCTCCTCTTTGGAGTGCCAGGCGAGAAAAGCGCGGTGGTGCCTGGTCCTGTTCTGCCTCGGTGGAGGGGGCAGAGGGAGCGCAGACCGAGCGGCTTGCCCCTCGCGTTGGAAAGAGGGGGTCCCGGCATAGCTTCTGCGCGACTTTGAAGAAAGTTTGGGCTCTTGTATTAGCTGTTCCCAGTTTGTGGCTTTGCAGTGCTGGGGTTCCGGCGTCTCCGCAGGCTTCTTTGGTTTTTTTTTTTTTTTTTTTTTACGTCATCATTCGGAGCCTTTCTCATTAGTGAGGGGTTTTGTTCTGCAGCGCCGGAGAGGGCTGTAACCAGCCGAGCCCGCGTCGCCGGCGTCACGTGTCGCGGGGGAGCCGATGGGAGCCGGCGCCTCCCTGCCCGGGCGGCGGCGCGCGCGATTGGCCGGCGGCGGGAGTTGATGCAGATGAGGGGGCGTGTCCCGCCGCGCGCCCCGCGCCGGGGGTCGGGGGCCGCGCGCCGGGCCGGGGGCGTTGGGCGGCGGCGGCGCGGGACGGCGGCGGCGCTGGGGCGCGGGCGGGCGGCGCTGGGCGGTGCGGGCGGGCGGCGGCCGTGTGCTGGGGCGGGTGCGCGCGGGTGGGGGCGGTGCGGGCGAGGGCTGGGGGTCAAGACTATACTTTCAGGGATCATTTCTGTAGTTGGTAACTAGAGGAGTGTGATCGAAAGTGTCTGGTCTCGCAAGCCACGAGGAGGAGCGGCAGTGTTCTCTCCTGAGCGCGAAGCGGGCGGGCGGTGCTGCTGGTGGCAGCGGCCGTTGGCCATTGATGACCGTTCCTGCTGCTCTCGGGCAGCAGGAGGGAGAGAGCACGGGCTGAGTGGTTTGCCTTTTTTTACCGTGGTGAAAAACAGTTACAACCAAGATGGTTAGGTTTTATTGGGATCTGGGGCTGAGGGTTGTGTCCCTGCAGATCTCCTTTCCTTTTAGAAAGGAATGAGTTGTCTTTACTTTGAACATAACCGGTAAAGATACCAGAATGCTTTCTAAACTCTTAACTACTGTTTAAGCAGAAGTTACTTTTTTGTTAACATAATGCCGTGGTGTTAACCATACTCCTCCTAGTTAATACTTTGCTTCTGACGTTTATATACCCTTTAATTGAAAACATTGGTTAGTAGTGTATGGTATGTATAGAAAGTTCCAAGGAAGCTTATTTGCTTTTTTCCATTTCTTTCTGCAAATATTTTTATTTTCGTATTTCCAGCATTTCAAAAGGAACATGGTAATCGGTTTCAGAGTTAATGAGCCACTGCCCTTATTCCTCTAGGAAAAACAGAAAACCAAACATTTTCCTAATCTTTTATTTTCTTGTAGGTATTCTTGTTGATGCGGTAAATTCCTTGGGCCAAACTTCTCTCTTCACTGCTGCGTTGCTAGGTCTTGGTAAAATAGTGGATGTGCTGTTGGATTATGGCTCAGACCCTAATCAGTTAAGTAGAAAACATACGTTTCCATTCTTAAATTGAAACTAATATTTTAATGTTTTTAGTCAGTGCAATGCACAATTTTTGCTGTGTTTAAACAAAGAAGTGCTTAAGATGCTTGTTGCTATTTTAGCCCAAGATCCTCAGAGCTAGGTAGGTGCTTAATTTTCCTTTCCTCGGGGTATATGTTGTTGTTTGGGAGTACATAAATGTTCCAGGCATGTCGCTTTTTTCCCGGAGGCACAGCTCGTTGTTTGTGGTAGGGGTAGGCTGAAACACTTCTTCTTTAATGTTTTCAGTCGCTGTTACGATGGAAGCACCCCGGTCCATGCAGCTGCATTCTCAGGAAATCAGTGGATTCTTAGCAAGTTGTTGGATGGAGGAGGTGATCTGAGAGTACATGACAAAGATGGAAGAAATCCACAATACTGGGCAATGTCAGCTGGAAAAGAAAGTAGTGCTCAGGTATATACGTATATATGTGTTGAATGTGTGCTAGGTATGTGTTCACATCTTCACCTTGTAGTGAAGAAACTTCAGCATTTCAGGGAGAAATTACTGGGGTTTTGTGTTACGAAAATTATTTAGTATTATTTTTCAACATTAATGATGGTATTCTGAAGAATACCTTTTGTTTCAGATTAGTTAACTAAAGTTTTACTGAGATGTAGGGGCCTGCCTGGGTCTGTAGCCTTTTTGGACTATTATGTGTAAGTATACTGTGAGGAGAATAACAGGCTCTTTTTTTCAGTCCCTGATGTATGTAGTTTGTTTGCACATGTGTAATTCGGGAATAAACCCATTAGAGGTTTTAAAGCTTTTCATGGGTTCTGTGTACCTCAGTCTGTGAGTGATCACTGTCAAGAAAGAAAAATGCCATTTTTGTTAGCATGTTAGGAAAATAAAATAAGAAAGTCTATTCATGACTACAACACTGATTTAAAACTGTGATATTATAATATTCCTCTTTCCCGTTGTTATAACATTCTAAAATGTTAACATTTTCAGTGGGTAAATTGTCATGTCTTTGAATTGTCAGTCATTTAGTGTTTTGAAGTTAGCTTTTTTACATTTTCATGTAACTGATTTTCTTCCGAGTTTTTCTATGTATCTATTTGCTGGAATTACTATTTAAATATTGCAAGTAATAGTTCCTTAGTCATCGTTTATTTATTTAAAATAGAATAACTTACAGTTCTGAAGTAATGTTTTCTCCCCTTGCCTCCTTTAGATGTTAGAATTTATACAGCGTTGTACATCACACATGCAGGCCGCCATTCAAAATTTTCCCTGTGATCTACTCAGGAAGGTTGACTCATCGAAAGTACTGATCTGTAGTCCATCTAGGTTTGGTGGTCTTGTTCAAGGGTAAGAATTTAATTTCAAGTACTGAGGAACTGAGCTACAAGGAATTTAATTTCCCTGTTCTAGTATCTTAAAATTAACATGTTTTTGTTTTACAATATCCAATTTAAAACCCAAACTGATTGTTTAAACATACATTTGGACTTTTTTTTTTTTAATTTCTGTTATGGGAGTTCCAAAGAGAAACTTGATAGCTGTAAATGTTACTTACTCTTGCAATAAGTAATATGAAATATTCTATTTTAGTAGTGTTAAAGTGGCTGTAGCATGGAGTAGTTTCAGTTTCTTGATCTTTGAAAGGAACTGCGAAAATTTTGGGGGGATGTTTATAGCCATTTCATGCCCTTTTAGGTCAGATGTGTGTTAAGAGAAATATATACTTGTGAACAAAGTTATGCGGTGGCCCACATGTGTATATTTCTGGTTACCTTGCTTAGAAGAAACACATACCATAACAGCACATTTAAAAATGCTAATGACTTGAATAATAAATTGGAATTTCAGCATCTAATTGTACCGGTGAGAAAAATTTCAGTTTTAGCATGGAACCAACTAAGCACAGCAGTTAAACTGCATGGCTATTGCACTATTTATGCATTTTGTCTTCACTCAAACCTTGGCCTATGTAGTTATTCTTACTGCTTATATGTTTTTGATGTTTAGAAATGTTGAGAGTCCTCTCAGTAGATTTCTGAAAGGTGGAGCTAATTCAGCCAGGAACATTTACAGCTTTGGTTTTGGGAAGGTAAGATGCTATGGATGATGCTTTTCAAATGATATTAGTACAGTTTTTCATGTTTTTAAGAGAGACATTTTCTTCATAGCAATTACCCTACCTGTGTTATTTTTAGTTATTAGTACATTCTTATTCCTACTGAAATGGTGGGGAAGAAACTGTGGAGAGCCCAAATACTCAGGCCTTTAGTCATTAATGAGCCCTATCAGAGGGAGCTGTTTTGGAATGATCAAAAAAAACCCCTCACCTGTGAAACTTCACCAGTATTATTAGTGGCTATTTGAGCTGTCCTTATTTCGACTTCAGTAGAAAGTTAAGCTTTTGACATTGATATTTTGGCAGTGTTAAAACATCTAAATTAAATCTTTCCATTGTAGTGATGGCTTTAAAGTTTTCAGTGAGTCTGAAAGTCATGTGGTAAATGCAGTCTTGGCAACTGTTGCACATTCCTTTTGGTTATGCCCTGGTTTTGTTTCAGTTTTATCTTACAGGCAGCAGGCATCTCGGGTACTTGGCATCTCTCCCTATTATTGGGGAAAAAGAAGTGGTTCAGGCAGATGATGAACCAACATTTTCCTACCATGTTGGACCATACATGATCATGACAAAGTGAGTGGGACTCAGAAGGATTTTTAGCATCTATCTCAAGCCTCTGGATATGTATGGCTGGGGCCCACTTGCTCAAAACTGTGTCGAGATGAAAGTTGCAAGTACAGCCTGAGCCTTTTTTCTTCTTCCTTTTAATCTTTTGTATTCTGTAGAAAGTAGTTCTGCCTCAAAGAGGCATCCAGAGAATCAGCAAATGAGTGATTTAATCCTCCTAAAGATCTGACTTGTATCATGGTGGGCTGAGGGGAGTTTTGCAGCATCGTTGTTCTTTGCCTTGGGTCATGGGAAGGTAGCCTCTTTGGACAGCAAACCTGTCCTGCTACACCTAGTCTTTAACAGGGTGAGAATTTATTGTTAATTTGAAAGACTGTACGCCTTGCCTGGATCATCGGAATTGCAAAATTATTTGTAAGTAGACCTGTAACTGAAAAAAAAAAAATTGCAAAAGGTATCTTGTAGAAACTCCTCTTCTCCTTACAGCTTAATGTGGGGAGGCAGCCGAGTTACAGTGAAGGAACTCAGCTTTGAGCCCCATCAGAACTGTAGTAAACTGCGCTTAGCTGATCTTCTCATTGCAGAGCAGGAATATAGCAGGTAAGAAGGAATTCGTAGTGGCCACAAGTGCTCCTGGCATTTGAGTCTCTTTGGGGATGTGGGGAAGTGTGAATAACGTCAGGAAAACTGTCAGGTTGCGCTTTCTTTCCAAATGAGAAATACAAGTGTTCTTCCAGCTCTCTGTCTCTTCCCCCCTCCACTCCCCCCTGCAATGGCTAATGTGGGAGGAGATGAGATACTCTTCTCCTACATCCATATGAATATTGCATTGCATGCTCCCTGGATGGCATATTTATAGGTTCTCCTAATAGCGGCAGTAAGCGTTCATTCCTGAATGCGTCGTAATCAACAGTTCTTTCATAATTTTGTGTATTTAGTGATAAGTTGGGAACATTCATGTTGTCTTGGTTTAAAAAAAAAAAAAAAAAAAAAAAAAAAAGACCTAGAAGGCCAGGACTCTCTTTTAATCTCAGATTTGCTTTAAACTCTTTTCCTCTCCCTTTGCAGTAAACTTCGTCATCCTCATTTGCTGCAGTTGATGTCCGTTTGTCTGTCTAGTGACTTGGAAAAAACGCGTTTAGTATATGAGAGGGTTAACTTTGGTTCTCTGTACAGCATCCTCCATGAAAGGGTAATTGGAATATTTGTTTTTTACATAGTAATTAATTAAGAGGAAGAAGTTCAGTAACTAGATCTGTAGTCTTTACTCAACAAAAAGACAAAATCATCTTTCTGTGTCTGTATTCAGGCGTCTGTATCACTGAGCTGTATTGGATACTCTGTGCAGGCTGGTAAGGTTTGCCATTGGCAAATACTTTATCCCGTTAGGGACTTCTTTCTTTTCTGGAGAGGTGTAATTAACTGATCCAGGTAGGTCTTAGTCCCAGCTGGCTGCAGGAGATACAGGAGTGCCCTTTTAGGTTCTAGATACAGAAAAAGGACATACGCTATGTCTTATTTCATGTTGCTCTTTTTGTTACCAAAGTCAAGTGGAAGGAGCAGCTGAGTTCTTAATCCTGCGTAGTTTGTGAACTGTTTGAGTACCTGTTTGGCGCTTTTCTGCCACATCTGTTCTCATTCATAGGTATTCACTGATATCCTTGATTAATGTCCAATTACGTTGATTTTACTTTTTTGTATTGGTTTCAAAATAGGTGCTGTTAAATTTAATTGAACTCTAAACTTCCTGCATGTGCTTGTACATTGCAAATGTGACGAGACGAGCTCTTGCCCTGGAACGTTTGCATTCAGTTTATTGCAGAGTGCATGTCCCGTGTGTGAAAGTGAAGGCTTGAGCTCAGTTGCAGTTCATTTTCACCAACTGGTTTGTGTTTTATTGTGGTCACTCAACATTGTTTTCCTCTCTTTCAATTTTGAATCCTAATTTTTCTCCTTTAAGGGACTGAATGCAGACATCTAAGTTACTGGAGAAATTCAGATAAAAGCAGGAAATTCTAAGACTTGGTTCTGCTTCAGGATGAATTTTGAGATATTCAATATTTATTTTCTTAATTCTGTTTAATATATTACTATTTGATTTGATCCTGAGGGCACATACATTACTCAGCAAGTGCAATTTGTCGGACTTTTACTATAGTATGTTTGATTTTTCACTTTCTTTGCCTCCTACTGTACAATAGTAGTTTTTTCACTGTATCGAGCTTTAATGATGTCCAATGCCAATTTGGAACTTCTGTTTCTTTCAGCGTTCGGAGTTCCCTGTGCTGCGCATGGAGACAATTTTACATCTACTGCTTCAAATTAATGACACTTTGCGTTTTTTACACTCCCGTGGGTTTATCCACCGTTCAGTTACCTCCTATGCTATTCAGATTGTTTCCTCTGGTGAGGCGAAGTTATGCAACTTGGAATACATGATAGAGAGGTAAAGAATTGCCTCTCTGTTTCTGTGAAAGGGACAAACACAAGTAAAGCCGAATTTAGTGCTAAATTCTGGTGGTGTGATTTAGTAGATGCCCTTCTTGATTGCTAGGCACACCTCCTTCCTGCCTCTAAGTCAGGCATCAGGAGTAAAAAATTCATTCGTTACTGCTCAGGTATATGAACTTCGCTTCAGGTAACATGGCAAATTTCAGATGCACTTAATTTTTATATTAGTTGTAAGTATTTGAGAATAGAAACTGGTACGAGAAGAAGCTCTTTACTGGAGTATGAAAGTACCATCATGGAGAAATGGAACCTAATCTTAGCAAATAGAGATGGAATTCCTCTTTGAGTCACTAATTCTGTTGCTGGGCTGAAAGTAATTTAAGCCTGTTTTTGCTGTAATGAACTTGTGCTTAGGGAGGCTTATTCTTAAAGGGCTGAGGCTCTTGCACCTCACTGAGCTGGTGGTTTTTAAGAATACCCAGGGACAAGAAGAGGCTTTAGTACGTTTTTGTTCCTTTTATGAGGGACACCATTTTTTTTTCTTTTTCAAAATACTACTTTGCTGTAGTGCAGTCTGTTTAGAAAGGGAGAATTTGGCTGGTTAAACTGTAAAGTGAGGGTAAAACTGGCTGTAAACAAAAACTTGCCAACGGAAATGTGCTGAAAGGAACAAAGACATTTCATAACATCCTTGCAAACTCAGTTTATTAATCTTGGCTGTTACTTACAGCTACCATGTTTTTGACAGATACAGCTTACTGTGAAATGAACAAGAATTAAAAAAAATTACTGTTTGTAGAGAAGGAGGAAGTCAGCTTCTAGACACAAGTATACACTGCAAAACAAATACCTGACAGACTAGGTGGCACTTTCTTGTCTTTTTCCTGTGGTCTGAGCACACTGGCCAGATCTTAAAGGGTTGCCTGTAAAAATGTTATTGGGAAACTTTTAACTTTTTCTGATTTAATTTTGAGTGCAAATTTTTGAAAGATATTACTTTCACAAGCAGAGGCCTCTGCTGTGTAGTGCTGAAATACAGTATTCATTGATGTGAAAATAGATATTTTTGCAGGTCTACTTTGGACCTTCTAGGTTCATTGCTTTGATAAATGTGGGGAGAGTGGGAATAATTTAAACGAAAAGAAAATGTAACAAACTGATGCTGAATTCCAAAAGACATGACTTCTAGCTGAGTGTTCTGTGTATCCCAATATCTAACTTTTTTTTTTTTTTATACAGCAGGGATGGAGGAGAACACAGTGATCTGACTCGTATTCCTGTCCCAATCCAGCTGTATAAGTGGTGCTCTCCTGAAGTAATCCTTGAAAAAGCTGTCACAGTCAAATCGGATATTTATAGCTTCTGTACAGTAATGCAGGAGGCCTTGACAGGTATATCTGTAGATTTAGACTTTTGTCACTAAGGTAGTCCACTGAATGTTTCCAGTGTGGACTCTCAGCCCCTAGATGTCTGTTTAATTTCCTTATGTGATTGTGTAAAACCTTGCCATGATTACACAAATAGAGTTAACCTGGAAGAGGAAAACTTCAAGGCAAAAAAAAAAAAAAAGTTAATGACAATGGCAAAAGCTAGTAAAAACTTTTATAAAATGAAATTGAAAAGTTTAAATTACATAAC
This sequence comes from Dromaius novaehollandiae, assembly GCF_036370855.1. Taxonomy (NCBI): domain Eukaryota; kingdom Metazoa; phylum Chordata; class Aves; order Casuariiformes; family Dromaiidae; genus Dromaius; species Dromaius novaehollandiae. The sequence continues at coordinate 4,475,011 of NC_088116.1, forward strand.
TGAAGGATGAGATTAAGGATAGATATTAGATGCAATTTTCTGTAGTGTTTTTTCCACTGTTTTTTTCCTCTTAATGCAAAGACAACAAAGCATTCAGTTAATGCTTTGCAAAGTGCAAAATGAGCCTGTAGAACTCCGATCCTGTTGATCACTAAGATAATTTGGAGATGAACTTCAGATGATGACATATATATTGGCTTTGTTTATCCTACTTCACCGTCAAAGTAGTCAATTACCCTAAAAAAGCCTCTACCAACTAGTTGAGAATGAAGAATCCAGTGTGTGGACTATTGCATAACTGTTTAATACAGATATTTCTGTCAGCTTCCTTGAAATCATCCACTGCTGACTGTAGATAGAGAGAAGAAGCTGGACTGGATTGAGTGCTGGAAGCTGTGAATTATGGAATATTTGGACAATACTTCCGCGTCTCTGACTTTTTTTTTATTAGCACTAATATAGAGCTTGTAACATATAAAGTCTGTTACATGTCTTGCAGAAACACTTCCCTGGGATGGTCATGAAGACTCAGTTATTAAACAGCTCATAAGTTCGGGACAGCATTTAGAAGCAGATGTCAGACTTCCGAAACCCTATTACGATATTGTAAAGTCAGGGCTAGAATCAAAGCAGAAGAACCGTTCCATGAACCTTCAGGATATTCAGTACCTGATGAAGAATGATTTAAAGGTGACTTTCAGGATTGTAGCCTTTCATGCTTTTTAAATGGCATTTGGTTAATCGGAATTAATGTCAATTCAAATTTAGGTCATTCTGCTTAAATCCAGGTGGAGGGATTTTCTTGTGTCAGATCTGAACTTCAGAGTATCCTTCTCTGATCATGGAGACAAATCACCTTAAAATGGAAGCTGGAGGCATTGTTTCGTCAAATGTAATTGGTATTTTATAGCATTTCTCGTATTACAGGACTTGACTGAGTCTCAAACTGGTCATGCCGATGAAATACCAAAAGCACAAAGGTCTGCTGTCTTGGCTGACATAAACATCTGTTTGGCATCAGCTTTTAACTACCATAAAGGAACACTGGGATTGGAAGGAGAAGAGATAACAGAGATTGGTGAGTTTCATTTCAGCAAGATGTCATGTCTCCTTCATTTAGCATGTCCCTCAGTGCATGAGAGTCTAATCTTAATAGTTAAAATGCAAGCGCTTACAGATTTTGTGGCAGTTTGAAAATAGACAGCTATGAGATTTGGATTCTAGCTAGCATCCTAGTTATTAATATAAACTCAAGACTGTACATCTAATTAGTAATTAAAGTGCAGGCACTTTGTCTTTCAAGAGAGGGAATGAAATGTTGCTCATATAACAACTAAAACATGGGCTTCTAAATGGGTGAAAGCAATGTGAAGCAGTGGACATCTGGAGGAATAGCTTAACACTTAACATCTGGGTGTTTTTTTCAGGCAGCCCTACTGCCCGAAGATACTCTGGTTTTCCTGAGCAGTCTGAGGCTTTAGTGGATGGTGAGACACCAAGCAGTCTACAGCCAGTTGCACAGGAAAAAAGCCATGATGTAGCTTCTGAACTCCAGGTGGCCTGCAGTGTCAGTGATGTGGATGAGAGCCTCTGTAGCTTTGAAATGAATGAAATCTTTGCCAATTACTCAGAATTTCATGAAGACTCTCTGGAAGAAGGCACTGTGTTAGGTCATAATCTGAAGGATAAAAATAGACAGCAAAAAGAAGATATGGCTACCCTCAGAGACCTATGTGCATCCCCTGGAATGCACTATGAGGAAAACCCAGTTTATAAGGAAGGGAGCTTTTCAGAATCAGGTACAGAGTACACTACAGAAGAGGAAGAGAGGATAAGTGAGGCCCGTGAGCTGTGCAAGCGATCACAAGTGAGAGGAGATGCTGGGAAAAGAATGAATAGTCCATCCCAAATTGGACAGCACATCAGCAAATGTGTCCTTAATCTAAAGATTGCTCAGAGCATGTTGCAGCAGGCATCGGGATCCCTGTGCAGAACAGAGCAGAAGCTAAACAAATTAGAGACCACTGAAAAGCAAAAGAAGCTGCTCCAGGAAATCCATATGAATCAGACTTCTAGGCAGATATTTCTAGAAAGATCCTGGAACAGATCTGGTGATATTCCTCAAAATACCAATAGACCATTTTCCGGAGTTAATACCTTTTTATGGAAGGCTATAGGTCCACCATCAAGTGGCTATATTCCACCACTGATAACGTGTCAGGCACAAGGATTTTTGGGTGGAGACCATTTCCAAGCTATTCCAAAGGCAGCTGAGGGAACGTGGGCAATCCAGAAGGAGAAGGGGAAGTGCTTTCATCAGAGGAGTAAGACTAAAAATGAAGACAGACTTGGTTTCAGCACAGTGGGAGGCCTGGATGATCAAATGGACATAGATCATGAGGTAAAGTGTTGAGCCAGGCAACTGTGCATTTATCGCTACTAGGTTCTTCAGTAGGATCATGGCAGTGAATAGAGACATGCTTCTGGATGCTGCCCAAAAGCAAGGGCAGAATCTATGGCTTTTCTACCTTTTAAAATGTGTGTATGCCAAACACATCTTTTGTGGAATAGAGAACGGTCAGCTCAGTGATGCAGTAGTGGTGTTTTTTATTTCCACAAAATACTCGTGTTTTGGTGTTTTTTAGCTTCTTTCTTTCATACATACATACATCACAGCTTTTTTTTTGGCCCTGGATTGTTCTAACTAGTATTTTGAGCAGTTTCATGCTTGCTTGTTGTACTGATAGTCCATGACATGAAACTATTCAAATTGTACTTAAAAAATGGCCTTGGATTTTTGTGTCCTGATTACCATATTAGTGTGCACAATTTTGCATGCAGGAATGCATCATTAGACACATACTGTTCTAATTTGTCTTTAAAAAAAACAAAACAAAACAAAACAACCTAAGGAGACCTTGCTGTATCTGCTCCATCTGCAGGTTTTTTGGCTCACATATGTTAATATGTCTTGTTCTTCCTGGGTCCTTAGAAAATAATTTTAGACCTTAGATTAAATTAGACCAGTGCCTCAGCAGGGGAAAAAAAAAACCCTTGTACTAAAATGGAGGTGGGTCCATGAGGGAAAAGAGGAAGCAGAAGAAGGTGTTGGGGAGGGGGTTTGCATACTTGGTTATGGAAGCCAGAGCTATCACCTCATAATAACTTCTAGATCATTTTGATTATTTAAATGCAAGTAGCTGACATGCTTTGCCCAAAGAGAATGGTAAAGAAAGAAATTTATGCACGTATTTGCTGTGGGAATAATCTTGAATTGTCTAGATCCACTCCTTCCCTGTGGAACCACATGTCGTGGCAGTCATCTTGCACACGTGTGAAACCTGCTAGAAGTCTCCAGCAGAGTCTTTACAGGGTTAAAGCCTGGAGCTGTCATCCTTTCACATGAGCACTGCTGCTGAAATAAAGCCGTGGGAATACAGTTTGCATGGTCAGGTTCTTGGCATGCCTCATAGCCCCGGCAGTAATTAGCACAAGAGTGCCTGACGTGTGCTGAGTCATGGCTTGTTGGACTCATTTCAGCAATTACTCCCACGCGCACCTTGGAGATGCCAAAAAAAGTTCAACTTGCAGTGTCAGAAAGGGGGTGATTCATGTTCTGCAGCAAGTGGCATTGAAGAAGAAAGGCGGTGAGTTCTGATTGCATTCACAAAAGAATTACTTCCATCAGATTCATCTCACTACAGCCACTGTCAAAGTGGACGCATCCAGGGTTAAAGATGACGTTGAATGTTTTCTCAGTAAGCCAAAAGCCACCCGTCCAGTTAGGACCCCGCCGTGACGCGTTGTCAGCTGCAGAGCTGACAGGTAACTGCTGCGACAAGGCAGTGTTGTGACCTGACAGGTTCCAAACGCTTTTCTGCCAGAGGTCTGTGCTCGCCACTCAAGGGCTAGAATTGGCAGAGGCAGAAACTGGTGTGCTGAATGATATCTCAGTATATTAAAATCATTTAAAAATGTTTAAATGACTTTATGTAGCAATGTATGTTTATGTGTATGTGTATCATTAGACATATGTAAATGTATGTGGAAATGTGCATAGTTTTCAAGGGGTGGTGTCAAGTGGATTGGTCCTGGGCTGTGACAATGCCTAGGGAGAGCAATCTAACAAGGAAGCTTAAAATAATACTGATACTGGGTAGGGTGGTTCTGCTCTCTGTGCACAGCTCCGTTCAATTCTAAGTGGAAATACTTTGACTTTAATAGGTGTAGGACCAGGCCCTATGTTAGGGCCTGCAAGTGTAGAATAGTCTTGCTAAACCATACATTGGTTAGTCTAGTTTGCTATGGTGATTTTCTTGTTTGTTTGCTTTCTAAATATTGTCCCTACTCTCTGTAGTTGTGAGTATCTTTGGTGTCCACTGATCGGCTTACTGACCTAATGATGCAAATCTACGTAGCACTCGTATATCAGTGTTTAGATATGTCATTTGAAGGTAGTTGACAGCCTTTGAAATTTAGATTCTAAATTATCACTTGTCTAGCTAATCCATAATAGACCCAAATTCCTGTCTGTGCTTTCTAAGCTTCTGTTAGTTCTGTTCAATATATTACTTCCATTGGGTTCTTGGAGCATGTGTGCTCTGAGCCTTTCAATTAACACTGAAAAAATGCAGTGTTTTACTGACTTGCAAATACTTAACACAGTACACTCGTGAATTAAGTTTGATGTGTCTCCTAACAATCTATTGTAGGTGCTGTCCCAAATCAACACCTGAAACTCACAGTACCAAAGTAAGTGAGAAGACAAGGATGATGCAATCAGAATGGAGGAGTAAGTAAATCAGTGTTAATTCAACATTATGGTTAGTGATCCTTGCTTGCAGGGAGCGTGTATTAAAACTTCATACATTTTTCAGTTAAAGGTCTGTATGCCTTAACTGCTGTAGTACTATTAGGCTGTTCTTGGAGGAAAACAAGATGAGTAGGATCCCGTCTTGCTCATTCAGGGTGAGGAATCATCACCACCACAATTTTGACCCTGTTCTGAGGATGTAAGGGAAGGGCGGCATATAATTCAGAGAGGGTAGTATAGCAATGACCACTGGATGGCAATACAGCATGAAAAATAAAAAATGCAAACGAATGAAAATTATTCTTATAAAGACCTGTCCATATCAGCTTATGCAGATTTTAAACTTTCCTTAAAAGAGAAGTGTCTAACTCTTCTGATGATAAAGAAATCTACAGGCTATAACCTTAACATTTCCAAATCTGCAGACACCATGAAACACGGGGAAAGGTTTGACAGTTTGAATTCTCTTGTGTGGACAGGTAACTTTTTTCCTTTTGTGTAGCTGAAGTAAAACAGATGGCCAGAAGAGTGGCTTCAGGACAACTAGAACTCATCTCTCCGTATCCACCCAGTGAATATACGTCTGAAAGTGAAGCCGAGAGTATAAAGGAAGCCTTTCAGCATGTCACTGTCAGAGTCCAAAGAAGTCAAGACTGGCAAAAAGATAACAGGTGGAAGGCAGGTGACTGTGTTGAGGATCTGGGCAGTGAGGGGAGGTCTGAATCTGAGGAGAGTGATCTGGAGTCTGCATTCAAAAGTTTTGGAGGTAAGGCTGCAGGAAAAAAATATTTTGTGTCTCACTCCCACTAAATTTTAGATTCTGTGATTTTGTTACCGTAGTTGGCCATCTTTTCTTCCAGAGTCTTCCCCCAAAGCAGGTCAGTGGGTTAGTCATTGAAGAACATAAATAATAGACAAAGAAAAGTATTTTGTTTTAATAGATGAATGTGGTGTCCAGTGTGCTCAGAGACCCTTCATCATTGATTATCTTATCAGCATTGGAGACCCAAAGCTTTCAAATCTATGGAATGTGCTTTCCTGCCTTTATTTTCTTCAATCAGACTTCAAAGATGCTTTTTCTGTAGCAATATAGCAGATAAGTGCTCTCATAATAGTTATGGATAAAGGAACAAGGAAAGCTTCACGTGTCTAGATTAATGATGTGTTTAACTGACTTTATTGCAGCATGTTCCTGACAGATATTGTCGCTTTACTGTCTTTACTCTCATTGATATTCCATCAGTGGTTCTGACCACTCAGTCCACATTATTCTTTGCATAATAATTGCATCCGTTGTGACATACTAGGGAGAAGTTGGCAGTCACCATCAGAAGATGAGCAAGCAGAGTCTGGAGCAGCCCATCAGAAAAATTCAGTCATTCCTCAACAAGTTGAGAATCTCTCCAGAGTACGTATAGCAATCCAAGAAATCTAATTTCTGCTAGTTATCTGTAAAACAGTTTAGCCTAGTCTCTGCACATTGCACAGCAAACTATGAAGATAGCTAGCTAGTGCTGACTTTTCAGTTGCAATCTGATTAGCGATCCTTCCCCCCACCCCCTCCATTCTATAAACCATGAGGGTAATCTAAGCAGCAGGAACTAGGGCTGAAACAGAGTGGTCAAATTAGATATTGTTTCAGCTTGATGTAGTGTTTAATATTACTGACTAAAATGCATATTCTTCAATAGGGCATGGAGAAAGCATCTTAAAAAATAACATCTTTCACAGGGGCATTCAAAGGAATTACGTTGTTCCCCTGATTCATCTCCTGATGTGTCTGAAGAATTTTTGACTCCCGATCCTGATTATTTCCTTCCTCCCACCATTCAAGAAAACTCAGAACTAAAGGTAAAAATCACAGCCTAGACAGGAATGAAATCTATGTCAAGAACTCTGGAAGTTAGTAAAAACAAATGTGGCTTTATTTACATTCCCATTTGATTTGAACAAGAGCTGCAGAAAACTGAAGAACAAAAATTTTTATTCTCTTTTGAAAGAATATCTACAAATAAAGATTTATCTAAAAGTCAGAAAATTCTAATGCTTTTCCTTTAAAAAAAATTTCAGAAACCCATTTTCTTAATTCAAGATTGTTTACTAGGAAATCATGTAATCTGTGGAGCCATAAAATTATGCTGCTGTAGGCTGAGGAAAGTTTAAGGCTGCTGATAATGTCAGCCTTTTCTTCCTAGTGCTATCCAGCATAGTGCTCCATAGTCTTAAAACAATCTCTGTTCATTTCCTAAGGAAGAATCGAAACTAATTGATTATTAAAACCAATCCATGCTGTTTGCTGTTGTTCCTCACAGTGACCAGCTCTTAAAAAGTATACGTGTCTCCTTTCTGAAAGCTTTGAACATCATCCTACAGGAATTGTCCCACACCTCACAGCTTGCCTATGAGAATGTGAATTTGCTTCCTTTTTTCCCCCTTCAGACCTCAAATCCTGAGGGCAAATTAGAAGATACTCAAGAAGTCTATGTACAGAAACAGATATCTGGGGATGCTGGATCAGGTATTGCTATTAAATGTGCTCTTTCTTTTGAGGGTCCTTCTGAGTCAGCAAGAACAAGTCTTTTGTTGCGCTTATATTTTTGTCAGCAGCATTCCTGTTAGAAAGCTGAAGCTAGATTCTCTTGGGTCACTTGGTCTCTTATTCTCCATTATATTAATGAGAGTTCAGGGCACATAGGATTTTGGAAGATGAGATTTGGGCGTGGTGCTCAGGTTGAGTGCAGCAATCATATACTTGCTGTGTTTCAGTTAAAACCTGCTTGCAACCTTTGTTTTACGTTTGAAGGCTGAGTTAACACTTTCATGTAACTTGCTATGGTGCTGGAAACAATTAGAGTTGTGTTTATACATTAGTACTCTTACTGTTTGAAGTCTCTGTTGAGTTTAAAAACTGTAAGAGCTGATAACGTGTGTGCAAAATAATGCAAGGACCAGCATTGTTCATCTATTCTATTATTTGTCTTACTCAGCTCAAATTTATAAATATTACAGTGTTCCCCAATGCTCCAGTGGCTGACTGACTAGCAGCTGTGGTATGTTTATGAAAATGCGTCTTTAAAAATGTGTTTGTCTCTTGACAACAACAAAGGTCACAAGAACTAAAAAATACAATAAAGTTGTAATTTCCTGTTCAATGAGTTGTGTCATTTTCTTTTGTACTTGCAAAACCCAATAACGGGAAACATTTGTTATTTGTATTCAGGAGGAAAAATATTGCTCTGCAGCACAGCAGCACAGAATTCTGGCAGTAACACATTAGGAGTGAATCAACTTAGCCATATGCCTGTAGCCAGGTAGAAAGACTATTATTTTCATTGCTAGTTCAAGCATAAATTAAGTTATAAAGTATGCTCTCTTTATTAATTCTGCTCATATATCTCATATTCAAATAAGATGCTAGTGGTATTTTTTTAATGATGAACTATGTATAATATCTTTTTGGCAAGAAAATATTAAAAGGACTTTCACAAGTCTCATGGGGCTTTGTCTTTCACTGTGTTTAGTATCTTTTTGTCTGCCTAATGAGGGGGATAAAATAGAAAAAATAAGTCATGTATATTACAGTTCCTTTTACACTGATATACAACAGCCTTAAACAGAGCGAAGATAATTCAAATTAGGACTTCTGTCATTGGTTTTAGATTTTGATGTGCTTTGGTATTGGAGCTCAAGTGGCATGAAGATCATGCCTTTCCCATGCCACGGGAGGACTGATGCGAGTATGTTCAGTGCAGCTTGCCTACAGATGATCCTATCCTGAGCTTGGATACTTGCAGTCTCATTATCTGTCAAACATGAGGGTTATGTCCAGTATTTCTGTGAATTTTGTATTGTCCTGATGCCTAGAGATGTCAGCCAGAATCACCACCCCATGCTGTGAGACATATGTTCCCATTAAAGAGATACAGAAGGTCTTTCAGCAGTAGTTTTCAGGCTTTGTAAGAGCTCCCCTCAGCTCATCTTTATGTTCCCATGGAATTAGCAGTTGCTCAATTTCTCCAGTGTGGGAGTAAGAACTGTATTTACTGTCAGTGTTTGTACTTGCTCCCCTCCCCTCTAGAGGGACTGAGTTACCAGTACCAAAGGTAGGTAGCAAGGGTAAATACTTGGCCTTATGGTAAAGGGTGATGTTCCTATTTCCTCCCTTTCCTGAAGAATGGAGCTTTTGGCAGCAGGACAGAGCACTGTTATTGTCTGACCATCTAGCAGTAATCAGCTTTGAATCCCTCCTTGACCTTGAAGAGTGTTGTGATTGTTTGAGAGACAATAGCTTACAGTGCAGACTAGTCAAAGGATGATAAAACAATGTAGTGATGTTTATTCAGATTTTTATTTAACTTTCAGTTAGTTTTGTTTGGAAGCTGCTCATGTCAGTTAGAAGTGTTCTCTGTACTGGATACAAGTCTGTAATGTGCTTAAAACGGCGTTTCCGTCTAGCTCTCCTTCTCCTTGTCGCTTACAGTGCAGACTAGTCAAAGGATGATAAAACAATGTAGTGATGTTTATTCAGATTTTTATTTAACTTTCAGTTAGTTTTGTTTGGAAGCTGCTCATGTCAGTTAGAAGTGTTCTCTGTACTGGATACAAGTCTGTAATGTGCTTAAAACGGCGTTTCCGTCTAGCTCTCCTTCTCCTTGTCTTGTGAGGCTTTAAGCAAAAAGTTTTTAGGAGCTTCAGTCTGTCCCAGAGAGAAGGTAGTCATTTAAATGTACTTAGTATCTTTTCTCTTTAAAAAATTATTTTCATAGTTTTCCAAGAAGATCAATTAATACTAGTTTTTCCCCCCCTCTTCCTCATTCTAGTGTTGAAGCAGCACACGAAGTGATACCAAGGGAGCCGCAGAAGGAATCCAGAGAGAAAGAGATGTAAGGCCACAGACTGTTTCCTGCTGAAACTGCAGCAAGTTGGCTTATTATCATTCTAGAAGTTTTCTGTTGATATAAAATGAGAACATGTGACAGACCAAAACTGAAAGACAGAATACTATTTAAAGCGTCGAAATAATATTTTTTTCATAAGTAGGGAGATTGATACAAAAGAGCAATCATATACCTTAGCTTACTTGAAATATTTTTATATTCATAAGCAATTAACCTGGTATAATTTGGATGTACCTCTTCACGTTTAAGTATTCCTTGTTTCTTCTGTGCAAAGTACACAGAAGAAATTAAATTATTTTAAACAGCAAATTGCTAGTTTACATAAATATTATACAATAATATTATTACATTAATATTATTACAAAAATAGGCTGCTGATTGTGATTCTTAGGAACAGTTAGCAAAATAGGTTTGTGACCTACCTAGTAAAGTTAGTTTCTTTTTACAGATAGCTGGGATTTGAATATAAATTACTGATTTGGTAACAGTCAACATCTGATTGTTACATAAGAAAAATGTAAACAAGGGTACATCTGCAATAGATGTTAGTTCTCTTAATATCTCAGTTCTGCACCTGCTTAAAAACATTTGTAGTTCGAGTAGACATCACTGCTTGTGCAGATATGTAGCAGTTTCACTTTTATCTGTGTCATTCTTTTAAAGGCTCCTAAGACTTAGTCTTAGCTTAACAGATCTTTAATTTTCATTAAGTCTTGATCTTCGTTTGGCTTTGGAAATAGCTTTGTACATGCTAGTTCACATTTGAAGATCTCACCCTTTTTGGAGGCAATTTACTGAGTTTCTGCTTATAAAAGAATTATTAAAAGGAAGGAGCTCCATAAAGGAAGGGAAAGCTGTTAATTAAGTTTTTCTCTCTCTGGAAGATCATTGAAGATGATGTTCTTTAGCCTTCCAAAAATTCTGTGAGAACTTGTCAAAGGGAATATCTGACTTCCTTCTGAAAAGCTAGGCAAGACTGAACAAAGTGAAATTTAACCTGAAAATAACAGAATTTAGTAACTCAAAAGTGTAAGAAGTGGATATTCTAACTGTCAGAGTATCTTTCGATTCTTTAGATCCCTGACAGATATTCAGGATTTGTCAAGTATTTCCTGTGAGCAAGAGAGCTACTCTAAGGATATCAACTGTAAAACACCCAGAGCAAGTCATGCACCAACGAGTGTCAGCACTCCACTCGGCTCAGGTAACTGCAGAGGGGAGGGAAGGAAGAATCGGTGACTGACTGAACCTTCCCCTGCTGGGAGTCAGGCTTCTCTGCCAGCACTTGCTAATGTAGAATTGGTTGGTGTGAATCATGGAAGCTCCGTTCATGTAGTACCAGTGCAATAACGCCAGGCTTGGAATAAGTAATCGTAAGACACGGTATGCTTGTGGTTTGAAATCTTTGTTTTGGCTGTGATGGTTGAACCTTTGTAGCCTGTTTAGTCAAAAGGAATCTGACATGTAGAACTAAAGGAGAATTTATAGGCAGACAGCTGAAAAAGCCAGTATCTGAAAGGCCTCTGAAAAATAGTTACTTGACAATTGATGCTTGTGGTAGCCTTCGTAAATCAGAAATTGTCTTAGAATTCGAAACTGATAGGGAGTGATAAATGTAGGGTTTTTGCATTTTTAAAGCCAGACAAGCACGTAGTACATTTTCAGTGCTGCTAAAGTGATCTCAGCATTGTTGAACTTGTTAAGTGTTGTTTAGGGGTAATGAATTACCTTGCGCTTTGCGCTTTAACTTTGTGCAATAGAGTAGTAAAAACTTTTTCAATTGGCAAAGTCCTTGTCTATTAGTGTCTGAGATGGAAATCCCAGGCAGAAATCCATCTTTGCCCTCTCTTTTAATTCTAGAGGAAAAACTTCCAGTAGCCATTGAGAAATACAGACACTCTCATGAAATAGCTTTGGATACTTCCTCGTGGGTTTCTCAAGAGATTTCCTCTGCAGTGTCCAGGACATTCACTACAGCATATGAAGAGGGAAACAGCACTGAAATTTCCTCTGATTCTTCAGGAGCTTGCTCCTCTGGATTGAACAAGGTTGTAAGTCTAGAAAATAATACCTTATGCCTGCCAAACTCTTAAAATCTTTTTCCTTTAAAATAAATACAAGATGAGAAACAGAAATATTTTGAGTATTTTGGAATCCTGGATCTGCTGATATTACAAAGTTCTAATTGAATTCAAAGCAGTCCATGTGTGCCACTGATTTTGCAAGGAGTTGGCTTCTCATTGGCCCTAATGTTGTGTAGATGTGTGCCACCATCAAAATGGGTTTGCCTGCCTTCCATCCCTCCTTTGACAATAAAGAACTGCCATTTGCCTTGCATTGGATCTAGTAATCTTGCAACAGCAAAATAATGAGTATCAGCAAGTTGACTGAGTAGAAAAGGTATGTTTTTGTTGGTGGGGGTGTGTGGGGGGAAGGGATTGGGAAGTTGGTCTTCTGGTGGATCAGCAGCAGGTTGCTTATGTGAACCACTCCAAATTCTCAATTCGCTTGTGAACTATAGCTTTTTGACAGTGTGGAAGTGAGGGTTAAATCTGCATGAAAGTAAATGTGTGTTCATTAAATATGTAAATTTTTATGTGGAACTGAAGAATTCTTAAAATTGTAGTTGGGAAGGTAAATGAGCACGTAAATGAGTGACTCCTTCAGAAAGAAAATTACAGATGGAAGCCTCCTGGTAATACGGGTAGGTTGGATGCACACAAATGTTCAGAAAGCCCTTGTATTAGGGGATTAAGTTTGTCCCTTTTATTACATGCACAGACTTGGCATAATGTTATCAACTCTGCTGCATCAAAAAATCCTCTCTTGAGTTGACAATTTCCAAGGTCACTGCAGTGATTTCCAGTAACCTTTTTGGAACTGAAAATGTTCTGGAGCCACAACATTATCTTAACTGCCCTTCCAGGCCATTTATGTATAAAATAGTTGCCTTTATGCTTTTCTTATTGTTATTCATTGATGGGGTTGTCATTTAAAGATTAAATTAGAGTTTGTTCATCCAGAACAGTAGTGACCATGTTCACTGTCAGCAGGTCAGCTCAGCGTCTTTGGCCTTGCATAGCAGACTGCTGGAATTCATTAAGCCCATTAACGGTGCTCTGCTGCCTTGACTGGCACTGTGGAGATGTTTGGTTATGTCACTTTATTGTCTAAAATTTCCTCTGGGATTAAGTGTATGGAGCAACTGGTTCCTTTTGAGAACAGTGAGGGCTTGCCTTTGATTACAAATTCTTGATTTTGGGGGGGAATCTCTTGCTTTTTATGGGTGTGCCTGGCTTTAATATTAAAAGATTCAAAACAGAGAATGGGATCTTAAGAGATGTCAGAACTGTCCTTTCTGAGGATTCTGGTCCATTTGTCTATACAGAATGTTAAAAGGTTAAAGTTTGTGTAGTTAACGCTACCTTAAGACCAGCAAAAAGTCTCCTGAAAAGTTATCTAAGCAAAATTTTTGGAATATCTGGCTTATCTGGATGCTACTTCTGTTTTTCTATTCTGGACTGATTGAGGGGCTTGAATTAAAAATTAGTGAACTGTTTGCTGCTTGCTTAAGGACTTACCTCATTTTGGACTTAGTTTATTAAAGGGGAAGATTGAAGAAGTCCTTTGGTTTACACTTGTTTCATTCTATATGATCTTGCACAGAGCAGGTTGTCGGTAATTGCTTCATCCTTGAGAAGCACCGGGAAGGAATCTGGTAAGTTTACACATGCACACTCGGATTTTAAAAGACACTTTACAGCTTACTTTTTCTCTTGGGCATCCCTTTTTATATGGAGAAATAACAGTACAAGTAATTGTATATTACTAGTTAGCTTACAGGTGCCAACAAAATCTATAACTGAAGAACTCGGACCTCTACTCAACCTACATTTGAAGTATAAATTTTATTGGCTTGAAACTTGCACTACAAGGTTGAGACCTTTATGTGCAAGTCTAGCCGTAGATGAGTTTTCCATTTTGAAATTATTTAAGGGTGTTTGGTAAAATGTGAATGAGCCAGGCTCAGGAAGGTTGATAAATGAAATATGTCAGTGAGGTGCTGTCGTAATCGAAGCTTATGTCACAGTTATTAAGGATTAATCACTGTTAATTAACTAGACATTTCCTCTCTCAGCACTCTCACAGACATCTAACCGCTTCATTGATGAGTTGCCTCCGCCAGCCCAAGAGCTGCTGGATGAAATTGGTAAGAGGCACTTTATCCAAAATGGTGAGGCTTGCCAGCTGTGTTTTAAAGCAAAGGGCTGTACTTCAGTACACAGTCAGGATTTCTCCCAAATCATTCGCTACTAAAATACACAAGAGCTTCCCATTTAGTTGGAGTCAGCTCAATGATTAGGAAGCTAGGCATCAGCAGCTTAAATAACTGGCTTCAAGCTCCCCATGATCAGTTAATTCTTGAAGCTCCTGCATTTCAAACAACAGTTAGTTGCTGCCGATGACAGCAGCTAGGCTATCGAGTGTAGATGTGATTTAACACTGAGGTGTGTGGGTTTATTTTATTTTATTTTATTTTTTGGGCGAGTGTAGACTGAGGTTTTGACAGGTGTCACAGAGATACGCATGTTGTCCATTAAAACAAATGCGGGCTGGGTAGCTGCGTTACTCACATATTTTTGCAGAGCTTCATTTCAGTGATTTACGTTTCTTTTTATAATTGCATAGATCTTCAGACAAAACACAGTGCAAAACTCATTATTTTTACTAGTGTGTGTTACAGATAAATTTACCTTGGTTATTCAGCTAAAACTCATCCTACACAAACACCATGCTTTTGGATAATTAATTGTATATAGCTCCTGTGCTGGTTTTGAAATGAGGCACACAGGCGTGTTCTAATCTCTTTATTTCCTCCTTCTCCAAAACGAGGAACATGGAGACAGGCATCAAGTGAATAAATTTTGGTCAGGGTCAATTTGTAAGATTAACATATGAACTAATTATAGATTATGTAGAGGTTTCATCTAGGTTTGGATAGATAAAGAAAGATGGTACCTTAAATGGTTAGAGTCAATTTAGAAAGACTATCTAGATCAGTAAGGAAATACGTTGTTTTTATCAGAATATTTAAAGCAGCAAGATTCCACCACTCAAGACTTCAGAGAGAAGGCATTGTATGACTGTGGCATGCCAACAAAAGGTTAGTTGACGAAAGTCCTGACATAGAGATTATAAATAGAAAACATTTTTTGTATTGTTGCAGAATTACTTGAATGCTAGTAGCTATACGTTCAGCTGTGTGACAAGCTTTATTTTTTAGTTTTTTCTTTTTTTGTATTTGTGGTTATCTTGGCAAGTTTCACAGAAATTTGGGAGGGTTCTGCCTGCCTTAATATCATATACAGTGTTTTCCTGAAATGGTTCCTTCTTTATCAGTGGCAAAAATGTCTTAGTGTTTGTTTTCTGTGCATTCTCTTCTCTAAAGTCTACAAGGATCTGGTGTGGAAGATTTGCAGGTTTGAGCTATCTGAATTAAACTTTCATTTTGCTTCTGTAATGTATGATGTGTCCAAATGTACGGGATGAAACCCACAAAAGCATAGGTGGTGAGCAGCTGATGCAAGAAAGAGTGAGTGTTTCCACTTTGAGCAGGTGACTCAGGCAAGAAAGTGGCCAGTGCACCCTAATTGCTTATTTCTTATTCACGGTAATGAAGTAACGCTTCTGATCTCATGGTGTAAGAAAATCGCAACCCTGGGTAATCATTATGTTTCCTATTCTGTTATGAAGACACCAAAGATAGCAGTAGCGAATCTTTGTGCTTTTGAAACCCCAAATAAGAATAGAGGGGGAATCATTTTTAGATGGACAGAGTAATGTTAGAGGAGCAGAAAACCTAAATCTCTATAGTCTCTGCCCTGCATCTGTTTCCAATGAGTCAGAAAGTGAAGTGGAAGAGCAGTTGAAAAAAAGGGGGGAGAACGTGAGTTCGTTTGTACAAAGCTAAATAGAATAGTCACTTGAGAATGATATCGGCGCTTGTTTGTGTTATCCTACAGCTTTGTTAGATCTTTTCCATTTAAAACTGTTACCCAAAGAATAGAAGCGCCTGTGATTTTATTCATGAGAGTATCTTGTTTTTAGGCGGTAAGGAATGCAGCAGCCTGTATCGCTTGCTGTTCAATCACTGTGGTTTTGTTGTATTTGCATAAAGTACAGCTATTTCAGACTCCATTTTTGTGACAGCCTACTGCTTCCTGCTTATCATAGCTTAGCAGAAGGTGGCTGAATATATTCACATGCTGTAGGGAGCAGAATTTACTGAGATAAGTCGGGGTGGGGGGGAGAGGGAATATCACTGGATTTCGCTAAATAGGGTAACAAAGCTAGCATCCACAGGTTTTCTTTTGATTTTTCTCCTGTGTCTAAGTTAGTAAGGGGAGAGATTAAAGATTAATTTCCACATGCATTTTAGTATGAAGCAAAATGTTCACTCTTGTGATCCTAAAAATGTGGTACAGTAAAACATTTATCTAGGTCTTGCTATTGACCACTTCTAACTTAGATAGTGTGAGTTTACTTAATTGGTAGAAAATTGGATGACTGAGGAAAGAATAACTGAGAAACAGACAACTGAAAGTTTCCCAAGTGCAATAAATAAAAACACAGTTTCTTTAGTATCTTCCTTCATACCTTTGAAATTAATACTAAAATCTTTCTCTGTGAATAGTTTTCAATCAAATTAAAATAGAAGACAGAGAGGCAGAAAAGGAAACTGAGAGAAATGAGAAGAGAGATCATAGCTTATGGACTGAAGAGACATTAAATCTAGCAGAGGAAACAGAAAGGTATGAAAAAAAAACCAAGGATGATAAGGATGTTGTTTCTAAGGCAGATTTGGTCACGAATTGTAAAATTTTAGAATAATGTTCCAGTATATTTTGTCAAGATTCTGTGCTTATAGTAAGTCAGCTCCTTTAAGAACTCTGATGGCTATGATTGTTTTCTTTCAAAATGTATAATATTAAACTTGCTAGCATCCATTTTAAATCTTTTGTTCAGCAGGGCTCATTCTACTCTTGATGATATTTTAGAAAGAATGCTTCATACAATTCCTGAAGATGAGGAGAACCAAGAACAACCTCAAGCGCACACTTCTAGGTTAGCTGATAATTGATACTTTGTCCTTAGGTCTGTACACAGAACATAAGATAAACTTATGTGGGACTTTTTAGAAAATGGACTGCCACTCTTTAGCCAGCAAAGTACTGGGGAATTTCCCAGGAGGCTGAATTCTTAGTCCTAAATTGAGAGAGAAAATAATGTTTTGCTAAGATTTCCTGTAGGTGGAAAGCAAAAGTTTCCAATAGACTTGGAAGGTAGTGCATCATCTTTACAGAAATTAGACATAATTTGTGAGAGTGGTGGATTTATTGAGATAATAAGGAAGAAGAATATATATTAGGAGAACAGAATCATGAAAGCTCTTTGGAAAAGATTTTAAAAAAAGAATTTGAGAAGACAATCATACTCTGTCATGACAACGTAGGAAGTAGTGAAGAAAACGACAGAAATAATAGTCATCGCTTTTTAAGAAAAAGTGTATGTTCCAAATACCTTTTTTTTTCCCTCTTAGAACCAAAGATCAGAGCCTAATAACTCTGAAAGGTTCCACGCTATGCCAGTGAGTAGCCATAAGTCATTCCTAAGGTATATCTTACTAGGGAACACCAAAAGTCTTCTCTTTGGCATCAGAATTTTTGAACATAGAAGGCAAATGTCATGATAACCAGCAGGATCTTACTGGTAGGGCAGACAGATTCCTGCAATATATACACAGCCATGTTCATAAAGGGCTCAATCCAAAGCCCGTTTCACAGTCAGTCAAACTGTAATTCCATGTAATGCTGACACACAGGGAATCATTGGAGTCTGCTTACACATGTAAAGCACTTCTGTAGTCTTGGTGTGTGTTTGTGTGTGTGTGCATGCACGTGTGCGAAATTGCCCATTATAGGTCAGGGCAAAAATAAAAAGGTATTTAGTATCTCCGGAGGCTTCTGTTTTAGTGCTCCGTATTCAGTCTTTCTAAAGGAAAATACAGAGAATTGGGATGATAAAATTTCTGTCATTAAAGGGCTGCAAACCTGAACGATCCAGGAGATGGTGGAATGAAGAGTGGAGTAAAGGAGTGCAAAACAAAGGGAGAAAGCAGAGAGCCAGAAAGCTGTGCCAGGAGTCCTGAAGGTCCCGTTCATCTGTGAAGCTACTAGATGCTTTGCTGGGCAGTAGCTCTTTTATTAAATTGTTAGCACTGAACTTGTTGAGCTTGCACAGAGTAGGAATCTTAAAAGCTTTTGTTCTTTTCCTTATTCCTTTGTCAGTTGGGTATGGTTTCTTCCCTGTGCTCTTTTAAAAGAGAGGAGGCTGCTCTGGACTGGAAGCTGATCAGGACAAACGGGAAGAATGAATTAGCATCTAACATTCAAGAGTCAATGTGAAAATGAAAAATTAGCTGGCATTTTAGTCCTAGTGATGTGTCCTAGTGACTCCTTAAGAAGTAGAAAGGTCATGTCTTTCTGGTCAAAGTTTCCATTTTTGCATACCAGATGATCAGTGAGAAAATCTTTGGCCCATAGGTGAGCTGAGTCATGGCAGAATACAAGGAACTACATAAAAGAAGGAAATAAGAGAAACATTCCTATGTTCCACCTGATTTAAAAAAATATGTATATATACTGTGTTTCTGGTATAGTTCTACTTAATTCCAGATCTCCATCAGGAATTGTCAAAGCTGGCTGGTATTCTGCAGCTCAAGTAAAGGGTTCCATTATTACCAGTATTTGTCAATTAAAAACTGCTTTGTAAAAATACATAAGAGCTTGTGTCTTGTCTGGAAATAAAATAATTTAAGACAGCCTTTCATTTTCAGAGAGAGCTTTTGATTTTTCAGTGTTTAATATAAGATGACTTGAAGCTTATCTTCAGTGTTGTGAGAGTTAAAAACTTCTACACAAGTCAGTGTGTAGTTTACAGTATGAGTGTTTAGCTTTCCAGATAGCCACCCAAAGTTTGAAATGTCCCAAATCACTAGTTACTTTCGGAATTGTTGATGGTAATTTTAAAGCCAGAGATTTGAAAATAAAAGAATTCTGATTATTACTTGCACAACATTAACAGATGTGGCACCATTTGCTGTCATACTTTTAGAGAATTAAGATCAGGCTTCAGCTTTTGAAAACAGGGAATATTTTCTCATCACAAAGAGGGTTGTGGGTAATACACTCAACAGAGCAACAGAATTGAGGCTGGTTTCTGATTACAAATGCAACTTAATGGATTTAGCGGAGGGAGCTGTAGTGTTTGATTTTGCGTGCTGTTAATGTGCAGACAGAACCAGAGCTTTCTCTTTGAAGTGTTGTGTGGCTGTGTGTTCTTGGTTCTGTGTTAAATTTATGTGTTTTTGTAGACCCACATCATGAGGATCAGAAATTCCGCTTGCGGCGTCAACTATCTTGGCCTTCTCCGTTCAGGTGAGCTGCTTTGAGTTAAATTGGGTTTTTGGCAGAAATTAGAACATTTGTATATTCTCTCTTGGTTTCTGTGCCTGGGAGGCAAAAGGGGCACTGTGAAATCCCATTCTCTTCAGCTTGCACATATTGATATAGGAAGAAACCAACTGTGTAACTCTTTTTCTTTTTTTTCCCCCTACAGGGTAATTGTATTGGATCAGAGCAGCCCTCCTACGTGATGAAAATGGATAGTGAATAAATTCTAATACATCACCTGCTCACTGCAACGTGTACAGTATACAGTCTGAACTGCAACCCTTTTTGGCCACAGAAGCAATTGTAATCCTCAGGCTTTCTTTAACTGCAGCAGCAAATACAGAAAAGAATCTAATGTTTTACTTGGTAAAGCAGTTCTTGTTTTTATGCTATCATAGCATATCAAAGACAGTATCCATAATACCGCAAAACTAAATTGTTTTCTGAATATCACATCCTTGCAAGCTTGCTATGATGTTTTCTTCCTGTGGGTGCACGCTTTCCTAAGCAAAAGAATTTCTTGCTCTATTGCATTATGCAGTCTTCAGTATTACGGACAAAATGATTGTAATTCTGTAGGCTGCTGTTACTGTTCAGGCTCTTGTTTAGTTTTACAGTGCTGGAGTGTGGAGTACTGTGTTACAGCCCACATGGTGTATGTTTTTCCTTGCTCATTAAATTTAACAAGGTAATTTCTTGTTTTCTCTTTTCTAAGTGCTTTTGTAATCTAAAGTTGAACTGATTTGACTGATTAATGGGACTAATTGCTGTGCAAAAAGTTAATGAGAAAACACCACTGTTATCCAGAGATTGCAAATGGAACAGTACATTCGCTGCCAGTATCAGGCAAAAATAGGAGAAAACCTGGTTGGTATCATTAAGATACCTGTCTGCTGCTTAATCAAACCGCACTTTTGGTAGGCTTGACCTGAAGAGATAACTCTGGAGATAATTGAGCTCTGGATGAGGCTTTTTGATGAGCACAGCGACTTCATATTTGAATTCTTCTTGTGACTAATACTGTTTCGGTGCAGGAAGTTTAAAGATTGTCCTGATGTACCTTTGTACCAAATACTGGGGTTTTAGCTGCCTTCATGCTGGTTTTGGGTATACCGTGTGTTGTGCTCTCATCATTGTTCATGTACAGAAATTCTGCCTATCTGTAACTATTAAATTAGTTCATTTGGTTTAACAGTACCAATAAAAGTTTTTAAGATTACCATGTTTCCATGTGTGTTTTTTATTTTATTTTTTACTTGTTTTTAACTGTGTTTCCTGCCATTAGACTATGTATATGACTGGATACTGATACAGAGCTCCTCCAGTGAAGATGCCACAAACTCTGGCAGATTAGAGGGAGCTTTCTTCAGAAGATCTCAAAAGATAAACATCCTTCATCCATGCTGATAGAACAAGATTTTCCTTAGTCATAGTGATAAAACAGAAGCACCAGCAACAAGGGGGCTACAATCTGAGATCTGTAACCCTGCTGAACAGCAGTGTGAGTGCCTGGGAAGCAGTGTTCACACTTGTGCATTACGCTGTTCTGTCCAGATAAAAGTTTCGTATTTTCTAAGCTGGGCTCATGACCTGGGCTGCTCTGCAGGTGTGCTGTTTCCCGCCTCAGGCGGAGGAACTGGGTTCTCTGATAAGAGCTGCTGGTACAAAATCCTTGTTTACGGTGGCAAGGCCCTATGAACAGCGTTGTGTTATTCTGCAGCTTGTTGCAGGTTTCAGAACAGACAGTAATGACAAACGCATGCAAAAGGTAAATCACAAATTTGCTGTGTGATTGTCCTCAGTGGCTTGTCACTCATAAATGACATAGGTGGAGGTCATTCCTTCTCACTTCAACAAAACCCTGTGACCATTGCCATAGTTTGTTGGCTCATTGAATTAAATAAAAAGTAATAAAAGCTTGTGGGACTGCAGCAGTGTGGTGGAATGGAGGAGGCACACATAGTTTAGCATGCACATAATTATATACCACTCTGGTTTGCAACCTGTGGAATCTCTTTAGCTTCTTTGATAAAACAGAGAAAGAAATCCATCAAACCAAATGGTGAGCAGGCTGAACCATTTTCCCATCTCTCTTTTAATCTTAATATGGAGAGTTTTTACATGTGTTGGTGGAGAGCTGTTCCCGCAGTCGAGGCTGCCTGCCGCCCTTATCGAGGTCAGAGCACAGCAGTTGGATACTTCACTTGTTCAGCTGCTTGTGCAGTTCCGGAGTCGAGTTTAGCATGAATGCAAATCATCCTGGTAACATAAAGCTTGGACACAGCTGCAATTAACAGGAAGGATTAAACACGGACCAGTGAAAGACAGCAGAAAAGATCAGAGGGGCCCATCTAACGCTGTTTTTCAGCTTCCCCAAGAATGGAAAGACAATTAATTAAATTAAGACGCTGCTGCTGAGCTGTTCTAATTCCTCTCTGAGACGCTGGCGTGTGTGCTGGTCTGCATGTACGAAAGCAGCTGGGGAGAGGGCAGTGGGGCTGCAGAGTGGGGTGGGGATGAGGGGGGACGGGCGTCCTGGCCTCCCCTCCAGTGACACAGGGCAGCCGTAAATGCCGATTTTGTTTTTGAGGCCCTCTCAAAAGCTGGCACTGAGTTTACGAAGTGAAGGCAAGCGATAAGAAAGCAAATGTTGGGTCTCTAAGCAGCCCTGTTGTCAGCTCCCTTGTACCTGTCAGGCTGTTTTTTCTCACAAGCTTTTTTTTTTATGGCACAGAGGATTTCAAATGTGTGTGGAGGAAAAACTGAGCACTAAAATCTCCTAATATTCTGTGCCAGTCCAAATGGCCTTTATAACTGCTTATTATCGGGCTGTAGACTGCGTGCTCGTGGGTAGCAGCAATTCAGCGAGGTGAGCAGCTTTCCGACATTGCATCCCTCTAACCCCGGTGCGGATTTGGTGCAAAAGAAAAGGTTGTAGAAAACGTGGAAAGAGGAGATCAGTGAAGCATGTTTTGTGATCGTCTCTACAGCCAATTCACTGTAGAGACAAGACTGCAGAGCGCAGAGTAAACCTTTAAAGCTCGTCTTACTGCAGATCAGCCTCATTTTGGAAGCAATTTAAGCATTTAGAATCTAAACGTGAGAGATAATTAACTGTGAAGGCAGATAAGCCGCTGACAGCGTTTTTAAAGATAGAAGAATTTGAAAAGAAATCTTCCAGGATTGCTGTCTGCATTTTTTTCTGAATCTTGCATTTCAAAGTCTTATCCTTAGGCTGCTAAGTTGCATAAACTGCATTGCAGTGCAGGGAGGTATTTGCAGCTGGTGTAGGTAAACAAATCTCTTCTGAGATTCGGGGTAAGGTGTTAGTAACCGTGTAGCTGTGGAAGCCCATATTCCACCCCCCCCCAAAAAAAGACTTTGGCATCTTTTGCTTTCTGTTAATGCACCAGCTGCTTTGGCAGCAGCAGCTCTGTTGTGCCTTTTCCTTGGGTTTCATGGGGCCTTTTGCAACCTGTGTTTTTAGTCTTGTTGGGAAACCAGTGAATTTAAGGCCTTTCCTTATTGCTTTAGTGATAAATGATAGATGCATCTTTGAACTGCTTTTTTCTCGCCGTGTTGGTTTGTGATAGGCCGTGGCGCTTTCCACGAGCGAACGTTTTCTGTCCGATCCCTCTATCAGCAGAAGGACGCAGCTCGGCATCCTCTCATGACACCAAAGCACTTGCCCGACGGTGTTTATTAGCGCAACCCGCCCTTGACCATTCCCACTCGATTTTGCAGTTCACGGCACGCCGGCCGGGTCCTGCACGTGGGTCCGGCCGTGGCAGCAGCGCAGAGCCGCTCGCGCACCAGGGGAATGCATATAGGCGTTACATGCACATACACGCACACGCACACACACACACAATGTATTTTTCTATACACACACACACACACACACACACACATTTATACACATACAAAGTTGACCAAAGACTGTGTATGTACACGCACACAGGCACACAGGCACTAAAAAAAGTATATATTTATTATATTTATATATTATATTATATATTATATTTTTATATTTATGTAATATTTATTATATACATACACACACACACACACACACACACACACACACACACACACACACACACACACACACACACGTACGTATAAGGGGGAGGTGTTTCACTATTTGGGCCACATTCATGCGTTTTTGGGCTCGGCACTGGGGTGAGCGCGGTTCCCACGAGCTCCGCAGCACCCAGGTGAAACCGGGGTGCTGGGGGGGGGGAACGGCAGTGCCGTGGGCGCGGGAACCGCACCGAGCCCGGGCAGGGCCCTGCGTCTGGGTTTCCTAGAGCCCATCCGCTAAATGCTGCTAAATAGCACCTTTAAACGCCTTTTTTTTTCTTTTCCCTTTTTATTTGGGGGTCTCGTTATAAATATTAACAAATCTGACAAAAAGTACACAGCTCGGTCATACGGCGAGTACAAAACGCCGGGCGGAGGCGGGGGGGGGACGAGGTCTGCAGCCGTCACACGGGAGCGAAACACCGGCGTCGGCCGCGGCCTGGCAGCGGGACACGGGGCCGCGGCCCCGGTTCGGAGCAAAAAAAAGGAAAAAAAAAAAAATAAAAGAAAAAAGGAAGGAGAGATGCGGGTAGGACGGGAGCAGCGCTGCGGAGGAGGAGGAGGAGGACGTTCCTGGCCGGCCGCGGCATCCCGACCTAGCCGTGCCTGTCCGCAGGGCGCGTTACAAATATTACGTTATTAAAAAAGACCCTATGAATTTTTTTTTTCCCTCCCCCTATATCAAACAAAGTGTCACACTATCGTAACATCGGAAAAAAGGAAAAAACAAAAAAAACGAGGAGGTTTTTGCGGGATGGGGGTGCTTCCCGGGGTGCACGCGGTGCCCGGGGCTGCAGCGGGGAGCAGCTCTGCCGGGGCCGGCCGCCCCGGAGGCTCCCACCACCCCCCGGCGCATCCCGGGAAAAGGAAGAATACGGGAAAAAAGTGAGGGCCCGGGCTCTGCGGACGTCCTCTGCTCGCAGCGGGGACACGGAGGCGGACGGCGCGTTCATTTGCCACTGGACCATTGCGAGGCGGCGAGACGGCAGCTCGGTGCGGCCCGGAGGCGGGCGAGGAGTCGGCGGTCGGGGCATGCGGGGGGGGGGGGGGGGGGGCGTGCGCGGCGGGGCACACGCGCGTGCATGGGTGTGCATGCTCCGGGGGTGTGTGTGTGCGTGTGTGCGTGTGTGCAAACGGGCGCGGAGAGGCCGCGGAAGCCCCTCAGTCGCTGAGCACGGCGCCCGGCAGCTCGTTGGTCAGCGTGTGCCAGCGCTCGATTTTCTTGTCCTTGTTCTTGAGGCAGTCGAACCAGTGCTTGAGGCGCTCGCCCTTGGCGTTGATGCCCAGCACGACGCCGCCTGCGCGGGGACAACACGGGGACGGAGGGGCAGCGGCCGCGGGAAAGCGCCCGCAGCCGCCCCGCGCCGCGCCGGCCACCGCCGCCGAGCCGTAGATCGTGGCGGCCGGGGGCAAACGGCACTCGTGCTTTGGAGGCAAGACAATCAAACCCCCGCTTTAACCTGGTTTTTTGGTTTTTTTTTCCTCCCAGGAGGAAAGGCTTGAGAAGAGAAGCGGGGAGGGAGATGGGAGCATTGCGGGGGGTGGAAAAGCGCAGAAGAGCAGAGGGAGGATGATGAAGGGCTCGTGCGGCGAGGAGGAAACCAGCGGCCGGGAAAAGCAGCGGGAGCAGGCGGGAGATGAGGAGGTGCCGCGGCCGCAGCTGGAGCCGGAGAGCGGCCGGGTGGGAAGCGGGGACGGGTGAGACCCCAACGCCGGCTCTCCGGGGCGGCCGGGAGCTCTCCGGCCCCTCCGACTTACCTATGAAATCGTTCGATTTCCCGATGTCGTAATCCCACACGGTGACTTCTAAGGTCTTCTTGGCCAGGTCGCCGTGCTTGATCTCGTAGCAAAACTCCTGCGGGAGAGGAGCCCGGGTCGGGCCGCGGGGCCGCGGGAGCCGCGGGAGAGCCCAGAGCAGCCCAAATCACCAGGAACCGCCCCGGTTTCGGTGCTTCGGTGCTCTGGTGTCCCAGGGCCACCGACCCGGTGTCTCCCGTGGGCCATCTCCTCCTCTTTACAGAGGTGCCCCCCCCCCGGGAAGAGCCCCCGCGAACGGCGGCCACCCACCTCGTTGAATTCGGGATTTAGCGTCTTCTTCTTCACCGCCGTCTTATGCTTGGATTTCTTGTCCTCGTCCGGCTTCAGGTAGCTGCGAGGAGGCCACGCAGCCGGCTCAGGACGCCGGGGCCAACCCCGCTGAGCAGCCGAGGCGCCCAAAGCCAGGCCGGGCCAACGGCAGGACGCTGCTCCTTAAAAGTCAGCTCTGCCCCTCGTTATGTTTTCTGTGCCGGGCTCATGATTAAAGAAAGCAGGGCTCAAGGTGCGGTGCAGCGCTCACCGTCCCCTTCGCTGCAGACGGGACCTGCTGCCCGCGGCGGTGCAGGGGGCAGCGACTGGAGCTGCTCTGCAACGCTGCCGGGGTTGTGCCGCTCCCGGCACGGTGCCGCAGAAACCAGCAGCAAAACCCAACCCAGGGGCAGCAAAATCCAACCTGGGACAGAAAAACCCAACCCAAGGACAGCAAAACCCAACCCGGAGGCAGTAAAACCCAACCTGGGGCAGAAAAACCCAACCTGGGGCAGAAAAACCCAACCTGGGACAGAAAAACCCAACCTGGGGACAGCAAAACCCAACCGGGGACAGAAAAACCCAACCCAGGGGCAGCAAAACCCAACCTGGGGACAGAAAAACCCAACCTGAGGACAGCAAAACCCAACCCGGGGACAGCAAAAACCCAACCTGGGACAGCAAAACACAACCTAGGGACAGCAAAACCCAACCGGGGACAGCAAAACCCAACGTGGGGACAGCAAAACCCAACCTGGGACAGAAAAACCCAACCTGGGGACAGCAAAACCCAACCCAGCGGCAGCAAAACCCAACCCAGGGACAGTGAAGCCCAAGCTGGTGGTCATTTTTGGGGAGAAAGAGGAAGAAAGTCACTTTCAGCAAATAGGAGTCCCCACGCCAGGGGGGCTGCTGCACCATCCAGGGCTGGCGGTGCTCGGGGAGGATGAGGACGGGGAGGAAGGCCGAGGAGGGGCTCCGGCACTCACGTCTTGACGTAGGGGTCGGAGTAGCCGTTGGCGTCCATGGCGGCCAGGTGGGCGCAGCGGACGATGCCCACCAGCAGCGCCTGCTTCTGGGAGCTGTACTTGAGCGAGATGAGGATGCGGCCCCGCTCCTCCAGCGACTTGTCCTCCGTCTTGTCCATCTGGGGAGGGAAAGGTGCCCAGTGCCGGGTGGCCCGGGGCGGGGGGACGGCCCTGGCCCCAGTCCTGGCCCCGGCGCTCACCGGCAGCTGCTTCTCCAGGCAGATGCTGAAGCTCTTGGTCTGGTTGGGCTTCAGCTTCTTGAGGGGGATCCTGGTCTCGCCGATGAACTCGTTGTGCCGGAACTTGTCCTCGTCGCACACCGAGATCCTGGAAGGAGCCGGGGCGGCGTGAGGCCAGGGCACGGCACGGCGCAGCACGGCACAGCCGAAGGCAGGGCTGGCACCGCTGCCAGCATCCCCAGGGAGCAGCTGATGGTGATGTCCTGCATCCCGCCCGGCCGCGCTCCCCATCCATCGGGGAAAGCCGTCTCTCTTTCCTTCCATAACAGCCTTTTTCCCCCTTTTTTCATCTTCCTCCACTGCCCTCGGGTCCCCTTTGCCGCCTTGCCCCGTGCTCCCGGCTCGCGCTGCACCTCCTCGCTGCGGCCGGCGGCCCGACCCAGCCCCGACCGCCACGAGCTCGGGCAAAACCCAGCCCCGTTCGCCAGGCAGCGGCTGCGCGGCTTTATTTCCCCCCGGTGCTGCCTGGGGCGGAAGGAGCGACGGGGCTGCGGGCAGGGGCCGAGCGCGGTGCAGCCCCGGCCTCTCCTCGCCGCGGCCGGGTCCCGTGGCCGGATCCCGCGGCCGGATCCCACGGCCAGATCCCGTGGCTGCAGAGCCCCCGGGGCCATGGGCAGCCCTCGAGGATGCGCTTTTGCCCCGGCTCCTGCCCTGCTTTGGGCAGCCTGGAGCTGCCTTTAGCCACGCGGGAAAGAGGCAGGGAAAGCGGGGCCTGCGGCTCTCCCGAAAAGCGGAGCAAAAAGCGGAGCGGGATGCGGGCGTTACTATAGATACCCGCTTAACATAACAAAAAAAAAAAAAAACCCACCCCAGCGCAACGGCACTATTTCTTATTTTCCTTCCTCCTCTCTCCCTCTTTCCTCTGCAGAACAAGAGTGAAAAAATAAAGGAGCAGCGGCCGCCGGGCTGGAAACGGGCTGGACAAGGACGGCATCGGCCCCGGCGGGGCGGTTTTACGCGGCGATGCGCTTCCACCGCTTCGGGGGTTATTACGGGGGACCGAAGTGCCGGAGTTTCGCAGGGCAGGTTGCAGCAGCGGCGGCCGGGCGCCCTCCCCGTCCCCGCGCCCGGCTTTCCCGCAGCGAAACCCGCTGCCGGAGCAGAGCCGCCCGGGCCCCGCATCCCCCAGGAGCTGCAATACCTGCTCAAATACTATTTTCTGAATAATATCTTTAATGAGTCACGGTGTTTGTCAAACACATGATTAAATAAAGCATTCCTGGCATCCGCGAGCTCGCGGAGCAGCGCATGAATAATGCAGCGCTCCGCCAAGACGCTTGGGTATGAATAATCATGCCCAATATCTGGCCAGCCCCGGTCGTTATTACGAACGCAGCCTATTCCATGCATTATTTAGACGCCGGCGCCGGTGCCCCGTCCCCGCGCGGGCCCTACCGCAGCGTCTTGCGGACCATGTCCTCGTCGGTGATGCCGTAGTAGGTGAGCGTCTCGTTCCAGGTGGGGTTCAGCGTGTTGCGCAGCGTCTTGGTCCGCAGCTTGTTCGCCTGCCGAGAGCAACGGGGTCGGGGTGTGGAGACCCCCGGGGGGGGGGGGGGATCCCCGGTGCCCCCCCGCCCAGGGGATGCAGGGAGCGGGGCTCGCCGGGGCCGCTCACCTTGCTGGCTCCGGGCAGCAGATGCAGCTTGACGTAGGGGTCGGCCAGCCCGTTGTGGTCCATCGGCTTCAGGCCCTGCGGGGAGAGCGCCCGGCGGGGCCATGACACCGTTGCGGTGGGTTTTTCCTTTTTAATTTAATTTATTTATTTATTTTTTTGCTGTTTGATGCTCGCGCCGGAGCGGCACGGCGTGGGGGGGCCCCTACCTTGGCCTTGCTGATGGTGCAGTGCAGCGCGTTGTTCTCCTGGTCGTAGAGGAGGCTGAAGTCCAGCGTCCCCAGCGCCGCTGCAAGACACGGAGGGGCTGAGACCCCGCGGGGCCGGCGAACACGGGCTTCCCCCCTTTTTTTTTAGCACCTCCCGGGGCTGCTAACAGCCTGCGACGGGGAGAAACAGCCGGAGCAACGTCCCCCCCCAGCATCCACAGCCCGGAGCGGCGATGGTGCGGATGCAAAGGCACCGGCCGGGGCCGGCATTTCACATGGGCCCGAAAGGCAGGAATAAATCTGGCGTTTTGATTAATTCAGCGGGCCACAGAATTATTTGAGGCCGGCACGGGCTGCAGCGGGGCCTCGCGGCGGAGCCGGGGCTGGAAAAGGGGTTTTGCCTGCCCGGGCAGGGCCGGGCGCTGGGAAGCGAGACATTGCAGCGTGCACACACCCAAAAAACCCCAACCCTCCACTATAGCACTAATTCAAAAGGAGCCCAGAAGCCTTAAGTCCCTCTGCTTATCGGCATTGCTGCTCCTGGTAATCTGCTCCCGGATTTCGCGCCCGGGAGCGCGGAGCGGAGCAGCAGAAAGGCGGCAGGGGATTGCTGGGATTAGCGCTGCCGCCGAGGGCAGCGGGTCGGCAACCTTCACCCGGCGCCTTTTCTAATGCATGGAGAAAGACAGGACCCGGTTTCTCTGCTTAAAATCTGTGGGAATCGGTATTTCTTGCTTTCCCGGAGGGAAAAGCGCTCCGCGGGGCTGCCTGGAGCCCCGTCCTCGCCGGAGCAGCACTCGTCCGCCCGGCGCTGCTTGCAGCCGCGGTCCCGCTCTGCAGCCTGAGCCGATCCCGGCAGTTTGCTTAGTTTCCCCAGCAAAATAAAAAGAAAAAGGAAAAAGAAAAACAAAAAGGAAAAAAAAATACTTCTTTTTGCCTCATCTGGATCGAAAAGCCGATGCAAACGTTATAAATAGCGGTGGCGGCATATGCTCAGGAGCTGCTTTTGCAGAAGTAAATATCCTCGGCGGCTCAACGCACATTTCCCCTCCGTCATCGCTGCTGCCGCCGGCGCCGGCCGGGCCGGGAGCCGGGAGCCGGGAGCCGGGAGCCAGGAGCAGCCCTGGGGACTCGCAGCCCCTCGCTGCCACCTCCGCCGGAGCCGGCAGGTAGCAGCCGTGCAGTGACTTCGCCTGCCTAATTACTGCCTTGGTCCTAAATAAGAGGTTTCCTAAATGACTTCCGCGGCGCTATTTCCAGCCGGTGCCGCCCAGGGCGACCCGCCGGGGCCGGCCGGGAGCCGCCGCTCAGGCCCACGAGCAGAGCTGGCCACGGCAAAAAAAGGGGCTGGTTTCACATGTATATAACCAGCCTGGTGCAGCAACACCACTGCTCCAAACCCCCCGGCTCCCATGCCCGTATCGCCGCTCCCGGGCGCCTCCCCGTCCTAAAACCCGACGCACACGAAGAGGAGAAGCAAATTCCCCCGCCCAGCAGAGCCTGGCGCTGAAGCGAGCGGCTGCTCGGCTCAACGAAGCATTCCTTCAAAGACTGAACACTTGCTCGCGCGTCGCTACGCAAACAGCACCACCGTGGCCGGTATCGCCCCCGGCTTGTGCAGCGCTCTTGGGGAATCTGTGCAAGACGCCCAAGGCATCGCGGTGCCCGCGGTGCCAGTGCCGAGGTCGGCAGCGTGAGGGGCAGCGGCTGCGGGAGGGGAGAGCCCCTTTCCCCGGCTCCCCCGGCCGCAGGGACGCGGCGGGGCGAAGACACGGGTGGGAACAGGCAGGGCCCTAGTGCAGCCCCCGCCAGCGAGCACCACGGGCCGACAGCCCACAGCCACCAACGGCGGGAGCCGTCCTCTTCCTCGGCACCGTCACCCCTGCCAGCACCGGGCTCCAGGCCCCGGAGCCCAGCGGCGCCTCCGACACCGCCGCGGCCTTGGTCACCTCCCCTAGCCCCGGCGGGGACAGGGGAAACGTGCTGCCAGCACCCAGCGGAGCAGCCCCAAATTGCACTGCGGGGCCCTGGGGAGCCCAATGACCCTCCCCAGCTGGGCGGATGGACGGACAGACAGACGGGCGCCGGCCCCGGGCCCTCCGTGGGGATTCCTCCCGCTGCGGCGTGCCCCTGCCCTGGGCCCAGACAGCCCCTCCCTGCCGCCGGGCTGAGCCCAGACCAGCGAATAATTAGAGCTGCAGCTAGCCCGGACCGGGTGGAAGTCGGTGGCAGTGCCCTGCCGGCGGCGGGCCGCGGTGAGCAGGGCCGGGCTGGCAGGGCGCCTCGTCCCCCACCTCCAAACTTCGCGCCGGGCCCCGCGCAGGATCCGGCCCCCGAGGCGGGGTGGGATGGGGACCCCGAGGAGGGCGATGCCAGTGCCCGCCGCGCCGGGTGGGACGGACGCTCTGGGCAGGGAGGGGTTAAACCTGGCTGCGAGCACCTGCAGCCCCGGCTGGGCCAGGAGGGCAGATGCTCCGGGGCGGATGCATCCGTGCCGCCGAGCCGGATCGAGCGGAGCCGAGCGGGGAAGCGCACGGCCACCGCGGCAAAGCGCAGCAACTGGTGGCTCTCGGGAGCCTTCCCCGGCCTGGTGCAGCAGGGACGCGGCCCCGGCACCTCCCCGGGGCCGGCACCGCTGCAACGCAGCGCCCTGCCACGCCGTGCCGTGCAACATCATGTCATATCATGCCATGCCGTGCCATATCATGCCATGCAATAGCATGCTGTGCCATGCAATGTCGTGCCGTGCAATATCGTGCCGTGCAATATCGTGCCGTGCAATGCCATGCCGTGCTGTGTCATGCAATATCATGCCATATCATGCCATGCCGTGCCATATCATGCCGTGCAATATCATGCCATGCAATATCATGCCATGCCGTGCAATACCATGCCATGCCATGCCATGCCATGCCGTGCAATGCCATGCAATTCCCAGGGATGGCCGGTGTGGCACGTGCCCCCCCCCCCTCCCAGGGGCATTGAACCCCCCCGACACCCGGCATCGCCCCGCGGGGACTCACTGCAGTCGTCGGACTCGTAGCCCTCGGGGTCGGCGGCCTCCTCCGGGGCGGCGGGGCACCGGGCGGGCGGCGGGGCGGGCGTCGCGCCATGGGCGCCGAAGAGCCGGTCCACGTCGTCGGCGTCGTCGGCGGGGCGGCGGGGCGGCTCGGCGGCGGGGGGGCCGGCGGGGGGGCGCGGGGCGCCGCTGCGGCCCACGGCGGCGGGGAGCCCGCGGGGGAAGCGGGGGAAGTAGTCGGAGATCTGCTTGATGGGCTTGATGGGCCCGGGGCAGACGTCGATGGCCATGTGCTCCTGGATGCTGATGGGCGGCTTCTCCCCTCTGCGGAGGGTCATGCATGCGGCTGCGGGCGCCGAGCCCCCCCGGCGCTCAGGTGGGGCCCCGCGGGCGCTCAGGTGGGGCGGGCGCCCACCGCCACCGCCGCCCCCCGCATGCTGCTGCCGCCCGGCCCCGCTGCTGCCGGCGAGCAGTGAGGCAGCCGGCGCGGCGGAGCGATGGCTAAGAGGCAGGGGGTGGGCTCTCCGCTGATGTCAGCAGCCGGCAGCGACGCGGGGCCCGGCCGCCGCCGGCCCTCCGAGCCCGAGCCCCCCGCGCCCCCGCTGCTGCCCCGCTGCCCCGAGCGGCGTGCGGCCCCCCCGGCCCCGGCGGAGCGACGGTGGTGCGGCGGGAGCGCGATGCCGGGCGCCCCGCGGGGACCCGCGTCCCGCCCCGGTAAAGGCTTCGGAGGGGCGACTCCGGCACCGTGGCGGTGCTGCTGGCGCGGTGTGGGGATCCGGGCGCTGGCTGGGCCCAGGCAGGGGCTCCGGGGGGCAGGGGACGCGTCTGTGCATGGGCTGCATGGGGCAGGGGCTCCGTGGGGCAGGGGATGCGCCTGTGCATGGGCTGCATGGGGCTGCGGATGTGTGGGGTGGGGGATGCACCCATGCATGGGCTCCATGGGGCACAGGTTGCACCCACGCATGGGCTCCCTGGGGCGGGGGCTCCAGCCATGCGTGGGCTCCATGGGGCAGGGGCTCTATGGGGCAGGGGCTCTATGGGGCAGGGGCTGTGTGGGGCACGGCCATGGGGGCTGCAGCATGGCCCCGGGCAGAGCACCGCGGGAACTGGGCTCGGCGCCCGGAAAAATCGCAGCGCTTCCCTCTGAGAAAGGGCAAATAAATAACTTAATTAATTAAAGTCCAACATGAAAGCCTAATATCGTTATTGCCCTTGCAATCCGGCCCAAAAAGCATCATGATGGCCGAGGTTTCCTCCGAAGCGCGTGCAAGACCTAAACAAGGCCACGATTATGGTACCGGTGGGAAAAGCAGGGGCGCAGCTTGTCCCGGCACCCGCCGCAGCCGGGTGCAAAGCCGGAGCCCCGGGCGCTGCCAGCTGCCCCGGGGGGGCTCTGCAGGCTGCACCTTTGGCCGGGCCCCCCCCGCGCAGCCCCGGGGTCTCCGGAGCCGGGGGGGTGACCCGCCGCGGGCGAAGGGACAGAAATAGCGCGGGGGCCGGGAGCCGGGAGCCGGGCTCGGCAATGCAAAGCCAGTTTCCAGGTAAAGCTTTTAATTCCCGCCGGCTGCTAATGCCGGGGGCCGGGGCAGCCGCCGGGGCCTCGCCGCCCCGCCTGCCTCGCCGCCCCTCGCCCTCGCTCCATGGGGCGATAACGCCAGCGAGGAGACCTGGCTAAACACGCCTAAGCGGCTTCGCTTGGGCAGAGGGGCCCCCGCGGCCGGGAGCGCCGAGCCGAGCCGAGCCGAGCCGAGCCAAGCCGAGCCCCCCGCGGCGCCGTCTGGGCAGCATCAGCTCTGATTACGCTAATTTTATCTGCTCTCGGGGCCGCGGCCGGCGTCCTGGGCGACGAGCCAGCCTGCTGCTCGCAGCGGCGCGGCCCCGCTTTCCTCCCCGCCGCGGCCCTTCGCGCCGGCGAAACCCGGCGTTTCCCCCAAAACCGGTGCTTCCACCTGCAGAGCTGGGACCAGGAGCGCTCGCATCAGCTCTCAGGGCCTGGCCCCGTTGCCATGGAAACGGGCAGACTTTCTGCTCACGCATGGGTGGGAGCAGCCACGCGAGGAGCCACCACTAGACTCCAGAGTTAACGGGTGCCGCGGCGGGCGAGGGTGGGGACCGTGTTTTGCCCGTGGTGATTTCGGAGCCGGCAGCGAGCAGGGGGAAAAGGCCGCCGGCAGCACCGGTTTGAACGGCAGCGTGAGACCCGAACCGGGGCCCGGAGCAGCTGGAGGAGTCACTAGATGGCCCTGCTCGCCCTGCTCATGCCACCGCGCACCGCGACGCGCCAGCGCAGCCGCGCTGCAGCCAGCCCCTCACCCGCCCCGGGCCTCGCGGCGGGGAGCCACCGGCCCCGGGGTGCCGCAGCCGGAGCCCAGCCCGCGGGAGACTCCCGCGCCCGGAACGGCACCGCGACTCGCTGCGTGACTCGAGACCCGTCTGCATCCCCGCGGCAGCTCCGCGGGCGAGCGGGGCCGCGTGCCTTCCCCGCGCGTCGGGGCGGGCGAACAGCACCCCGGCCGCTTGCTTCCCTTCCCTCCCCGGCGCTGCAGCCGGGAAGGCAGAGGGGGGAAAATTACATTTTGCACGAATACACTAATTACCCGCGCTGATCTTCTTACCCGCGGGCGGCGGGGGAGGCCGCGCCAAGGTGCCATCACCATCCCTCCATCGCCCCGATCCGCCGCCTCCCGTGGCGCCGGGTCCGGCACCGCCGGCGGGACACGCACCGGCCCGGGGGATTATTCCCCCCGGGAGCAGGATTATTTTCCTGCCCGGCCGGAGCAGCCTGAGGCTTGGAGAGTATCTGCAACGCGGGGATGGAAAAGCCCTTTTCGCTGTTTCAAGAAGGCGCGCGGCCGTCTCCGAGGCAAGGCTTTATTGGGTCCGGCACTAAAACCTCGCCTAGAGGTTGCGAGGGGCGAAGGGAACAGCAAAAACCACAGCAAAAGCAGCACAAAGCGTCGGGGTGACGCCGCGCTGTTGGGGCTCTCCTCACCCACCTCGAGCCAGCTGCACGGCAGTTACGCGGGACGGGTTTAGGGCAGTATTTTAACCAAAGCAGGGAGAAACGCACCAAAGGGAAGGGGGGGTCTTCAGCAGGAACCCGCGGGAGCCTCCCCAGCGACGGCTCAGCCCTGCTGCAGCTACTGCACGGGGCGAAAGGCAGCGGGGCTAAGGGGGAGGTTTGGGGCTCCCATCCCAGCGCAGAGCTTTGGCTAAGCAAGCAACAGGCTTCAGGAAAACGGAGCGCATTTTGGGGCGTCTTTGCCCTCCTCCTCCTCCAGCAGCCAGGCCGGGGGGGGGGGGGGGGCCGCGCTGCCTCGGGCCCGGCAGCGACGCCAGGAGCACGACGCCGCTGCCCACCCACGATTTCGGGGAGAGCTTGCTGGAAGCCGTCGTTCCTCCAGCAGAGCGCGGAGCAGACGTGAAGCGTCTCGCTGAAGAGCTGCAAGCTCCTGCTTGCCTGGTGCGAGCTTTCGCGGGGCTTTCAAAGCCCTAAGCGCTCCAGGGACGCTGCTTTTTCCCGCGGGGCCTTGGAGGGGACCGCGCACCAGCGTCGGGGCAGGGCCACGCCGGGGGCGAGCGCGGAGGAGGCTGCAGAGCTCGGCGAGACGACGTCCCGGAGAGGCTTCGGCTGCCGCCGGGGCGGTGGGTGCTGTCTCGGCCGAGCCGCGGGGTCCCGGCCTCTGTCAGCGCCGGGGCGCGGAGCGGGTACGCTGCCGCGTGCCTGCAAAACACGGACACACGCGTGTTGGGAGGGAGCAAAGAGCGGGGAGACGCAATTATTTGATGTTGCTTTTACCTCCCCGGTGTCGTTTGAAGAGCTGCCTAAAAATGATAGCGCTGCCGCCGCCTGCGCATCGTCACCCGCGGCTCTGTCATCAGTCAGGGCCCATTAAACTTTATTAAAGTGAAGAAAGGCAGGGGAATTGGGGGAGGAAGAGCTGCAAGGAGAGGAGCGGCTCCCTGGCACCTCCCTCCCGCGGCGGGACGCGCCGGACAAAGCCGAGCCCGGGCCGGAGCCGCCCGCGGCGCGCGGGAAGGGGCATCGGCTGCAGCCAAACCTGAGCCGTCCGAGAACATCTCGACTTTCTCAGCCAGCTCAGGGAAACGAGCGTCACCTCCCCAAAGAGGGCTGCGAAGAAAGTCCTTGCAGAGCTCGGCATCCCGCTCAGCGCCTCGTCGCTGCTGGGAGACGTTTTTCCCCGCGCGCCGCAGCGGGGCCGAGGCGGTGGAGCTCGCGGCCGGGGAGCGAGGCAGGAGTCGGGGCCTGAGCTTCAGAGGCGCCCCGAGACCCTCCTGCCACGGAAATACCGCGGCCTCGTCCCGCCTCGGGTAGCAGCCGCTGCACCATGAGCGAAAGCAGGACTTGCTGCCGAGGAAAGGCAGCTTTAACTTGCCCCCAAGGAGACAAAAAGCTCGAATCGCCTTTAAAAGCTCTCCGTGGGCTAATGAAAACCGCCGTAACACATTGCTGATTTCTTTGTTTAACTCTGCTTCCTACTCCCTTTCTTTAATAAAAACGTCATAATTAAGAATAGGGAGGATTTTTCAGTTGCGGCATCCCTTAGCGCCAGCTAAGCAGCCAGGAGCGCGCGGGGCACCTCCCGGGGCGAGGAAGAGCGCGAGCAAGGCCGTGCTTCATCCCTGTGTGCAGCCTCCCTCCTCCTTGGGTAAAGCATCCTCCAAGCACGGACCAGCGCGTGACCTTCCCACGGGAACTACGCCCACCCCGTGCTCGACTGAACGGGAGCCGCGAGCCAAGGGAGGAGACCACTAACAAGCGGGTTTAACAGCGGACGCCTCCGGGAGCCGGCTGTGCGGACCAGCATCGAAGAGACCCTCCGAAAACGCTTCCTCCAAAAGCGTTTGAAGCTGAGCGGTAAAAAACGTGCAGCCTCCCGACTCACCAGCATCTCCTGCAACTCTGCCTCGGGGGCCAGGATCGCCCAAATCCCAGCGCAGTCGCTTACGGCGAGCTGCCTGCTTCGGCATCGGGGCCGCGCGACCGCGATTCCTCCTGGCCCCGGAGCCGGGCACCGCGGCTGCGCCTCGGCATCGTGCCCCGTGTCCCTGCCGCGGGACCGAGGGGCTCTGCCCCGTCGCGCGTGGCAGCGGAGTTAGAGCAGAGGTGGAAGGAGAAGCGAAAACCAGCCGCCAGCACAACGCCCGGGGGCAAACGGGGAGCCGAGCCGGCTCCCGGCGCCGCGTCGGGCAGGATCGGAGCCTTTTGCGAAAGCTAAATCTGCGCTAGGGCCCCGCGCCGCAGCTGGGACAGGTCTGCAGGCAAGCGGGTCTCTGCCCCGAGCTCCGCGGCGCCGAGGGCTGAAGCATCCCGGGCGCGAGGGAGGGCGGCTGCTCACCCGCGCCCGCCCGCGGGGCCGCGTCCCGCGAGGCTCCGGTGCCGCCCGGGGGCTGCTCGTCCCGGCTGCCGGCGCTGAGCTCCGACTCGCTCTCGCTGTCGCTGGAAACCGCTGCGGAAGACACGTGGGGGGAGAGAGAGAGACAGTTATTCACAATGTTCGTAACACCTCGCAAACAGGGTGCCAGATGGAGCCAAACACGGCACCAGCGCGCGCCGACTCGCCCAGCGCAGCCGCCCTCCCCGGCGGGGCCCTGCCCGCGGCTGCTCCCGCTGCCGCCCAACCCCACCCGCCCTCACTATTTAGTCTATTTTATTTTATTTTTTGCAGACGATTTAGAGCTGAGCCCATGCTCCTGCGGTGCATGAGTGCTGCCCTCCCGGAGCCGCCGGCAATCCCGGCTCGCGTCCCCCGGGCTCGAGGCACGGGCCCCCCACGTCCTCCAGAGCTGCCAGCGCTGCGACCCGCAGCCTTTTCCGGAGAAACAGAACAAGCCCCGACTGTTTCTTTATATCTATTCGTGTGCATTTACAAGCCGGCGTTCACGGGAGAATCGAGTTTCCCGGTGCTGCTGCCCCGGGCGCAGGGCCCTGCCTCCCACGCAGGCTCCCGGGAGCAGCGCGGAGGTGGCTGCTCTCCTCGAGGGCAACGATCGGGGGGAAAAAGACCTGGCGCTTCATCAGCGCCGCGACTGCAATTGCAAACTGCCCGGGTTTGCAGAGCTGCAAACCCACCGGCGCGGCCGAGGGCGCGAGCACGCGTGTACCGTGCTCCCCGCGCCAAACCCTCCTGCCAAAGATCTCCGCAGGCGCTTCTGCGTTCGGGGGCTGATCTGTCTCCCCGCGGACCGGCACCGTCGGAGACGGCCACCCCGGAGCCCCCAAAGCGAGGGCTGGGCTCGGCTTTGCTCTCCGACAGGCAGCTCCGCCGCTTTCCTGAAGCCGCTCAGAAAACGTGGGGGATGATCGATAAACGCTGTTAATAACAACCATATGTTCCGGGCTTTTTCTTAAAAAAATCCCAATCTCAGCCGTCAGGATCATCCTGGCTGCCCGGGGACATTCCCGCTGCCCGCTTCCCTCCGCAAACGCAATCCTCTCCCACTCGGTCATCCTTTTTCTGGTCTCACGGAGTCACAAAATGCATCGCTTTATAACAGCTCCTTCCTTCACAAATCCCTTAAAAACGCTGGAAGTGAGGAATTATTTGGAGTAGGCCCCAACGAATCAATGGAGGTGACTTTTATCCACCTTCCCTCCTGCCATGCAGCAGCTCGGCGAGGTCCAGCACCAGGGGAGGAAGATACCGACGGCACCTGCACCCAGGAGCGGCCCTGCCTGCCCTCGTTTCCTCCGCTGCCAAGAAAAGTGTGTTTTACCCAATGCACCAACATCTCCCTTTAGGGTAATTTTCCTCCCAGAGCTCCCAGACCTTCTGCTGGCGCTTTCCAGAGCCCAGAAGCCATAAATCGGCTGATACATCGATCAGAGCCGCCGGACGGCTGCACTTCCAGAGCAGGGACCAGATTTATCCCTCTCCATCTCCGGCCGACTGAAAAAGCTCATAAAAAAAGAGTTTGCAGAGATGAAACTCACAGGGAAAGCAGAACTCGCACGGGGCCGGGTCAGGCGCCGGGGACGGGATGGTTGGAGAGGAACAGATTTATTATGGCCCAGGTGGCTGCAGCGCCCATGCCGGACCCTTCCCGGTGCTGCTGCTGCTTGCGGGGCATCTCCGGAGAGGGGCATCATCTCCCAAAGACGGGCATCATCTCCAAAGAGGGACATCATCTCCAAAGAGGGACATCATCTCCCAAAGAGGGGCATCATCTCCCAAAGACGGGCATCATCTCCAAAGAGGGACATCATCTCCAAAGAGGGACATCATCTCCCAAAGAGGGACATCATCTCCCAAAGAGGGGCATCATCTCCAAAGAGGGGCATCATCTCCGGAGAGGGGCATCATCTCCCAAAGAGGGGCATCATCTCCAAAGTGGGGCATCATCTCCAAAGAGGGGCATCATCTCCGGAGAGGGGCATCATCTCTGAAGAGGGGCATCATCTCCCAAAGAGGGGCATCATCTCCGGAGAGGGACATCATCTCCAAAGAGGGGCATCATCTCCGGAGAGGGGCATCATCTCCCAAAGAGGGGCATCATCTCCGGAGAGGGGCATCATCTCCAAAGAGGGGCATCATCTCCCAAAGAGGGGCATCATCTCCGGAGAGGGGCATCATCTCTGAAGAGGGGCATCATCTCCCAAAGAGGGACATCATCTCCCAAAGAGGGGCATCATCTCCCAAAGAGGGACATCATCTCCGAAGAGGGGCATCATCTCCAAAGAGGGGCATCATCTCCCAAAGAGGGACATCATCTCCCAAAGAGGGGCATCATCTCCAGAGAGGGGCATCATCTCCGAAGAGGGGCATCATCTCCCAAAGAGGGGCATCATCTCCGGAGAGGGGCATCATCTCCCAAAGAGGGACATCATCTCCCAAAGAGGGACCAGCCCGGCGGGGGCCTCCTGCGGCGCCCGAGCCCGGCACGGCGCATCGCCCTGCTCCGCTCTCGCCCGGCAGCTCCGTGCGCTCGCCGCAGAACCGGAGCCGAGAGCGGAGCAGCCCCGCAGCTCCCTCCCCCGTGGCCCCTGGCGTGCTCCCAGCCCCGGGAACGCTCCCGCTACCCCCCGCCGCAGCGCCTTAATAGCAGGTTTCCATGGCAACAGCGCGTTTTATTACAGAAAACCTAAAGAAGCGGCGGATCCCCGTGTCGGCGAGCACGGGAGAAACGGGGGGGCACGTGAAATCCATCCGCTTCCCGGCGGGGCCGGCTGCCCTCCCACGGGCCCCGGCCGGCCGCTCTGCGGAAAGGCGATTCCCCCGCGGGGCTGGGAGATTGCCCTGGGGGGGGGAAGCGCCCGCTGCTGGGCGCTGGAGGGGTCTGCTCCATTCGGGGGGCTCTGATAGGGGATGACGGACGGGGAGGGAGCCTGGACAGCTCTGCTGAGCCACGTCAAGGGAAACGAAAGCGGGCTGGCGGCAGCTTTAATTCTGCAGCATCCACCCGCCGCCGCGCCAACGACCCCGGCACCATGCAAGATGCCAGGCGTGGTACCACCGTCCCCTTCAATCTGGGTCCACCGCAAGGAGCAGGGACACGAGCGCTGGAGCTCATCCATCTCCGGGCTTCCCGCTGCTCCGGCCTCGGCTTCGCTGAGACGCGCTCGGAGCACAGCTCGGCCTGAGCCCTCGGCCCCGTCCCGAGCTGGGGGGAGGCGCGGGAGGACGCAGCCGGCCTCAGCACTGCCCGCTCGCCCCGGGGACTGCGGGGACCGGAGGAGAGCCGGGGGGACCGGAGGAGAGCCGGGGGGGGACCGGAGGAGAGCCGGGGGGGACCGGAGGAGAGCCCGGGGGGACCAGAGGAGAGCCGGGGGGGACCGGAGGAGAGCCGGGGGGACCAGAGGAGAGCCGGGGGGACCAGAGGAGAGCCGGGGGGGACCGGAGGAGAGCCGGGGGGACCGGAGGAGAGCCAGGGGGACCGGAGGAGAGCCGGGGGGAGCGGAGGAGAGCCGGGGGGAGCGGAGGAGAGCTGGGGGGACCGGAGGAGAGCCAGGGGGACCGGAGGAGAGCCGGGGGGGACCAGGACAGAGTCCCGTGGGATGGAGCTGGCCCGGGCTCCACCAACGCACGCTCAAGCAAGAGCGAGCTGCAGAAAACCCACCACCGGCGTGGGGAACCCCGCATCCGCGGAGCAGTCCCTTCCCCCAGGAGAGCATCCCCCGGCAGCTGTGCCGCGGGCGGGAGCAGCTCCATCCCCCCGGGGCACGGAGCAGAGCACCCACCTTTGCCCCCGGCCCAGG
Organism: Dromaius novaehollandiae; assembly: GCF_036370855.1. Classification (NCBI taxonomy): domain Eukaryota; kingdom Metazoa; phylum Chordata; class Aves; order Casuariiformes; family Dromaiidae; genus Dromaius; species Dromaius novaehollandiae. The sequence continues at coordinate 4,515,708 of NC_088116.1, forward strand.
CGAAGGGCCGGCGGGTGCTGACGCCCTCCGCCTCCGTCGCGGCCGCCTCGCCGGGCGGGAGCCGCGGGTGCCGCTCGCCGGCGCTCTTGGAGGGCGCGATGTAGCGGGGCAGCCCCTTGTAGAACCAGGCGCCGGACCTCTTCCAGACCTGCCGGCGACAAGACACGACCCGCGCCTCAGGCCTGGCCTCCCCCAGGCCCCCCGGGCCCCCCAGGCCCCCCGGCCCCCCGAGGAGCGGGCGGCTCCCGCCCGGCACGCGCCCAGGGCTCCGCACCGCAACGTCCCCCGCACGTCCCCCCTCTCCTGCCCAGGGCAGCGCTAACGCAGCTGCTGAGGAAGGAGCAGCATTAAGTGCAGTTAATATAAAGCCTGCTGTGAGCCGGAGGAAGGGCAGAGGAAGGCAGCTCAGACGAGGAGAAACACCCTCTAAAAACACAATTTCTTTGTGCCTTCCAGGAGCCTCATAACGAGCTAACGAGACAGCCAGGGCAAGAGTAAGTTAATATAGCAAAAATATCAGGGAGCCGTAAAAACCTCGCACTTCTGTTCAGCGTGAAGGAGATCATAAGCATTTCTATTCCAAGCATTGCTATTCCAAGCGACATCCAAGTTTCAGCTAGAGCATCACCAGGACGCGACGGGTACCAGTGCAGATATCCCCAACTACAGCAGGAATTTCGCAACCTGGATTTTAGCTCTAGGGGTTGATGAAAGCAGAGGGCAGCGGCAACGCCAGGCACCCGCAAAGGGCTCGCGGAGGAAAGCGGAGCGCTGCCGAGACGGAGCCCGCGCGCAGCCTCCGCAAACCGGGGCGATTGCACCCTGCGACGGCACCGCCGCTTCGGCAGCAGCCCGGCGGGACAGCAAGGCTGCCGTGCAGATACACCGCTGGGAAACCCATTCCCCAAAGGGCAGAAGGCAGCAGGCACCGCGCTACCCAGCTCCTCCACCCGCACGCGGGCGAGCGGCCCGGCAGCCGCCCGGCTCGGCGGAGGCACAAGCCGACGGGCTCCCTCCATCCCGGCGCGGGAGCAGAGCAGCTTCCCCGCGAGAGCCGCCGGGGCAGCGGCAAGCTCCCGTTATAGCCGTCGTTCTCCAAACAGACCTTGGAACATCTGTAATTTAATTTGAAGCACTGGAGAGACCTATTATCTCCAGGCGGACTCCAATTCAGGCTCGCCATAAACCCAGTCGGACGCAGCGAGGATGGCCGGGAGGGAAGGCTGCGCAGCCCCGGTTCCTCCCGCTGCCGCGTCTCAGCTACGGAAAGAGTTAAGTGATATAATACACCTAGCTCTGATGCAGAGACGCCGGTACCAAATCGATTCTGTGCATACATAGTCACTTTAAATTGGTGCTGCTAATACAATTTGGGCTCGTTACAGCAGTGCTGAGCTCCGTTTCGAGCTCAGCTCTAAAACAGCTGCAGCAAGACGCTCTCCCCCGCAATAACCCAGGGCATCTGCTGCCCGCCGGGTGAGCAGCGTGCAACATCCGAAACGGCCCGCGGCTCTCGCTCCGCTCCGCACGCGAGCAGGATTAGCATCCCTGCATCAAAACGAATCGCTGCTGCCGCTGCCGCCGGCTCCATTGATTGCAGGAGCGGCCCAACAGCAAACTTCTCGTCTGGTTTTAAATTAACAAAATAAACCTAAAGCAACGCTTCAAAAATAGAGTATCATGCAAATGGGTATCAACGCTGCTCCCGGGCCTCCCGCCTCCTAATTCGCCCTAAAGCAACGCGGGGCAGGACGCTGGCGAGGAGACTTACTTCAGCAACAGGCTCCTGTTTATTACTTCAAACCAATTTAACAGCCACGGCCATGACAAGTCCAGAGAGCTCAATGCAATTTTATAAACCCGATAATATTCCCATTAAAGCGGCATCAAGCCGTCATTACAGCTGCAGAACGAGCCCGTATCCAGAGCCAGAAGCAGAGGTGTGTTTTTATCTGGCACACTCAAGTGTGGCCTGTAAATGGGACCTAATGGCCCTGCTGAAACACGGGTTACTGCTCCAATTTCCCTCTGCTCTTTCCCCTTTTCTGAACACAGAGGTGCGGAAAAAAGCTCCTAAACAGAGCAAACGGGCGGGCGGGCTGGCGGAGGGACGGGCTCACAGCGGAGGGAAGCGCAACACAGAGATTTCCAATTACGTTATTCACAGCGATCTGCCGTCAGCTCCCGCATTCGGCACTTGAGGATGAAGAAAATTAAAAGGCAGCGAAATTGCCGCGCGGAGCTTTGTTTCGGGAAGAGCGAAGCCCGCTGCACCGCCGACCCCAGCGCCCCGCGAGCCGCAGCCGTTCATCACCCCCCTCCCAATCAGGCCGCTTTTCTCCTGCCGCTCTGCTCTAGAGGAGACTATTTTGAGTCGAACCACTCGCTGCCACCCCCCGAAATCATGTGGTAGGCTACTGCCGAGTGCTCTGAATTGCAAACAGGTGCACGTCGCGTCCATTCGCTCCAGAGCCACCCAGAATAAACGCGCGGCTCTGCACCAGCACGGTGCTCTGCCAGGGAGCCGTCCTGCCAGGCTGCAGCAACCCGGGCTGCGGCCGTCTATCACGTTCGACGCGGTATGATATACGTGAAAAATATACGTGGAAATGTACGTGAAAAGGGAAGAAGGCCAAATCGTTTTCCCCGAGCAGCAATCATCTTCCCTTGCATGGTTTATTGTGATAAACCAAGAAATGCAGCCGGCCATGAAAATGCTCTTTAGCGGAGGAGAAGAAATTAAAGGGAGAGCGGAGGGGAGGGGGCAAATGAAAACTTTGGCAGGTGCCCGATGGCTGACACGCTCTTTGGTATTTCACAGCGTTGAAGCAGGGTGGGGGGAGACGGCTTTTTTTAAACTATTTTCATTATCGCTTCGGTTTTGGATGTGTCAATTCAAATGTAAATGTGCATGAACGCTTCCAAGAGGATTTTAATTACGATGATAGCATCGCTAATTATGGATAGAAAAAAGAATATATAAAGCGGTAATTCAGGAAGGTGCTTTGCAGAAGCTGGCGGTATCGGTCCAAACGAGCCTGCGCGGAGGTAAGCGGCTGGGCCGGGATTTGGCAAACCGCAGCAGGTCCCGTTTCCCCCCCCGGGCCAGGGGGGGACGGGCAGTCTGCAGCCACGCGCAACGCGTCCGCGTCCGCCGCGGCCCTGCTAAGCAACGCGGGCTCGACTGCATTTGCTGTGCCCTCGCCTGCCTGGACAGGAAAGCACGAGCCGCGCTTGCTCCAGCTCCCGCAGCCCGAGATGCTGCTGCCAAGGGAAGAGCAGAAGGGTTTTTTGCAGGGACGGCTCGAGCGCTGCCACCGCGCCGCTGGGCTCCCGGCGACTGGGATGCAGGCAGCGGGCAGGCTCCATTAATCACCTCCCCTCCCCAGAAACACGACAGCGGCAGAGCAGCTCGCTCCTCATCGCTATGCGGCACAGCCTTCCCGGCGGAGGCTTTCAGGGAAGCAGAAAGCAAAGAGCACAGGCTGGGATTTCCAGCGCGACCTGCGGGCATCGGGCATCCGCCTCCCACTGCGAAATGGATGCGAGCGATAGCCCGTCACCTCGGCCTTCCCTTCGGCCGAGGGATGCCCACGATGCTCACGATGCTCACGATGCTCGTGCCTTCACGACGGCTGAGGCCGGCACAGATCCTGTCCGCGCAGCAGAAGGGGGAAGACGCCTGCAACGTGTCGCTGAACTTTCGCTAGCTTAGATCAAGCCTACAGGTACGAACGGTAACGGCGAGGGCGCAGAGACGAAAGCTTTAGCCCGTGCCACTCGCCCCGGCTGCCGGCCGGCACACGCTACCGTCCAGCCCCCCCGTCCCGGGGGGCCGCGAGACTCGGGCGGCGCGCGGCAGAGGCGATCGGGGACAATCAGCCCCGGCCAGACGACACTCGTCAACTCCACTGCCGGAGCACGCGCTACGGGGGCCGTGTCCAGCGGCGCCGGGCACCGAGGAGGGGAGGGAGAGGGTGGCACTGGCTTGCTGCCGCATCCCACAACCCGGAGCGCTCAGGGGATGCTGACGCTCCTGCCTGGATCCCAGTAAATGGGATGGGGCCATCACCCGCTCACCGGGCAGGGGTTTTGAGGGTCATCGGCAGCAGAAAGAGCATCTGATGGCAAAGGGCAGGCATCCCTCTGCGCTTGCTGATGGCAGCTATAGCCTTGGGCAAGGAGCACGGCCACGTGGGCTTGGTCCAGAGCAGATGGCAACACAGGGCAGGTCCAGACCGCAGAAACAGACGGCAACGTGGAACCGGTGGTGAACACAAGCCCCCGAAGACACCCGGCTATTCTGTGCAAGCTCTGGGAATATCGTGACAGCCGAGCGAGCTCCGGGGCTGCGCTAGCACCGGCCGCTGGCCCGGGGCCCCGAAGTCCTGCTTCGCGCACAGACTCTTCTGCAGATCTGATCAAAGCCAGAAGCAAGGACTCGCTTTCCAGACATCTAATCCGGTACGGCCTCTGCCTCCCCGCCCCGGCCGACATGTCTCGGGGCTGCTGCCAAGTCTCTGCGCTTTCCTGCCCTCCTCCAAAACAAAAGCGAAGCGCGTGGGAGGACGGGGCGGGCGCACGGCTCGACGCTGGCTACGCGTGCACGCACCCCCGGGCCGGGGCAGCCGCCCCACCGCAGCCGGCAGAGGAGACGGGCCGGGGCTGACCTTCAAGGGAAGCAAAGAAATAAAGATGAAGCTCGGGCCGGGGAGGAGAGAGGAGCTGTATTTTAGCGAGTCTGGAAGGACGGCTCCATCCATTCTCATCAGAAAAGCACTTGGCCAGATCCCAGGCTTCCCGGAGGGGCAGAGCTCTGAAGGTCACCGCACCTCGCACGCCGGCCGCCCCGGGCAGCTGCTGGACAGGTTAATGTCCTCCTCCGTCTAGTGACCACGGCTCCTCGTTATTTTTATAAGAAATTGGAGGGAAAAAAAGCAATTACAAAGCAAATACTACAGGGAAGAAAGATACACAAAGAACAGAGAAACCAGACGAAGTCTATTTAAGTCCACGCTGATTGCTCTGCAGAACGCGGAGAACCTCCTGACCTGCCTCACTCTCCACTCTGGGACCTCCATCTGGGATCCAAAACATCCGGACGATTCGGCAAAGCGAACTATGGGCAATATCCAGGGCAGCGGAGCACTCCTGCCGCCCCGGCGACGCTGCTGCTCCAAAGCTAAAAGCAAAGACACGCAGCATCCGTGCACTCCTCACCCTACCCCGGACAGGAGCTTTCCAAGCACTCCCACACAGACAACCCCCTCTCGTCCAAAACCTGAGCAACGCCAGGTTTCCACAACTACGATAAAAAGCTTCACCATCTCAAACACCTGCAGAAATGCTCTGGCTACACTTAAAACGCATTCGGATGGATCGAGCAGAGCAGCAGGCTCCACGGCTGGCTGCAGCGGTCAGAAATAGCCGCCGCGCTGGGACGATGCTCAGGGACCACGAGCAAAACCCAGCAGAAATGGATGGGCACAAGTGACCGCGAGCAAAACCCAGCAGAAATGGATGGGCACAAGTGACCGCGAGCAAAACCCAGCAGAAATGGATGGGCACAAGTGCAAATGCCACCGCAGTCGCTGGGCGGCTTCGCCGACTTCCCCGCGCAGCAGCGAGCCGCGGAGCTGGCGGTGCTGGCGGCAGACAGGAACGAGGGCAGGCTGCGACTTCTGCGACGTGAAGTCAAGGATGAAGGATATGAAAATTGAGAGACTTGTGCTGGAAGTCTCACACACCGCCGAGTTACGGGATTTTTTTGGGGTGGGGAGGGCAGACGTAAAGGCTGCAACGCTGGTTATTTTAGAGGGACAAACACTGCAGCTGTGCTATAGCTTCCCCAGCTGTACTAAAGAACAAGCGTTGGCCAAGCGTGTTTGCCCCGGAGCTGGGACAGCACGGCAGCAGAGGGTGATGGTCTCTTTACAGCCAGAGCTAGAAAAGCCCCAGGACGCAGAAAGCAACACAGGCTGCGGTGCGGGCTGGTGGGTTTTTTCCCATCGCACCGGGACCAGCCGCTCCCAGCCGGCACGCGCCGCTGAGCCCCGTCTCCCCGCAGCCGCACTTACCTCCCTCTGCTCGCTGCAGATCTTGCACAACCACAGAGGACGCTTCTGGCTTCCAACAGTTTCTATTCCACATTTGGTGCAAACTTTCTGAAATAAGGAGAGGGGAAAACAAAAAGAAAAGAAAAAGAAAGGGTGGCGTTAGCACCTATATCCCCCACAGCCACACAGCCCTCGGCACAGAAGGCCGAGAAGCATCTGACCCAGCAGCTTTGTTTTGCTTTCCTTAAAAACCTCCTTATTCCCTCCAGTGACCTGCTGATCCCAAGAAGCTGCTTCTGGTCTATGGGGCTGCGAGACAAGCGCAGACCTACACCAGGGTCCCCGACTCCGGGGCGAGACGAGAACCGGACAGGGCAAATCAGACCGCTAGACCAACAGGCACATTTCCAGAGCGCTTTGTTTTATTCCCCACATGCAACCAAGTGAAAAACGAGCGCTAGTTTATTATAGCTCAAAACACAAACTGAAGCAAATATAAAAAATCTGTATTAGTGGGTTTTAAATTACTCCATGTTTGTGCAAGAGTGGAAACCCTCCCCTCCCTTTCTTCGCATATGTGGTCTTAAACCCCATGGCTCTCCCTGAACTTCAGCAGCACTTGGCAGCTCTGGATTCGTGGCCGTTCAGAAGCTCGTGCAGCGCCCGCGCAGAGCACCCGAGAGCGTCGTGCATCCCCCCGCTGCACCCGGGGGCCGTCGCGTCCCCCCGGCATCACCAGCCATTCCCAACCCACCTAATACCGTACAATGAAGCTGATGGTATCAGGCTTGGCTTACGGCTGGAATGAGAAATGGGATGAATGCTTTGATCCGCACAGAGCAAAAGCCACTCACAAGAGGGCCCTGGAGCGCAAAGCCCGGCTTAGAGAGACAGGTGAGTTTAATCTCCCCGCTCGGCCGCCCCTCGGCCCAGCCCGGCGGCCTGTCCGCGGGGACGAAGGTCCCCGTGGTGCAGTCGGCCCTCGGGGACACGCTCGGAGGAGACGAGCGCCAGGACGCCGTCGTCCGAGGCGATGGCTTCGTGGCGAGCACAAACCAAGGCGCCCGGCTATTTTGCTCCGAGCTACCCCGCATCCTCCCTCCTCCTCGCCCAGACCTGAGCGACCGCCGGTCCCACGCACCCTCCCAGGCTCCGCTCCCCGCGCCTTCGACCGCTCCCTCTGCTGGAAGCTGCCGAGAGATTTTATCCCCGGCCGTAAATTCTGCAAGCGCAGTGCAAGGCAGGGCTTTCCTCCTCCCCTTCTCTGCGGATTAGCTGGAAAAGCGAGCATCACCCCAGCCCCTCAGGAGAGCACGCAGCACCCCAGGACGCTAAATGCAGCGCTGTTCCTCATTAAAGACCAGAAGCAGCATTTTCTTCTCCTACTGATATTTCACCCTTTACACCCAACGCTGATACCCTCTGCGGGGTGAATTGCACATTACGCTTTGTCTAACTGCTGCTGCCGTTAATATATCTCTATTTTCCTGCATCTGTCTTGCATAACGCATTTATTTCTAAGATAATAAAAACTAATATTAAAAATGCTCTTCATCTTGACCTATAAATGCTAAAGCAGACGGTGGCACTTAGAAAATCCATCTGGCTACGGGAGCTATACAACCTCTATTCCGCAGGGAAAACCTGCGGAAGGCAAGTTCGCAGCTACATTTCAGATGCATCATTACAGCAATTCCCGTTATTGAACTAAATGGGCTACGACGACTTTCCAACGAGACAGTAATAGAGCAATACTAGCAAGAAAAACATGAACTTTAAAAATCCATAATTCCCTGGCAAGTCGTTGCTTATCGCACACAACGCCGCACGAGTGATGGATATCCCCGGAGGAGAGGGAACAGGCTTGGAGTAACAGCCGCTCCGGGTGTGCTCTGCTGCGGGGCCGGCTGTTCCCTGAGCTCACACCCTGACACGGCAAAGCGGCGAGGGCACGAGCCCAGGAGCCCGGCCGGCCTCGCGCACGGCTGAGCAGCGCAGCCGGGCCGAAAGCGGCTGCAAGACGCGCCTGGAAGTGGGACCTCGCCTTCAACCAGCGCGCGTTTGAATCTCCCCGAGGGGAAGATCTACCCCAGCTCCTGCCTCCTCGTTAGCGCCCGGGGCTTGGAGGGGGGTGGAAAGGGCTGCAGCAACGCGACCTTGCACGCCGGGGAAGGGGGCAGGAATGCAGCGTATCCTGTTATTCCGTGCGCTTGAAACGCAGGAAAGGGCCGCCGCCTCCCGTGGACGGGAGCCCTGGGTCCCCGCGGACGCCTGCGCGGAGCCCGCGCTCTCCGAGAGAGGTTTGCGCCGCAGCTCCGGTCGAATCCAGGCTTTCCACTCCCACAGCGCTGCCCGAGGGCCCTGGGGCTCCACGGCTGCAGCTGCCTGCCCGGCCGCTGCCGGGAGCCGCCGTGCCAGCACAAGGTCCTCCACGGGGCCCTGCCGGCTGCCGGGGTCCCGGCTCGGGCCGCCCCGACACCAGGGGAGCAGCCGGGCCGGGGGTCTCCGTGGGGCGCATCTCCCTGGTGACGGGGCGGGTGGCACGGGCCAGCACCTCCTTGGCGCCGGTGCCCGCCAGGGCTCCCTCCCGGCCCAGCACCGGGCGCCCGGGCAGGGCCGCTTCCGAACGGGGACATCTCCGGGCTCGGAGCGCAGGGAAAAACAACCTCCCAGCCGAGGCAGGGCGAGGTGGTTGCCTTGGAGATCACCGTCTGCACAGCGACACGCTTTAACCCCCGGCTGCCCGCGCCCAGACGAGCCACGTCCCGCCGGGGGACACGGCAGCGCGGCCGCCTCCCTGGGAAGCGCGGCCCCCTCCCCGCGGGCACCGCGCGGTCCTGCCCGCCGCGCGCAGAGACCGTCACCGAAGCACCCGCTCGTTCAAGCATCGGGGCCGGAAACCCGACGTCGGCTTGGAGCCTGGGGACGGAGCCGAGCCTTCCGCCCCCCGAAGACCCGCGTTACGGGAGACCCGCGAGCAAACCCACCTTCCTGCAGTGCTGGCAGAAGACGGCGGTGCTCCCCAGCAGCCCCAGCAGCTCGCTGCAGAGCAGGCACTGGGAGAGCCCGTTGCCCAGCGCGTTCTTCCTCATGTTCTCCAGCCGCTCCACGAGGCGCCTGCGGGGCAACGCGGCAGAGCCGGGATCAGAGCCGGGATCAGAGCCGGGATCAGAGCCGGGATCAGAGCGGGAAGCGGGCGACGCTGCGGCGGTTGCAGCGCTCTGGGGAAGAGGCGCCGGCAAACCCGGCCTCCAGACTCAGCCGTCGTCGCCGCTTCTGTGCGGGTCTGGGCACCTCGCCGGGACCAGGGGTGCTTTCGCTTCGACCTCTGCACCATCCCAGCCCATCTAGGCGCCCACCAAGCCTGGGACAGGCAGCTCAGGACCCCGACAGGCCCGACTCGGGGCAGGGATGCCCACGATGCACACGGGAGCATCTCGGGCTCGGCTCAGGGAAAGCCGGAGAGCAGCGGGAAGAGCGGAGGAGTCAGAGGCCCGGCGCCCTGCCCCGCTCCCCGCGCGCAGCACCGCGGGCACGCGACTCGCCCCCATCCCATCAGCAGCCGGCTGAAGGCACCGGACCCAAACGCGCCCGGCTATAGGGCAGGAGCACCAGGAGCTGCTCCCCGCTTCCCTCAACAGCCCGCCTGGGAAACAGGCGGCACGTCCGCATGCAGGGCGTCCACAGCCGCAGGACCGCGAGGGGAGGAAGGAAAGCGGAGCCGGTGGGATGCAGGATGCGGAGGGCGTGCAGAGCGGGCTGCGGGCAGGAGCTCACCGCTCGGCCGGGCTCAGGCATCCGCTTGCAGATGGGCGGATAACGGCCAGGCCACTTATCCGAGACGGGGACCGCGCATCCCTGCTATCCGCGCATCCCTGCTATCCAGGCATCCCTGCTATCCGCGCATCCCTGCTATCCGCGCATCCCTGCTATCCGCGCATCCCTGCTCTCGTTAGCGCTAATGTCCCGTCAGCCAAGCCCCGGCCGAGCAGGCGGCGAGGTCTGTTGGGCAGCGGGACGGCCTACGGTGACGGCTCAGCCAGCACAGCCGGGCTGCGCCGGCGTTACTGATTTACGCTCCGCGACTTCGGCACCGGAGAAGGCCCGGGAGCCACCGGCGCTCCTCCCTCGCCAGCCCGGAGCACGGCTGGGAAACGCGGCAGGGCTGCCGAGCCCCCCTGCTTTAAGGGCAGGCGGTGCAGGACGGCCGCTGCCGCAGCCGAGGCCGGATCGCCAGCACGGCTGAAAGCAAAGGCAAACGTGCAGCAGCAGAGAGGAGGAGGAAGATGCCCGTAAATTAAATCATCCAGGCTAACTCCCTTGCAGGGGAGTCAGCCAACTGGAACACCAACTCATTCACCGCTCCAGGCAGCATCCCGGGGGCTGCTGCAGACGGGGAAAAGCCTCGCCGCGCTGCCAGGAGCGGCCGTGCCCTCCGACGAGCAGCCGCACCGCTCGCTCAGCAGCTTCCCCGGGCTTCCCAGAGCCGCTGCGTCTCCAGGGGCCGCGCCGGCGGCTGCAACCCGCCAGCCCCGCGGCTCAGAGCAGGCGTGAGAAAGGCTTGAGCCGCGCGGAGGAGGAGGAGGAGGAGGAGGAGTCACCTCCTTCCCAGCTTCCATCACCTCCAAACGAGCAAGGCAGGAGGGGGAAAGAGAAGGGACCTAAGGGCAGCTCCGGCTGATGGGGTCCGAGCGCAGGGGACCAGCGAACGTGACCGTACCCGACGCGCTGCTGCTCGACGAGGTCCAACTTCTCCGCCTTGCGGATGACTTCCAGGATGACCTCAAGCTCCTGCGGGCTCAGAGCCTGCATCTTCCTCTGCTTCTCCGTCTGGAACGTGTGCACGGACCAGCCCGTCTGGAGCCTGCGGAGGGCGCGGAGGGGGGTCAGCCGCGAGCGGGACGCTCGAGACCCCCGCCCTGCCCCACAGGCCGGGCACGCGGGCCACGCGCAGCACCCGCCGCCGGGCCGAGGCCCAAAGCCGGAGCCTCCGCCTGTATCAGCGGGAAAAACCAGCGCACCTAGGGCCAGGCTCTCCCGGGGGCTTCCTTGCAGAGACGGTACCAACGCGAGACACCGCAAATGCCAACGGCAGCTCCAGAGCCCAGGGGCCACCTGCACCTTTCCTCCTCCTCCTCCTCCTCCTCCTCCTCCCTTCCCGGGGCCTCGGCTCGAGGCGCAGCGGAGGCGGCAGCGGCAGGGCAGCCGGAGGCGAGCGGCCAAAGAAAGCCAGCGCCGTCCTGGCAGGTGACTCATCCCCATCCCCTTCACCTTGGGCTGAGGCAGCAATTTAACCCCGGGGGGGGGGACGACAGGCGAGGCGGGGGACGCTGCCGGCTGCCCGCGGGGCGACTCACTTGGCGCGCAGGGCGAGCTGCCGGTCGTTGGGGCAGACCCACGGCCCGGTCCCGCTGCCGAAGATGGTGTCGGCCATGGCGCCGGGCCGCGCTCGCGCCCGCGAGGGGCGAAGCCGGCGTTAAGCACCGCTGCCGCCCTGCGAAACACAAGCCAACAAACACCCTCGAGCGCTACGTTGCGATAAGCCTGGGGGCTCAGATTTTATGGCGCTCTGGAAGAAACCCACAGGCTCCTCACCGGCACCGCGACGGTTTTTCATTGCGAACCAGGGAGAAGCGGTGTTTATGGAAACGCCCTGCGCGGCCGCCCGGAGAGGGAAAGCCCTGCTCTTCCAGGCGCCGCCGACCCCACGCACCTCCGCAGCCCCGGGTCCTGCCTGCGCGCCGAGGAACAGCGGCAGCCAAAAGAGCTCGGTGGGGGCAAACCTGGTGCTGACGTGCCCAGCTCTCCTCCGCCGGATTGCCTCTCCCGCGCCGCACGTGTCTCGCGGGTATTAATGCTCGCTTTCCCCCAAAGAGACGCTCGCCAGCTTTAAAACCGCACCTGCCGGGCAGAGATAACGCGTTTAAAGCCGTTTGGCAAACGCAAAGCAGACGCAGTACCGAGCGAGCTGCATCGCCCGCCGACGGCGCCGTAATTCCCGAGAAAACACGTGTTCTCGTCTCGCCCACCGCCGCTCCCGCTCGCCGTCCCCCGCGGACACGTGCCGCCCGCTGCTCCCGCGCCGGGCACGGCCGCGGCCTTTACGCGGGGAGGCGGCCGAGCAAACGCCACGCCGAAACGGCTACGGGAGCGCCCAGCCGCCACCTGCCCCGTTGCTTCGGCTAGGCAGCTCGCATCCACGTGCATTTGTTTTAGAGACTATTAATTAGGCTGGGTTTTTTTAACAGTTCATTTACAAAATAAGAATTAAGCAGCTGGCCAGAGCCAAGCTCCCGGTTCCCAGGGAACCTGCTGGGAAGCGCCGCTTCCCGGAGCTCCCCCGGGCCTGCGAGCGGGGAGCTGGAAGCGGCGCTGCGGAAACCCGACGTGCGGCAGCGGCCACCCCACGCGCAACGAGCTGTAAAGAGCCGGATTCTCCCCAAACCCGTGGCGCCGGGGGAGGACAACCAGCGCCCCTCCTTGCTGACCAGCCCCCGGCCCCCTCGGGCCCTCGCCAGGTGCTGGCGCGTGGGGCCAGGCTGCCCCTCGACGGCGCCGCGGCCCCCAAACCCGGCGCCCCGGTTTTACCCCCTAAAAACAGCCTCCCGCTCTGGGCGCACGAGGTGGAAGTGTCCCCCCCCTCCCCCCGCCGCCTCTCCCTGCTCACCGCCGCCGCGCAGCGCCCGCCCCGCCGATCGCGGAAACGCAGCGCACCTGCGCCGGCCCCGGCCCCGGCCCCGGCCCGCCCCCGCGGGGCCCCTCGAGGTCCCGCCCGCCCCCCGACGGATCCGCCCCCGCGGGGCCCATAGAGGTCCCGCCCCCCGACAGCCCCGCCCCGCCCCCGCGGGGCCCCTGCGGCCCCGGCCCGCCCCGCGACGGCCCCGGCCCTCCCCAGCGGGACCCGTCGAGGCCCCGCCCCCCGTGGCCTCGCCCCGCCCCCGACGGCCCCGCCCCCCACGGGACCCGTCGAGGCCCCGCCCCGCCCCCCGACGGCCCCGCCCCCGCGGGCCACCTCGAGGCCCCGCCCCCGATGCCCCGCCCCGCCCCCCCCGACGGCCGGGCACTCCCTGGCGGCGCCGCCCCGCGCCAGCGCCCCGGCGGCCGCGAAAGCCCGGAGCGGAGCGGAGCAGCGCGGAGCGGAGCCGCCCGTCCCGGCGCCGCTGGACGCGGCTGTGCAGGGGGGAGCCTGAAACGGGACCTTCCTCCCCCCTTTCCCCTCCCCGGCAAAAATGCGTCCAAGCGAAAAAACCACACCAAGGGGAAAAATCACCTCCAAGCAAAAACACACACCCCCAGCAGAAAACAACAACAAAAAACCCAAACCCAGGAAAACCCCACTTCTGCAGCCAAAAAACCCTCCACCCCCCCTTCTCCTCCCGGACGGCGGAGAGAGGCCGAGGAACGGCTCCGTCAGCCGGCAGCGCGGTCCTGCGCCCTGCAGCATCCTCCGGGCACCGGGAGCGAGGCCGTGGGGCGGGTGCGACACCACAACGCCCCGGCGAGAAAGGCCACGCGGGGGACAGAAACCTGCTTATAATAAATAATACATATATGTTAATAATATATCGTAATAAAACACGCCTCGCTTTGCACGTCCAAGAGCGGTACAAACACTAGTTAGTGGGGGGAGCAAGGCCCTCGGCGAAGCGGGATCGTGCGGCGAGGCCACGGAGAAACTGCAGGAACGGGGTTATTCCCCAGCACCCAGCAAACCGCAGGACCCCGGTTATCCCCGGCAGGACCCCGGTCATCCCCGGCGCCCCGCAGACGGAGGCCCTGGGGCTCGCGGCCGCCTTGGCCGGCGGAGGCGGGGGCGAATTTGCCCTCCGACGGGGAGGGCGGGTGGGAGGGGGGCGAGGGGAGCGGACCCCCCCGCTCTCGCACAGCCCGGCTGCCCCACAGTGGGGCCAGACCCCCCGGCGAGGCTGGGCACCTAAACCGGGGACCGGCCGCCCGACAGCGTTCACCTCTGAGCATCTATTTTGCTTTTTGGCTTAGGCAAGTGTAGGAAAACAGAGGAAGAGGGTCGCTCTTTCCCTGCTGATGGCTTTCACTGACTTGTTCACCGTCTCACAGCTGCCGGGGATGTTAAATGCGCACGGCGAGGAGGGGAGCAGAGAGCGGGCCTCTCCCGCAGCCCTCCGCGGTGCTGTCCGTCCCCTGCAGACGCTCCCAGCCGATCCGTCTCCTTTCCGCGCAGGCAGTGGCTGCACGCTGGGAGCAGCCTTCCTGCGGGACCCGCCGGCATGCACTCGGCTCACGAAACGCAGCGCAGGGACCGTCGTTCGGAGCGGCGTCGAGCGCCCGTGCAGGGACGGGGCCTCCCGGCTGCTTTCGCCCGGTTCCAGAAGCCGACTGGGTCCCCGCTGGGCTCCGCGGCTCCTCCAGCCGCGCGGACGGGCGCCGGGGGCCAGGCTGGTGGCCTCTGCGAGGGGACGTCCCGGCCGGGCGGTGCGGCACGGACAACGCGTCGTGCCGTGGAGGGTCCCGCGGGGACGCCGGGGATGTCCCAGCTGGGGCGCGTTTGAGGGCAAAAAGCCTTCGCGCCTGGAGACCGCGCTGCCGGCGTCCGTCCCTCCGCTGGCGGGGTGCACGGGAGGGGAGAGGGCGGGGGGGATGGAGGTGCTGGGGGAGATGGAGGAGAAAGGCAGGAGAAGGGAGATGGTGGGATGAGGGGAGATGGAGGGGAAGGGGCTGGGGGGAGATGGAGGGGGAAAATGTGGAGGGAAGATGGCAGGATGAGGGGAGATGGAGGGGAGGCGCTGGGGGAAATGGAGGGGGGAAGTGTGGAGGGGAGATGGAGGAGAAAGGTGGAGGAAGGGAGATGGTGAGATGGGGGAGATGGAAGGGAAGGCGCTGGGGGAGATGGAGGAGAGGCAGGAGAAGGGAGATGGTGGGATGAGGGGAGATGGAGGGCAAGGCACTGGGGGAGATGGAGGAGAGAGGCAGGAGAAGGGAGATGGTGGGATGAGGGGAGATGGAGGGCAAGGCGCTGGGGGAGATGGAGGAGAGGCAGGAGAAGGGAGATGGTGGGATGGGTGCTGGGCGCTGGGGGAGATGGAGGTGCTGAGGGGAGATGGAGGGGGAAGGCATTGAGGGGAGATGGTGAGATGAGGGGAGATGGGGAGGCGCTGGGGGAGATGGAGGTGCTGGGGGAGATGGAGGGGGAAAGCGTGGAGGGGAGATGGTGAGATGAGGGGAGACGGAGGGGGGAAAGCACTGAGGGGAGGGAAGATGGCCAGGGAAGGGGGGAGGCACCGGGGGAAGGTGCCAAGATGGAGGGAAGGTGCCACCCCCAGCACCCCCCCCCCGCCAGCCTCACCAAGCGCGTGCAGCTGCACGGGGGGGGCGGCAGGAGCACAGGGCCCCCCCGAGCCGCCTCCGGTCTCGGGATGCTGCGGATACTTGGTGGGTTTCTCCCGGGAGCTGCAGCCGAGTCGTTTAAATATTCCCCATTTCCCGGGCGCGAGTCGCGGGACCGACCAGCCGCCCCTGCAGAAACGGGGTGATTCCAAGTTTTTCCCGGGTCCAGAAACAGCATTCACTTCCAGGATCCTGGTACAAAAGGTGCCTGAATTCTCCCAGAAACCTTCCTGCAAAAACCACCTCGCTCACCGCGTTAGCGGGTCGCAGCTAAATACAAACCCAGCGGCCAGGACCCCCCCCCCCCCGCGCGGGAACGCGTCGGCAGCCCCAATACACGCGTTTCACCGGGGAGAATGGCTACGTTAGCCCATCCAACACGCATTTCTATTTAAAAGCGAGGTTTCAGGCCGTTCTGGCTTGGGTCCTTACTGCGGGGCGTGCGTGAGGCTCGGCAGCCAGTCGTTGCCCCCGAGGGCAGCACGGCCGAATCCTCACCCAGGGCACCGCCGGGGGAGCTCGGAGGGGTGCAGAGATAAGCAAGCTTTTGCATTTAAAAAGCAATAAACAAACCAAGCAGAACCTTCACTTAAAACACAGTTACTGCTATCCGGCTATCCCGAAGCGACGCGCACCGCGTTACTGCCGAGCATCTCAGTGGTCCGTGTGTGCTGCAAGACTAACGGGGAGCCCCTGTGGCAGGTGGGGAAACGAAGTCTGCGAGCGATTGAGTCACTTGATACGACACTTGAAGGCTAAAATGACTTGCAGGCACACAGACTGACCATTGCAAACAGAGCGCGCTGCAAAGTCGGGGTTGGGATCCAGCCCTCTGGTCTCCCGGCTGGTGCTCTGATTGCTAAGCACAGGGTTTTGTTTTATTTTATTACAAAAAAATCATTGCATAGGTCCCCCAGATCTGACATTTTTGAGAGCAGAGCATATGCAATGAAAAGCGGGCTTATCTGTAGCGATGGGGTCATCCGGGGGTACCTAACTAGAAGCCCATTTGGCCAATATGACTTAGAAACACGTCAGTGAGCCGGTTGCCTTGTACCCACCTGCTTCAGCACCTACCACACTGCGCTGCTCCAGCATTGAAAAAAAAAAAAAAAAAAAAAAGTTAGATGGCACATCGGAAAGGAGCAAAAGTTTTCCAGTTTCCTGGAGCCTTCCTAAAAGATCCTGCTCTGATTTAAAAGTTCTTCTTAATGTCTCTTTGCATGCACGTTCATAAAGCAGTTAATGTTTATACGCGGCTTTGCTGCTGTGCGGTACTTCGGACGCTGCACGGCACGCGGATGCTCGCAGGGGCCTTCGCAGGCGCCGGACACGCTGCAGAACAGCCTCAAGGCTCCCCAGATTCCTATAACGTCACTACATGCAAATCCAGAGCTTTTGCAAACAGATATAACCAAATGAACGATAAAAAGTAAGTAAAAAATCCTATTATGAGTTAATTAACTGATGTTCTATTGTCTCCATTTCTACTCTGCCAGAGATAGGAACAAGCTCAGCGTGCCTGCACATCCAGAAGGGTTTAACACCACATCGAGGATCCAGAAAAGCAGCAGCATTTCTCCCAAAACGACAGCTTGCGCCCACCGATCTTGCTCGTATAAAGCTTAATACGTAACACGGCCTGGTCTTACTTTTATGCTGTATTTACTAATGTAGCATTTGAGCATCTGCACTTTTATCCAAAATTAAAAAGAAATTACTGTCTGGTTAAATACTCGTTATATTTAAAAAGGACAACTGCTTCATTTGTAGGATGTATCGAAGTCCACACCAGAGACTCTCCCTGTAAAAATAAACCTGGACCAGATGAAAGACTCAAATACACACACGCCGCAGGGGATTTTCAGCTGTCTTCAAGGTACTTTTTCAAGCGTCTTACTAAACTGATAAAGCCACAACACTTGTTTTCTTCTTTTCTTTGCCTTAAACACAGACAGTTTTATATAGGAAATGCCTTCCTCGAGCATGCAGCAACAACATCTGACGTGAGAGAAAGAAAAGGGGCTCTCGGATCGGCAGGATATATTATGTATTTATTTCTAAGTAAATACCATAACAAACACCGAAGATTTTTGAATAAAAAATAAAAAGACTTCCCTATATTACAGTTTTCAGACCATTTATTATTAGTTAAATGAGAAAACTAAGAGGAGGAGATGGGGAAGGTCCCAGACACTGGAGCACTTGCAGAGAGCTGATCGGAGCTTCGCAAATGTCGGATCACCAATAATTTAAAAAGCATCTCTACCCATTAAAATACGTTTGAGAGGAACATCGTTAAATCTGCTCGCTTTATAGATCAGGTGTTTTATCCTAAAGGCATAACGTAGGGTCATTTCATTTCTAATTGAAGTAGGAAGAAGTAAGGATAAGCCCTATCGGGAGCCAGGCTTAAGGGAGGACCGCGGCGTGCATTTAAGAAGCATCTCCTAAATACTGCTCCTAAATACTGAGACCAGCGAGTCTAAGGAGAAGCCCGCGCTGCTCCCGGCACCAGCAAAGGCTCCCGGAATTCGGCCTTCTGCGTCGCCCTGGAATCGTTTAGGATCTGCTTTTCCGAGGCGAGTACCAAGGATTAAGGACATTCTGTTCCGAGCTAATAAATAAGTAAAACCCACAGACACCAAACCACACGCGCGCGAGCCTTCCTGCCCCGCTGCGTCTTCGGTCCCCGGTTCGGTTCGGCCCACGCGGGCGGTAGGGACCCTCCGCGCCGGCGGTCACAGCCGCGCGACCACCCGGCACAGCCCGCAGCAGCCTCGCCCCGGACACCGTCACCCTTGGGGCCGGGCACCCGCTTTAAAAGCGGGCCCGGGGGGACGCCGCACCGGCTCTGCTGTTCTTCGTTGCAAGCCCAGCTACCCACACGCGAGCGTTAGCGCGTTGCACCGAGACGACTGGGCTGTAGGAATCGGTACCGGTACCAAAGACGGCTGTTCCGTCCACCCGGGTGACACAAACAACCCCGTCCCCGCCTGGCCGCGGGAGCAGCCACCCCCCGCCCTGCCCCGAACCCCTCTTTCCACATCCCCCCCCAAGCCAGACACGACCGCGGCAGGACGACCTCTTCTATCTGTGCAATGCGGAGTTCCAGCCTGTCTCCCGGTTAGCTTTTTCCAGCAGATTTCAGGAGGAAACAGTCCCGCGGTTTAAGCTGACACACACGATGGCTCTCTTGGTGTGTCATCAAACGAGCTGGCAGCTTTTCTGCAAGAGTGAACTGCCCTTATTTTTGCAATACGCCGATACCAAACGTCAGCGATACTTCCACCTGCCAGACACTATTCCTGGTTCTTTCTTACCTGCGAGACAGCAGCTACCTTTTCCTCTGGGAAAACATCTCCCCCCCTTTTCGCCTGATCACCGCGCTGCAGCGGAGGGGAGGGAGGGAACTAACAACTTCCAGGGCGACGGAACAAGCTCCTCGCTAAGGGATGCTCCCGCAGGAGACCGGGTTCGGGCCGTTGGGGCGCTTAAAGCAGGAATAAGAGCTGAGACAGAGGTGGCGACGGGGGGGGGCCCCCAGCCCGGCCGGAGCGTTGGGATCTGCTCCCCTCCGGCTAGCGGGGAGCCGGCGCAGCGGCTCGGAGGGGCCCGGGACCGACCCCGGCAGCAGCGACAGCCGCCAGTCAGCAACCGTCCGGGAGGCAGTCGCTGCCCGGGGCCTCCGCGGCTTCCAGCTCGACGCTGGAGAGGAAGCGCCGCAGGGATTTCCGGCAGTTGTAGCCCAGCGTGGTGGTGTACACAGTCTTGGCGTGCTTGGGGTAGACGATGGTGGTGCTGGTGAAGCGCAGGGGCTTGTGGCGGGGCTCGAAGCGGACCTCCGCCCTGTAGCTGCGCCACGTGCAGTTGGGGACGCAGACGACCGTCTGGCTGCAGGAGGAAACGCTCAAGCCCATGGGCATGTAGACGTCGTCGATGAAGTGCTTCTCCGAGTCGTATCTGACCGAGGACGTGTACCTGGAATGGGAGAGACGGGCTTCAGGTCTCCCTGGGGGAGCTGGCGGGCGTCGAGGTTGTACCCCCGGCTCTGGGCCTGGCTGCTCCACCACAACCTTCACCCGGCAGGGAGGAATCGCAGCCCGCGCACCGAGCGTCCCCGACAAGGAGATGCTGCAGCGTCTGGTTTGGGAGAGGCAGCTTCCCCCCCGCACACGGACAGCCGTGGGTTTGCTTTCAGCGGGTGCAGCTTCCCTTGGGGGCCGGGGGGGCTGCTGCCCCGCGCCGGGGTGTCCATCACTGCCCGACCCGACCCGGCTGCTGGTGCTGCTGGTGCTGCCGGTGCTGCTGGAGCTACTGGAGCTGCAGCCCAGCGCGAGCCACCGCCGCATCGCACCACTGCGACCCGGGACGTTCGCGGGGACAATTCACAGGCTGTGAAGTGATGCAGCGCATCCCAAAGAAAAAAGTCAGGGACATCCCTCGATGTTAACTTTTCTTTTAGTTCATGCAACTGGCCACAGTTGGTGAGACAGAAACTTCTTATAGAGCCACAGAGAGAGCAAAATTCCCTTCCCCTAATAAAAGAGCCGCTTAGGAAGACCGCTGCCTTGAGGATCTTCCCTCGTGACTACGCCGCATTTGGGAGCTGTGCAACGGAATAAAAAGCAGGAGAGTAAAACGCAGGAAATCTTCCTGGAAAAAGTTTTACGCGAGAGCGCCTGAACGCTCCCGCAGCCCGTGCAAGCGGCCGGGCCCAGGAATGCACAGCTGCGGCGCACAATAGCTCGGCAAATAAATCAGCCCGACTCAGGGGCGCTGATAAGGCCCGACGCTCCCGCTCCTTCGGCTGCACCGCGGCGTTTACCTTATTTCCTTCGGAGGCAGGGGGTCGAGCTCGACGCCTTCGCCGAAGGAGAGGGCGCAGAGGCGGGGAGGGCAGCCGGGGAGCGGGGGGCCGGGCGAGAACGCGGAGCTCTGCGGAAAGGCGAAAACGCGTCAGGGGGCGGCTGCGCCCGCGGGGAAGGGCACGCGGTGGCGGGGACCACGCGGGTCGCGGGACGGGGACGGAGGCGCTCGGCGGGGCCGGGATGGGACGGCGTTCGCTCGCGGGACGGGGCGTTGCGGGGGCCCCGGGGAGCCCAGGGACGCGCGGCCCCGGCGGCAGCGCGGCCCCCGACGGGTGCCCCCCCCGGACGCTCCTCCCGCGTCGCTGCCGCCCCTTAACCAACCCAGCGGTTTCCGACGCAGCAGCAGCCCGGCCCCCCCCCTCCTCCCCCCCAAAGCCCCTTCTGCGAAGGGCAGCGCAGCCTCCCCCGGCGCTGCCAACCGGGGGGGGGGCGGGGGGAACCGGTACTCACGGCGGCGGGCGGCGCGGCCCCGTCGGGCTCCGGGAGGCCTGCGGGCGAGCGGCGTTCGGGGCTGCCCGCCGGCAGCAGCCAGGCGCCGTGGCCCGGGCCGGGGCTGGGGGGCAGCCCGGAGTCGGGGCTGTCCAGCACCCCGTCGCCGCGCTTCCTCGCGTCCGGCAGCTCGGGCACCTCCCGCAGGCTCAGCCGCCCCACCATGGCCCGGCCCGGCCCGGCCCCGCTCAGCTGCGCTCCGTCCGTCCCGTCCCGGACCGTCCCGTCCCGTCCCAGCCCAGCCCGGACCGTCCCGTCCCGTCCCGGCTCCGCCGGCAGCGCCCGGGGCAGGGCGGGGGCGGGGCAACACCCGCAGGCCCCGCCCACCTCCCGCCTCGCCCCGCCCCCGGCTCCGCCCGCCGGGCCCGGTTCCCCCCCCCCCCCCCCCCCCCCCCCCCAACCCCGGTAGGAGCGCGGATCCCCCAAAGCAGGGGAAAGGCGAGGGGAAAAGGAGCGAGGGGAAAAGGAGCGAGGGGAAAAGGAGCGAGGGGAAAAGGAGCGAGGGGAAAAGGAGCGAGGGGAAAAGGAGCGAGGGGAAAAGGAGCGAGGGGAAAAGGAGCGAGGGGAAAAGGAGCGAGGGGAAAAGGAGCGAGGGGAAAAGGAGCGAGGGGAAAAGGAGCGAGGGGAAAGCGAGGGAAAAAGGAGCAAGGGAAAAGCGAGGGAAAAAAAAAGCAAGGGAAAAGCGAGGGGAAAAAAGAGAGAGAAAAGCAAGGAAAAAGAAGGCAAGGAAAAAGCAAGGGAAAAAAAAGCAAGGAAAAAGACGGCAAGGAAAAAGTGAGGGAAAAAAGCAAGGGAAAAACAAGGAAAAAGAAAGCAAGGAAAAGTAAGGGGAAAAAAGCAAGGGGAAAGCGAGGGAAAAGCAAGGCAAGGAAGAAGCAAGGCAAGGGAAAAGCCCCTGGAAAGGGGTCCTGGAGAACCGCAGCAGTCCCTTCCCCGGCAGCAGTGTGCGCCCGGACACGGCCTGGACAAGGCGCTGGGGCCCCGCTGGTTCGTGTTGCATTGCCACGAAAAAATATATATAGACACATATATATAAAAAATATGTATATTTTATATATATATATATGTATGTTAGATATTTATATTTAATACTACCCGCTGCCCAGCAGGCTCCCTGGGCCGCCGCCAGCCAGACGGCAACGCAGCGACTCCGGCAGCACCTCCCGCCCCCGGCACGGGGCAGCCGCGGGGGCCGGGGAGCTGCTGAGGCCAAAAACCCTCTTTTCCCGGCGGTGCCCCCCGGCCGAGCAGGGGACGGGCATCGCCCTCCCGCTCCTGCAGTGCTCTTGTTCTGCTATAACCCCCCGGCAGCTCCCGGCTCTGCGGCGAGGGGCAGCGTCCTCCGCTCCCCCAAATTAAAAGCAGGCCGGGACGCGCAGCCGGAGGCGTCTGGGGTTCGCGGCTATGCAGCACGGGGAACTCCGGCTGCTTCCTCCAGGAATTCGCCTTCCTTTGAAGAAATACTGCGAGGGGTTTGTCCTTGCTGAGAAATGCAGACGGAGGGGAAAAAAGACTGATTGAAACCTTCGGGGTCTGAGAAAAAAAGTGTTGGGCAGGTGCTTTGTTGCTCTTGATTAAAATATACCCGAAAGAGAGAGGTGGGTCTCGGCGAGCAGCGGGAAAGCCGAGCCCTCGGAATCGCCCAGAGCCCCTTTCCCGGAGGAGCCGCCGCCGAAGGCTGCCGGAGCGGCTCCCAGGCGAGCAGGAGCAGCCCTGCAGAGCCAACGCCGAGCTCCTGGGCAAAAAAAAGAAGAAATTCTGCCAATAGCAGGGTTAGTGTGATATTTATATATTAAATATATATATATATTTAAATATACATATAGGCAAGGCACAAGGCAACCGCTGTACCCTGCCTGCCTGGTGCCCGGAGGTGGCTGAGCCCTGCCACGCTCGTGGCAGGAGTGGCTGCGAGAAGCGAAGGCCCCGGGGCCCCGCAGTCACCGCTGGCTTTCGAAACCTTTCCCCTGCTTCCCCCCCCCAGCCTGTTCCTGCGGGGTTGTTTGCTTTCCAGCCGCCGCGCGCAGCCGGGACGTGCCGCTATCTTATCAGGATCCGCGTTGGAGAAAGGACTTTCCACCGGGGCCTGGCCGAACCAGCCGCCGAACAAGGGCCGCATTGACGGCGCCGTGGGGGGGAGCCGGCCCCGGGCGGGAGGAAAACGGATCAGAAGGATTCCCTGTTATTCGATAACGATGGAAAATTATTTCCGAGCGCTGGGAAATTCCCGGCCGCTCACCCCGGCGACACCGCCGGCCCGGGAATGGCGGTGGCGGCCTGCCGAAGCTCGGACATCGAAACGTCGGCGGCCAAGTTCACCCCGCAAGTCGGGGGCAAGCAAGCGAGCCCCCATCTCCCCGCCCTGCCCGGGCACCGAGGAAGCAGGGCAGCAGCGAGTCGCTAATTCCCCCAGCACGAGAAACGCCTTCGACGTCGAGTATTGTCGCACGCAAAGGCCCTACCCCTTAATTACTTCCAAAGGAAAAATTAGGCTCTTGCAGAAGTGCCTCCGGCAGCTAGAATTAATCAGAACTCATCCTGTTATTTCGGGGCAGAAAGGCAGGGTTGCGGATGCAGGCGGTGCCGGCGGGGAGGTGCCCGGGTGCGGGGGGGCCGCTGGAGCCCGCCAGCCCCCCCCGCATCTGCACCGTGGCGGTTTTATAAAAAACACCCAGAAGAGGAACACCAGTAACCATTTAATCCATTTTAGTGTGACACTCCAACATACAGCCGGAAATACTCCTTGGCCAAAAAATGTAAAAAGTGGCTTTTATACAGAAAAAGAACACCCTTGTTGGTCCCCCGGAGACATAACCCCCCCCAGCTCACATTCACACGTACAGAAGTGCCAGCGCCGATAAACACCCGAGTCAGGGGGACAAAACCTTTTAAAGCTGAAAGGGGAAAAACGTAAACTTGCCTTCTAGAAAAGTGGCACTCAAAACATCCAGGCCTACAGCGTTCTTCCGAAGGCGGAAACCAGAAATCCATTTTCCCTTTTCTCTTTAGAATTAAATGCAGAAAATGAAAAGTCTTCTGGGAAAGACACGTGACGACAGCTTCAATGTGGTCTTCAGCTACTCACAATTTAGCGAGTCGTCCACAGACATCGCAAGGAAAAATTAATCTAAAATAAGTTATTTATCTGCCCTGGGAATAGCGCATCTCTGCAAACCCTGTGTTCCTCCCGCCCTGGCTACTGCATTCGGTAATGCATACACCGTTCTGCACGTGCACCTTAACGTAATTTAATTTGTCCCTTGGGAAGAGCTGCTCACAATCCCACCGTGCTTTCAAACACCCTCTTCGGTCACTCGATGTGTACCAAGAGCAAACGCTACTCCCTGTGCAACCCCGATAAGAAACGGGAAACTTGGTGAAGCAACGACGGATTTAGCGAGTATTTCTAAACACCGAGCGGCCGGGAGCTGCCGCCCCTCCGAGCCGTTCGGAGACGAGTCCCCCCCGCCGCCGGGGAGCCCTGCGAGCAGCCCCCCTGCTCCTGACGGGCGGCACGGCCACGGCCACAGCCACGGCATCCTCCGCCGGGGTCCGGGCCCGGGGACCCACGAGGAGATTTCCTAAGCGGATGGTGCTGATACACGAGTTAACGCACGCCTGGCTGCGGGGGCAGACTGCTGCAAGCAGCGTCACCGAGAACTGACTGCCGAGGATTTCATCTCCGCTGATTTACCGCTCCTGCTCGAAGCACGGGGTCAGCCCTGGCTGTAAGCGCAGGCTCATTTGTCGGCCTTGCAAAATGAGTAAGGGATTTTACCTGGCCCTGCAAAAAGGACTTTACAAAGCCGGGCACAGAATTTGCCCTCCTATGGGCAGCGGTGAGAGGCAGAGCACAGCCCGTGCCCGCGCCTCCCCCCTGCGAGCACGGGCGGGCGGACGCGGCGTTAGCCCAGGATTTTGGCTCACTCGGGGAAACCTCTCATCCCACCTTCCAGCGAAGCTCTGGATGGAGTTTGTCCTCCCGGGGCGCATTGGGTCCGTCCCTCCCAGAACTGCAGCAGTTAATCGTAATCTCGTAGTGACAACACCCCTAATAAATACAGTCCAAGAGCCCCGGCTTGCCGTGGAGCGTGACCCTTCCAGGAAGGCGTCCAACGGCAGAGTCGCTCCTCACCTGCCAAACCAGCGCGTGGCTTTTTTCTTCTGCAAATACAAGTGAAGCTTCAGTTAAAAGCAAGCAGGCACAACTGCTCCATCCGCCCCCCAATCCATAGGGCACGGAGGAGCTTGGGAAGAGATCCCGTGGGGCTACCAAGGAGTCGATGCGTCCCTGCACGGGGGCTCCTGGGGGAAGCTGAGGCAAGGCTCAGCTCAGGGGAGCTCCGGGCCCCCGAGCCCAGCCCAAGCCCCGCTCCAGCTGCGTGGCCGGGTGCCAGCGGGAGCAGGAGGGTGGCACGGGTTACGCCAAATATTTCACCTTCGGTTCTCTTCTCCTCTGCACTGGTTCAAGCTGACGCTGGGAGGAGGAGACCGAAGAGGAGGAGGAGGAGAGGAAGGCCCCTGACGTCCGAGGCTGCTGTAAGCGTCCTGCCCGGGAACAGGCCCTGGCAGCCGCAGGCTCCTCACCAAAACCAGCCTTCCCAGCGTCTCTCCCGGCCGGGCAGCGAGGGTGCCAAAGGGGCACACCCGGGCTGGAGGACGCCGGCTGGCACGAGGGCGAGGGACGCTTCTTCCATGAAGGGCCCTTTGTGGGAGAGGGCGAGATGAGCATGGAAACTCCCGTTGGGACAGCGGCCGAGCCCAGCACACGCGGGAGAAATAACAAGAAGCTGCAGACGGGCTCAGCAGATGGCTGCTTTGGCCTTTAAGCCACCACAGCTAGGGAGGCTGCTGGCTCGGCGGCGGGCGGTTTGCCAGGGTGCGGAGGCGATGAATCCAGCCCTTTGCTCGTGCTCGGAAAGGGATCTGCCTTGCTGTCTCACTGGTGGTTTGTGCACGCATGCCTCTCGGGCAGCAGGGGAGAAGTCTGCTTCAGGCTTCTCTTCTGGGCATTTCTAATGATTTCAGTGAGCTGCAGATGCCGCGTCCCAGCTGTTAAAGCTTTTTTTTTTTTTTTTTTAATAAATAATGAAATAGAGGAACAGCTCTGCATCAGGGAGTGGGGAATGACACCAAATTCTCAGACAAAATCCTTAGTGCCGCAGGGGGAGCGCCCAGCGGGGCTGATGGGACACCACGTGTGTCCCAGCCAGGTATTCTGACTGGATAATCCCTCTACACCATCTTCACAGCTGATGGCTTCCAGGTACCTGTATTTTCTCCACCACATGGACCTGGCAGCGTCCTCGGTTTCATCCACGCTAAGCTATCTACAGGGCAAACTCCTTGGTCTGATTCTCCCTTGGTCTGAAGGGAGATGCAGTGCCACGGTCTACGATGGTTAACAGATCACAGGGCATGAGAGCGACCGGACACTGATTTTTCAGCAGCATAGTGTAAATAATAGTAAGTCTGAAGAGCTTTGCCCCCAGCGACTGCAGCTAGTCCTGAGCAACAAATTTTCCTTCTGCTCACTTAGAGCCTTTTTTTGATGAGTTTCTCCAGCTTCCGTATCCGAGAGGACTCCTGCTCTGGCGTAGGAGCGCTCAGCGAGAGGGAGCTGGTGTTCTCCGCGCCGGAGGGGGGGGCCGGGAGGCGCTGGCGGAAGAGCTCCAGCATGCTGCTTTGCTCGCTCCTCTTCAGGCCCTGCAAGAACAGAGAATGGTGAAATAAGCAGGTTAGACTTCACTGATCAGGGAGCTAGTGCACACGAGAGCAACTGCTGGAGAGCCCGTTTCAAGCCTCGGTCTTTTGTTCACCCACCGAGCGCCGTATGTAGATCTCTGAATGATCTAGGTACAACTGAGCTCAGCCATGGGGGCCAGCACAGCTGTGAGCACAAAGTGAACCCAAGAGCTGTTCTTCAGTAGAAACTACATGTTTTCAGAGTAGAGAGGACACACTCGTCCTACAGAGTGCTCCTACTCCCAAATCCCTCTGGATTTGTACTGAAAAAGTCACCAACGACTTCAGTGCAGCTCTAACAGATGAGCAGAAATTTTGTAAGACTAGTTCTAACCTTCATGTCTAGTATCTTCTGGAAAGTGTCTGTGCTGCAGTCGGCAAGGAGTTTGATGTAATTGTCCACAAACACAACTGGGGGCTCATGCGGAGCCATAACCACCTGCCGAGAGAGGGGAAAAAAGAGATCAGACAAATTCTGCGTGTTAAGTCAATGCACAGGCAGTGCAAGCACAGGAGTGACAGCTCGACTGGCTTCTCCTAAAATAAGATGCCTAAGGAAGAGCACAGGGGTTGTACGTGCGGATAGTAACTGAAAGGCAAAGGCGAGCGAAGAGAAGCGAAGTAAGGAGCAGCCGAGGAGCAGGGGGTAGTCTGGGGTAGTCTGACGATGCTCTTCCTGCAAACACTCCCTGCCCAGAACCGCGTGGGTCAGAGCAATCCGCTTTGCCATCTCGCTTCTGGTATTTAACCTCACGGATGAGAGCTGCCCCCTCGTAGCCAGATCTGGGCACTCAGTAACTCTGCGCTTTGGGCACAGCTCCGCTCGCACGCTCCTCTGGAGGGACTGGGATGCGGGCTGCTGATCAGCACGCTAATCCCCCTCTGACTTCCACCCCGGAGCTCAAAGCCTCTTAGTCCCAATGAAGATCAAGTCAGAAAAAAAAATAAAATACAGACTTCAAGCTGGAAAGAGGATTATTCATTTCTGTATTTCCCTTTTATGAGCAATGAGCTCCATAAAGAACACATCTTTTGCTAATCCTGGGTAGCAAAACCATCTTTCTGGGGAAGCTCGTGCATGTGTGTGTGTGAAGGTGCTCACACGCAGAGGAGAAAACAGCACAGGACCAGCCTCTGCCCTGCTTTTCATAGCATTTCCATATGTTTCCACTGACCCATTTCACCCCACGCTGTATTCTGTCACCGAGACGCTTCTTTCTTTCCCTGCACTTCAGACCAATGAAACATCATAGCCATGTATACACTTACAAATCCTTCATTTACAGCCCTTGTAAAAATCCTATGCCAAGTTGAAAAGCTGGACACCGTAGCCAGAGGAGAAAGGAAACAGCTCTGCAGGACGTGGACACCCTGACTCCCTCCTCCCTGCGTGGATCCGTGCGCTGTACAGTTTAGAGGAATGAATTTGTTTGTGCCTTCTATGGGCTTAACGATACTTCAACCAAATTAGCTGTGCTGGTATGAACTAGGGTGTGATAATGCGTGGTGGTATTGTTGTGTGCAACAGAAGCATCACTTCTGAGCCATTTTGCTGCTATGTAGGAGAGCCCTGAAAACACCGAGGGGGTGTGTTAGCCTGTACTTCTGATCGGGTACTGCCTGTGAAACACTTCTTAGGAAAAAGACTCTTAAATGCAGAATTTGGAAACAGCAAACAGACAGAGGAGTCTGAGTACTGACAAAAAGAAACAACCCACACGGCAAACAGAACAGCCTCAGGTGAACACTCAGCTCCGGGTTCCTGCAAGCAAATTGGTAGCAGGCACTTCGGAGAGGCTTTTTTCTTCCCCACGCCCAAGAGATGGGTGCTGACGCCAGCCTCAAATGCCGGCGCGTGGGTTACCTAACACTTTGGGTGATCAGGTTCAGTCGCTGTGATTAGCAAATTGGTCAGTCATGTAGCCCAGGCACTAGCTGATTACAGGAGCATTATTTTGTAATACATCTCTGCGGGGGTTTGTGGCCCTGAACACAGTAAGAGTATCGCTGCTTAATTGCTAGTTATACTGACAGTGAGCTCTCACCTGGGGCCAGCAAAAATGCTTTATACAGCAGCACAGCGAGCATGCTATGTCTGAAAAAGTGGTCACGCTGCTAATGCAAAGTCTATGAATCCAGCAGTACTTCCACAGCTTTCGCTCACTGCCTGAGGAGCGGGGCTCGGCAGCAATGATTTCCTATGTCGTCCTCATGTCATTCCTGAGGAAGCCAGTGTGATGTTAAGGGTAGACAACAGGTTAACTCTACTGCTGTTCTGATTCATATATAAGCTCCAGGGAAAGATGTTTCTGTACACAACAGGCACCAACCTCTGCTCCTCTTAAAAAGAATATCTTGTTCCTGCTAAGGTCATTTCTAAAAAAGTTTAGACTTGCTTTAACATTATTTACCAGGACCCAGTCATTTTATTCCAAAAGCATGGAATTTCATAATTCCTGAATCCTGAATGCAAACTCAACCTGACGTTACCTTGGGCATGGCAGCAAACCCATGCTGAACAGCGGGCAAGCACAGCGCAGTGCGGACTCGACATCCCCCTCTTGCCTTTGCTGCGGTTTACGTGAGGCTCCCACCATCATGACTGATACCAGGTCCCACTAACGCACGCACAGAAACACCCTCACAGCTTTGTTAGTGAGCAGAGGATAATCTCATCACCTAGCAGGGCACAACCTGCAAAGCTCCCATGGCTGCTCTTGGGATCAAACCTAACTTCTGCTTCCCGAAAGGCAAGAGCAGGGAGGCGGAGGCAGGGGAGATTGCTTTGCTTGCTACTTTTTATGAAGACAACACATTGCTTTTGGGTCATTTTCCAGGCAACAGGTCTGGAAAATGAAAAAGGGCTCTGGTGAATACAGAAACTCAGACATGTTTGCACTGGCTGTTACACTAGACAGTAAACAGGTGACTCAAGCACAGCTTGGCTCCCCTGCCTAAGTCTGCACCAAGGTCTGGACTAACCTGAACTGGAGCATTAGCCCTGCAGCAGACACTTAGGGATGTTAGCTGTGATTTCCACAAGCTCCCAAGGACATTTGGTGCCCCAACTCCACTAGTAAGCAGGACTTGAACACACTGTTATCTTGAAAAGTGGGGATGAAAATTCAAATGTGATGTTAAAACAGAGCTGCAGCAAAACCAAGGCAAAAAAGCCAGTTCTGCAGAACAGCTGGCAGCACACCCGTACAGGCACGCATACATTCACGTGAGATCGGCGGCGCCGCGTCCAGAGGAAGGGCCCCCTGGAATTCACTCACTCCCGTTCCCTGTCCAGCAGTCTGGCTGGCAGCTTATCAAGAGTCTTGAGTTACCTTCAGGATCATTTCAGCCCGAGTCATGCCTTTCACCACTATCTTGGTGTAGCTGGCCGGAGCCTTCCTCACCACTTGGGAGCCAATGGAAGGCAGATCCAGGAGAACCATTTTCAGGGAGTGAGTGTCCAGCAGCAGCTGCAAGAGTTAATAACACCCCGTTATTCAGATCCCTTTCACCAAGCTCCATTAGCTGCTAGAATCCAACATGCTTAGATGTTTCATACTTTACACACTGAAAAGGTTGTAGTAACTGGACTGTAGGAATAGGAGGAATCAACCCATGTAATGGCAGTTCAAGAAGACAAGATCACCTGTGGATATGTATCAGCACCCTTTTTTAACAGAACATCATTCTACTGACAAAGTAAGTTATGGCAGCTAATCACCTGGCCCATAAGGCATGGATTTCCCAGTCCTCTTCCCTTAACAGCATAAAGTGAAACAACCTTGATTACCTGTAACTGTATCATTAATTAGATAGATATTGAGGTCAAATCAATTAACACCTGCTTTTGCAGCAGCCAGCAATTACAACAGGTCTTCTACACTTACTCAGCCACTTGGTGATTTCTTTTCTTTAAAAATAAAACTGCAACACAGTACCTACATTGAGAACTACCCAGTATCCTGTGCTTACTGACAGTGAAACCCATGGCCTGTTGTATGTTGTTTTTTACTAAACCAGCAGCTAAATAAGCTTCAAGTAACAGCCACTAAAAGCAGCCAAGTAAGATGGGCATCACAGCTCAACCACCATCTGATGACAAAGTGCTGTGAGTTAGGCTTTCTTAGAGCAAAATTATCCCAAATACTGCAACAACTGACTGCACAAGGTAGATTTAAAGAGGTGAGACAAGATCTGTGATAGACAGAAATCTGAATACAAACTGGACAAAAGGAGCAAAATTTACTTATGTAGGACCACGTGTGAAAACCTGCCAGACCGTCCTCATACACAGTGCATTTCCTGCAAAAGGGTTCTCCAAGAAATGGGAGGACGTTTGCTCTCCTTGCGCGACGTGCAACATTACCGGCTCTGCAGAAACCCCTACAGCCGCCAGAGTGAACAACATGAGTATTTATGTCACAGCTTTCCACACACATGGGAATTCAGTTAAAACACAGGATCTGCAAGACAGAGCCAAAGAGGAGGGGTGGCAGGTCACGCTACTTCAAATCTGGACCCCGTTATCCGAGGCAGCGTGTCGTTTCTCTGTGGTGCTTGTTTCATGGTTTGCATGGGATGGGCAGATGCTATCAATCTAGTCCTGGGGAGCCCATAAACCACATCACAAACAAGTAGCTCTGCACCCAGCAGAACTGCTGGGGCCTGGTGTCATCTCACGCTGTCCATCAGAGCTGGATTCCTGAGCGTCCAGGAGGGATCCCACAGAATGAAGATTTTTCCATGGTCAGGGAATTCACATCTTTCCCATGTAAATTCTCTGATGTCTAATATGAGTTTTGCTCACTTGGCAGCCTTTCCCACGGTCACGACATGTCGGGGCTCTGTCCCCTCACCCTATTTCCAGGGAACTTTAGCAAGTCCACGTCCCTGGGATTGCTGACTTACCATAAGAGTTCACTGAAATGGCCAATCGTAGTAAGTCAGAGACACACACAGAAAGTAAGGTCATGTAGATCTTGTTCCTCAATACACCAAACAGTGGAAACCTCCAGAAACGCTGTGCTAGTGTCCAGATTTCAAACATGATTATTAGCAGAGAGACAGGAGTGCTAGGGACCAGGAAGGCAGGGAAAGCACCTGCCACAGCAACACTTGCATCAGGGGAGAGAAAGTGGCACTGAAAGATGCAGACAGGTGACCGGTGGGATTTTCCAAAGCTCCTGAAGCAGTTCAGGACCTAAATGCCATTGAGAGTGGAGTCACGGATGGGGTCGCGCATTTAGATGTCTACAGCAGCACACACGGATGAAAACCCCCTGGAATACTGAATTCTTGCACTTGCAGGAAACTAGGCATTAACTGTTTAATCCAGAAATACTGCCTATGAAACATTTCTCACCACCCTATTGAACAAGACTTGCAACGAAAGAAGGACACAGCCTCTCACGGCCAGAAGAGGAAGAGTAAGAAGGACACTACCAATGCCTTAGGTGCCTGAACTGCTAGGTGAAATTCCCAGAGGCTCCTAGGACATGGTGCTTCCCAACAGGTCTGTAGGTACATGAAGGCTTTTGCTCATCGCACAAGATGAGCAGGAACTGTATTTCACTTGCTTGCTTTCCATAAGGAAACAGGAATGTCTTCTTGGGAAGCTCCTGTTCCATTTGCAGAGACACACTGCTCAGGTGATTATCCATCTTCTGATGCCTAAAACCTAAGTGGCTTTTAAGGCACTGATCTGAAGTCCAAGGCTCTTCCATCAGGGACAAGTCTTGTCTTTTCTTCCTTTTTGAAATCAGCCCACAGTAGAGCAGCTGCATGTGCAGCAGACAGCTGAAAGCCTGCCTCATCCAAACCTCATCCCCGGCGAGCAGAGCGGTCCCAGCCCACAGGCAGGTGCAGGAGATGTGGGGTCAGAGCCCAGCAGCTGCACCATGCTCTAAAGGTAGTAAATACTCCACGCTGCCCACCCACGCGCACCTCGGGGGACGGGGGCTCCTGTCAGGGGTTGCTGTTTGAACAGAAAAGCATCCATGCAGTTCAAGTAGCAATAACTGGACTGTCTTCCTTCACTGGGATCACGTCTCACCGTCCGTGGCTTCCACAGCTCTCCGGAAGGGAAATGGGGAGGCAGGAGCTCGGACAAAGCTGGGCAGGGAGCAACTGTGGGCTGACCATGACTCTTCTGAGCAGAGGAGCAACAGGCTTCAGTTTAATGAACCCCCAGAGGAGGCAGAGCAGATGACCTGCTCTGAGAAAAGATGGGACAGGAAGATGACAGTCTTTCCGAGAAGGACATGGGAGCTCCCTGCAGCAGTTCCTGCCACAAGCAACTTTCTTTTCCTTTCCACAAACATATTGAAGATTGAGTCTCATCAGGACACCTCAGACAGGTGCTTAAGAGGTTTATTATTGCTGTGCAAATGAGAGCTCATCTGCTTGGGAAGGTGCTCAGCACCTCTCTTCCACATTCAGCTGTGGCAGGATCACTGAAAGCCTGCCTCAACCTGTCCCTCTACCAGAACACCACTCTCTCTCATGGAAAAAAAAAACCTTCTCTATCTCTGTTATACTGCATAAGTGTAAATTTTTCAGGTAACCAGAAGGCACTCAGCTGTCCCAGAATTCAGAGCATGCAGAACAGCTCTCTGCCACTTTCTATCAACAACTGCCTTGACTTCTAGAGCAGAGACGTGGTGAAATATAACAGCCACTGCAATTACTTTCTCTTACCTGTTCTGCTCCCACCATGCTAATGGGTTTGCACTTGAACAGGTGGTTGATGAACTTGGGAATGAAGGAGCTGCAGAGAAGAGAGATAAAATGACACAATTAAAGGTCAGTATTTGGAGTCATAGTCTTCTGTGGTAACAAAGCATGCAAAAACAAAACAGTATGGCTTTCCACAAAGATATGGTAAGTGCATGCTTCTCAAACTGACTCGAGGCACATTAAGAATACTAAATAAAACAACAAAAATTATTTACAATTCCTTTGCTTTAATCCATGCTGATCTCAAAGTTAATTGAGAAGCAGCACACATACTCTATGTTACTGCATTGCTATAAAATGTATATAAAGTATCACAGTGCAAGTTCAAGAACAAGCAAACTATTGTACATAATAAAAAAGCAACACATCAGGGTTATAGCTATTCACAGAGTGGAAGTATCTTGATTGTATCCAGAACCTACACTTT
This sequence comes from Dromaius novaehollandiae, assembly GCF_036370855.1. Classification (NCBI taxonomy): domain Eukaryota; kingdom Metazoa; phylum Chordata; class Aves; order Casuariiformes; family Dromaiidae; genus Dromaius; species Dromaius novaehollandiae. Next base: position 4,549,394 of record NC_088116.1, read on the forward strand.
ACTGCATACTAGTAATTCCATAATGTGCATATTACAGACTGAACTTGAGGTCCAGCCAAGACTGGAGGTCTGCTGGGTCCTGGACATTCACACACAAAGGCAATCTTCCAGAAAGCTTCTAGCCAACACAATCAAGAGAAGAAAAAGTTTTGTGAAAAGGAAAACGCTATTACCCCTATCTTACTAATGGAGACTTGAGACTCAGAGAAATTATTAAGTTACATGCACTCAAAAGGGGAGAACTTGGCAAATACGGAAGTTAAACCCAATATTCTGAGTTCCCATTTGGTGCTTGAACACAAACCTGCTTCAGTCAATGTACTCCAGAACATCAACTTTGGTTTTAGGTTTTTCCTTCTAGATTTTAGGCTTTGTGGTTGTTTTATTCCTCAGTGCAAAAGCAGATGCTCCCTTTTAGCAGAAGGACTGCCCGAACACTTGCAAGACAAGCTCCTGCCCTACATACCATATCGAGCCGCAGCACCAGGAAAATTCAGTAGCTAACCATGCAGAGGATGACCAGGGTAAGTGATACAAACTCCTCTGGGATGGAGGAGTCACCTGCCAGGACCACATCGCTAATACCCTTACCTTCCTTTTATTGGCTTGTTTTGAATTTGCTCAGCTTCTTTCACATGGCCTTCTTGGGCTGAATGTCTACAAGGCTCATGTTTCCAGGTCCTTGTCCATGACCTGGTCGCTCTGCCCTAAGTTACTGCAAGTTGGTCTGTTTTCTATGCTTTTGCATAAAGCACCATTTATGGTGATAATCTAAACTCAGCGTGGTTTCCCCCTTGCATCTGTCAAGCTGTTCGTTTCCTTCCCACGAAGCAAGGAGCGTGGACAACATCTTGCTTGTCCTGCCACCTGTTTTCCGAGCCAGGACATTTTTTTTTTTTGCCCTTTCTCATGAAAGAATGACAAAAGCATAACTCTGGCACAGAGCGTGCCAAGCTGCTGAGCAAATCAAAAGGAATGGTTCAAGGAAGCGTCCTTCCAAGCAAAGACTCCTTCCCTTCCCCTTCTCTCAGAGACAGAGCCACGACCTCTCTCAGCGAACGATCTTTTCCTGGAAAGGTGTCGAGAGGGAGAACAATTTCAAACCATTACTGAGAAACAGCTCCTGGGCTGCCCCAAATAGCTTTCAATTTGGCCACCAGAGAAACATCCTTGGCAACAGACTATAAATAAGAGGAAGAAAATAAACTCCTGCTGCACTAAAGCATTACAGCAGAGATATAACTTATCCCTCTTAGAAGGCCATTTTTCAGGTGCATAAATAAATCCCAGAGGGCAATTTTAGTGCGCCAGGAACAGCTGGAGTTCACGCGATCCTATGAAACGAACAATCAGTAGCAGCTCTGGATGCAGCGACCTGCTACAAATGGGAGACCACTAGAGATTAATTGCACCTTTGATCTTACATGTAGGTCCAACCCTCCCTTCCTCTTTAAGGTCAGGCCTGGAGCTCATGCTTCATGTTGCGTATGAGAAACAGGGAGAGCCTTTCTTCTGCAGGGTGGCAGACCGGCAGCCAAAGGATTCCCTCCTCCTTTTCTTTCTTTTTCTCCTTCCCCCTCTTTTTGCTGTATAACCACATGGGCTCCCATAGGCAGCATCCTGTCTTGCACGAAACAACTCCCAGGCCCCTCTGAAGGGCCACCCACAATCAGTGCAGCAGGGTAAAGTGACCTGCCATCCTAGCATGCCTGCTATTTCACGCTGTCTTATTGGAAACAGCTTCTCAGCTCCAACAGGACAGACAAGTCAAACTGCAAGACGCAAGGACTGCTCTGGTATTTTTTTTTTTAACTTCTACAGTCTAGCAGAGGCCATCAAGAGCAGTTGTGCCTAACTAAAAAATTCACCTGAGCTTCTTGTCTAAGTTGGACTCGACGTTTGGCTCTACAGCAGCGTACAGCAGGCAATCCTGATGTGAACGATATGTGCGCATCCGAGGGGCAATGCTCTGCACGGTCCTGTGCTCTGAATGCCTGTACTCCCTGCACATCCGCGGAGCTAGACTGGATGCCACAGTTCATTTACGGTTTCAGCTATAAAACTGTATCCAGTGAACCCTCCATGCAAGCAGACAAGTCCCCAGTGTAACAATAAAGCAGTGCAAGACAGATTAGGAACCTAAAGCACAGAAACCACAGCGTTTGAAAGGCTCCCGTCCAACAGGAGTGGCTCTGCCAAGCCTGTGCTTTCCTAATCCCCTGCACTGATGATGCATTAAACACAGTGCTTCGCTACGCGAGGCAGAGCGAGCTGCAACCACGGTCTATCTGTCCCGCCGGAGACGAGCTACTACAGAACGTGGTTCAAAGCATCCTGCTGTTACCGAGTCACTGCGGCAGGGAAGCGCTTTGCTTCGCGCCACCCTCCGAGGCGGCGATCGGCCCTTGCAGACTCGCCCCGATTCAGCTCAGCTGCTACTTCAAAACCTGCGGGAGTCTTAACTCCCCTCATTAAAAGCACTGTGCAAAGGCCAGAGTTAGTGGAAAGATGTCTACTGCAATTACCCACCGCGTTTCGCTGCTTTCGATTAATGAAAGCTTTTTTTGTGATGGGGAGAGCTGTTTTTCTTTCTTGTCTCTCAGCTCTAATCCCTTCGTCATTTGAGGGCAGGTCACAGACTTCCCAAGCACATGCCAGTGTAGGAGCCACAGCCTCCCTGCTGCAGGGTTGGATTTCGAGGGGTGAGTGACCGAGGCACGGCGAGAGCAGAGCCCTCCGCGCCGCCGGCGAGCGCTTCCCAGACCTGCTGCTGCTGCTTGCGATTTCAAGGGAGTGAGGGTTGGTCAAAACAAAGCAGAGATGACAGATTAGATTAGAGGTTTGATACAATTTCTGATGGTAATTTTTCTTCTTCCAGATTCGGCTCAGATCCATCGGTTTTGAATTTAGTGACTTCAGATGCCTTCTCCCCTGTGGTCCCGTAACTCAACACTAGCCCTTTGTACAATCCATTAGAGTGAAGAAGTGGCTGGCAGTGCAAAAAGATACAGGCATTAACACACAGAAAAGCGCTATGCCTGTTAAAAGGATTTTCAGTGCTGTGTAGCACACAAAAGGCTAGGTATGTATTAGACAGGCTGGCATCTTCCCTAAGAATTCAAAGTTTAAAAAATACAAACGTTTGTGTCTTACCCACTGTGCTAGTTCTCCTTAAAACCAAGTTGTACAGCAGGACTTCAAATACAATCTGGCAAAAACACTATCTTCAGGGGCTCTCAAGGAACCAGATTTTCACTTCCATGCCTGATCTACAGCTCAGTGAATTCAGGACTGTGTCTCAACTTTAACACGTTTTAGATCAGGCTTGTACTTGTATTAAGAAGTTTTTAAAGCAGAGTGGCAGTTTTGCAGGTTTCTGTGGTTTTCTATGGAAGGAGATCTGATGCAGACACTCAGTTTAGACGTGAACTTCTCTCAAATGTGAGAGCTGGGTATTTTATCCAGAGTTTACTTGGTATGTGCTTAGTAATAAAGTTAAAAGGGAGGCAGCTAAGCCGAGGTATTAAGAGTGTGCTGTGAACAGCTGAGTAAATGGTTTTTTATTTATCACCATGTTAGCAATATAAAATTCAATCATAACCCACATAGGAGGCTTAAGTGCAATAAATTTTCACTGAGACAGCATTTCAAACAGTGATTATGGGCAATGTCATAATATGATTTATCAGTAACTGCTTCTTAATGCAAACTAATGAGTACCCAGAGAAAGAAAGGGGAACAAAACTCTCAGGCCATCCACCCTGTGCAAAAGCTAATGGTTCTCAAGGGAGCCTACTGCATCCTTTGCTGCTGAAGTAGGAACTGAAGCTCCAGTCTCAAGTCCCCACAGTAACTGCCAGGCCAAACAGTTTATTTCAGAATAATTAGCTTACCAGAGCTGAATAGAATGCTAAGGTATTTTAAAGAGTGACAGGTGATGGGTATAGAGGCGTGGGAGCAGTACTACCAGGATAGCAATGTGCTGCCCCAAAAGCAGCAGCTACGACTGGCCAGGCCACTATCCCCAGCGGCTTTTTCTTGGGGCACTGGCATGCAGAGTTCAACTGGCCTCGGGTGAGCAAGGAAGAGTTCAGAATATCTTCCCAAAGAACTGAATTTTAGTTTTGGACACATGGCTTCAAAGTTTGGATTTCCAAGAGATGCTAGAGAGCTGTGCTCTCAACCCTGAAACCAAAGGCAACAGGACTTTCTGCCTAATCTTCTCGTTCCTTTCATGCTGCCCAACATTAAGTGTCATGCCAGGAAGACACTTGTAACATCCCCCTAAATCTTGAAGTATATTTCCATTCCTTACTGAACTATTTTTGCACAGAAAAGCAGCTTTCAGACAGTGAACTGAGCACTTAATCATCACACGTGCCCTCCTTTTAGTCCTCTAGTTATTACAGAAGTTATTTTGAGGCAAATGATGCATCAGAGCTCTCTGGGCTTGAAAGCATCACAGCCTCGTCTCAGAGAAAGGAAGTAGGTTCCCACAACAAGAGTCATCTGTCAGCTCTTCTGTAACAGTCCTCTACGCTCAGATGTTCAAAGCCTTTTTAATATGCCCAAGGTCCAAAACCTTCTGTACTTGGCAAACAGTAGGCAGCGATCATCAAAATATTTTATGAGATGGTTTAGGCTTGCAAGAAGGAACCAATACAAACGTCTGAGAAAATCTGCCTCAGCAGGAAACTTGAGACAAGAAATGGAAGTGTCTTTCAACCTCGCCAGCAGCTGCTGGTGCTTGCTGCCCTACCCCACCTCCTTCTGCGCTCTCCCTGGACGGGAGGGTCTTGACCCAGGGATCGAGAGCCACTGATGCCAGAAGGCAAGCTAGAAGGCAAACAGATTATCACGTACAAACAGATGAGCGAGAGCTAGAGAAATTCTGTGCCAAGCTGGTAACTTACTTTGCAAATTTAATACAGAACTGAGTGAAGTACTTTCTTGTGGAGGCCAGGTTGTCGCGGATGATGGGGACATTCTGTTTAATGTGAAGAATCACCGAGGTGACATAAGGACTCTGGTCACCAACATGTTCCACGTTCTGCCACTGCATCTGCACAAAGGGGGGAAAAAACAATGAAAAGACTGTTTAGCTCATTAGGATTCAAGTAAAACATATGAGAAAACCTGTACAAACTTCCTGTCAAAGGATCTCTGGGGAATCATCAAGAAGCTCTCTCTGTGGCTCCCTGCTATCAAGGCCACATTTTTCATCACTTCACTAAGCAAAACCCTTCTGAGAACTTCCAAGCTTTTCTCCCCCATAGGACCACAGGTACCCAGCAAAAGCAGACAAGACACAAAATAAAAAAAGCCAAAATGGCCCTTTCTGCACCAAAGCACAGAGAGATTGTGACTGTGGTGAGCTACACAAATGGGGAACATTACGATCAAAAAAGCTCTCGGGGCGTCCCAGACTGCCTTAATATTTAACCTTTCCCAGTTTACTGGGATGAAGTGCCCATATAAATCTTGATTATAGGCATTTGAGAAAATAACTGCAAGCTTGCAAAGTCTGGATTCCTGTATGGCAGCCAAGCCATTAATACTGGTGAGACTGATGACAGATGGAAGAGGTAGAAATAACCTTAAAGTCAAAACACTCTGCACCAGTGTAGCTGACACTGAAAACACTTCTAGTGTAGACGCTAGGACGCAAACTTCAGCACATCCCAAATACATGTACAAAAACATATAAAAAAATGAAGAATTACTCAATCTCCGTTTTTGTTTTTAATCTAACATCAGCAGAAATGTTACAGAATAACCCCTATTAGCCAGATACGTGACTCCCCTGACTTTTTCTGAGTCTCATTTGAAGTACATAACAAGTACACATTATAAGTCACTTGAAAAAGAGGCAATTGGGCAAGATCTTGATGTCCCTGGCAATCGTGTATCTAATCTGTCACTGAAGAACAGGAGCATCCAGAAACGAGCTGCTGAGCACTGCTGCTACCCAGAGATGATGCAGTGGGTGACTCTGCTCTGCAAGGTGCCCCCTCTAACCGGTTAGGGCTGCGGTTCCTCACGCTGGAGATGAACCGGGAGTAAAACAAGTAAGAAAATCAGGAGAGAAAAGCAGGCACATGCAGAAAGAGATGAGCTCTCCTTTGAGGAGAGGTCTGCCCTCAAACTTGTTTTCTCAAGTTCTGGATTTTGCACCTAAAGTTTTTTATTCCTGTTTTTAATTTAATTACAGCTACTTTGTGCCCTGCAATTCAGCTGATTCAATCCCATCCAAACAGACCGCAGCACAAGTGACTTAATGGGCAAGAGGAGCCAAATTCTCTACAAAACCCAGTATCTGACAGAGCCTGCACATGTCCTACCAAAGCTGTTCTCATTAAAAAAACAAAAAAACCCGAACACCCAAAACGCTCATCTCATTAAGTGGGTAATTAGAAGGGATATTTCACTCAATAGCTGCTCTACACGCTTTAATTCTGTCTTGCTTTGATTTGGAAGATTGCTCAGAAGACGACGACTGCTTTCTATTGCTCTTGGCGACTGTCACACCCCCGAAACACGCTCGCTCGCGCACCCCGGCCCTGGCCGCTCCCGACTGACGGCAATCCCGCGAACGGCCTGCGCCAGGACGCGGGGGACGGCCAAAGAGCGGGAAGGGGCTGCTGACTTGAATTATTACAGCAACAATAAAACAGTAGCTTTTTCATTTTGTTGGTCTTCATTCCAAAAGCAATACTTTACAAGCAAACTTTTAAAGCATGACCAGTAAAAATAGTGCTTTGTGTGCATGTGGGTGTGTTTCACCAGAAAAAACCCCCAGTAGCTGCAGTGAAAGAAATAGCACACACACTGAAAAGTCATCAGAAGAAATATGAGCCCGACCCTTCTGGTAAAGCTTTGTTCCTGTCATTTTAAATTTATTCCTCTTTTTCCCCCCTCCTGTGTTTTTCTTGGGATACCCACAGAGTTTATACACACAAGTTGAACGTTAGCCCGAAGACCAGCAGCGCTACGGCCTCCCGCTCGGCAGCCGCCGCGGGAAACGCGGCACGCGGGGAGAGCGGCCGCCCGCGAGGGCAGGCACGGGATCTGCAGAGCTGGTGCTACCTCCAGAGCCGTTTTTTCTGCAGGAAAAAGACACAGTCCTCGAGGGTTTAGGGTGCCTGCTTAAAACGGGGAGGAGAAGAGGGGCCCCCAGCAGAACGGGGTGGTTTGGTGCTCCCGGGCTCGGGGAGCGCCGGTGGCCGCAGGGCCAGCTCCTTCCCCTTGATCCCGTGTCCCACGCGCGGGAAGGGGCCGGAGCGGGAAGGAAGGCCAGAAGGGCGCTGCCGGCAGCAGATATCGCCGCCTTTGAAACCGCCTCCGTCGTTTCCCGACACGGCCTTTCGTTTGCACTCCGCTGCACGCTGCGCCTGGTGTGAAGGCTCAAAACACTCACGCTGGCTTTCAATTAGCAGCTGGCTGCTCCCTTGGCTTCGCTCTCAGGGTTTTCCTTGCACGCACTGGAGAGATCATTAAAGCTCTGTGCTTAAGCGCTCGCTGTTGTCCACTCAATTGCAAGGAAATGGGAAATGGCAGCTGTGCCAAAAGGTTTTAGCAAAACATAAAAAAGCAGCAAGCAAACGACATGAGTCACTAAAACATCCCCAGTCCCCCTTTACAAGCACAGAGCATTACATACAAATTGATGTTTAATTCAGCAAATAAATCAAACCTTACCCAGTGCAATCCATAAGCTTAACCGGACCCAAAGTACCCAATGCAGATAAGCGCTTCCTTCATCCCAACAATTAAAAAAAGCACACAGGCTGTTTAAATCCCCGCTATATATCAGTACAACATGTTCATGGTACTTTGTTATCCACAAAAAAATAACGTACACCAGCAAGTGATTCCTCATTAAAATTTCCACGTGTGGCACCCACGCGAGCACACGCAGCCATCCTTGTTCTCCCTGGCTCTAGGTCTCTACTCGTTACGGAGGAATTTTCCACCGTTGGCCAGGGTTTGCTCCCAAAGACAATACGTCTCTCACTTTGCAGATGTCATGCAGAGCACAGCTGGTCAGCCATGCATGAAACACTATCGCTGTCAGCATCCAGATTTCCTCAGAGGCTGCTCCACCTCACCTCCAGTCCCCCAGGGCACCCCGGCTTCTGCAGCAACTAAGACTGGTGAATTGCTGGTGCGGCCCTGACAGCCCAGGCACCGCTGCAGCGAGCTTCCCGGGCAGGAGTGCCCAGGGATCAAGGTGGGCATGGGCACCACGCTGGGGGCCAGGTCGCTGGCAGGAAATTTGCTTTGCGCCAGTTCTTCACGTGATGGTGTTCATGAACTTGCCACCATGAGCCACCGAGTCCTGCAGGACAGCAGAGGACGGGGCCCCTTGCAGCTACTGCTGTTGCAGGCTCTGTCCTGGGGACAAACTACGCCTGTTTGTGCCAACTACGCCTGTCTGTGCCACCGACAGCTCCAGGAGAATCCAGAGCCCTCCCCCTCTGGGAGCCCACATTTATTTCAGGCACAGCTCTGATAGTGAAAAACGTAAGCGAAACGAGAAGGCAAACCACCACTATCACCGAGTAACAGCAGCAAACCTCTTCTCTTAGAGCTGGGGGGGACAGGCAGTGAAAGCAACACACTTGCATGCTCGTATGCGATTTTTCAAATGCAGAATATCAGAATACGACAACAGGAGCTGAGGGCAAATTGCTCTCCAATCCCATGTCACAGCTCCCAGTCCGAGAGCCAAGTGTGATCATTCTGCACTCACACAGCGATACGATTCCCAGTACATCCGTAGCACGTTAGCTCCAACCACACGGCTCAGGCCCAGCTCCGCAGCATGCACCGGGTCTGCCAAACCTGTCCGAGATGCTCCCCTCACACGCGGGATTCGTGAGAAATTGTGTGCAACTCTCAGAAGGCCCCTTCCAGCACCTTTTGAACAGCTGCCTCAGACTGTAAACAGGTCACAGCCCCCTTCTCCCACAAAGCTGCCTCCTCATGCTCATCCAGTTTCCCCAAAACGTTCCCAAACATTCCTGCTTTTCGTCTTGTCACGACAGCATCATCTTTACCAAATCGGGCAGTGAGCACCTGGTGGGCATGCCCTCACTTTAGGTACCCCGTCTCTAAAACTGAAGCACCAAGAAAAGGTATCCAAAAATACAAGTTCTGTCTCACAGTAGCCAGATACACTTACTGGCAGTTAACTGTTTACTGAGTAAAGATTATCACCTACAAATCTGGTAAAATGGAGCCTTCTCAATATTTACCAGTTCTTCCAGAACAGGCAAGGTAAAGAATCCGCAAAACTAAGCACCATTTCCAGCTGAAAACAACATCCATGGTGCTGTTTTCCATGTTAAATCTCTCAAAGTGGCCTGAAGCCAAAGTGGCTTTAGAGGTTTAAGTATTTCTTAATTTACCTCTATAGTTACCAAACATTTCTGCAGGAAAACAAAAGTCGGATTTCAAACAAAGGACTGGGAATGTTCAATCCTGGAGGACACCAGAGTGAAGTGAATGAAAAGCAGCTAAACAAAGGAAAAGCCCTAATGGAGTAGTGGCCTTGAGACAGACACGCATTCACGTTACAGGAAAACTGGAAGGCATTAGCCATACAGTCTTCACCCCTTGCATATAGACTGAAATTTTACACTTGCAAATTCTAACTGTGCATTTAAATAATTATATGCATTTCTTATTTATTACTCTGCCAGTTGAATAAGCCCTGAAGGAAAAGGAGGAGGAGGGCAAGGCAAAAGTAACTCTTGCACCAAACCCAGATCTAGCTAAAAATCATATAAAAGCAACTCTGTCTGATGTGAATAGTAGAATATGTGCAGAAATGACAAGTATTTATTTAGCTAATTTCATAGCACTTAACTTGTTTACATCTCATCAGTCCCATCACATGGGCTGCATTTTACTGGTCTTCCAAAGACAAAAATAAAAGGTCTACCAGCTGCTGCTTTCTGAGGCTGTGGTTTACTCGAGTATAAACAGTTAGAGCTAAGTGATTCAAGCATTACTATGCGAGGCAGGTTCAGGAGGAGATCTAAGCAACTGTCACAGCACACAAGCGACACCTGAAGTGCTGAGCCCTTCCTAATGGTGTTATTAGACTGGGGAAAAAAAGCGCTTTTCCATTTGGGACATGTACAAGCTCGATTACCAGCTGCATTCCACTTCAAGTACTAGCTGGGGGTGGTGGCTAGTTACAGCTGGAATATATCATAAAGCAGAAAGCTATTAAAATTCATGGCAGCTAGACAGTATGTTGATCCTACAAAAATGGAGATCTACGTTTAATATTTCTAATTAGAAAAATAGTTCAATCCACTTTTGCTGTCTTCACCTCTGTCTAAAGCAGTATGGGTTTTCACAATACTTTGGCAAGAAAACACAGCTCTGTGTTTCAAATGTATAAAAGCTAGCAGCATAACTGCAACAAAATCCTTAAGCACTAATCACATGGGCCTCTCTAGGAGAAGCTCCATATGTCCTTGAGAGGATCACAGGAGCAACAGGGCTCAATCCCAGTTCTGTATTATCCTTTGAGTACCTTCATTTAAGGGCCACAAGCAACCAGGCGAGTAAAACTCCTCACCAAAAAATATGAAGAGGATAGCAAACGAGGAGATGTATTCGAAATTTCATGCTAATGCAAATCTTCACAATCTTGAAGATTCCCATTGTAAGAGTGGAAAGTGAAAACCTGAGAGGGATACTCACAGAAAACATTACATTGTCTGTGTGTTTCGGTGTGCTGCAAATGAATGAAAGTTCTAACCTGAATTATAGGCGTTTTGGATTGAATGATGTATTTATAACTACAGCAACTGCTGCTCTGACTGGCAAGAAGCAGCAATCAATACTTGGCAAAGTCTCAGGACAGCGTAAAGGATATGTAAAGAGTGAAATCATGTAATTAGAGCAAACAAGAACTACGTGATGCATGTTATAGCTAACTATTCCCAAAACAAATCTGATCCTACCTTGCTCATAGCAGTCAGGGCAGGGTCACAGGCTGCATCCAGGTCCTGCACTAACAGCTGTATGCTGTTGGAGATCACACTGCAAAAAATCAAGCACAAGTTTCACAATACTCAGCAACACAGTGCAGGAGCTGGTTTATTTGACTGTGGAAGGAGGAAAATCATCTACTAGATTACATTAGCATTGTGCCACACATAGATTGGGTGAATACACACATAGATTAAAACTGGTACTGAGAAGAACCCAGAAAATTCTGCACACTGTTCTTCAGGGAGCAACACAACATGGTTTAACGTAGAGATGGCATTTCTATAGTTGACCTTTCTCTGCTTTGACACACAGAAGGGGCTGGGGAGCAAACATGCCAGACTGGGTAACCCCCCCCTGCATCAGGGAGAGAAGAACCCCCTAGTACTGAGCCAGGCCGAGCTTTTACTTCAAATTTATTTCAATCTGCACAAAAATAAAATTGAATTGTCTCTCCACTCATTCACAGTCAATGTTCTGCTACTCATAGAAACTTGCAAAGAGGATTTAAAAAGTACATCTGCACTGAGTTCTGAATGTCTGTCTCCCATTTGAGATGATCAAGGCAGATGTCTTATTTATACTATGTCTAGGATTGCAGCCATCCATTGTTTTCGTTTCTTGGAGACATATACCAGACTGAAGGGCACATTAGTCAAAGAGCTTTTTCCTTTTTTTTTTTAAACAGCATAATATACCTTGGAGACGTATTTGATCCTACTATATAAGATTTAGAATAGAATGATGAGCCTACAGGTGCAACTGATCCTAAAACAAGCAGAGAAACACTGTCTTTGGCAGCTCAGATGGCCCTTGTGGGTACATGATCCAGTACTAGCATTAGAGACAACTTCTGCTAGGAAGCAATAATCAAATCAGTGTTGCACAATGCAGGTACAGTTTTTAAAGTCAGCATAAACTTTAAATCCGACACAGATGCCTGTTTACAACTTTGTGATCATGCATACAAGAACTGTATTTTAATTTTGGTCCTTCTGATAATGCTAGCACAGATGAGAGTTGTAGCACCTATACAAAATCTGACCTTCGAACCATCTTTCCTCCCCCTCCTCTTCTTCATGAAGTCCTGATTACTACTCTGGAGTTCACTGTTAAAAATATTTCCTTTAAATATTTTTAAACATCCACCTCCTCAATGAGGTATGGTATCCACCCACAACTTTGCTGCTGGGAAGCCTGGATGTTCTTCATCACTACAACTCGCAGAGGTTGTCTATTCCTTTTCTTAGCGCTTTAGCACATAAAGACTGGAACAGGATGCTAAATAAAAAACTAGTTCTTTAGAGCAATTACTTTGTTGTTACAAAGGCAAACTTGTCCAAAACGTTGGACAAATGTTGGACAAGTTGGAAAAATTAATATTGGAGAAGAAGTGATCACTGGCTTCAAGTTACATGATCTGAAACTTGTGCTGAGACAAAAACTCCTGCGACCATTTGTGCCAGTGCCTCTGCATCTGCTGGGCATCAGAGGATTTACTTTCTTGGGGGATTCCCCAATTCGAGCAAGGCCAAGGGAGCCAGACTGAAATAACTGGTCTTCTGGGCACAGCTGACTGCTACCGGGTATCTGCTGGCAGTGAGCTGTAGGAAAGAGCTGTGGCTTAGCACCAAAATGAACACACAACCCATTTAATGGAACGCAAGTGACTTCATGACCAGTTTCCACATGTCAGAAGTCTGTCTAAGGCTGGGTCACCACGCAGGCGAGTAGGGAGAAAAACCTTTGTCTACACTTCAGAATAAACACACCTACTTTATGGGGGTAACAGTGCGGCAAGAGGTGTGTCGCAAATGTAAAGCATGACGATGTGCCAAGAAAACTTGGCTCCTGGTCATGCTAGAAGCCATTTGAAACTTTTGCCCCAGGCAGCATCTAATGACGTGGTAGCTGCAGCTAATGAATCCCCACACAGTTCCTGACGGACACACACAATTTTACAGGGAGAGAACTGGAGGCAATAAATGAGCAGAATGGGTTCTACCAGAGAACCCAGTAAGTTTTGTACTTCAGGCCTTCAAGGGATCTCTGAACTCATGGATTTCTGGATTCACAGGCTAATTTTCCTTCTCTTGAACTTCAAGAAGAGGCCACTACCTTTCCCACATTTCCTAAAGAAAATGGTTAGCTACCCTGGCAGTAAAAACCTCTCCAGTCAATTGCTCTATACGCACTGCTGTTAGTTTGGCAGCCTCCCCCTTTTTGTGAGGGAAGAAAAGCTTTCCCGGGTGCGTAAGCAGCAACATTTTATCACTTTCTTTATGACTGTGCCTAACGAGAAATCAAATCCCAGAAGAAACAACTTGTTTGATGTTCAATGAGCAAACGCCAAACAGAGGTTTATAGATATGACTTATACTGACAGAAGACTGGACAAAATGCTATTCTGGAACAGACTGAAAGTCAATTAAAAAGTCTTTGTTACAAGATACATCGGGCTTCAAGGTTTAACTTTAAAGCTATCCAAAATTGCAAATGTGAACTACACATTAAAACAATTTCCAAAACACGTCATATTAGCTACCTACAACAAAGCACCTTGTGAGGCAGCACTGAGGAACCTGAGCAGCAGCATAAGATGTCTGGCTTTTCACGGAGAGGACACAAGAAAAGGCAAAATTTGCCCTCGGCTTGTCCACGTCAGGAAAATCCTACCACATGGCAAGTTTTACTCCTACTCCCCAGTTACCTTGCTTTTTTTTGGCTTAGTGGACCCAGCAACCCAGCTTTCAATCAGGGATTCGCTCCTCTTAACAAGGTCTTAGAAACACCTAAAGGGAAGGGAGCCTGTGCAGACCGGAGTGGAGCCCGAGCCCATATGAAAAATCTGGATGGAGATTCAGTGGGATCCTGCCCAGTGGAGCAAGAGAGGAGGATTCACAGGAAGGAAGTCTTCTGAAAAAGCCTTACTGCTATCTGTGCTGAATTTTAGTTCCAGGGAGAAGGAGAGCTGGTGATTTGAATTACTTTCCCAGCTTCACTATGGGCTTTTTTTGCCCGACATGAGGCAAAACAACTAATTATTTTTTGCCTTCGTTTCCTTCTCTCAAAAAATATTTAATCTGTTTGTCAGCAGTGGAGAGGGGAAGATGTTAGAGGGGAATATTTTTAGCATGGTTACATGAAAAGTTATTTTAATGAATGATAATCTTCTCTCAATTATAATCCCCAAATATAAGACTGGGTCAATCTTTTATGTCATCTGAAATGGGGTTTGATCACACTGACAAGGCTGCTGATTAACAGTGGGAAGTTAAAGCAGGAAGGAATAGACTGAAATAGCTTCCTTTCTTGAAATGTAACAGCCACCTCACAGAGCTGCCAAGATGCAAATGATGTTTCAAATGGAAACTCACTGTTTCCTTTCCTCTTTCCAGTGCTCTTGTTCCTTTGGCTGGGACGATGGGGAGCAACTACATCTGAAGTCTGTACTACTGCTGCTCTTGGACTAGCCAAGGAATGACCATTCCTTCACCAGGGAAATGCCTGTGCTAGACTGCATATCCTGACACTTGCTGGCTGGGTCCTACAACTCCGGGATTTTGTGCTCGTACTACTCCAGCATTATCTGGCTGACAAACTAGGATGCTTGACGTATTGTGGGATGATGCATCTCTTGGACATACATGCTGAAAGTGTCCATCTCTCCTGTCAGGTTGATTCTTTCCATTAGACTTGCATCCACTTTTTCTTTGAGTTTCTCTTCCAACTGTTAGGAAACAAAACAAGCAATAGAAAGATCAGATTTCTTACCTGAAATGACCAGTCTTGAAAACTTGCATCCTGGAAAAATCAGTTTCTAAACTGTACCCAGACCACATCCAAAATTCAGTCAGTGAACAATGGAAACAGAAATCTCTCCTTGTGGGACATACTGGTCTCCCAGGATGGCCAGTGATGGTGACCTCAAAGTTAACCTCCAAGATTATATAGGTAACTCCAGTATAACATCAGTACTAACTTAACCCTGGCATCAGTCCCATTAACAAAGATGTTTTCCGATACGCTGTCTGTGCCCAAAGTGCAGAGAAGGAGGATCACCAGTTCTAGTGATGGAGAGACCTAGATCTGGCCAAACGTCACAGCTCCTCTACTGATCTACAGCATTCTGAAAGCACCTGAATATAAGAAGCACTGTGGCTGCAAAGCCTATCAGCATAAATTTCCTCTCCTCAGTCTGCCTTGCCCCAATACTTGATGTGAGCATTTTCCTGATCATACACTGAATTAGCCTTGTTCTTACAAAAAGCAGATCATAAACCACAAGCAGAGCTTTTCTTTTTTTTTCCTTTTCATTCCATTAAGAGAAATTATGTAACAAGTATAAACAGATGCCATGCAAAACTGAGGATGCAAAGCAGGATTATAATCATACGAGTTTTCCCAGGGAGAAACAGCAAAATCAATACTTTCCTTTCTTTGAAAAACAGATTTAATTATGTAGAGCTCCATAATTAGAAGGACACTATGCAGAGCAGACACTACCATGTACGTTTTAGTTTTCCTTCCCCTCTCCACAGCAGCCTATCCCTGAAGAGGGAGCAGCACTTCATCTCTTGAGAGACCAGTGAGAGCTGCCGGTGCCATCTCAGGGGGTTGCAGAGGAAAGCTCACCTGCTGGGTGGTTGCCAAGCAGTACTCTGCAGTGCTAAGGATGCTGCAAATGAGACAGAGTTCTTCAAAAGTAAACTTCGCCACTTCAGAGCCTTCCTTTTCTTTCAGCAGGCTAGTGATGGTGAGCCCACCACTGCTGCTAGTTGTTCTGGGAAAAAAAGACAAAATCTGTGAGGCTCTCAGGTGTACACAGACACACACATTGCAAAATCAGTACAGGATTTCAATGCCAAAAAAGGCCCTTAAGACCACAAAGTCCAACGCCCTGTGTAACACAGGCCAGAGAATGTCTTGCAGTCATTTCTGCATCAAACCCATAACTATTTTGGATAGAAAATATCTTTAGGAAAACAAACATAACTTGATAACAAGTCTTCCAGGCAAAGGACAATTTGTCCTTTTGCATCACGTTAGATTAGAACTAAGCTTAATACAGCTAAATTCACCTTGACTGTCAGTTACTCAAAATCTAATGAAAGACTGCGGAAAGATCTCAATGACTATCATGCAGCTTGTTGTAGTTATCTTCTCAATACTAAAGAGATGTCAAAACACATTTGAAACTTTAGTAACCCATTTTAAAAGCTGATGATATCAACACAATAAAATACAGGAGAGGTGGCTTCTTTCCACTGTGTTCAAGTGATTAACTGCTGTATAGCAACAAAGAAAGAATCAGAACAGCTTAGAGTCAGGAAATTCCCTACCTCTCAACTCTTTATAATCCAAACCCATTAAAAAATAGGACAGTGATATTTATCTTGGACAGCAAAAATGGAGCACACAAAAAAATGTGTACCAAGAATGCAACTGAGGTCTGACGGAGAATGCACATTAAATTTATCTTTCCACTTCTCTGCATGTAACCCTCTCCCCTTCCATCTGCAAAAGATTTTACTAGTTTCAGAAATTCATTCTGCTGCTCCCAGGTTTACAAGTGAAACGAACTGAAGATGGCAAATAGCACAAAAAAAAAATCTGCAGTTAGGTTAGTGATTTCTCAAGGAACTCCCTCAGCCTGTACCCTTACCTATTTTAGTGTAAACCCTTAATGACTTCCTTTATTTTCTCTGGATTTACACCTACATATTTTATTTGTATGTATATAAAAATTTTCAGAGCAGAAATAGTTACAGGTAAGCACTTTAGCACCACACAAATATATGATCTTCATTAAAAATTATTATATACATGTATAATTTTGAGCTCATAACACCAGGCAGCTGAGAATCACAGCATGAATTTCTTACCCTAGTAGCAGGGTACGTGCAGTTCTGGAAGTCGGATCTCTCTGAAGAGACTTGGGTTGGCATTTTAAAAGGAATTTTAAGAAATTGGAATTCTTACTGTTAATCAAAACAGAATGTGAAGCTAATTTCCAGAGGCTCCTTGATAAAGAAGTGTTATGGCTGTCCATGTGGTCTCATGCTGTTTCTCAGTGCAACGAACTGAACTTTTGAGAAAATCCTGAAGAAAATGTAGACATATTGCTGCTATGTGGTTTCTCTGACAGTGAAACATATATACTTGCGAACATTTATTTGTTAATTAGCTTTATAAAGCATCTGCTCCTTGCTGGAATGCCTCAGACTGTGCCACAGCATTTGGGAAGCTAAACTCACTTGGGCAGGTTTCCAGACAGAATTTTCCAGGCATATTCCCGAAGGTACTTCTGGAATATGGTGGTCAGGGCTATCATGGGCTCGCCCGTGCTGAGCTGCGAGCACTGCACCATGCACTTCTTGTAGTAAACAAAGAGGTCGGCACAGCTGGGCAGGACAGCTCCTCCTTCGTCCACGTTGGGCTTGGGAGGACCTTGAGCCTTGAAGTCAGCCACAAACCTGTCAATCAGCTCGCCGAGATTTCTAATGCAAGGGAAGAAGGGAAAGATATTTTAGTACGCTGGAGAGGAAAGGGAGGGAAGAGAGAGAGAATAATGCTTAAAACCAGATGCCCTGTCTTGTGACACCAATAAACGCATTCCGATTTTAGCAGTTTGGTATTGCAGCCCGTTCTTATCTCCACCTCCTCAGCACAAACCGCGTACAATAACGAGGACTGGGCTGATGAGTAATGACCCTTTGTACTCAGAGTTTTAGTGGCGGCTTCAATCTGTTCTCCAGTCACATATAAAAGCTTGCGAAGTCTGCCAGGACTGGGTTCAGCACATCTGATGAAAGTGCATAAAGCTTATGCTCAAGTTTCATTCCTGGCACCAGCAAAAGTCACAGTTGGACTTCTCATATCAGCTGCCTTCGGAGCAGGCCTTGGGGAATATGCCTTTAAAAGGGATGGGCTCAAAACGGTGTGCCATTTGCCGTTTCTTGGTCCCATTTGGATACCACCTGGTTTTGCACAACTTCACACATCTTTTAAAGAAGCTTTATTTAGCATGAGCACAAAGTGCACTTCCGACTTGAACTCTTTTTAAAGCACAAAAAGCCCTACTATTGTCTCCAGCGATCCATTATAACCTGGTCTTTACTCAAATATTTTGGTCTTTAGGCAACAATAAACTTCACTCCACCATTTCATCAAGACAGAAAGGCTTTTTAGCTTGGCAGAAGGCCAGGACGATCAATACAGACCCAAACAAGCCCCCTGATCTCAGGGAGTTCCTTCAGCCCTGCTCCTCCAGAGACAGCACATCGTGTCGGGAACCAGCAACAGCCCTCCTGATACTGGAGCTTAGCTAAGCGTAGTCGTCTTTGCCAGACGAATTAAATTACACCACTAAACCCCCTCCCCGCACACACACAAATACATACATTCCTCCACAAGGAAGGCTAGCTTTTGAGGAACATATAGACATTTCAGATGACCGAACGGTGCTCTACTGACCTAGAGTAGCTGCCAAGTTCATGTATTTTATGCTCCCACTTCCACTGCAGTTTTGGCTTCCCTTCCCTCAGCTCCCTGCCCACAGCACAGCCTTCGCCCTTCTCCCTGCTGAGGGCTGCAGCATCTCAGCTGCTGGCTGTGCTGAGCTGCCCTGTTATCTGTGCAGAAAGCCAAATCCTCAGAAGGAGAACGGGAAAAGAAAGGACCTGAACTGTTGCTCCCATGAGGAGCTGAGCTACCAGTTTTAAACAAGATGCTTTCCTTTGCAGTTGATTTTTTATCATTATCTTTCGGGAACTGACTTACTTGACAAGAAAGCAATGCTGTCCAAGGAAACGAAAACCCTTCTTAAAAAGCCTGTCAAAGAGTTTCAACTTAATGCTCTTTTAATCCTAAGCCAGTTCACAGGGCGCACAGCACAGTACGAGAACTCGCCCAAAGAGACTGCGCCGGGTCTCCGGGGATGGGTACAACCTTAACAACAGCACTGATGGTGGTTAAGGTCCTTTAGCACATCCTCACCTACCACTGCCAATTAAAGGGCAAAATAACAAACAACAACAACTTTTCCCCAGTTTCTGTTCTCTTTCTGTTCATCTTGTGAAAGAGAAAAATCACTATCATTGCATTTCTCCGCAGAATCCACAGCGCTGCCCCAGTGGAAAAGGTGACATGGCCCTTCCCCAATAAACTTACAGATTATGGCACCAAAGGAGATGAAATCCTACTGTGGATGCTCTGCTGAGCCAACCTCATCTACAGCTCTGTCCTTGCAAAACCAGAGCTTTATAAATGCTAAGCAAGGCACGTTGGCTTAAGCTCGGCTACAGAAGTAGCCCTTTTTTCAGGTTCATTGCGTGCTGCTTTGAGTACTTTCTGTAGCTCTGATTGCACACATAGACACAGCTCCTCCGCTTTGCTAGGAGAACTGTGAAAGCATCAGGCTGCTCAACTGATGCGATAAATCTCTACGCTGGCACAGGCAACTGAACGCTGAACCAAGGCATTCAGCGTAGTTGACCACAGTGAAGCAAATTACACTTCCCACCGTAGCTGCGCATTAGCCAAACAGATGGCGACGGAAGGAGGGCTCGCACGGGGCACGGGCTGCAGCATTCCTTCAGGTTCCCAAGCAGAGCGGATGTGGCTTGCCCCTTCTCAAAAGCCCCACTAAATTAAACAGCTGCATTTTCACCTCTGCATCTGTGCTTTGCTCCATCTGTGCAACAAAATGGGGCTTTCTTAGCATCCACCAGCCCCATTTTTTTTGATTCTGTCTCAAGACGCAGTGAAGAATGTCAATGGCTTTTGTTTCTTTATGCTTATTCCACATGTTCTCCTCTTCTCTGAGGCAAAGCGAAATATATCTACATTTCCCCGGTCCGCCAAGGTCTTGTCAACTAGGATGCACAAGCAGATGCAGCTGTCCCAAAAAGCTGGGAGAGCAGCGCTATGGCTTCCCGCTTGTTCTGACCCTAACCTGGCCAAACTGCCCTGCACGGGCCAGGATCACTGCTCTTGTTTCAGCATGGGCTGGAGACAAAGAAAACATTAGGCCATTGTGTACTAACGGTACTAATATATTTTACTGCACACCTCAGCTGATGTCAGTGAAACTTTCACACTGGTTTCAATTGGCACAAACGCCGGGCTTCAGCAAAACAAAGCTAAGAACCTGGAACAATGGGAGCTCCAAAAATCTGGCAGAAAAAGCTACTGGGAGACAAAACAAGAAGGCAGGAGAGCTACAGAAAATAACAATTTCTCCATATAGGTTTTGCAAAAAGGCTTAAAGCAAATTCTCTGGAAGGGCAGCTGTGCTATTTCCTCACAGCAGCATATCTGCTGAGAGCAAGAACTCTCCATATCTAAGCAAGGGAAGATACGAAATGAAATCATACCAGGACACAATTTTATTATGGTTCTCAAATCCTTTTATTTCTGCTTTTTCTTTCACTCAAGCTATTCAGTGCTTTCTCTGCATCTTTGGCAATCATGAGAGAGGACCTAGACAACTCCACACTGTGCTCAGTCAGCCAGTCAGTCCTGTGACATTAATAGTTGGTATCAGGTGGCATCGGGAGATGGGAATGGTGTTGAGATGCCCAGACCGCTTGTAGGATTGTATCCACTGAGTGGGTCTGTTGGAAACCCCTCTGCTCCAGGGGCCGCAAGGAGAACATGCCAGTTTTCCCAAACAACCAATGCACGTTTCAGCGCACTTAAACACGGCTCTGCACACTGGCAACACCTACCTCTAACAGGGCTGCTGCTCTGCTCTGCAGCACTGCTCACCGTGCAAGCGCCCGCTCCTCGTGCTCTGCCAGACCCCGAGCAAGAGCCAAACATGCCTATCCCCAAAAGGGACAGAAACACAATCTGCTTAGAAATCTGGTATTTACGCTGCAGCTTGGGGTGGAGAGCAGCATCTTTTCTTTCAGGTGTCTCCTGTTAAACTGCTGCAGATTTTGGCACTGTGTTCCTTTAAATGAGTATGGAAACAATTTTCCAGGAGAAAAGGACCAAGCTGCTTTCTGCCACAGGCTAAAGCAGTGACGAACAAAGCTATCGCACTACTTTCTCTAGGCAAAGCCCAAATAAACAGTTAACTATCTGAGCAGCTCCTCATTTTCAGACATCAGTCACGGATTCCTCAAAATTTCAAAGGGGGAGAAAGAGTGAAAAATGACAAAGAAAAGCAAATTTTGGCAGAGGAGGGCAGCATGGGGAATACTGTGGCAGTTTTCCTTTGAACTCCTTTGCAGTCTGTGGCTATAAAGCTAATATAAAACATCTTAGGCTCGTAAAGGAAAAGGAAAAAAAAACCCCACTGAAAGGGCTAGGAGCACAGTGGGGTAGAATTACCAAAATGGGGATTAAAATGGCCCTCAGTGAGAAGGAGAGGAAACACTCAAACGGGGTAGTGCTCAATTTGCTGAGAAAGAGGAAAAAATCCATCTCCCTTTGTTATGCTGCAGGGCAGAACCTAACCCCAGCGTGACAAACCCCTGTGCAAGGCTTTATTTAATTTTTTTTTTTAAGTATAGAATGTTTACAGGACACCAGGAGCCCTTCTTCAGGATGGCTAACTTAGGGTTAGGGCAAAACCGTGACACTGTGAGCCTCAGCTGATGCACGCTGCCATACAGAAAGTCCACAGAAGATAGGAGGGCACGGACAGATGAGCTACATGAGGCAGGCACCTCCTCCTCGTTTCCAGCCAGTAACCTGTACTAAGAGACTGTATTAAATATTTTTCAACCATCTTCTTCCTCAACTGACACTGCAGTCATTACAAAGATGTTATTTAAACCCTGGTGGGAATCAAGGTGCACAAGAAAACGTGATGAGAACTCTAAAATCATTTCAGAGCTCCAAGCTGAAATCTCTGTTCATTGAAGTATTTTACTGTGAGTCAAAGAGGAAGAGGAAGGAGGATTCTAGGGATGCAAAATCCCCGACAGTGTCCCAATCTCTGAACGACCAGAACGTTACCTTACAGCTAACTCATCTACAGCAGCTTTCATCTGAGGATCTCAAAGAACTTACTTCTATAAAGCAAATCTTGAAACTCCTCTGCCAAAAAGGCACATGTATATTTTACAGAAAAAGCAAACCTACCATTTGTGGAAGATGTGAGATGAAAGAAAGGCATATGCCTGCAGTGGGGACTGCAGAAGCAATTTCAGAAACACTAAGCCTCTTCCACAGAAAGGCAGTGGGCATCATTCCTGCAGGCCTTTGCAATTACAGATAAAACCAACATCCACAGCCCTCTGAACACTCATATTTTTGCCTGAGCGAAGGCTCCACTCATTCCAAAGTTCCTGAACCATAAGCACTTCAAGAAATTCATGTTCTGCAACTTGAATACATAATCTAGGGCAATGTCACTGTAATACACATTCAAAAGCAAACAAATCCGAAAGAGCATTCTGGTTACTCACTTGTCCTGGGACTCAATATATACATAAAGGTGAGGCTCAAAACACTTGGAAACAATGCCATGGAAAGGGTTGTCTGGGACCTTTGGCTTCTTTGGCTGTAAGGAAACATTTAGAGTGTTGATTTCAAACCCGCCCTGTAAGATCTAGAAGAAACACTAATGCAAACAGCACAGGAGGATCTAAGTCTTTGGGAATACTACAACCCAGAAATTTGCTGTCAGATAATCAAAGGCATATGATCAACAGAATATACAAAGTCCGTGTGTCCCAGTCTTCCTTTGCTTTTGCAGAGCTGTTAGTACTCCAAGGAATTTTCTTTTCACTTGTAAAATATTCTTACAGAGAAGACTGTTCCATGCTTTTATAACACATTTCAACAGAAGAGGCTCAATGCAATTTGCAAATAAGGAAACCTCACTGCATCCTTCCAAAAGTAACAGGACTCCACCAGCAACCTCCAAAATGAAACACAGCAGTTGTTTGGAAGCAACACTGAAAAATCCCTACATTCAGAACATTAAGGATAATAACTTAAAGTTACAGACTTCATCTGGATGAATTTTATTTAGATAAACAGAACGTAATTACCGGAGCTGGAATTATACAGGCAACATTACAGGATTGCCTTCACTGTGAAACATGTTTCTGGGGATGCAGAGTTCTACTTTAAAATCAAATTTTGAGCAGTAAGCACATATGCCATTTGGGAGTCATCCGGTTTGCTCTCAGTTTATACAGTATTTTTAAAAGCCTGAGGTTTCATTTACTATTGCAAAACAACTTTTTTGTACATTCCTACAGTTGGGATACATTTGCAAAGTCCAACTTATTATTACCATACTCTACAAAGTGGCCAAGCACATCTCACTGAAGCCACTGGGACTACAGTATGCTTAAAGCTGTCATGTTTAAGTACCACAGCTGGACCAAACCTTTAAGCTCCCCTTTGTTCTACAACTAGATTTTTCTTTATTGATAGACAATTTTCCTTGTTGCCTGCTGGCAAGCTGACAACCTCTCACTGCCCGCAAAGAAGGCATCAGTGACTCTGGAATGGAATTCCTGCCTCTCTCCACAAAAAGCCAGGTTCAGCTCCCAGCCAGTGAGGATATAAATTTTTCCAGTTCTTTTTTTTTTTTTTTTTAAACCCAAAGAAAAGCAAATCAAGAGAACCTAAAGGAGGTACTCTCCTAAATGACAGAGAAGGTGGCACTGGGTCATTGGCAAAAATAGCACAGAATAGCAAAGCAAGCATTTCTCAGAAATAATTAAGAGTCAAAGACACAAAAATGAATACTAACATGCGGCTGCAATCCTAACGCGAACAAATAGTTTTATGGAGACCAGACCACCTCTATGTGACTGACTTTGTTAACCTTTTCACTAACAGCATGACTGGGGAACATAAGTTTTTACTGTTTTGGGAGAGAGCCACCACCCAGCATCCTCCGTCCCAGCCCCTTCACCAGTGCCTGCTCGTTTCTGCCGGATGCACACGCCCGTCAGAGCTGGGAGGAAAACAATAGGTGCTAATTACAGAAACCTTCCAGTCGCAAAGGTCTCCAGAACAGCGGTGCCAACCCAAGGTTGCAGATTCATTATGTTTACGATTCACCAGGCTGGCAGAGCCGAATCCTAACACAGCACTGGATTTCTGTGAGTGCGCATGGGTCTTTGCATCATGCCGCTCTCAGCATGTCTGGTAGAGAGAATACTAAATCTTTTAACAGTAGCAGTAAAGCTGTATTTCTGAGTGTGCAATCTTGTCCAAAAGCTGCAGATGTTTAAGCTATTTCCTCCTCGAGTTTGATGGAAATAATAAAAGGTTACTGTTGTCACAGTAAGGAGGTCTGCAGCTGGCCCAGTTTCCTTTCATTACTATCCAAAGTAAACAGATTAAACCTAACGGTTAGGATCACTAAAAGGTTCTTTTTAACATGAATTCTCCCCCCCTCACTCTTGTGCTCCCTCTTACACTTGCAAGTGTCCTGAATTCTCAGAGAATCCAAGACTAGAGCCTTGGAAGTGCCCTACCAACCAGAACTGTTCACCTGCAACCCTTCCTTTTCCTTCTCGTCTTCAGCCAGTGAATGCAAAAGAAGATCAGGCCTCCAGCACTAACGCTCCAGCACCGGCCACCAACTGAGGACACTTTGAAAGGGAAGTAGTGGGGCCTAAAGGTTGAGGCTTCCAAGCATGCATCTGCAAGACGGGGTCTGTGGGGCAGCCACTCTTGCAGCAGTCCTAGCACTGAGATGTGGGTATTGACACAGGGAAAGCCCAGAGACAGAGGGAAACCTCTCCACAGACTGCATTTCATGGAACAGCCCAGAAGACTGGGTGCAGCTTTCATACCAGGAGGAAAACCAGCCTGCTTACCTACAGGGAGCAAAGGAGCTCCTGTCACAGGAGCACTGAACTGTTTCTGGCCAGGGCACTGAATTCTACTATTCATTAAAACCAGCCCACAGTTTCATGTCTTATCTCTTCACCTGCTTGCTAGCACTCCCGACTTTTCCCAGTACGGCCAATCCTTCCTGACAAATCGGTGCATCAGGGCCAACCTTCTTTCAGCCATAACAGATAGTGGAAAGAAAGCTCTTCACAAAAAGTATCCAAAGCACATAACTCCCCAGGTTCTCAATATCAGTCTTCCAGATCGCTGATAAAGCCCAACTAATACCCCCTCTCCAAGTCATATTTTAATGGAAGGAGCAAAACTTGTCTTAACAGTTCTATTTCAGGATTTCTGTTGTGGGTGGAAGGCAGAGGGCTGCCCTACTCATGTATAAATCTGGTGGGGATGCCCTGCACCAAACAGTGCTAATGGAGAGCTACCACCCCACAAAATCTCCAGGGGTGGGGATTTGAGTGGTACCTACGGTGCTGGTCATACATCAGGATACCACCTGCAAACTGCCCATTTACAGGACTGTAAACTCACCAAACAAAGAGGGTACCAGGCCCAAACAACTGAACACTTAGAAAGTGTCAGTCTGATGATTGAAATAGGGGGCTTGCAGGCTTTGATATCGATGCCAATTAAAACACTGGGGCTTACTATTCACTCCTTTAATGCTTGTAGAGTGCTTTGGAAACTCAGGGCTTTTACAAGTGGCTTGGTGTTGCTTGCATCGCAGAGGTAATGGATGAAACACACTATAGAGATAGCACAGTGACTGCCTCATTGACAGCTCAGGAATTCTGAAGACTTACTCTGTCCGTATCACTTTTCTCAATCACAATTTCATCTGTTTCTGTCCCAGTCTCATCCTCCAGAAATGGGTTGGTGGAGGGAGGTGGCACTTCTGGTTTTTTCTGTTAAAAAAAAAAGAGAGAAAGTTCCTTGCAAAACTGTCCCTTTTGTACCTTCTCACACACAGCTGCACGTTTTGCTTTACGGAGCCTTTCAAAGCACTGTACAGCAGTTTGTCTCCTCCAAGCAGAGAGGAGGATGCAGAGGGCCAGGTGGTGCCTCTCCATCAAGGCTGGATGGAGCACAGTCCCTTCCAGTCCAGGGCTAGAGTCTGCCTCCTCCTGCTCTTCTCGTGCCTGCGCTCACCCCCTCCGCCTGTACTGCCCCTCGAAGGGGCATTCTGACTAATGCCAAATCTCCGTCCTCTCAAACCCCTCGCTCCAGAATGTGGGATCTCCACCGAGAGGACCACCAGGGCTCCCAAACATGCTTGCTGCTTCATCCGCTGTTAGACACAGAGCCTGAAAGGGTACCAAAGGCTCAAGGAGAAGCAGCAGAGTACTGAGATCTTGCTCAGGAGGCACTGACATGAGTCAGTCCTAAACCCTTTAGAAATATGAGGCTTAACTGGAGGACTGCTAATACAACCTTCGACTGCAGGCTCGAAAACTGTGCTGCTGCAATAAATCCTGCATTATTGCTCCCGCCAGACTGCTTGTCCCCACTGTGCACTCTCTGGATACCCATTTATAATTATGGGCTTCATTCTGTGCTTAAAAGAGGTCAGATGACTGCATACAGGGCTTCACAGTCTCCAGGCAGATCAGAAAGGGGGGAGGGGAGAATTTTCTTTATTTCAAGCCATACACTCCCCTTTTTCTTTTTCTCTATTACAATCGCTTCTGTTTCTACCTTCTCCAAAGGGATAAAAACAATCCAGTGAAGTCAATTTAATTAAAGCTGCAAAATTCGTACGAAATTTGTCAGAAAAATAAAGCCATATTCTTGAGAGAGCTCAAATTCAGCCAGGAGGAAAATCTCATAGGACTTCCCTTTTTAATTAGTGGCACCTACTGATCCACAGCAAATTACTAACAGGCCCACCAGGCTTGCCTGCTAGGCTGCATTATCACATCCAAGTAGGTTTCAAGGCACCAGCTGGACAGAGCAGCGAACCTCAGAGCAGCGGCTCGCGAGCCACACGTGGATTCTGCGCTCCTGGGGCGTTTGGCTGGCAGAGCACTTGGCTGGGATTTCAGGCAGAGACGGCACGGAGATGACCCCAGAGATACTCAGTGAGCTGTTTCTCTTGGCTCTGCCTTTACAATCTACTGAATGAGATGCTGAAAGCGGAAGCTATCGGTGCCCCTGCAAGCAAGACTACCCTAACAGACAACGTGGGGTGGAAAGCTGGTACCATGTGGTAACTATGTGGTAACTAGAAATGAACAGAAGAGGGGATTTTCAGTTGTGATGTGTCATCAGCACGCTGAGAACACATGTTATAATGCAGTCACCGTGCCATAATTACTTTGTGGTTCTCCATACCAAAGCGGCTTCAGCTGCAAATAACAGTGCCCAGGGGAACTGAAACAGTACACAATCAGTATACTCCCCTCCTCGTGAGCCCTACGGCATCTCGTCTACCACCCTCTGCAAGCTCAAGAATCCCTTTACCTGACTACAACCCACTGAGTGCAGACACACTTAACACGCTATGCCGCCAGGGCAAGTCAGAATTTTCCTGGCAGAGAAGGCTGCAGGAGACACCCTTTGCAGTCTCCTATTACCATAGCTAGGTGCGAGAAAAGGCTTTTTTCCCTCCCCTAAAAGTTGTGGACCGAAGGACTGCTCTTTAGAAATCCCCTTACCACTGTCCCATCAGCCAGAGTGCAACCCGAGAAGCGTTTAGCCAGAAGTCCTTCAAAGTTGGTTGTCCTCTGAATTGCAAACAAAAGCAATTTCACCTCAATCTCCTTTGCTCTTGTGCGCATTATCTTAGCAAGCTCTGTCCTGAAAGGGAGAGAGGGGGGGAGAAAAAGACAAATGTGGTTTTCTGGATGGAAACATTAATCACCTATGTGCACATGAAGAGCAGGATCCAAAACCTAAGGTTGTAATTCAGTCTAGTCCCTAGAGAGACACTTTCAACACAAAATTCAAGCTAATTCCTAAGCTTCTCTCATTGAACTACAACACTGCCTTAAAGGTCACATTTCAAATATATAACCACAGTTGTTTAGAGCTTTGTGTGTAACAGGACCCCATCTCCTAACACCCTGTGCACCACTCCAGCCAGAAAAAACAGTGCTATCAAAGCTCTGGCATCCTCAGTTGGGGTCCCATAACACAGGTAATGGTGCTACTGGGACTCTGGCTAGCATTTCCCCTGGTCCCCTACATTTGCCTTTCAAAGAGATTGGCCTGGGGCAGTCACGCCATAGTCAGCTCATGTTTTCTCACTCAGCCTTTAATAGTATTGATTCTTATCTCTGCTCAACTGAAAATTCATTTCCATTTTGTCTCACTCCCTTGACAGTAAATACAGTGTTAGGGGTACTTCGCAGGGTTTTCACGCTTTTGTTGTTGTTGTTGTTTTAAAACACGAGCAAGCTACACAGATATTTGGAGACGGTCTTTAAAGTCCTTTGTATATGTGATTAATGTGGCAAAAGAGAGGCCAGTCTCTTGTTTTAAGGCTGGCGCCTGCTGGGAAGCATCGCGGGTCGCCCGGACACGCTCACCTGGTGACGTGGCAGAACTCCACCGCGATGCGCTCCGTCATGCACCACTCCGGGGGGAACATGCGCCCATACTTCTCCTCGTAGTCCACCAGCTGACGTTTTATCCAAGCATAGCGCCGGTCAATCTTGTCCAGCCAGGCGACCTGAATAACGTGGAGAACATCATCCTCAAGAGCGGCAGCTGCTAATATTTAGCCTGGCTGCTTAATTTTCCTGCAGTCGCTTCACGGAGGAAACTGGGCTATCAATCAAGGTCAACTTGATCAATATTAATAATACTTTGAGTGCCAAGAGCCATTCTTCAAAATGCTTAACCACAAGCTAGACTGAAAGTCCTGCCTTACGTGAACTGAAAGAGCAAGTTCTGTTGCAAGTGAGGATAACAGCACTTTTAATCACGTAGGTACCACTGAAAACTAAATCCAATAATAATTAATTCAATCCCACCAGTCTCTTTGAGAAGTTAAGGTCAGCAATGGGATCAGAAGGCAGGAATTCCTGGATTTTCATGTTCAGTTGGTTTTCAAACTCTGGGGTTTGTGTCACCACAAGCCAGAATCCTGCTACAAGAGCAGACAGGGATCATCCCCTCCCCCAAAACACCACAAGCACTAGCCACAAAAGCAAAAAGATCAATTCAAAGGACTTGCTTGAAAAAATGCTATTTTAAATGAAGCATTTTAGTCTTTTTCTCCTCTTTGTCATAAACTATCAAAATTTGGTAATAGTTAAAATACATTTTTGATTCAAAACATTTTCTTTTATAAATCTGAGATGATTTTATATATATATATTAAAAACTGTTAGCATCAAGACAAGAAGTTTAAAAATTATCTACACAAATTGTTCCACTTAGCAGACATGCTCCCCCTCCCCTCCCACCTTTTTTAAGGTTTAGGGATGGGGGGTTGCAACGATCAGAGAGTTTTCAACCCTTTACAAGGCAGAAAGTATATGGCTAACTTGAATTTATTTGTTACAGGAGGAAAAAACATTTCCAAAGCTGATCTGTGAATCTGAGCTCTAAGAAAGGAGGAAGTAATCCTGGCAGGAGACCACATTGCCTCCAAATTCACCAGCCAGTCAGTAGCAAACTAGCAAGTCACTGCCTCCGAGCCCCTAGGTTAGGGCAAAATGCAAAATCGAAATCTGGCCTGCTATGTTTCCCTTACATCTTGGTTTTCCTGGAAGAGGACCAAATACTCTGAGAGGTGCTGCTTAATAAATTTCTTGATGATTTCCTGTTTGATTCTGGGATCCAGGACATTGGCAACTAGACATGCATCACGCAGGACATTGCTGGGTCCACCAGGCCTCTGTCAAAATAAACAGGAACAAATGGTTTAAGGTTAAACAGCCAAAGGTGTGATTGAGAATTGTACTGCATCTAGGGTTATCCTGTGTATACCCTTTCCCAATACTTTTCTCTTTTTGATGCTTTCTGCTCTCAGACAAACAGTTGAGCTCCCTCCTTAATACAGGCAGTAAAGTTGTTGTGCGGCTCCACAGCCAGGAAGCTACTGACCTGCACAAGTGCAGCCAGCTCCTTCTACAGAAAAGACCCCTTGAACCCATGACTTCTGCAAAGCCTTCCACTAGCCTCGATATTCTGAAGAGCAGCTAAGAGAAGTGACTGACAAGTGGGACGAGAAAACTGTTTTCTACAAAACTGAAGGCCAAATTAATGGGGGAAAAAAGCAGTCTAGAGCTGATCAAGTTGCCACATGTAGATTAGCATCTGATACTGCTCTGTAGTGGCCCATAACACTGTATCAGTGGAGAAGACAGAAGATAAAATTTACAAGCATTAAAAAAATACTCTCTTTTGAAGCTGCTTCATGTAGACACAGATATCCTCTTTATCAAGAATCTGTTCCAAACATTTTTCGCTTTTCTGCACTTCTGTTAGTTTTATGAAGAAACCAGCAGAGCTGATACTTTGGAAGACAGAACTAGCATTTTCTTTGTAATAAATTCAAATTCACACCTACCCTCGGTATCCTTTCAAGCATTCAGATGCATTATTTGGCTAACCTGTGAAGTGCTCCCAAGGGGGAAGCATATTTGGTACCTTAGTCCTAGCCCAGGCTTGTGTCTGTGCTGTCTGTATAAAGCAGAGACAACAGGTCCCAGCAGACTTGGTGACAGCATGTCATGAAACAGCCCGCGCTTGGCTTTCCCTAAATATAACTTCTGCTTCTCCTAAATGCATCTTTTGTGTCTGACAAACAGCCGGTGACGTGGGTGAGAACCACCTGGGTGAGATGCTGGGGCGGCAGGGCCGTACACGTGACGCCTGCTGCGCTCCTTGACCGCCCTGCAGGCCCCACCGCGATAAACGCGTTCAAACAATGGACCGACTCTGAAAGCCACTGTGACGGGGTCACGTTGATTAGTGCTTTCCTCTGTCTGGGCAAACGGTGAGCATAACACAGCTTCCCAAGCAGACCTCCAACACAGCGTGAGAGAGGAAGGGTGTCATTTCCCTCCCGCATTCACCAGAGGGAAATGGGGAGAAATGGCGCACACAGCGCCCTACGGCTTGGGAGACCGGTTTGCTTTCCAAAATAACTCCTGAAACAGAGACAGATCAAATGTAGAAGCAAAATGAGATAAAAGCAGATGACAATTACGCCTGACAGGTAATTCCAGCAGCGCCGCTGGAGGCAAGGAAGAGGGGAGGCCAGCTCTTTACCTTTGTCCCTTGCGAAGGAAAGGCTTCTTCAAAGTCAGCCAGGATTTGCTGTCCTAACTCATTCTGCGCTGCCTTCACCCTGATGAGGAAATAGGAAGTAATGACTTTGTTGGTGGTACAACAACTCTTTGTTTTCTGCAAACATGACTACAAAACAGACTTCAAACCTAACAGTGACCTTAAGTTTCTTTTAAGGAAAAAAAGCAAGCTAAGGGAAAAGCCCCACATGAAGAAGGCCCTGCTGCAAGTTAGTATTTCAGTAAGGGCCAGTTCCTTGGCTGAAGAATCAGCACCATTCCTTTGATGCCAGTGTGATCAATTCATAGCAGAGCTTTACATCTGTGCGTATTGAACACATTTTATCAGACGTACCTTTCTAACATGTAAAAAGCTTCACAATGTCTCAATCTTCGCAGTGAATTTTTCACAGTTCCAGGTGCACTGACCTACTTTTAAATGCATCCATGCGAACACTGTTTGGCTGTGGTTGTATACTATAAATTCTTTATGTCTTAAGAAGCATAAAAGAGCAAAGGTATGAAAGAGGTGAAAAAGTTTGAACAGACCACAATCTTGCTCTTTATTTAGCTAAGAGACTAAAGCTTCCAATTTCCAGAAATAAAAGTCAATATGCCTTAATTGATACTTCTAGGGAAATGGAAATGCCTACACATACTAGAAAGAGCCAAAATAAATAGTTACGCACTTATATTCCTCTGCAGACCTTGAATTCTTCCATCACTTTTTATTATACTGGAAACACTTTAAGGACTAAACTGATTATTCAAAGCAGTGCCTTTTTCCACAGAGACTGATGTTAGAAAGAGTGGGTACATTTACTTTTGTGAAAATGTTTGTACAGAGCAGGGGTGGGTGAGTGAAGAATTTGAATATTTTTTGTTTAAGACTCCTCGACCTTATCAAAGAATGATATACTTCTTTAATCTTCCATTTCAGACCCATTAGTAGCAGAAACACTAGAAGACGACCTGACAATGTTGGAGAATAGGCTGGATTCTTTAATGGTGCCAAACGCAGAACATTCTATTCCTTTAAAAGTTAGGGTTAAAATATAACATGACACTTGTGATTTAGCTGTATGTATAACCTGCGTTATGCAGGATTTATTTATGGGGATTTTGCTTGAAAACCTTCCCGCCTGCAATGTCAAGCATAATTCTCACTTAAGCTGTCTGCTTCACAGGAATGTTTGAAAGCTAATATACCCTTTCAGGTACAGCCCACAGTTAATACCTGCATATCTAACTGTAAAACAAAAGGGATCCACTATGTTGAAATAAAAGGAGTAGGAAATTTAAGCAAGAAAGAGGAGCCCATCCCAGTAGCCCCAACAGGTATAATCCTGCTCAAGTTGCACAAGTAACTCATGTCAGAAAGCGTCACAGAACCAAACCCTTCGACCATCAAAAAAACAAAAAGAAAAAAAACCACTAAACATGGACTGAAAAAATAGCATTTTTAAATAGCCAAGAAACAATAAGTCTTTAGTATCAGGAGCCACATAAATGAATGAGATTATATAAACAGATGAAACTTAGCCCTGGTACTTGTTTCCTTATAGAGGACAAGCTACAGTGACCTTCCCATCCGAAACCAGCTGCAGTGCAAAGTACGGTGAAAGCACTGAAAGAAGAGCAGCCAGATTCCTAAGGATTCAACAAACGCAAGAGAGGCCTCATCAAGCATTAAAAGCCCTGTCTACAGGCTTTGTTATTTTAGGCTCTGATTCAGAAAAGTACTTACAGATATTCTTAATGCGGATTCTCAGATCCTTAAACTAAGAAACTTGCACAAATGCCTTGCTGAACTGAGGTGTTGAAATAGCTATTTTTTTTAAATCTATCATGCATAAACATCTCTCAAAAACAAACAAGGGAAATGGGTGTTAGCATTTTTTGCATTTCTTGTAAGATATGGCTAGGGCAGAGAAATCAAAGTAGCCCAAGGTTTAGGCATGCGTGAGCAACCAGCGTGTGCCTCACCGCCCTCCCAGTAATTACCACGCTTTATATAAGCCCACACACAGACACACACAATTATTTTTTTTTCCCACTAACATGCACTCAGAAACATAAAAGTCTTTATGCCACATCTTTGCATAGAGATTGCTTTAGCTAGAGAGCACAGGAAGGCACTTGCTTTAGCCGCTGGAAATTATTGCTCCCCATGGAGAGCTGTGAGCCTTTCAATTCAAAGTAACGCTCACGCAAGGGAAATGGAAACTGCAGAGGCTGGAGCCTTGATCCCAAGGCTACCTTCACTTGCATTCACCACCAAGGACCATCTGTGCGCATGCACAATAAAGCCTGCATTGAACCATTTGCAAAAAGCGAATCACACATGAAGTCTCTGCAATCTCGGACACTCTTGGTTTGTAGCAGATTTAGGATCTCTTCTCGGGTCAGTGTTATCTAGACGGGTCAGCGCTACCCAGGCATCTCTCCTGGACCGGACGCCTGCAGGCAGCGTGCTGGGTGACCCCGCGGCCGGCCCGACTCCCCGCGGCGGGGCATCGCCTCTTCCCGCGGCTGCTCGCACACACCAAAACCTTTGGGTACCTGAGGATTAGAGACTCCTCTCCGACTTACCCTCACCTTAACACACACACACACACACACACACACACACACAATCCTCAAACAAACAAAAATGCAATCACACAAACAACTGCAACAACAACAAACACTGCTGTGCTTCAAATGACAGTAAACTGCTAGAAACCACAATTCCTTTAGCCAAAGCTACCAGAAATCTTAAACTAGGCCTGGCAGTCTGCTGAGATAAAAAGGGGCTGAGCTAGCCTATTTTTCTGCAGTAAACTTATAATTATCTTTCTTCTAAATACTTTCCAGGCTTTTTTCCACTATCTGCTAGGCTTTCCAGACCACTTTCATGGGTGGGTTTGTGACCACTAATTGAATACACTCTCCAGAGATGGAAAACAGAGCAGAAATAAGAGATAACAAAATCTCACTATTAACTACAACACCTTCCAGTGCACCATATTGGAGATTGTTTTAGGAACATAACTAGAAAAATACCTGCATTTGGATGTGAATTATGACATTTTTACATCAATAAAGAGCATCAGCACAAGAACCCAAGTAACTGAGGGGCCAGTCAACTCTCCGAGGAATGCTTCAAGTGGGGTTTTGTTTGATTATATCCCCAGGGACAGGACAGGTGGAAAGTAACATTTAAAACACATCATTAGTTTTCACAGCATCAAGGAGCAGGAACCTGAACTAAACACCACATGACAAAGATCCCACCCAGCAGCACCACGCAGGCACTCTTCTTTCCCATGGTTTCCCATTCACATTTGACTTCCATTCATTCACACCAAGAAAGAGAGGCTCTTTAATAAAGAAAGCAAGAGAATCCGCTCATCCAGCCATGCATTTAATAGGTTTCAGTTACTGTCCTTCATCTTCACCAAAATCTACTTATAAGAGACATTTCTGGCTTTCGCAAACGTCCAAGAGGCTTCAGTTGTGCTATTAAACGAAATTCATGAAGATATCAAACCCCAGCAATTTAACAGTATAAAAATAGTACTAAAGAAGTCAGGCAAACTCCCTTTGATGTTTCATGAATCATGAAAGTATTTTCGAGCAAAGAGAGAAAAAAAGTCAACTCCAAATCGTGCTCTAATAGGTACACGTGTAGTCAAAGTCCAAAGCAGATATTACAGCACGGTAAAGCTCCCTGGAGTAATTTGCTGCCTGGATGTCAAAGCAGTAAAGAGCTCCTAGCAACACATTGGGTGTAGCTCTCCTTTCACCCCACAAAACAGCCACTTCT
Organism: Dromaius novaehollandiae; assembly: GCF_036370855.1. Lineage (NCBI taxonomy): Eukaryota > Metazoa > Chordata > Aves > Casuariiformes > Dromaiidae > Dromaius > Dromaius novaehollandiae. Next base: position 4,584,287 of record NC_088116.1, read on the forward strand.
ATCACTACCAGATGGTGCAACTCTCACTCTGTAAACACTGGAAGGAAAATCCAACCGAGGCAAATCTAAAAATAGGAGGAACAGACTTGGAGCTTCTCAGATCCTTATCTTGGAGCGAGAATAAAACAAAGGGAGTTTTCCTCCATGTCCCTGCCAGCCTCTCTAGTGTGACTTGATACCACCGTGCCTTTTAGCAGCAGCATGAAGTTTTCTCCATTTCTCAACAACTACAAAAGTAGTAAACAATCTTCCATTAGAAAGGGAAAAAACACCAGAATTCTGGCCCACAGCTTAAACTATATGAGGCTGTAAAAATGGCCAATGCCAGCAGACTTCTGCCCAGGGCACTACCAATCTGGAAGAAAACGAAACGAGTTATCTCTGAGAGGAAGGATTGGAATAGACAATAACCTAAATGCAGAAAAGCACTGACATGTTTATCTCTCTTTAACGTTCATGTTCATTTACGCAAAGGCTTATGGCCAAGTGCTTTGTTAAACCAAAGGCCCCCTATCCCCCCTAGACTTGGGGTGGATCTTTCTTTAGCTCAGTCTCATGGATTCCATCTGGGTTTTCTGGAATAGGTATCTATAAAATAAAGAAAGTCCAGCAGATTTACACGAAAACGCTACAAACACACACTTGAACACTGTTTCCATTGCTAAATAGCACAGCCAGCTGCTGTCTTAGCAAAGGGAATCACCAAAAAAAATTAATTACTGCGCCTGGAAGGCTCCTTCAAATACCCCCGTAATGAGCAGAGTCATCTCAGACATCAAGAGGATGGCAGTGCAGATTTGCAGTGTTCAAACATCAAGCTGAAAAGAAACACTATCAAATATGATAGTATCATTAAGAAGGTTCACCTCTAACGTTAACAGGCTGTTTTCATCTCAGAGCTGTGCTCAGCACTACTGCAGGCTGTTGAGCAAATACCATGTGTGTGGCGTGGGGGAAGTAAAGCCTGTCGTAAAGCAGGAAAAGTAGGTTTGGGCTCCCAGCCCGCCACAGGGACAGCAATGTCCCCTTGAACAGGAAGGCCCTAGTTCCCTTCCCTCGGCACCCAGCTGTCAAGTCCCAAATGAAGCAAAACCCTTGGAGACCTGGTGGCTTAGTCACCACTGAGCCTTCATCTGCTACTGTGGAGAACGGTGGGCTCTTCCTCTTGGAGCTGCACCACAACTCACCAAATTCAGACGTGTAACTCTGTGCTAGAAAATCAGGGCTATACAAGCTCAAAAGCTTTTTACAAGTGCAAAGCTTTAAATCAGTCAGGCATGCTGCACGTTATTTTGGAAGACTTTGTTATTACAAGCCTCAAAACTCAGCAAAATTGGGCAACAGGTACAAGTTTTGGTGGAAGACGCTCAAGTTACTCAAAATAACTGAGTTTGGCAAGTCCATGAAAAGAAATCCTGCCTGCCTGCTTAACCTATGGCAAGATGCAACAGTTCTTGGTGCAGGTCAGAAAAAGATCCAGCCCTTAGTCTACTATGCAATTTGACAGAGGTAAGGCACATGTCTGGGCAGAAAGTGGCCCCACGCACCGCTATGTTAAATGCATGTATTTCTGCTTCATGCCAGGTAGCTGGACTATCTCACTGAGGTTAAGAGAGCAGTATCACCTCAAGGTTTACCACAAACACCAGCACACTAAGGTCAGGTTAAACAATTTGCACTTCTACAAATTACTCCAGGCAAGTAAATTAAAAGCCTGTCAACGAGAAGTCCAGAACATTTATGAATTACATCCATACTAATTACTTTTATTTAACAGAATAGGCTGCTAAAGATTTGAGCAAACTGCATCCAATTTTAACCAGTTTTGGCCGGAAATAAGCTCAAAGGACCATGTCCAGCCTTTACATTCTTGTGGAACTGATTCTGTCTAACGTATTTTCTAACCCTCCTTCCCAGCAGGCATGCAAGTGCTCAGCGTTTGATTATTTTACCTTTCAGAAAGCTGTCGAATCTGAGGAATCCCCATGTATTTGTTGAAGTGCTCTAACACATTCACGACACCTTGGAGAAGGTTGGCAACTTCCCCATATTGTCTCCTCCTGGTCATAGCCCTGTAGAAGAAATTGTAGATTTACAAAGGCAGGTTTGTTGAAAATCTTGGGTGGTAAATCCACAGGTTACCTCATCCTTGCTGGATCATGCCAGTCCCTATTGACATTTATTTTTCTAAAATACACAACTCTTCATTAACATTCCAATACAGCATTACAATTTCATTCAACTGATGCTAAAATAAACCAATCCAGCATACATCTAACAATGCTTCAAAAATCATAAATGTCAAAAGCAACACTTGGCGAAGAACATGTAAACTACTGAATGCATTCGCTTCCCAGCATGGGTCCAGAGGCAGTAAATGCTCTTTCACTATAACGACCTGAGTTAAGCCATTTGTCATCACACACAAAGTGCGAGTTAGAGCTTCACGGGGAGCAGAATCATTATGCTGAAAAGCTATTAGCCTTAACTTTTCTGTTAATAACTTTCGCAGGGAACTGACAGAAAAAAAATCAAGTTTATTTTTTCTTCATCCATTAGATCATTCCAACAGAGACAGCAGCTTAAGTAAAATTTAATTCTAAACACTTAACAACCCAGTGTTCGTGCAGAATTTGCTACAGTCCGAGAACAGGCTGTGCCTGGGTCTTGCAACCTCACAGATGCAACATGTAAAAACTGGATTCCCTTAGCCAGTGTGTTCCTCAAGCATATTAAAAAAAAAAACCACAAAGGACTATTAGGAACATGTAATCTCAGCTCCATACATACTACAAGCTGTAAGGCTTCTTTGAACTCATTCCTCTCAGAACTAGAGCAGATCCTTCTGAAAAGAGATTCCATCCCAGTTTAAAACCCAAGACTGATAAGAATCCCCCCAAACCCTTGAAGAGCACATTCTTAATGAGGATACTGGACTGTATTACTCTTTAATGAAGCAAGACTCCCATTCCTCACCACCGATGATCAACGCTGCAATTCAAGCAACTGATGCTGCAGACCCTTAGATGTAACACCATAGGTTGCAAGTCACTTTGAGTAACACAAAGGATCGGCCAACAAAGGCATGAGTGCAATCTGTGAGCAAATTTTCCTCCAGAAGAACAAGCAGCTGTTACAGACCTACTCAGAGCACTGCACTGGAGTCAAGAACTCTGCATTGGTTTTAGAGCACCACTAAAAATACGCATACTTACTCCAGTGAATCCACACCCCCCGCCAGCATGTGGAGGTGATTGAGGGTGGTGATGGAGGTGGTCAGATGACGCTTGGCGTGATCTAGCTGCTTGATATCCCGCGTGATTTCTTTAACCTAATGAATGCAAAAACAAGAGTCTGGTTAAATATCAAGCCACAGCAGCAATGTTTTAAGGAGATGAGAAGGGCCCTCTCCTCTCTCAGGGACTAGAAACATGTTAGCTCTGGAGCCAGGCTAACACAAGGACAAGGATACAGGTTCCACAAATACTATCGGATTTTTGATCCAGAACACATGTTCAGTAGTGATTACCACAGAGTCAGCAGTACCATAGACATAAATGAACTCTTTCTCACGAGAGCTGGAAGCAAAGGTCAGTGTTCCACTCCCTTTCCAAGGCCAGGAAGAAACTGCTACTCACCATTTGTTCTGATTTTTCAGCCTTGTCTTTAATATCCTTAATTTTACCAAAGAGTTGTTGAATCGCTTTCTGGGCTTCTTCCAGAGCCTGGAAAAGAAACAAAGAAGAGTAGAGAGAAAATCCATTCAGTTTTCACCTTCTAAGAGCTATCCAGTTGCTCCCTTCAGCAACCTGGGCTGGGGGAGTGGAGGGGAGCTGTTCTGTTGCAAAGAAAATATGGTTAGCACATCAAAAGCTAATATATTAATACTTTTATACTGGGATTTTAATCTGGGTGGACCAATGTTTCAGTGTTCATTTTACAATAACGCTCTGACAAAATGTGATTGAGATTTTCTATGAAAGCCTCTACATGACATGAACTGGAACATCAACAGGTTTAAAGTTACTGCACTAAATTTCCAAGTGCAGAAAAAATGTAAACTTCTCCTGATCGATATGTCTTTAGACAGGAAAATAAAACCTCTACATTATGACAAACACTGAAAAGACTTTTCTAATGATGATATGTTTTTGGTTTATTCCAACCCTCACTTTTAATAGCTATGTTGTATCATTGGTCCTGAGATGAGATGCTTCTTTTTACATGCTCTTTAGTTGTTGAACTTCATCCCCAAATTCGGCACTGTAGTTCTTCAAAAGTCAAACCAAGTGACATATGCATTGCTATGCTGAATAACCATCTCCTATTTATTTTCCTTTCTTTGACATGCCTTACATATAGAACATTGATGCTTGCCTAAAAACCTCACTGAATTAGCAGGATGTCATCCTGCTGAAAAATGTGATGCATGTTTTGCTGATTCCTTTGAGGTGGGCAATGCAGCCTTTCATCCACAGGTAAGAGGAGCGGTTCTTCCTAGGTGCAGAACAGGGTGCACAGGTTAAGCAGCACCCACGAGAGAGTTGAGCACAGTAAGCAAACTTGGCCTGTGTTTTTGTACCATTTTGCTGCAAGCTTCCTGGGTTATCTGGTCTCCCTCATAAAACCGTGGTGTATCCTGACCTCATACAACCAGTGTGAACTTCACATGGATGCAACGAGAAAAGCCACATGTCTAAAATCACATGTCCAAAATCTGATTTCTGAAGTAACTCAACACGTTCTGCCTTCCCAGTCTGGTAATATTTCCATCTCCAGCTCCACTTTCTTTCCTGCAGTTCAGCAAGCTTCTGTTCCTCTGTTTTTATATCCAGTCCCATGACCAAGGTTACAATACTAGCTACAAGATCCTTCAGCAAATAAATTTAACACATCTTCATTTGGAAATGTAAGAGCGAACTGTCCGCCAGGAGGTTTTGCTGGAACATAGCTGCATTACAATAAAAGTATAAAAGTTGGAAACATTTTATAATTCATTTTCCAGAGGGGGAAAAAGTCTCCTCTGAAATATCTTTTGAATCATGTGAAAGTTAACACTTTATCTATTAGTGTCACACAGCTATCATATAGCATATTCAGTAAAGGAATTGAACACTTAAGTGTGCTACAGGGACAGCTACATTAGGAATGAACACCACCACCTTCCTTCTAATTTGGCTGCAGCCTAGTCACTATTCAGAATAGCTGTATTCCGTTCAAAGGCATGTGGATTAAACATAAACCAAAGAACTAAAGAATGCTCTTTTCAACATACTTAACTATTGTCTCTGTACTCAGTCCCAGACCATAGCTGCAGCACACTACTTAAGTGGCCTATTAAGCAAGCACCAAATGCCCTGCATATTCTGAGATTTGGATGGGTCTGTAGAAAAAAAATCAACCTGAAGGTCTTCACAGATGCCAGCTGCTATGTTTCCCTTTGCTTCAGCACTACTGTTAAATGCTAATTTCTCTGCGTGATCCCAAAGAAGGTCAACAGAGCTGCTGAATTCTCTAAAAGAAGAGATTAGGATTTAGCCAGCCCGCAAAAAAAAAAAAAAAAAAAAAAGTTTCTCCGAAAGGAGACATTATTCAACTAGCCTCCTTCATCTCCAAAGCTGAGGCAATCTCACAGAACTCATTCAGTCTTTGAATCACCTCAAACCAACTTTCAGGAATAAACATTTGTTCGGATCGCGTGTATGTGGATAAACTACTGGGAGATATGCTAAGGAGAATCGGCCATAGGAAGCCTGGGGAGGTCCTACAAGCCACGCGGCACATGGACTGACGCAGAACGCTCAGCAGGATCACTCCCAAATTCTCAACACCAGCTGGTGCTTCTTAAACAGGTCTCTGATCCCCCTCTCCTCTCCCATGAAGACCAATTTTTTCAAATACAGGCTCAGACAACAGTCACAGCAGCTCTCTCGTTTCTGACACGACTGCTGAGCTGTATGCAGAGACCTTCGGCCATCCATCACAATCCTTTCTTTTGGGTGGTAGCACCTCTAACCTCTTCTCCAAGAAAAACAGCAGGAGTTCCTACTGCAAACACCAATACTCAACTCAGAAGGTCATTCATTCTCAATAGCCTTCAGAGACCAAGATCTCACTAAACAACACAGTGAGCAAGGATTTCCGTCTCGGTCCTTCGGGAGGGTTTTACATTAAAATCCCTATCCACGAAGGTAAACTGTCTTATCTATTTTCTTCATGAGATAGAATATCCTCTACCTGAATACAGGGGCCTGTTCCAAAGCTACTGCACCATAATTTATCCTCAGAGATTGGTCCAAAGCAGGCCCAACGAGGTTTGCTAGCTGTCCACATAACAGCAGTTTCTCTTTTATTCACTGTTAAGGAACCACACTCAATCTAGGTCTTTAACAGGTCAAGGCGCTACTTAATAATGTTTCCTCTTTAGAGGAAACTAATTTATACCTGAACAGCGAGTTCCCACTGCTCCGCACGCCGGCAAACACGCAGCACGCAAACGCCACACCCAAAACCGTCACAGGAACACGGACCGAACTCAAACGGGATGTTATTCTGGTATACTTAAGAAACGAGGTGAACTGGTGTCATCCCCTGGTCCTGACCCTTCTTGCTTTTACCTCCTCAGACTGCGGAAAAACACAAGCGAGACGAGTGCTCTGCCCCCGTATGATGAATTAAAGGCGTCTGGTCTCCTGCTGCTTTGAAAATAACACGGCTGTAATTTGGGGAGAGGAGAGGAGAGGCAGGAACAGCAGCTGCCGCTCTGCTCAACTTTTATATCGCAGCTCTCGCAGAAAGCTATGCATTTCCAGAACGGTTAAAAACCCACACGGAGAACTCAACAGCAAACTTAATGGACTTGAGTAAACCAGAACTGCTCATAAACACTACTTTCATTTCTTAAAACTTGCTTCCAAATATTTGCTTAGCCATTAAGACACAAATCTTCTACTAATTCAGTAGTTACTAAAAAAAAAAAAAGAAAGCTGTATATTCCTTATTTGAGCTGGAAGAAACTAATCCACTAATGTGCTCTATCAACATACTTGGGTTTTTTTTTTTAATATATATAATTTGCATGTAGAGATGAAAACATTTTTTTCAAACATACATATGATCTGCTGAAATTAATGCTGGATGAAAATGTATTAGTCTTTTAGCCAGACGGACACTGTCAGATAAATGTGATGGAAAATTCAGAACCGAATCAAAAGCGTTATCTGCCGGACAAAGCCCACCATTAAACGCTCCTATGGTCCCTCCTAAAGAAGCCAAATACAAGTTTTAGGCTGTAACATTCCAACTGCAGCATTTGAAAGTGCAAGCAGAGGGCAGAAATTAAATTAACCAATAATGGAAAAAAATAAGTCTGCCATCCTGATCACTGCAAAGACAGAGCAAAGCAAAGAGAGCACGACCAATGAAACATAGACTTTTTTTAATAAAACATTTCATATTTGATAAATGATGTTCATTATTGAGGGATAGGAAATCGACATCTACGATGTGAAATAAGCCTAATTATTCAAGGTCTAACACAGAAGCTTATTACATTATCTAACACTTATTCCTTCTCCTGTAAAACAGGAAATGGGAAACTGCAGACACCGAGACACTACCCTTTCCCTCGGTAAGGCTGCATTTTCTTTCCAGTAAATTCACCCTTCTACACGCAACAACTGCTCCCTTTAAGACAGTGAATCATGAGTTTTAAGAGCACTTTCTTATTGCTTTTGTTATTATTTTACTAATAGAGGGTTTATTCTGGACAGAAATTCTAAAAACAAAACAATATCACAAGAATCAGAACTGCTCTTAATCTGACATAACTGATTTATGTGGTTAGCAATAGCTGCTAATCTTCTGCGGCTTGACACAGGGTTCACCTTGCATTATTAATTTACTGGTTTCCTCATCAGCGCAACTGGGGAACGTGTGTATGTATGGTACCCCCAAAGGGCTTACAAGTGTTAGGTTATTGTATTTCCTTCCTAAAATAGCAGGTCATTTCAGGGGCAGAGGACCACTAATAAATAAAGAGACCGGGTGCATAATCTGTTGTGGTTATGTGAAACGAGGATGTTGAAATTAAGGTTGCGATGTACTGGAAAAATACCATATGACTCTAATCAACAAGCGAGCCTGCGAGCTACAATTAACCCATCAGCATTATTTATTACAACTTCACACAGCCTCCACGGTCCCTGAACTTCACGCACCAGCCGAGAAACACAGCAGCGAGAGGATGCCGCTGCCCTGGAGAGGCCAGGCTGTCCGGCGGCAATGTCTTAAGAACAGCCGCTGTCGGTCGGAAGCTTCTCCTTTTGCGTTCGTCCTTGGGGCACCCGAGCTGCTCTGACAACAGCAGATTTAGGAAAGAGGGCAGGACCAGCAGCAGGGCAAGAACATCCAGCCAGAGCACTGGGTGCCAGAAAGGCTTTGGCTGCATCACCTGTCCCCGTCTCCGGTTGGGGCGCATTTCCGATTTTCCATCCGGCACGGGTTCAGGAGCACCTCCCGGCGCCGGGAGGGAAGCAGCCGACGGCAAGGTGCCTCTGCGCGGTGCTGCCCAGCCCCAGGGCTGCAAGAGCAGGGCTTCAGAGCAGACTTTCTTGGCCAGTTCTGGAGGGGAGAGGGGAATCTTCCAATTGAAGCACATGAGGGATTTTCAACTAGCTCCATTGCTCAGGCAATTTGCATTTATACAGCGGAAGCTCTCCTGCTCTTGCGTAAACAGCAGCGATTAAACATAGGCCTTTGAGAGCTAAGGCATGGGAGCTGGAGGACCCGACCCCGCAGCTCAGGGCTGGAGCCAAGGTAAGCTGGGCAGAGCTACACGGGTTTTCATTAAATTCTTCCAAGCAGGGAGACTAGTACAGCAGACTAACAAACCACAGCTCTTCACCTTCTCTGCCTTGAGATGCGACAGGAAAACAGTCCATCCAACACGGCAGTACAAAGCAATTTCTTTAAGAGTAGAGTTAAAACAGGAATTGCTTTAAAAAATTGCCTACAGAATATACTTGGCATTATCCCAAGCAACTTCTAAGGTCGGTCTGCACACCATCAGCTCTGTCACCTGTTCACATCAGGAGCAACAGGCGGAAAGAAAACACCCCCAAGCGAGAGGTGGGAGGAGGTCAGGCCTAGCAGAGTAACAGCGACAGGAGGTTTTAATTGACTAGACTTTGAAGTGATGCATCCTTTAAAAGTCAGGGTTCTAGCCGCTTACAGCAACAGACAGTCACATCAACAAGAACAAAACCAGCATTAGCAACAATATTCAAGCCAAAGAACAATTCGGCACATTACAGTCTGCATCTCCAAATCCCCACGGCCGCAGCAAACGGGGGGACGCGGCATTTCCTTCCCTTCCCCATCGCAGGCCTAGCTCCCGCTGCCTCCTGCAGAGCTGCCCCATCCTTCCAGGCAGGCCGTGACATTCCCAAATATCTCTATATTCATCCTTGTGCACGTAAACAAACACTGAAGTGTTAGGAAATGCACAAACAAAGGAACTAAGAGAGGCCCGTGTGTTACCACAAAATGTCGTTTAATTGGGGAAAGAGCAAACCTTCAGAGGTATTTTGCTTGCTTGGGAAACTCTGAGCTTGGAAACTACTGAATCAACATTGTTCTGCCCCCAGTAATGGTTAAAATACCTTGATAGCTTCCACATGCTTACTGGTGTTGTGCTAGAAACGCGCTAGTTTTATTTGATTCTAGCCAATATATATTTCTATTGGATGTTACTACCCACATCAGAAAGCTGTCCTCTACTAAGTATTTTATAGACACTTGACATCTGCCAAATTCACAGCATCCAAATGTATTTTTAATGTTACAAATTGGGATGTGGTCAGGATGCTGAGAATTTAATGCTCCTGGATCTATCCCCATTCTTGGATACAGGGTGTTAATGCTCCTTTCATTTGCTGCCACACTTACAACCCAGATCAATGAAAATCTAGACCATGCCTAAAAATAAGTTCCCATCCCCACCTCTCAAAGGAGCCTCAGCTGCAGAGATTTCAAAGAGACCCTTGTACGCTGCAACCAGCCTAACAACTGCTGCCACTAAAACCTCATACAAATGAGTCCCTCCAGTTTGGGAAAGGGTGGAAACAGATTCTGAATCTCAATCTGATTTTGTTTTATAGAAAACTCGTAAGTTCTTACAGCTACAGATAGATCACTGCAGCTGAATCCAGCAGTGTCCGTGAGGCCGTCTGCAGCCCTTTGCCCCGCGACGGCAGACACCTCTCCTCGCAGTGCCTCTGCTCCGGGCGCCCTCGCCGTGTGCATCCCTCTGCTCCGGCGCAGGGCCGGGCGCTTCGTTTGATCTGCGACCCGACGCGCTCCGTTTGCCTGGGAAGCCCGTAAACCACCGCGGCCGGATCCCCGGCTGGGTCTGCTGACAAGTTTGCACGCTGCAGGCAACGTTTCAGTCGCGTCTGCAAGATGGGAGCCACGTCTGAATGACATGGGGGGTAAGTTAAGCAACCGGCCAAGCTGTTGCTTCGCAGATTTTGCGAGATGAATTCGTTCGCAGGTTGAGGCCCTAGAGGCCAAGCATGGGGAGGAAAAAATGCGCAACCATATCATGAACCCTACAAATAGGGATTTATAAATGGAAATGATGACAGTTCATCAGCCATAGGCATGGAAGCAACACAGCTGGAATAAACATTACCGCATGGGACACACCAAAAAAAAGAGAAAGAAAGGAGAGAGAGAAAAAAAAAGAAATCCATAGTATGACAAAAACTCCTGTCTGCTGTTAAGATTTCTATTTTCAAGCCAGGCTTCTTGATTTGCTGGCAACAAAAACAAACAGAGCTGGCTGCGGAGCAGCCCAGTCTTACTCTGTAACTTGCAGTGCCTTTAACACCACCAAAAATAAAGCATGTCTTTTGCCAGCACAAAATGCGACCCGCTTTCCAGCCCGGGGCTACGGGACAGCGACATTTATTGCCTTTTGATATAGAAGCACAAGAGAAGGTCAAGCTCAGACTTGCTTCCGCCTTGAACTGGGCTTTGCAGCAGATGGCAAAAGTTATGCCTGACCTCTTTCTACAGTTGCAGATGCCAGTTTTAATGGCCAGTAGCCAAAAGGATAATAAACAGCACTATGTCTTCTTGGCATGCCATTCACCTGAAACCCTTTTCATAAACAAGTTTTAAGCTAGAAAAAGCTTCCTGTGTCTCTCAGATGGGAAGGACATCATCCGACTGTCATAATTCACTTGGGAAATGACTCTAAATGAATCTCACTTCTGATTTATTTCGGCAGCTCAACTTCTGTTTATCATTCATTGGCTACAAAAGCTTAAGAATATTATGGGGCTCCAGTCACTGGACTGAAATCTTACAGAATCTGGGGCATGGCCTTTTTTTAAAAAAAAATACAATTACAGAGCTGAAGACACAGTATTTAACCCCCCCCCCCAAAACACAAAGTAAAAACTAACATTTGCTGTTCATATTTCAGAATAATGATTTGTTCATCAGAAAACAGGAGATAAAATTTAGCCATGTAGGAGAGAGTATCATTAAGAGACGGCACCTGTAGCATCAGGGATTGTGGCACAGAAAAGCCCTCAAGTATTTTTCAGACCTTAGGCTTAATTAGTTACTAAGAGATCAAGTCTTACCACGATTTTCCTGGCCCTATTGCCCACGCAAACTTAGTCAATGCTACCTCAGCAGCGGAGTTGAGGCCCCAGCACTCGAGGTACTGCAGATGCTCCTCCAGGCCAGCCACGCATGCCTGACCCATGCACTGCAGCCAAGGAAGCAGCATGCAATTTGATGCTTGGAAGACAGCATTTATTTAAATAAATGCAAAAATAAAATCAAGTACCTATGGTAGGTGATCTGAAAGCATCGACTACCTTAGTTTAACTTAAAACGTAACCTGTAGCCAGAAAAGCTGTCTCCACACAAACAGGTGGAAGCAGGAGAAGAGGCCGAAGCAACAGTGCTGCTTTTTAAGCATGTTTTTGCAAACAGCACACAAAATCAACCCTCTGCCGGCCGGGCTGACGCCGCCTGCTATCCAGCGCTCGCAGAGCTGCGGAGAGGACGAGCCGCTGGCTCCAGCGACGCTACCCGTCAGCTGCAGCGTTTGGCGAGGCTGGGAGGAGGGAGGGCAGAGCCCTGCAGCCTGCAGCCACGGACACTGCTAGCTAAGGGGGGCACTCAGGCAGCAGGGCACCGCGCTCCCCGCCGCTGTCCTCTCTGCCACAGGCAGCACCTGCAGCACTGGCTTCCTCTGCTCACTGTCCATCTTCGTCTCTTTCTTCCTCCCTATATCGATTCTACAAAGCGTTTCCTGATCTCTATTAAAAGAAAGAAAGAAAAAAAAGCCGAGAAAGAAAGTATTTCACATCCTTCCATCTATGACCTTGTCAAACCCAATAACCTGTGGGCATTTGTCTATGCCAGACGCATCCTCCTCCTTCCACAGGCTCAAGCACTGCCAGACGCTGCAGCACACACGCAGGGCAGGGAACGCCGTCTGAGCCTCCCCGCAGCTGCAGAGCTGAGCCCTGTTTATTTTTATGTGCAATGAGAAAGGACAGCAATGGTTACCAAAGTACGGGATGGCTAATTAAACTCAACTGCCGCACTGGGTTCAGGCTGGGCAGCAAGAATATATTTGTATTCTTTAACCGCAGCAGCTGCCACCTCTTTTCTTGCACTCCTGTAGTTAAGAAGAAATACATTTCTGTTCTCAGGGAGCAAAGCAAAGAAGTGGGAGCCAGTCAAAGCAAACCAAGTTATCAGACTAGTGTCTTCAGCCACGAGACACGTGTAAGGCTTTCCCAGCCCAGAACACATCCATTTCCTCTCTTTAGTTAACACTTGTTTTGTTCTAGCGCCAAATGAGCCAGGACCCTAATATACTAGGAGATACTAAACGATAAACCAAGTTGCAGAGATACAGTCAAAGGGTTAAAATAGCCTGAAAATACAGAGGCTGCTTTATCACAAAGACATTTGGCTTGATAGGTGAAGCAGCTTTAGCCAAACAAACAGCAAAGGCATGTCAGCAACTGTCAAAAAAATTATAGCCAGCCCATGTAGAAGGTTTGGCAATGAACAGAACTAAAGAGCGACAAATAAAAATGCACGGAGTGCCTTAAACGCTCGGTGGAAAAATCTATGGGAACTTTTTATACTACACCCTAGGGCGGAGAGGAGAGCAGGCCACAACCGGACTACAGCTCACAGCAAGGTCAGTCCAGACTCCGGTTCAGCAGCCGATCTGAGAAAAACCTCACAGAGGAAAAATCACACAGCGCTGGCTCCCCAGAAAACGCAGGCACAGCCCGAGCCGCGTAGCGTTACAAGTGAACCACGGCAGCTCCTGCATTCCCAGCCTCTCCCAAGGCAGCAGAAATAGCCCCAGTCTGGGGCTCCCGAGGAAAGTTTTGTTACGCCCTGCAGTGGAATGTTCCACCCACGACTGTTGTTTCCTCCCAGAAAAGGATCATTAGTGAGATAATTTCTGAAGTTAACAGTATTGTCTACACACTTTACAGAAATATCGCACCAGGAAGGGGAAGCCAAATGAGCCAGACTATTTTAAGGCTTTTGCATTTGGAGGAAATTCTAGGGCAAAATCTCAAAAAGGCAGATGCTTTGAACTGAGAAACGTTACGCTCCACGGAGAAGAGAGCATTCCAGTCTTCAGAGCTGTTTAAAAATAAAGTCAATCAAATAAATACGGCCCCAGAAGAGTTATTTAGATTTAAAATCTGCTTTTTCAGCCACTAAATGCTATTTCATATGTACATGTGTATGTGATCAAGACTATTTGGGAAACTGCTTTAAAGTTAGACAGACTACAAAAAGCTGCTCTCGCAACCCCCTCACACAGACAGCTCACCTGGAAGACTTGCCCGATCATCCTGACACCCACACGAACCACAGAAGTCTTATCCTCAACATTACAACCGCGAACGCTATCAGGCAGCCTGGACGGCAGACTGGACCGCAGGGAGTGCTACTGCTAAGCTGCAGTTCAGACTTTGAACTTGCAAACCCCTGGGTCCGCTTGTCCTTCAGGAGCACGGAGAGCACGTCGCCGTAACCGTAACCCGTAACTCACCACGGGGTCTGACTGGCGTTTAGGTTGCTCTCACTGGACGAACAAGGTGAGACATCTCTGCTCTGGCAGCACTCCCTCATCATCAATTAGCAGCAGAGGAGGATGTTCTCCTGGTCTCAAAACCGAGGCTGGGCTCCCCTCTCCTGGCCAGCCGCGGGAGGTGCAGCGCTCAAGGCCGGCTGCAGCCCGGCTCTGCAGCACCAGGGGAACCCGCTTTGCTGGGCTCCCCTGTTAAATAACCCCTTCCTCAGAGGCAAAGAAACCTGCTAAAGGTCAAATAGCCTTAGTTCATCTTCCAGAAACCTGCCTGGCATCGTCGCTTGCCAAATATACTATCATAAAAAGATTAGCTGATGATAACTGCCAGGCCCAGCTCTGGGTGGCACTTGAGCCAACAGCCTGCATCAGATCCCAACTCTCCTGCTCAGCAATCACAGCTGACGGGGACGGGAAAGCCAAGGCCAAGGGCCCCAAATCAGCTTCTCCCCCCACAGCGCACGTTGTCTCTCACACACAAGGACGGGGTACAAGCGAGAGAACTGAGCTCAGCAGGGATGCTTGCCTGGCTGGCTTTGGCTTAAACAAGAACTATTTTTATTTACCACTGCATCCGAGGTTTATGTTTACTTAGGAGGGAAGTCAAAGCCTTCAAGGATGTTTACAAAAAATGTATTATTTATTCTCCAGACAGGAATGGCTCTTTTAGCTCCCATACCACACAGCCAGGCAATTCTGGCAAACACTGATTTCAGTTTGCATCCTACGTTGTTGGGAAAGGATGTGACCGAAGGAAAAGTCTTTTGGAAAACTCCTCCTAGGTCCAATCTTACAACACTTACATAGCATCCTGAGCTCCCCCTGAAATTCAAGCAGCTGCAGAGTTCATATTCCCTTTTTATTTACAGAGCACACTTTCAGGACAGACTTGCATAGTTCTTGGGTCTCTGTGTTGAGAGATGGAAATATGCTACAAGATAGGAATGGCTTCTTCAAAAGCTAGGCAGCTGTGAGTAATGCAGACTACAGGCTAGAGATCTCATCTGGTAAGAAACCACTACACACAGGGAAAGGTATCTACAGTTTAAACTTTTTGCTGTGGCTGTTTTAAAACTTTGTTTCAAATCTATTGCAGGAGCTGGTTGCCAACTGTTTCTTGATTAATCAACAGTGGTTTGCAGTTGTGGTAAATACAGTAAAATGCCATCTTCAGTGTGGACTTCCTAAGGGTGAGGTTCACAGGATCACCCTGTCTATCCATGTGTATGCTTCGCTCGTATTTCACAGGGAAGTATGGGTCTCAGAGCTACTGATCTCCTACAGATTTAACGAAGATAAAAACACAGTCGAAAAGAGAATCCAGGTGTGCTCCCCCACAACAGAAAGGCTGCGGCTTCAGCTCTATCCAGACAACACAGCAGAGAGCCATTAGAACAAGACCTGCAGAGCAAGGAAAGCCCTTTCAGACAGGCCCAGGTCAGGACAGCCAGCGGCAGTCCGAGCTTTAAGAACAGGGAGAGGAAAACACGGAAAGAGACTACGGGAACAAATGAAAGGGACACAGCAGCTGCCACTTCCTCAGATGGACCCCTCGGGAGAAGCAGAAAAGACAAGCCTGAAAAAGGTAACAAGGAATTAACCAGGTACGAATTAAATGAAAGCCTTCCCTGAAGTCCACTTTATTGTGGGACCATTCAAATTACAAAATACTGCCAGAAAAGGTAGGGAAAGATCAGCATTGCTTTTGCTGTTTGAGTTTACTGCTGTTATAAAAAACACCCTTACAACAGCATAGACTCCATTCCTAGCAGAAAGTCTGCTTTTCCTAAGGGCACCTTGCTTTCAGGCATTTTGTAACAAATTCTTACCATACGCTGGAAAATGAAATCCTTCCTCTAAGTGGGGGAAAATAAGTTTTTGTAGCATGAGAGGCCTAACATTTCTAAGTGTCCTTGATTCCAGTAAACATACGCTGGTAAAACAAAAGCACTCTTCAGCACAAGAACAGGTGGCTGGTGCTAAAGATCAAGGTTTTAACCCCCACAATCTGATATTAACAGGGCTGTTGTGTGATTAAAGGCTCTCTCACTCCCCCCAGCTAGCATGCATGATGAATTAAGAGAAAATAGCACAGGGGATGACAGGAACAGCATTTGTTTCTTCCAAGTTTTCCTGTCAAATTGTTGAGAGCCAAATATAAAATGTCACCTCAAACTGAAATGCTATTTAAGCATGCCCTGGTGCTATAAGACAATTCGTTCTGCTGCCAGCCCCTCCAACCTGCTAACATCTCAGGCCTGAAATTACTGACACTCCTTTATTGCTTTAAACTTTGAGGCCTAGTTTCCTAAATCCTGCCACTAACAATGCTGCCACTAACAATCCTGTTCCAGCAGTTCAATATGAAATCCATGTATGAGTGTGAAATTGTGGACTTGGATTAGAAACACTCAAAAGGTCCACAGCATTTCAAATACAAGCAACTTTTCTGAGCAGAGAACTAACATTCTCAGTAACTGAATGTTTTCAGTATTTGAGGAAGTCTGAAAGTGGGAAAAAATTGTTATGCCTCTGGGAGACTGCCTGGCCTTAGCACGCAGTCTGTGCATCTGCAGGTTTTGGAGTCTTTTTGAAGGGCACTTCTACCTTGCACAGCAAAATGAGGAAAAAATAAGAGCATTTGCAACTAAGTACAGGAATGCTTATGATTAACTGCAGGTCCAGACCACTTGAAAGGTGCCCTGCACTGACACCGCACACATGCATGCTTAAAGGATTTAACTTGCACAGAATTTTAATTGGTTCCTTTACAGCCAGACTAAATGAAGAGCTGCACAAACAGATCCGCCTCTCCAGCGCTTCAGAGAAGGAGAGTGTCCAAAACTGTCTCCACATGCTGTAGAGAACTTCAAAGGGAACAGAGAGTGAGAAAGCACAGCTCTAACCAGAGCTTGCCGAATTTCCACAGTATACAGGCACTTTTGTTATCCTGCTGAATACAGCGCTGCTTCTTATGTCTCTCACCACATTCACGTCTCTGACCTGCAAGCCCTGAAGAAACACAGGGCAATTCTCACCCACAGCTCTTCTCACTCCCTCTTTTTTTTGCAGCCTGCTCTGAACTTGTCACCCCTGTACATGCCCAAAAGGCTACAAGAGCACCAGCTTTCCCTGCTGCCACCAGTCACATCCAAACTCTCCCCATCAAGTACTGCACTAGTTTCCACTCCCACCCCAGACACAGTAATTGCCTTCCCACCTGACTTACCTCATCCCTGCACAGTGATGACAGGCAGCATTCCTCCTAGGGAGGAGTAGCCAGCCTGCCCTCCCTGACACCACATCCCAAGCACGTCCCCAGTTCAGTAGCAGTGTTCAGTGAACCATGCAAACACTAAACTAGTTCTGCTGGGAGAGGTAAGCAGCCCACATTTTTGACAGCAGTATCGAGGCATAGGTAAGTGAAATAATTCACTCTAGGCCACAGACTCTTTGGCAGAGTTAAGATTAGAAATGAAAAGGTTCTTTTTTTTTTTTTTTTTATCTCTAGCCCCGGACTCCATGTGTTCTCCTCCAGTGAAGTAAACTATATCTTTCGGAGTACAAGACTGCAGAAATAAGTCTGTTGGAAGTCAGCCAGCCATGAATGTTTTAATCTCTGTCCTTTTTCTGTTCTCTGTGCAGAGCAGTTCTTTTCACCACTTCCTGCATAGACCTGATGTCCAGATTGCACAGAAATTCTTTTAACACAACAGATTTTGCATGAAAAAAGTGAGATGAGGCTTTCAGGGGCCAAGAGCAGCAAAAACTGGAAAAATGCAGGCAGTCTTGCCAGTAAGGGAATGATTGTCCCTTCCCAGCAACTCATTCTTAAATCTAGTATTAGAAAGACAGATCAATGTCAGTACTGAGGAAAGCAGCAAGACTGACAGCTCAAGACATTAATGTTCCTGGTCTAAAACAGAACATATGCAGGAAACAGTAGCATTGGGTGATGCCTCAACACCAGATAAGGCCTAGACCAAGCTCAGTGCTCACAACCAGGGTAGCCATGGCCATGATGTTCAATACTGTACTCTGAGCGCACACACATTTGTCATGAAAAAGAAATGAAAACCTGATTGCTAAATGATTCATGAAAGATGAACTGACAGTCAGTTATCAGGCTTAGTCACTGATGACGCAGGATATTTCAACAAATGACCTAGTTAAAAGGCTAAACATCCTTTTATTGATCCTTACTCAACAGCAAATGTGCTTTCATCTATTTACTCCTGTTCATAGGTAATTAATTTCACAGCGGTGCAATTGCGGGCCTCCCATTTCTGCTTTTGATTTTTAAATCAATTTCTCATTCACTTCCCTTTGCAGAGTGATCAGAAAGCATGTTAGAACAGCTGTTCAGTGAGCAGCTCAGTCATCAGCGCAAGAGACAGCAGAAACACCTCCGTAACAATGAGAGCAGGTTTCTGCCTGCCAGAGCCTTTCCTCAGTTTAGCAGCACAACATGAGAACCTGTGGCATTTACCAGGATGAGATGCACGTACCTGTCTGCCATCCTGTCCCACGTTGGTTTGTCCTCTCACTACAGTTCGAATGTTGTCATCCAGCCTCCTGGAGAAGAGAATCTATAATGTCAAACTCATTCTTTATATGTATGACTTCAGCAGTTTGTAGGAATCTTGAGAGCTAAAAAACCAAGTAAGAAAAAGCTGGTGCTACCAACACTAAACTCACATATATTTCTCTCTCTACAGGACATCAATACCTTATGTAATTTAAAAATCTTGTTGCAAAAATAAAATGCTATTTCCTAATTTAATCAAGGCTTCTTGCATTTCTCTTCTGTTAGCCAATACCTTCAGCTTTTCTTCATCAATTTCCACTTCATCTTTTCATATATTAGAGCACTATTTCAGTCTTTTCAGTTAGCAATGACTGCATAGACATTAAGTAATTCCTGTACACTCACACTTTTACTTTATACTCCTAGTACCAAGAATGACAATAAAAATACGTAATGAAAAAGTTTCTACAATTGCTAATTTGACCTCACAAGCAGGTGATCTGGTTGCTGATAATTTATTCTGGAGGGTTTTTTTTGTTTTGTTTTCTCAGCCTTCAAACTGTACTAAAATTTGGTACTTACTGATTCTCAATTCATTGCCTCTCAAAGCTCTACCTTACGACCCACCAGCTAAGATCCCTGAAGGAAATGTATTATACCACAGAGGAAAAGCAAAATAAAAAAACACAAAAAGCAATGAGATATTTTCATCTCTTCCCCACACTCCGCCTATTGGATTTGAGCTTAAACCTATCCACATCTTCCAAGCAAATTATTTCAGATTAGGTACAGCACAAAAACTGCATTTATGAAGTCCTGGTGACAATCAGACTACTCATCATCTGAAACACAATGAAATGGAAGAGAATTTACCTTATTTTCAATCTGATTTTGTTCACGACTTCATCGATGTTTGCCAAAGACTACAATATGAAAAACAAGGAAAAGTTAAAGGGTGAAAAAACTTCATTGCAGTACACATCAACTGTGATACCTAACACGTTCCCACGCGTGGCACTTTGCAGGAAGGAGAGCAATGACTTCTACTGTACTGACGGAGGAACCAAGACAGCATCTTAGCGGCTCTTCAGGTCGCATAACGGCCAGCAACCAAAGGCAGGGCAGTGCAGGCTGCAGCCCCGCAGGTCCCAAGGGCTCCCTGGTTCCCCCTTCGCAAGGGGGGTGCAGCCTTCCTCTCCCCTCCCGCTGCCTGGGCTCTGCCTGGGCCAGCAGGCATCGCTCCCCAAACGCCGCGGTGACTGTGACCTCCGGCGGGCAATGGCAAGACAGACCCTCCTGCAGAGCCTGGACACCACCGCACCAGGGTGGAGGAGGCCTAGCTGCTGCTGGAGCGGGGAGCAGATAGCTGGCCCCTGGCAAAGGGAAAAGGGGACAAATCAGCACCAACAGCAAGCTGAACAGGAACAGCTGAGAGCCAGAATCCTGCGCTGCAGCAGCTCTTAAACACAGTAACACCCATGAGGGGGCTATCCCACAACACCCAGTCTGCAGCTGCAGAGACACCTCCCTTCCTCAGCTGCCTAGCCCAAAACTGCCTGTGGGGTTGATTAGGGATTCACAAACCTGTGGCTGGATACCCCCCATGGTAGTCCCATTTTTTATAGCTCAGAAGAAACAATGGCATTAAAACATAGCTGACTAGTGGCATTTCACATACAATGCTTGCCTTATTTGGCTGAAACCCCTGAGGATTCACCAATGTTGAATTCACAACAATGATTCATTCAGAAGTCACAGCAAGTTACGAAATTAATTGCAAGAGAAACCTTTATACAGAAATAATTTCTTTCTGTGGATCAAAGCAGGACCTTCCCGCCAGCAAACGCTTTGGCTGTAAAGAGTCTGCATAACAACAGCGAATCTCACTAAATATGAATTTAAGAAGCGATTATTGCTATAGACTTACTACTTGTGCTGCTATTTAGAAGAAAAGGCTTGGGTACAGGTTTAAGCATGCCTTCTGTCATTTACCATCAGCTTACCCCTCGCACTGAGAGGAGGAGGGGACAGTGAGCACTACTTACTTGCTCAGTGGGAAAGAGAGTATTAATATATTCCACAGCATTGAAGTCTGCTCTGTCCAGTGGATCTTGGCTGGGAAATACCTAAAGAGAGGAAAGAAAAAAAATACAATCAATCAAAATACATCAACTTTACACAGTATCTACTACTTTTAATTGCTGCAGCACTCACTTCAGATCATGTTTAACAGCGTCATTTAAAGAGGGCAGCCAGGTCTCTGCCCAGCAGTAAAGGAGCTATGCTCTCTGGTGGTCTCTGACTTATTAAAATTCCTGCAGATATCACCTTGCATAAACACAGGGATAATATACATGCATGCTTCCAGATACAGCCCAAGTACAACCAGTCACGGGCAAGGAATTCCCAAGGCACAGAAGCCATTAATTATGCATCCCAAACCATTCTGACACTTCTGTAGCTGTCTGCAAATGAAAACCCCTGCTGAGGCCTTGCCCTTATCTCTGCTTAGGTTTTGCAAGGCCCTGTGGTGAGAGACAGAAGATTTGCTTTTCACTGCCTCGTAATATGAAACATGATGAATTCGGAAGTGATTGTACAAGTCCTCTGGAGACTTGAGTTTTGCCACTTTCACATGAAAAAGAGGGAGAGAAACAAAATCTGTTGAATGATTCTTCCTGCTCATGGGAAAGAGAAAAGAGCAGCTGTGGTGTAAACAGATTTCAACTGTCCTCAGAGTAGCTGAGATGATGCAAATGAGGGCGGCAGGCTTTGCTCTTCGCCCCCACAGACTAAAATATGCTGCATTACCTACTCTGTTATCTTATTTGTTCCTTGTTTATGCAGCCATCTATTCTGCCCCATGTGATCAACACCAGGACTACTTCCCATAGAAGCTCACCCCAGTCACATTGCAACATCACCTTTCCGTATCGTCCTGGCCACTTAGTGCCTTCACAAAACCATCACAAGAAACCCTGTGTTACTGGGCCCACACAGCATCTACGCTTTAAAGACTTAAAGCAGTGGCTTTGTGAGGCCCTTTAAATGAAAGCAACTTCTACAAGCAGGTCTCTCCAGCAACTTTCACACAAAGACTAAAACAGCTCCACAGGCACTTGGCCAAGTCCAGAATCACCCATGTGAGTCAAGAAAACTGAGGCAGGAGGCAAGCAAGCGAATCGCAAACAGATCACACAGTAAGAGACACAAAGGGACAGAGTCCTGCTGTCCTAACCAGTGCATAACACAGCAGCCGTGCTGCAACAGATTTTTGTCCTGCTAAGAGCCTATACAAGACCTAGTGCGACTCAGCCCCTCAATCCAACCTGTCAACAACACCCGACTGCCAGGTGTGCTTGCCCCTCCTCTAGGGAGGGAGAAAATGAGCTAAACAATACCACAAATGCCAAGAGCCTGCAGTCTCCAAGGAGAGTCACAAAACTATGCAGTACCATGAAGTTTTCAGTTACAAATGACCATCACACCCAGGGCGCAGGAGCCCCCTGTGCTGGGATGGCTAAATGGCAGATACAGACCCAACAGACTGAGCAGCTGCAGCTGCAACAAGGCCACAAGCGAGCAGAGTCTGGTAACATCACTGCGCACGCTGAGTTTCACAGCGTCCAGTGCAACTGGGCAAAGCACTAAGCAAGCACAGCACTACAAAAGAAAAAAAAAAGATCGAAAGGAGGTGATACAGCAACCCATTATACTTCCCCTCTGCCATTCCTCCTTCTACATGTCTGGAGAGCTTGCCTTTTTTCCAGAGTTACTGCTGCAGCCAAAGAGAAACTGGAAGCAGTTAAACATGCATGAGGACCTGCTTGAGCAAGGAAGATGCTCTGAGATTAGCCCCGGTTAAGAGCATAGACGCAGTATCAGGATCAGCTTGCCCTGCTCTGGGCCCATGGCTCCTGGCCAGTCACACAGTGCCTGGAGGGCTGGATCAGCTACAGCCAAAAACTGCTCATGTTTTACTAGGCTAAGGGTCAGCTGGAGCAGATTCAATTCATCCCGAATTCCCACAAGCGTTAAAAGCAGCTCAAGCAGGGGGTGGGATGGAAGATATGGGCTAGTCAGGAACTACGCTCTCAGACTGTAAGAGAAGTGTCAATGCTGCAGGCAGCTGTAACCAGCTAGAGATGTTACTGCTCCCAGGTGTTCATCACAAGCAGTCAACCAAAACGATTACCCCACATTTTTGCTGCAGCACCAGCCTGCGTGTGCTCCCCATCCTGCTTCACACAGGAGGCAGCTGAGCAAGTTCTGCTAACTCTGCTGGAACGTGGTAGGTTTTGCTGGTGAATGCCAGCTAGGAATGGGAGAACAGCAGCAGGCAGCGCCATCTTCAACCGCCTCTTCTCAGTTGAGATGTGAATAGCTACCTACAGCCTTATTACCTGCTAAAACAACTCAACCAGGGATGTGATGAATTCTCTATCACTCAAAACCTCAAGTCAAAACTCTCTCTCTAAAAAGGGATGTTTCAGCTTGAAGAGAAGTTCTGTGCTTGATGAAAAATAAAATTCTATTTCCTAATTTAATCAAGACTTCCTGCATTTCTCTTCTGAGAAATTCTGCTGCTTTCCTTACCTTCTGACACTGAGCTTACTTGAAATGCTGTGCCATCTATTGTGATCCATCCTATTGCTTTAAAGACAGCCATGAAAAATGATCTGCAAACCCTGAGGCACCAGAGAATGAGGAGATTTATCTGTGTCGTACTTCGAGAGACAGCTCCTCTTCCTGCAGACAGATTTTTACTAGAGGAAAGAGGTCTTCAGGCAGAAGGGGTAGCTGAAGCTGGTGCAACTTCAGTCACAGGCTTCAGTGGAAACACGATCACACCCATGGTGGTCATGGATTTTTTTCTGCTGGGCTCTAAGGCTCTAATCCCTGAGGATTTTGAGGGGCATTGGAAGATATGGGCTGCAATGTAACAGACCACAAAACTGGAACCTAGGGACACATGGGAGACCACAGTGACTTCCAGCAAGCTGCAGGCCTCGCAACGCCAACCTCACACGCCGC